>NC_077244.1:61594768-62210705 GCF_947179165.1 Solanum dulcamara | reverse complement strand
AGAAAGCAAATTAAAATTTGCTAACAATTGGGCAACTTATTTTCATTAGTAGAGGTCTGACTATCAATTGTAGACACTTAATAAATGACTCTGCAAGGCCATTTTGTGTATGAATATGAGCAAAAGATGTTTAATTTTTATCCCAATTGATAAGCAATAATCATCAAAAGTTTGAGATGTAAATTCTCCAGTATTATCAAGGCGAATAGCCTTAATTGGATAATTTGGGAATTGTGTCCTTAATCTTATTATTTGTGCTAACAATTTCACAAATGTCAGATTGCGAGATGATAAGAGGCACACATAAGACCATCTAGATGATGCATCTATCATGATCATAAAATATCTAAACAATCCACTAGGTGGATGAATAGGTCCACATATATCTCCATGTATACGCTCTAAAAAGGCAGGAGATTCGATGCCAACCTTCAGGGTCGATGGTCTGGCAATTAATTTGCCTTGATAACAAGCAACAAATGAAAATTCATCATTCGTAAGAATCTTCTGATTCTTTAACAGATGTCCAGTTGAATTTTCAAGGATTCATCTCATTATTATTGATCCGGGATGACTTATTCTATCATGTCATAGCACAAATGTATTTAGATCAGTAAACTTCAGGTTTACAATCATATGTGCTTCAATTGCATTAATTTTTGCATAATATAGGCCAGACGACAAAGTTGATAAGTTTTCAAAAATATATTTCTGGCCTCAGACACACTTGGTTATACCAATATATTCAGTATTCATTTCATTTAGTGTCTCAACATGATATCCATTTCTGCGGATATCTTTAAAACTTAACAAGTTTCTTGGGGATTTAGAAAATAATAGTGCATCGTCTATAATAATCTTTGTCCCTTTTGAAAGAAATATAGTAGCTCTTCCAGAGCCTTTAATCATTTTTGAATTACTAGAAATTGTAGTAACATTTGTTTTTCTTCTAAGCAAGTTGGAAAAATATTTCTCATCTTTAAAAATAGCATGAGTTATTCTACTATCAATTACACAAATATCCTCGTGATTGATCATTGATCTAAACAAAATTTGATGCATATCCATATTTTTCTTCAAAAAAAAAGTAAATATTATAATTAATACATAGCTCATTACATAAATTTTATTTATTTACATGGACTAAAAATATTATTTAGTACACATAAATAAAAAGAAAATTATTTAAATATTATTAGGCTTATCAATATTCATATTGTCTTCTGAAAATCAAAGAAATCAGCTACATCTAGATGCATAGGCTCAATATTATCTTCAGAGATAAAATTTATCTGTCGATTATTTTCTGCCTCTTCAAAGATGTCTGATATAGCTGAACCAGACATTTTGATAACAGGCATGTCTGCTACCAGTGCCCCATACCTCCACATCTATGACATAAACTTTCTAAATTTTTCTGTCGTAAAGCTTCTCACTTTTCACTCTTCTTTTTGTACTGCTGATCACTTTTCGGTGCCAGCCGAGCATTATGATTATAATTTCTTATTCGACCACGACCATGACTAGGGCCATAACCTCTTTTTCATTGGTTATAATTTGTCTGATTCACTTCAGAAAGTGGTAAAGAAACAACGAACTAACTATCATAATTTTTTATTAGCAATTCGTTGTGGCATTCAGCATTCAAAAGGTGAGAAAGTAATTCAGAATATTTTTTAAATTCCTTTTCGCGATATTTCTGCTGCAGAAGCATATTGCAGGTGAAAATGTGGAGTATATTTTTTTAAGTTTATCTTGCTCAGTGATTTCTTCTCCGCATAAATTTAATCAAGCTATAATTCTAAACAAGACAGAATTATATTCAGTTATATTTTTAAAATCCATTAATCCTAGATTTAGCCAATCATGATGTGCCTGTGGAAGGATGACCAACGTCAGGTGGTCATATCTTTCTTTAAGATTCTTCCACGGTTTAAGATCTTTTAATGTAAGGTACTGTAATTTTAATCCCTCATCAAGATGATGGTGGAGAAATATCATGACTTTGGCACGGCATTGACTAGATATCGTATTGTCATCTTTGATAGTGTCTGTCAGATCAATCGATTCTAGATGTATTTCGGTATCTAGTGCCCATGATGAGTAGCATTTTCCAGATATGTCAAGAGCAACAAATTCAAGTTTAGAAATGTTAGACATTTTAAGAAAATAAAATTCTTACTCTTTTTGTTGCCTTCTTAAAAATATAGTTCAAAGCGATGGAGGCTCGTGCTGATAACGTATTATAAAATAAACTAACTTCACAAAATAAAGAGAAAAATAAAATAAGAGAAAGAGAGAGATCAGAGAGAGAGTTTGTATTAGTGTGTCAATATTATTGTGCTAACACGACTATTTATAGCCAATATAGAAGGTAGAAAGCAAATTGAAATTTGTTAACAATTGGGCAAGTTGGGTGGGCCCCACATGGAAAAATGACATCCATTATTATTTGGGAAACTTACATAAATATACAATATTAAGAAAATATTTACCATTTATAGCAATAAAAAAAAATTCACTGAACACTTATAATACATTTATAATACAGTTTTAATACATATTGCAGAGAACTATTTATAAAACATATATAATACAAGTTTTATAGATGGAAAATACATTTATCACATACTTTAATAGACTTATAATACATTATGTCAGTTTCTTACTACACGAACATAATATATATTTTAAAACACTTATAATACATTTATATTGTATGCATAATTCACTTTTAATACAAGTGTATATTTATCATAATATTACTATATATTGCTATAAATTGTAATAAATAAAAAATATCACTAAAATCAGTAATTAATTTTTAAAAAGCACTCAATTAAGTAATTTTTCCTTATTATTTTATTTGTTTCTTTCTTCTTCTTCCTTTTTAATTATTTTTAGCAACAAAATAATTCCTTACTTAATTAGAAAATTATGTCACTCATTTTCACAAGTCATAAATTATTTATAAAAGCTAAGAATTAAAATACAAAAATCAATAAAATTCACAAAACAATTAGATGGGTCGTTACAATTTCTCTAATTAGGATGAATATACTTACCAAATAAATGCTCATAAAAATATTCTTTGAATCTCATACAGACGCGTTCAATTCATGTATCTATATATTTCTAACGCACCTTCAATGTTGTTTAGCATCACCACTGTCTTCCTTTCTCCGTCACTGTCATCGCCGTCGTGGTTGCCACCGCACAGTTAATCTGTGTAGTATATAATATGCAATCTCATCATAATAATCTAAATACAAATAATTTAACGTGAAAAGCATAATATTTACAAATTAGTCACTTAATGAATGATTTAAGCTTTTTAACTAGAGTAATAACGAATTTTTTTTGCAAAATAATCATACAAAAATTGTAATTAAAGAATAGAAACTTGTAAAATTGTAAAAAAAAATTACGATTATTTTTTATATAAAAAAAATCGAACCCAAAAATAGCTAATGACCTTTATTTCTATTTAAACTACACTGTATAATCGTCCACAAAAAAAATAGTCAACGACACAAAATACTGTATACTTTTTTATATACTACGTCCATTCCTTTTTACTTGTCAAATTTTGATTTGGCACACCTATTAAGAAAACAATGATGAGTATATGAGGTTACCATTTTATCCCTATTAATTGATAGAGTCTTAAAATATTTACACACTACATTTTTCAAAGACATTAACTCCATATTAATAAATTAATGGTATAACAAAAAAAAATTATCTTTTCTTGATTTGTCAAAAATGTACGTAAAAAGAAAAACCAAACGGAGGGAGTACTTCGCTAGCGAATATAACTATTTCGGCCGGCCAGCCAAATTTGGAACTTCCCCTTTATTTCTATGCAAGTAATTTAAGTGTGAGAACAGTATAAAATTGGAGTTAAGAATGTGGGCTGCAATAGACAATCCGTGAAAGCCACAACCAATGTCCACTCCATCTTCAAAATGGGCCAATATTTACATTTCCCTACCATTAAACACTAGCCCATGAGGAACAATATTCGAAGCATCTTCTACATACCCCTTCAATTCGAACGGATAAAATTAAGAAAATTTTACATGGGATAGCAAATATGTATTAATAATCGTAGCTAATTATATTTTATAACATCTCTCTCTTTTCTCTATCTCAATCTCACTCGTCTCTTTCCTTTATCTCCCCCTCTCTTGTTGTCTCTCCCTCTCTCACTCACATCTTTCTCTCTCACTCCCACCTTTATCTTTATATTATGTATTTCACTGTATGATAGAATAGTTTTTTTCTTTTAAAATGCTACAGCCTTGTAGGAAAAATCATACAAGATGTAGTTGCATGCAACATTTTTTATATATATAATTAAAAAAAAGTTATATACAATAAATATATATAAGTTGCTTTTAATATTTGAATGTTGCATCTGAGGATATGGGAACCGAGAAATCAGTACTTGGGCTTTGTCTACCCATCATTTCAAGAGCGAGGCACATTTTTGGCGCATGGAAATACAGTTAGGCTAGCTAAAGAGGACGAAAAAACCGTGCTAGCGCATATTTGTGGAACGACATAATACATAAATATAAATTTTATTAATACATAAGTAGGCACCTTAACCATTCAAAACTTAAACAAGTAGACACATTCGTCTTACATGACATCCTACATGACAATTAGGACACGTGTGTCTACTTGTTCAATTTTATATAAGTTTAAGTGTCTACTAGATGTCATCTGAAGCTAAGTTAAAAGATGTATCTATGTATTATGCCTTTGTGGAATCATTGCAGCGGACGAGAAGCGGCATGAACAATATGTCTACATAAGAATTATTGAAAAGTTGCTTGAAGTGGACCCAAATGATACTATGATAGCTATTGCGGACATGATTGAGAAGATGATCCAAATATATTTGAGCATTTCTCTGTCGTTCTATAAAGACATGGGTTTTACACAACTCATAATTATGTTGTTATAGTAGAATATTTTATTACACCATTAAAATTGGAAAAGCTTGAATGGTGAGGTGAGGCATGCACAAGATTTTGTCTGCCGACAGGTAGGATTAAAAAATTGAAATTTGAGCCAAGAATTTAAAGTCACATCGAGTGAAGTTTAGCATTTTAAATAAAGAAGTGAGTGTTTAGATGAATTGATTTGTAAGAACCATATAAAACAGAAGAGTATCCTTTCACTAATAGCTTTTTTGGCTAAGATGCTAAACTAAAATAATTTTAAGACATACTTTTTATTAGAAGTATTTTTTAAAAGAAAGCATTTGGGAGATTAACAGTTTGTATTTAACTATATAATTTTTTTGAAAAATGTTTTCATTGTTACTTTGTGTTGGCTAATATTTTAAAAAAGTAATTTCAAGTGTCAAATTACGAAAAAAGTATAGTAACTACTAATTAAATGGTAAATATAAATTTTTACATAAGGTAATATTATCCTAAAAAACACCTTGTGATCTCATGTAATTGCTCACTTATTTCCCATACCAAATGAGCCATTATTTCTTGTGATATTATGTAATTGCTTCTATTTTTTTTCTTTATTTAGCATAAATATTAGAGCTGTCAAAATAGGTTTAGCCCGTGAAGCCGGTCCAATCCAACTAAAACGGTCAAAATGGGTTGGTCCAATCCAACTCTAAAGTACCAGCGAGTTAAATGGGTTAGGACAGGTTGACCCTTTTAACTATAAGGCCTATAAAATAACAGACCAACCCAGCCATAAGCGGGCCGTGGATTGGGACGGGTTGATCATTCAATCAAAAGATCGACAACATTAGAGTCTTAAATATAATAATTTCAATTGCCTAATTGCTTTTCATCACTCTTCCAATAAATAACTAGCTAGTTTAAAAGATTTCTGACAACGCAAGATAATCCAAAAACTTAACAAATCTTTGTTGAACTAAACAAATCTAAATTGTTAAATATTATATGACCCATTAATTAAAGTTTTACAACTCCCCTTCCACTTGCACTTGCAGTGTATTCCGAACCATCAATCACATTTGAATCAGCATGTGATATAGTTTCCTTAAGAAGTTCATCTTCATCTACAATTCACCATACAAAATGTTAATGTGATAATAATTTAAAAATACTTTCAGAAAAAAAGTAAAATTTGAATAGATTAGATAGAAAATATTACCCTTATTAGGTTGAGTAAATCCATGCAACCAATTTCTTGTAGTGACAAGAGTTTGGACATTTTCATGATGAATACAATTTCTACACTTGGTAACAACACGACTACTAATACTAAATGCCGATTCTGATGCTACTGTGGTAATTGAAACACTGAGAACATCTCGTGCCATCACTAAAAGATCAGGATATTTTTTTGTCATTATCCTTCCAATACTTAATAACATCAATCTCATGAAAAATGTAACACCCCAAATTTTTTTTTGCCAAGATTCGAACCATTCTTCATATGTGTGTAGACTCTAACTGGATGACTTGTAATTTTATATATCAGTTAGGATAAATTCCTAAGTATTTGAAGGGTATTAGATGTGGTTTATGTTACACCTCAAAATTTCTACGCTAAAATTCAGACCATTCTTCGTATGCGTATAGGCTTGAACTCGAAGACTTCATGTATATATGATCTAGGATCAATTCATAAGTATTTAAAGTGTATTAGTTGTGATTTAGGGTCATAAGGGATCCGTAAAACAAAGCCAAGTCCAAAGAATTTCTATCGGCTAAGTTTCAGAATGAGTTCGTATAAGGGTCAAATTCAAACGACCATATTTCTTAGAATATAATTAATTAGATGTCCCATAACCTATCAAATTAAAGGTCTTTGAGTCCTATTTCCCACTCCACCAAGTTTACTTCATTTGGAGTTTGAAGTAGAAAGTTATAGTCGTTTTACCAAAGCACATCCGGACAGAACAATTCGGCGATCTCACCAGCCAATTTGGCAACTCGCCAAATAGTTCAGCAAACCACGACCTAACTCGCCAAATAGTGTCCAAAATCCTTCAGAAATTGTTGGATTGGGCAAGCTAAAGCACCATTTGGCGACTCGCTGAATAGGTCGGCGAGGAGACCTCCAGCTCATCAAAATTGTCGATGGGATTTATTAAAAGGTAATTTTTCTTAATCTTTCAACCTAATAATATTCTTATACGTAGATATACTCTCAAAATCCCAAATTCTCCTTCTTCCAAAGATCAAGAGCTTCAATAAAGGGATTTCTCCAATAGTGGGAGATCTAAAGACTTCAAGTTCAAGATCTCCTTCACAAATCCATAGATTGGTTTCTCAGCTTCAAGCTACATGGTTCTAAACCCAGCACTTTATTGATTCGAGTTAAGTTAAGTTGGAGTTTTCGAGTTGTTTGAATTGAATTTTTGAGTTATCTATTGTCTTTTGGGTTTTTTGTAAATATTTAAAATATGGATTATAATTTTTTTTATTCGGGTGCCACATCTTTTGTGACGCCCATGGATGAGTTTATCCTGATTGAGTGAGTTGATAGTGATTGTACAATTCCTGTCCATCATAAAGATACCATGGTTAATATGATTTTAGTTGAATAGGACTGATTCTGATGTTGTTCTAGGCATGGACCAGCCTTAGGCTTGTTATTACACCGTTGATGGTAGAATTTGAAATGTCTAGTTTTAGACAGTGAACATGCTTATCATAGAGTGGAAAGATAGTAGTACTGGTTGTAGCTAAAAGGAGAGATAATGAGCTTCTCCTAATTCTGATAGTGATGTTGATGATAGCAGACTGAGTTGAGTGAGAATAAATGAAGGAGAGTGAGTGTTTCTTAATTTTGATAGTTGTGTTATACTTGTCTAGTTAAGGATAGAGGTGTGCAAGAGGAAAGAGATGAGACACTGTGATATGCAATAGAGGTAAGAGTATGTTAGTATGTCTCTTGTACGAGCTCATGCAATAATGGAGGTAGAAGTGTTAAAGTAGGCTTGACCGTTCCTAGATGTGGTTGAGGTGGTTAGAGTGATAGACTGGAGTGAGTAGTTGTCCCTATGAGAGTGATAGTAGTAGGCTATTGATAACTGTTGGGTGATGATTGTGAATGATTGTGTGAAGTGGTGACAAGGAGTAGTATTCTCTATATAAAAGGTCCCTATGGAGGTATAAAACAGAAATTCGATGGTTAGATTTGTATAAGTATGATCATCTTAGGACTAACACCTTAGGACATAGAGCTAGGCTTGAACTGGGTAAGAGGAATATTGATGAGAGCATTCGAGGTTGTAGCTCTTCTCTCATCCCTAGTATGATGTCTTCTAGCGAGTGAGTTCCCTGTCTTTGAGTGGGTTGGACTAGACTTAGTTCACCAAGTTATACAGGAAGTGAAAACCATTCCAGAGAGTGTGAAAAATTGAGATGAGGGGAAAAGACTTGTAGTTTGAGGTGAATGATTGGATGTACATGAAGGGTGGTTGGTTGAGGCATGTAACTAGAGTTATGTAGCTATAAGGTAGGTGGTAGGGTCATAAGTGAAGTCCTTTTTGGTTTTGACTAAAGAGTAGTAAGTATCATCTAACTTTCACGATAGGAGATAGATGAAGAGTTTGTTAGTTAGGATGAGTTAGAATACACTTGAACCAATAGACGAGTTTTTGTTGGGGTGTTTTGTGTTAGTAAATACCTATTACAGGTGTTTAATGGAAGGGATGAGTAGTCATGAGATGATAGATCTAAGTTAGGCTTATGATTTTGAAGAGAGAGCCCCATGTTATTTAGAGGGATATGTATATAACTAGGAAATGAGGTGTAATGAATGGGTAAATAGTACTTAGGTTATGAAAGAAGATGAGGTAATAAACTGTAATTAAACAAATAGTGAGACGAGAGTCGATTACTTATCATGAGGTCTTAATAGGAGAGTGTTTCTTAATTTCACCTAGTAGTTGGATTGGTATAGTATGCGTGTATGATGTTCGTGTTAGTACTACACCCTAAGCTTGAATTTAAAGTGAGTGGTGTGAAGAAAGAGAGGATAGCATTATGAGTGTGATAGTGCTAGTTTTAAGATTTTATTTAGTAGGCTTGACATGGTGTATGTGAGATATTAAGATATTAACTTGCGAGGAGTATGTGTAATGAATGGGGGGATATATGACCTCAGATGTAAATAGTGAATTAAGGCTAAGTCATTTGATAAGAAGAGACTTAATATGTGTACCTGATATAGTATAAAGTTGTATGAGGCTTGGAAAGAAGGGAAAACTTGGGCACCTATATATTGGCCTTACCTAAGTGTGAAGAGGATTGGAGATGTCATTCATGAATTAGAGTTACCTTTTGAGTCAGACATCATTCATTCGGTGCTTCATGTCTCGATGATCAAATGAGTGCTTGGGAGATCCTTATTGGTAGCTCCCATTGAAAGTGTTGAAATCAATGACAGTCGGCCCTATGAGGATGACATAAAGACCAAATGTCCACTTCTATTTGTGCCATCATCGATGATGTTGAAAATAACTTCCTATTCTTGATTCGAGTTATTGTCTTCTTTCTTGAGATCGACAATTGATGATCTAGATGTTTGAAGGATTTGATTGATAGAGTTTTGATGTTTTATTCGTGCTTAATGATGAGAATGTTGAAGGTAAGGTCCCTACTCTTGACTTGAACTAATTTGCCTATTCTTGAGTTTGAATTATTGATTGTCTAGATTGTTTGATTTGATTGATTGATTTGATAGAGTCTCAATTTTTATTTATGCCTCGAGTCCCCTGGTTGATCTTCATTCGAGGACAAATGATTCCAAGGAGAGATAATGTAACACCCTAAATTTTTTTCACCAAGACTCGAACCATTCTTCATATGTGTGTAGACTAGAACTGAATGACTTGTAATTTTATATATCAGTTAGGATAAATTCCTAAGTATTTGAAGGGTATTAGATGTGGTTTATGTTACACCTCAAAATTTCTACGCTAAGATTTGGACCATTCTTCGTATGCGTATAGGCTTGAACTCGAAGACTTTAAATTGTATATATGATCTAGGATCAATTCATAAGTATTTAAAGTGTGTTAGATGTGATTTAGGGTCATAAGGGATCCCTAAAACCAAGTCAAGTCCAAAAAATTTCTATCGGCTAAGTTTCAGAATGAGTTCATATAAGGGTCAAATTCAAACAACCATATCTCCTAGAATATAACAAATTAGGTGTCCCATGACTTATTAAATTAAAGGTCTTTGAGTCCTCTTTACTACTCCACTAAGTTTACCTAATTTGAAGTTCGGAGTAGAAAGTTATGATCATTTTATCGAAGAACATCCGGATAGGACAATTTGGCGATCTCACCAGCTAATATTGAGACTCGCCGAATTATTCGGCGAACCACGACCTAGATCGCCGAATAGTTCTTGAAATCCTTCAGAAACTGTTGGATTGGGTGAGCTAAAACACCATTTTGTGACTCACCAAAAAGGTCGGCGAGGAGACCTCCAGCTCGCCGAAATTGTCGACGGAATTTATTAAAAAGTGATTTTTCTCAATCTTTCAAACTAATAATATTCTTATACATAGAAATACTCTCAAAATCCCAAATTCTCCTTCTCCCAAAGATCAAGAACTTCAAAAAAGGGATTTCTCCAATATTGGGAGATCTAAAGACTCTAAGTTCAAAATCTTCTTCACAAATCCATAGATTAGTTTCTCAACTTCAAGCTACAAGGTTTCAAACCCAACACTTTTATTCAATAACTTCTAAGATTCGGGTATGTAAGGCTAACACAGCGTTGGACCGAATTTTTCCATGTGCCCTTTCATCTTTATTGAGTCGAGTTAGGTTGAGTTGGAGTTTTCGAGTTCTTTGAATTGAATTCTTGAGTTATCTATTATCTTTTGGATTCTTTGTATATATTTAAAATATTTATTGATGTTATTCATGGGTTGAGTATTTGATTTGGATGAATATTCATGTCTTCATTCACATGAACCATAATTGAAGAATATATTTGATTTTGAGCATTGATTATACAACAGTTTGAATTTTCACATAAGTTGATTTTTTTATTATTTTGAACATGGATATCTTGAGCATAAATGATGGTTTTGAGACAAAGTTTTAATGAGTAGTGACTGATTTTCAAAAATATATTTCTGAAAGAACTTGATGATTTGAGCATGAGTCGAGCCCGAGTTGAATTGAAAGAGTCTTTAAGAATTTTAACCGTTTTGATTATGATTTCGCTATGCATTATTTTGAGTCAAAATTGCATGTTTTAAAGAGATTTTAAAAAGTAGAGTATTTAATCTCAATGAGTGGATTTGATTGAGTTGATTTGAAAGAGCATAATGATTGAGATGAGATTGAGTTTCGATGGGAGTCCAATGAGACTAGTCAAAAGTTTTGATTAAACTGATTTGCTTAACTTGCATGAGCATTTTGAGGTTTGAGAGTAGTATCGAGCACCGAATTGAGCGAGAGTAAAACTTAATAACTACGTAGCCAGCATAGGAAAGGATTGGACCATTAAAGTCAGATGTTTCCGTATTTCATTGTCTTGAAAATATAGGACTTGATTGATTGGTGAATCCAGATTGGTAGATTTGTCCATTACCTTGGCAAGTATTGGACGGACGTGGCAACGACGTCAGTTCGTTGTATATCACCTACTTATAGGTGGTGGGATTGTTGTCAGTTAAGAAAGACTCTCAAATTATGCATGAAAGTATATGACATATTTTTTAACAAGTTGCATATTACTGAGTCCTTCTTAAAGTATGTTATATTTTATACTTACATATCATACTGAGTTGGGTGAGTTTCATTCTATATTGAGTACTTTTGATGTATTGTTATTTCATTCTGTCATATTACATACTCGTACATTCCACGTACTGACGTCCATTTGGGCCTGCATCATTTTATGATGCAGGGACAAGTGTTAGAGATCATCAACAGGCACTTCATTGAAGATCTATTTCTTTCCTGATAATGGTGAGACCTCCTTGCCTTCGGAGGGATCATATTCATTCTTTCAATTGCTTATGAGTAATTTTTTTGAGGTAGCCATAAACTTGACATTGGCACCATTTAGGTAGTATAGATAGATGCTACATAGATTAGATAGTGATGGCTTTATTTTGATGTCTAGTTTTCTTTCAAACTGTGTTTTTTATTTGAATGATGGAGATTGATGATTGAGTTAGCCCACTAAGATTTGTTTTTCTCTTAAACTAAGTCTTCCGCTGAATCAATGAACGTGTGATCAGGCCAAGTGGTTCCCTTAGGAGCCAACAATGGCTTTTGAGTGTCGATCACGCCTGGAATACCATCTCGAAGCGTGACAAAAAGTCTCATAATCAAGCTTTTGTTCCTCCAAATAAAGAACCAATTTTGACTTTCCAGCATTGCAAACAGATGTACCCTCAAATATTTTAAATTTCTATTAATTTGAAACATGACATATAGTAACTATGAGAAGATGGACCCCATCAAATAAACAAATAGTAAAAAAACTTTAACTTCATACAAAACAGCAAAACGTATCTAGTACAGTAGTATGCCTTTATTTTACTTGTTCTTCATAATAAGAAGATGGACCCCATCATTGTTCTTTTTCTAAAGTATCTTCATTCTGGATAGTACAATCCACTTTCTTAATTTGCTAAAAATGGATAGGTAATCAAGACATAATATATATATATATATATATATATATTATTTTTTTTATGGGAACAGACCCTACACGAGGCTCCCACCTCTCGTGCACAGTCAGGGGTTGAGCAGCACCCCCAAGCCTTACCATAAATAATCAAAATAAAATACAAGGAGGGGGACATAAACCTTACCTCCGATCCTATGGTGGTTCATAAATCGGCTAACCTCTTAAGGTCGGCTAACTCATCCCCGATACAAAAAGAGACTAACTATAACTAGAAAGCATTAAACCTGTGAGAGGACTCCTCTCGGTACAAATCAACTAAGAAAGCATAAATGAGGGAGACTCTCCCCTTCCATGAGAATACAAGAAAGTAGCCTACACTAGTCCTATTCAAGAACAAGTATACGAACCTTCTATCTCGCATGGGTTGGGGAAATTCTTTTCATCTTTGCTCTTTTTAGACATGTCGTACCAAGTAGGTCCAAGGAAAGTTGCAGCAACACCAATCGTAGCCAAGTTGGGAAATTTAGAGATAAACATGTTCAAGAAGGTTGTTTTATCCTTTTTAATCTTCTTCTCCTGAAGCTTGCCATTCCTATCTTGTCTAGCTTTATGTAGCCCTTGGTTTCTTGTGGAAGTTGTTGAAGGTTGTAGAAGTGTTGTGTATTATCAAGTGTATGACTGTACTTAGATAATGTATCAGCTGGAAAATTTGCTTCCCGAAAAACATGTTTGCATTGGAAGTATTCTAGCAGTTGGACCAGTTGTTGGAGTTCATTAACGTAGTTTTGAATGTTCCAGGGTGGTTTGATGTCCAGATTCAGCCACTTGATCACAAGTTCCGAATCTACTTCCAATATTACTCTATTATAACCATGTTGAATGCACCAATTAATGCCAAAACTGGCTGCCTGCACTTCCGCTTGATTATTTGTTCTAACTCCCAAAGGAGAGGCAAAAGCATATATCAAATTACCCTTATGATCCCTTACTATGCCTCCTGCTCCTATCTTTCCTGGGTTGCCTATGGCACTCCCATCAGTGTTAAGTTTAACTATGTTAGGGGGGGTTGAGCCATTTAACCTGGGTTACTTTTATGTCATGCTTACAGTTTTCTATCCAAATAATTAGATCTTTCCAAACTGGTGGCCATTGGATATATGGAAAAACTGTGGTAATAAGCATGTATATTTCTTTGATTATATTGAAATTCACCCTAGTAGTACTAGATTTCTTTCCTCCATATTTACTTGCACACCTGTTCTTCCAGACATTCTAGCAAATAAATATAGGGAGGGCTTGCAACATGAGTTTATGTACAGCATTGTTTGGTTTGTAGGTCCACCATCTCATCAAGATGTCTCTAATGGAGTTGTGGTCCTGCCTGATTCCCCCCCAGTTGGAGAAATATGTCCAGATATGTTTAGCAAAGCTTCCAGAGACAAATATGTGTTCTATGTTGTCCAAACCAGGCCTGTAGCAGCATGAGCACTCTGCAGTTTCTCTCCCAAAAGAAATCAGTTTATCATTGGTTGGCAGTTTGTGTCTCAATGCTCTCCAAAGCAAGAATGAAGCCTTGAAAGGGATGTTAGTATGCAATGTCATCCTATCTATCAATGTCTTATTTTTTTTCTTTCTCACATTTTCCCAAGCTGATTTACAAGTGAAATTTCCATGTGATTGCAGCTTCCATTGAGCTTGATCTAATGTGTTTTGTTGGTACATGATTTTAGTATTGAGAATTGTGTGTATCATGTGTTGAGGGGCCTGTTGCCTGATTTTCTCTTCATTCCATTTTCCATTTGTCAAGAACATGGAGACAGTGAAGTTGTTGAATCTTGGAATATATTCATAGTGATTGGCTAGAGGGCCAATACCCAGCCAATCATCCCACCAGAAACTGCAGTTCCCTGAACATAAGATCCACTTAATGTGAGGTTCGATGTCACCTTTGTTCTTCATCATGTTCTTCCACATGAGAGATTGACCTGTGTGCCACTTTTTTGTGACAGGGTGAGCTCTTTGGCAGTATTTAGCTCTCAAGAAATCCCCCCATAAAGATCTCTTAGTTCTGAACAACCACCAATGTTTGTATTGCATTGCCAGACATATATCTTCCAAGTTTTTTACACCAATACCTCCCTCCTCATATGGTAAGCTAAGGGTTTCCCAAGAGGCCCAATGGTACTTCCTTTTCTCCTTATCCCAACCCCAGAAGAAGTCAGCAATAAGGCATTTTATTTGTTTCAAAGTGGTTCTGGTAGGGGTTATGGCAGATAACAGATGTATAGGAAGTGATTGAAGCACTGATTTGATCAAAGTGGCTCTCCCCCCATAACTTAGCATCTTTGTCTGCCACCCTTGAATTTTAGCAATCACTTTTGAAACTATACCAGTGAAATATATGACCCTTTGTCTTCCTATATACAATGGACATCCCAAGTATGTCATAGGTCCATGAGTGCATTTATAACCAGTGATGGTCGCTACTCTATCCATTATATCATTAGGGGTATTGGTAGGGATTAAGATTTGGCTTTTGTCCTTATTAATAAGCTGCCCAGAAATGCCTTCATACATCTGAAGAGTCTTCATGATGAGTTGAAGGGAATACTTGGAAGTTGAGGTGAAAATAATAATGTCATCTGCAAAACTCAAGTGGTTAATTTGAGGACCCCTTTTCTCCATTTGAAAACCAGTGTATAGATAGTGCTGATGAAGGTTGTTTAACATTCTGGTCAGTACTTCTGCACCAAGAACAAAGAGAGCAGGAGAGAGTGGGTCTCCCTGTTTGAGACCTCTTGTTGAGTGGAAAAAACCATGCCTGCTGCCATTTATGATGACAGAGTACCAATTGTTAGACATTATTCTCCATACCATGTCTATGAAGGTTTCCCCAAATCCCATCTTTCTCATGACAAGACAGATAAAGGACCATGAGACTCTATCATAAGCCTTGGCCATGTCAAGTTTAATAACCACATTATCTCCAATTTTGGGTTTGTTTATGTTATGCATAATTTCTTGAGCCAGCATAATGTTCTCAGATATGCTCCTTCCTTGGACAAATCCAGACTGATTATCAGAAATAAGATGTGGAAGGATGGGAGCCAGTCTGCTACTAAGGAGTTTGGAGATTATTTTGCTACTAAAGTTGCTGAGAGATATAGGTCTGAATTCAGATAGTCTATTAGGATGTTCAACTTTTGAGAGTAGAACCAGACATGCATGGGAGACGTATTTTGGGATGTCATGGCCATTAAAGAAAAACAGAATCAGCTCCAAAAGGTCCTCACTGATAATGTCCCAGCATACCTGGAAAAACTTGCCACTCATCCCATCAGGACCTGCAGCAGAAGTACCATTCATAGAGAAAATCACTTTCTGTAACTCCTCTTTAGTAGGTACCCTTTGCAACATGTGGTTTTGATTGTCACTGACCTTTCTAGGAATGTACTTAAGGAAATCTTCATTGATTTTCTTGTTGTCTGTAGTAAATATCTTTTCAAAGTAATGACATGCAGCCTTGGCAATTTCCTCATTTCCCTGAATACTATTACCCTGATCATCCTCAATTTTGTGAATATACAGTCTTCTCCTTCTCCCTCTAATGATAGCATGGAAGTAATTGGAGTTGGCATCCCCTTCCTTAAACCATTGGAGTTGAGTTTTTTGTTTGAGGATGGATTGCTCTATCTTTAGATACCTGATGTATTTGGCATTGATCAAGTTCAACTTGGTTCTATTTTCTTCGGAGTTATCACTGATTATTGCATCCTCGGCCTCTCTAACTTTTGTCTCAAAATCAGTGATGGAAGAGAAAATATCACCATATTCTTGTCTTGACCACTTACTCAGAGTGCTTCGCACTCTTTTCATTTTTTCCTGAAATCTTCTCATAGGATTTCCTGCGGCAGGTTTTCCCCAGCACGTTTTCACTACATCAAGGAAGCTATCATTATCAACCCAGCAGTGTAGAAACTTAAAATACTTAGGGGCATTGTTCTGTCTCTCTGCACACTCCATGAATAAAGGGCAATGGTCTGATCCAGTGGAAGCTAAATGAGTAATAGTAGTCATGGGCATCATGTCTAACCACTTATCATTTACCATAGCTCTATCTAGTCTCTTCCAAATCCTGGCATCATTATCTCTGTTGTTACACCATGTATACTTTGCACCATGAAAACCCAAGTCTATGAGTCCACAAGCTTCAATAGTACTTATGAATTCAAAACTTTTGTTCATGTTATAGGGTATGCCCCCCAGCTTCTCTTCAATGCCAGTGATTACATTAAAATCCCCTATTGTACACCATGGTTTGCCTACACTGGAATATAGCAGTAGTTTATCCCAAAGATCTCTTATCAAATGATCTTTACATTTAGCATAAACAAAGGTTGTGAGATAGGTAATATGCCATGTAACATGTTTGATCTCACAGGTAATCTGCTGCTCATCCTGATCTATAATGGAGCATGCTACATCTTTATTCCAGAAGAGCCAAATTTTGTTGTTGGAATTATGAATAGCACTGTCCATATTAAGCTGACTTTTATGGGAATTGAGGTGTGATTGGTTTGAGAATGGTTCAAGAATTGCCATCATAGATATTTTGTGATAGTCTTTGAGTTTTTGAAGTCTATCTAGTGAACCCTGAGTATCAATACTCCTTGCATTCCAACATAGGGTATTAATCATTGAGACTTATTTGATTTGGACCTTGTTTTGATGCCACTTTTGCAAATAGCATTATCAGAACTTGTTGTGTTATCTTGTTGCTTATTTTTCCTATTTTCTTGCTGACCCCTGGCAGAAAGAGCCCTCCTTTCCTCCTCTTCTTTTTGAGCCTCATCATATTGGTCAGGATCTTCCTCATCCTCAGAATGTGTGACTCTGTATTCATCTGTTAGTTCTTGTGGAGTAATTTCCTTGTTAAGGGCACATTTTCCAGTATTCGGTTGCTGAATTTGCAAAGCTGTCACATGGATGCCTGCATGTTCCACCACCAGTACATCATGTAAGCTCTGTTGTCCTGATTGCATTTCTTTAATAATTTTCTTCTTCAACGCATCCCTTTTCTTCTTACTAAGTGCTAATGTAGACTTGTTGTTAAACGCCTGAGGACTCTCACTTTGCCTTTTCGGATCCGGAGGTTCCTTATCCATTGTGTAGCAGTCCTCTTCTTGTTGTGAGTATTCATTGTACCTCTCCTTTCTGGTTACAGTTGTAGTAGTTACCTCTGTGGTAGCAGGAGCTCTAATGTCTTTCCTATGGTCAACCAAAGTACTTTCCCTCCCTCTGGTAACCCCTTCCTGCAAGTTAGTGGGTTCCTCCTGTATTCCCCCATCCTCACCTCCATAAACTACAACAGCTACATCATTCACAACATTAAAATTATTGGGGGAGCCATGAGGCTGTGGGAGAGATAAGTCAATACCTGGCTCCTTCATTTTTGTACTATTGCAGTCATCCTCAAGTGTATCATTTGTGTCAGCATTTAAACCAATCATCGGGACTTTGGGGTGTGGGAGAGATAAGTCAATACCTGAATCCTTCCTTTTTGTCGTATTGCAGTCATCATCCAGTGTGTCATTTGTGTTAGCATCTAAATCATTAATGGGGACTTGGGGGTGTGGGAGAGATAAGTCAATACCTGAATCCTTCCTCTTTTTTTGTTGCAGTCGTCATCCATTGTGTCATTTGCATCAGCATCTAAGCCATTAATGGGGACTTGGGGGGATGGGAGAGATAAGTCAATACCTGTTTGCTTTGCTAGATTCTGCTTTGATTGAACATTCTTTTGTTGTTCCTTCTGTCTTGGTTTTTTCTGAATTTGCCATTCTTGTTGTTCCTCCTTGTTTTTGTTCCTATTTTGGTGTTGTCTCTGTCTCCCAGCTTGATTTTCTTTTGTACCTGCATTAGTTAAAGATATATTATTCTCAGGCATTTGTACAGTGGTTAAGGGACATACCTGGTTGTCATCTTCTTTCCTGGTTTTATTATTCCTTGCTTCTTCAGCTTCTTTCCTTTCTTCATCTCTCTTCTTGACATTACATCTTGTCATAGTATGTCCTTGATGCTTACAGTAAGAACAGTATTCAGGTAAACCTTCATATTGTATAGCTTGCCATCTGCCTTTATTGTGATCCTCTTCATCAATTCCTAACCATACATGTTGAGGTCTTTCCTTGGTGATATCCATTTGTATCCTTACTTTTGCAACACTGCCTCTAGTTTTTTTAAGAGATGCTGCATCCAGGTACAGGGTTTTACCAATCGGGTCTAAAAGGGTGGTTATAAACTCTTTATTGTAACAATGCCACGATAGTTCTGGTAGTATGACCCAAACTGGTACGATAGGAGTTTCCTCCTCTGGCCTAAAGGTTGGAGTCCACAATTGTAGTCGCATAAGTTGCCCATCAATATACATTTTCTGTTTATTCCAGACTGAAATATGATCTTCCTCATTATCAAGATCAATGTAAATGTGTCTTGCATTGAAATGAGCAATTTTGACACCTCCGGTGAGTTGAGTCTGCTGAATAAAACTTCTTCTGATAAGCTCTATCTTGGGCATTGTATTGGTGAATTTTCCTATTAAAGTATACTTACATCTAGACGCAAGTTTCACAAAAAAGTCTTTCTTTTTATAGATTATAGCTGGTAGGCCCTATCTTGTGGTGTAGACAGGAGGTGAAATATTAATAGACGTTTCAGTTCTATTTTGGTTAACTCTTAGTCTAGTCGCATAAGTTTGTATAACTGTAAATGGACTTGGTTCTGGTACAGAATCTATTTTGGAGCTCTGCAACTGAGGTAGCTGTTTTGGTTTTGTGAGAGGTTTGTCATTTGAATTCTGGATATTTGGTTTATACTGAGGGTTGTGTTTAACAAAGTTGGATGTTAGCTTGGTAAGATCATGAGGGAGTTGAGTCTTGTTAGATGCTGAATTGTTATGATTAATCTTGGTACTGTTATTACATGCATCATTTTTTCCTATGTTGTCCTGAGTATTAGTTTCTATATCGATAGGATTCAACTCATTTTCACCCTTATTTTCCTTATTTACCTCTTTCGACTTATGTTCAATCGGAATAGATACACTCTTACCTGGATTGATTTGGATATTGCTCCTTGTCGTTTCTTCACTCTCGATATTCGACTGTTTCGAGATCCTTTCCTGTGAGGCATTTCCAGCACCAGTCGCCGAGTCCTCCACATTTTGTGTACCTGTGTCGAATCTCTTCAAATTCAAGAAGTTCTTATCTGAGTTAGAGAACTCTTTATCAGAGGAACCACTCTCAGTATCCGAGTCACCTTGGGTATCCCCAGATTTTCCGATTGGGAGTGTGAAATCGTTTGAGATTTGTTGTGAATCTGATTGTTTAGAATCAGACTCCGCGTCTTTACCCTGAGTTTCACCATTGCTTCTATTTTGTGACCAGAAGATGATTTTTTGTGCCCAAGCTAGTTGCTCCTTCGAAATCTCTACAGGTGTCGCGTTGTAGCCGATATACGAAGAGCTACGAATGGATTTAGGTGTTGATTCCAGTTGGGTCTTGTTCCTGGGTGAGAGAGGCTCCTCTTGGACTAAGTCCGGTGGTCTGCGGAGTGCCGCCGGCGGCGATAGGGCCATTCCGGCAGCTCTGTATGTTGTCGGCGTTTGAGTATAGAGAGAAGATAGAGGATAGTATTGTAGGTTTGATTTGTATTCAAGACATAATATATAAAATCATTCAGTAAACAAAACTATTGCTAAAGTGTTTAAGAGCTTCTAATCACAAGTTCACAACCCATCAAAGTAAAGAATAGAAGTATTTTACAAAAAAGATGCATAATGATTATAGAGAGAGAAAAATTAGATACTTACCGCAAATAAAGTGGACTTCTTTTATTTGGATTGACTTCTGTCTTCAATTGGTTTAGACCGAATAGTAGAAGTAGTTGTCACAATTTGATTATTTGAATACCGTTCATAGAGCTTGTATAATTTTGACTTCATAGTTGCAGCCTGCTTTTGTGCCGAAGAAGTTTCCACCTTTGACAAACAATATTCTAAAAGTTGCATCTTGAAGCGAGGATCCAAAATTGCTCCAAATGAGAGTACTATACTATATTTATTTTAATATTTCTAAAACTTTTTGAACATTCTTGCAGCCATTTCCTTAATAACTTCATCTAAATTACTTGAATTCTCCTTCAACAAGCATTCAATTTTTCAAACTTGCATAAAGTACAAGTTAGAAGTAGGATAACTTGAACCAGAAATTAAGTTCGTTATTTCATAAGAAGGTTTCAAGAATTCAAATATTTTTTCTGTCCTTCTCCAATGATCAGATGTAGGACAGTTAGAGTAAGTTATATCAATCAATTGTAAAAAAAGGGCAGCCCGGTGCACTTAAGCTCCCGCTATGCGCAGGGTTCGGAGAAGGGCCCGACCACAAGGGTCTGTTGTACGCAGCCTTATCTTGCATTTCTGCCAGAGGCTATTTCCAAGGCTTGAACCCGTGACCTCCTAGTCACATGACAGCAACTTTACCAGTTACTCCAAGGCTCCCCTTCTTATATCAATCAATTGTAAACTAGAAAAAGCTTTTTCATATTGTAGTGCACTCTCAAGCATCAACTACGTTGAGTTCCATCTAGTTGTCACATCTAAACGTAAACCCAGATTTGTACTAATTCCAACCTGCTTAACACATTGCTCAAATTTTCTCATTCTGCCATCGGATCCTTTAACATACTTGACAGTTGACACCTTCTCTAATTCTAAACAAGGCATCATTAGCTACTTTTAAACCTTCTTGGACAATCAAATTCAGAATATGGACAGAACAACGTACATGAAAGAACTCACCATCACATAATAAACTCTTTTGTAAATCAAGATGCCCTTTTAAAATAGTTTACATGCTATCATTATTAGTGGCATTATCTAAAGTGATAGAGAACACCTTCATATCAATTCCCCACTCCTTCAAGCAATCATATATAGTTGCAGTCAATTCAACTCCAGTATGAGGAGGAATCATGCGACAAAAGTTCAAAATTTTACTAATTACCTTCCAATTATCATCAATATATTGAGCAGTTAAACAAAGATATCCCTCAGAAGTACCTGTTGTCCAGCAATCAGAAGTTAAGAAAACTCAATTAGGAATCTTAGTCAAAACTTTTTTTAATTTTTCTTTCTCTTTGAAATACACTTTCTGGACATCCACAACAGAAGTGTTCCTCGATGGCATTACCACTTTGGGATTTACATAATTTGCCTAAGCTCAAATTTTTTTATATTCAACAAAAGAATACGGCAAATCATGCTCAATAATAGCTTCAGCAAGCTTTTCACGGGAAATCGATTGATCTATTTTTCTCGACTGTATGTTACCTTATTGATCCATATACATCTGACCCAAATTATAATATTTAATCTTTTTATATTTAAGTAAATGACGTTTCAAATGTGATATTCCATAGTTATTGCCATTAGGTCCAGGAGTAGAACCAACCTTATAAGAACTTTTACAACCTCTGCATAATGCAATTTCCACTTCATCTTTATTTCTACCATTTTTTTGAAATATTTCCAAACAACTGATTTTAACTGCCTCGTTTTTTTTTGTGCAGGTTCATTAGGTTCGTCCACCTCAACACTAGTTTCATGTGCATTATATTCATCATCATTCTCCATTGATTCCATTAATTTTTCTGTAACGATAAATATGTCAAAAGTTAGTTTCCGACTTCACAACTAATTAGAGGCATTTCATTAGAACTAATTAAGTTCATAATGTAAGAATCATTAGCAGCTATAAAGTAAAAAAGACAAAAGTAGAAATGCAAAAAATGACACAAATTTGTTGACTCTAGAACAAAGGAGTAAAGGAAAAACCTACTGCAGTTGCGTAGCAAAGAGAAGAATAAAGGTTTAGCTACTGTAGTTGCTTGCCAAAGAGAAGACTAAAAGAGTAAAGGACAAATGTTCTCTTATTCACTTTTAAAGCTACTACAGTTGCTTTCCAAAGAGAAGTTAGAAGACTAAAGGAGTAAAGAAAAAACTTAATAGATTAATGGGCAAGTCATAATGAGTCGTGGCTAATTAACAAAAGCCTAATGGGTTAAGGACCTAAAATGTAAAAGTTGTGCAAGAGTTGGATTTGATTTTAATTTTAAAAATATTTATTAACAATTTTTTAACAAATAAAATTTTATTTAAAATATGTATAATAAATATTTTTAAAATTCACGATCCACGGGCCGCAGATTGGCCTCTAAGGCTCGGGGGTTGAGCCTCTGAGGCTAGCGGGCCTCGTGAGGCTGGGCTAAAAAAACTCGTTCCTAAATGAGCTGAAAATATTGAGCCCAACCCCACTTAAATCAAAGGTTGGGTTGGGTCAGCCTCGCGGGCCAAGCCCATTTTGATAACTCTAAATCCAATCCTTGAATTAAGTGGGGTTTGGGCTAAAAATATTTTAGCCTATTTAAGATTGAGGCTTTTTAGCCCAGCCTCATTTGGCCCACCAGCCTCATAGGCTCAATCCGCGAGCCTCAAATGTCAATTCGTGGATCGTAAATTTTAAAAATATTTATTATATAACTTTTAAGTAGTATTTTATTTTGCCAAGTCTTCAGCAACTAGGCAATTGAAGTTATTATAACTATGAATCTTTGACCATAACTATGAATCTTTGATCTCTTTTACTTTTTGTGTTTATACCTAATTTTTCATTTCTCCTTTCTTGTCTAGTTTATGGGGAAAAAATGATCATGTAATGTATGTTGTTATGATGAATCATATGAATGTTGACTATTGTATCTTGCATATTCTGTTGTTTTGTAAGTATTTCACTAAAGTATGTACAAT
Source organism: Solanum dulcamara (assembly GCF_947179165.1). Classification (NCBI taxonomy): domain Eukaryota; kingdom Viridiplantae; phylum Streptophyta; class Magnoliopsida; order Solanales; family Solanaceae; genus Solanum; species Solanum dulcamara. The sequence continues at coordinate 62,187,215 of NC_077244.1, read as the reverse complement.
TCATTGACATGTGAATTTTGACATATTTGTATTATGTTCATCAATGTTTGATAGTCTTTTTAAGAGGTTAATGTTATCAATCTTTTAATTAAAGCAACCCATCCCAACTCGTAGCCCACTTAGGACTGGGTTGGACAGCTATTTTATAAGTCCTTTATTTAAAAGAATCAGTCCATTCTAATCCATTTAACTCGCTAGCCCTTTAGGGTTGGGTTGAGCTGGGCCAACCCCTTTTGACTACTCTAATAAATAGTATAACTTACATAAATTTTATAGTGTTAAGAGTCAATTAAATCCTATCCTTATTCTTTTTCAAATTACAAAAATCTCTTATTTTTTTTTTAAAAACTCGAATACATAAGTTATCTTACCTGATAGATAGTGATGTCTTTAATGTTGTTGCAGTAAAAAGGAAAAATTAACGGAATATCTGTTAATTGAATATTTTGATACATTTAAAAAGAAAAAAAAATAAAGCATAAATTATAGGAAAACTTTATTGGCAATGAGATTCAATCCCTCTCAAATTGAGATATGCTAGTACAATTCAAAATTCTTCTTTCCATTCTTCCAAAAAATCTCTCAATTTTTGAATTAAAATTGTCGACAAATTGTACTGATACAATATGAACTTGTTGATCTTATTGAGACATTTCAAAATCTGAAAAAGTAAGATGAGGTATGAACGATACAAAAGTGATGGAATTGTTGTTGTCAAAATACGGGAGTTGGTGGTGGCTCCAGTAAGAGCTTTGAGTCAAGATCCATTGATAACGCCATTGTTGAAAGTGAAAAAAACTTACAAGAGTTGGTACAGAGCAAAGAAGAATGTGTAGAAAGATTTTGTCATCACGTTTTTTTTCTTTCAACAAATCAGATTATTGATTTTCTTTTCAATTTTTTGTTGTTCATCTTTTTATGATACATATATGTTTAGATTTTTAATGTATCTAGTTATTTTCTTTCTTAAATTAATGTATCATGCCTTCTTTTCAATATTATGATACGTTACATTTTCAACATGTACAATATATTGTGTTCAAATATTAGTTTTGATACATAATCTTAATTTATTAAAACACAAATTAGTATGCATCATGTTCATAGTTATTTATTTGGTACATAACTATTACAAATTTCGTATTTGTAGACATTATCAAATATAATTATTGATATATAAACACTAATGTTTTTATAACAATATCAGTTTATATCATATTTATAGATATGTATATGACACAATATTATAGAACAACTGATTGATTATTTTTTTTGATTTTTTTGTTATTTTTTTCTAATACATATGAGTTCTGGACATGATACATAAATTTGAATTTATAATAAATATATCTGATATATAACGACTATAGTATTGTATCTATGTCAAATATAACATCTTATTACAATAATTACTTAATTAATGTATCTAGTAGAAATATTGTATGTAACACCTCAATTTTTTTAAAGTTTTTTTTAGTTACGTTTTCGGGTGATCTGAATTCGAGAGGACATAACCCAATCATCATTTGGAAATTTGGGAAAACTCCTAAAATAAAATTTGTAGATAATTGAAATACCTTTCCAACCATATATCGTAGGCTTATATGTGACATCGAGATAAAGAGTTATGGATATTTTAAGGTAGAAAGGTCAAGCTAGGCAGTGAGTTTGGCCCAACCCAATTCCAAGTCGGGTCAGACCCATTTTCCTTAACATTTAAGGAATATTTTCAGCCTTCCTTCCTCATTTTCAGATCAAAAAATATCCAAAATATTTTAGAGGGAGAGGGAGAGAACTCCTAGGCTAAGAAAAGTCATTTTGACCAAAGTGATTCTTTCCACATTGTGCACAAGTGGGTACACGAGTCTTTCCTTGGCCATAACTTGGAGTGTTAGTATCAGAGCCTAGATTTGTGATTCTACGAATTTTGTTGTGACTTGTTGGTATACTATTTATTTTTGTCACATGTTTTTTTAACATATAGCGCATATGCATCATGTACATGTCCCTAATGCAATGTGATCTTCCATTATGTAGGAATCAAGTCGCGGCATCTTCTACTTCTAATAGACTTATGAAAGTCGCTCAGAGGGTTTAAATAACTCTAATGCCCAACCTCACCTATAAGAAGGGGTTGGAGAATATTTTTCTGATTCTAATCCTTCTAGTACAAGTGGATCAGAAGCAAAAAATAATCAAGGTACAAGAGTTGGACCACACCCTCAAATGAGTCATAGTGCTCATATTGTTGATCCCCTTTTCAATAAATGGCTGATTTCTTTCATCACATGGCTAGAAGAATACCTGACACTGATGAAATGAACTTTGAGAAAATGAGAAAAATGGGTGGAGTTGATTTTGAAGGCACTGTTGACCCTACAGATGCCGAGCAGTGATTGAAATGGATTGAAAGAGTGTTTGAGAAATTAGAGTGTTCAGACGCTGCCAAATTTAAGTATGCTATCTCACTGTTACAAAAAATATTTATGATTGGTGGGTAAGTATACCAAATGGCATAGCAAAACCTCCTGTTCTTACTTGGAATGATTTTGTGAAAGAATTTCATATGAAGTATGTCCCACCTGCTTATCATGATGCAAAGAAAAAAGAGTTCTTAAATTTAGAGCAAGGGAGTATGTCTATTGCTGAATATCAGCAGAAGTTTCTCAAGCTATCTCATTATGCTGGGGGTATTATTAATAACGAAAAAGATAAGTGCAAGCGATTCAAAGATGGTTTGAATAATTCTATCAAAAAATATGTGGCGTTCCTACAACACGAAAACTTTTATAAATTAGTTTTAGCAGCTCTTACTTGGGAAAAGATTGACAAGGAACAAGCTGGTAGAAATGAATACAAGTTTAGGAAAATTGATGTAGAAGAGTTCCATCAAAATGGGTAAGGTTTGACAATTCCAAAGCTAATACTGTTCGCAAGTTAGCCCAGCATAAGCAAAATAGATCAAGTTCCTCTACTGCCAGGACTCCTAGCTATGGTCAAGGCAAGACTTGTGTACCCACTTGTGCATAATGTGGAAAGAATCACTTTGGTACTTGTAGGAGGGCTTCTGGTGCTTGTTTTAATTGTGGGAGCTTTGATCATAAAATGAGGGATTGTCTTAATCCTAACCCTACTTCTTCTCAGGGTAGAGAAGGCTCAGTTAAAAAACCTGTTACCACATACTCTCTCAAGGGAATAGAGGTGCAGGATCTAGAAACACACAAGTAACAGGTGCAGGTGGAGCCAATCAAGTTAGAGGGTCAAGAGCTACAGCACAAGCTTATGCGATGAGACAGAGGGATGATCAAGATGGAGCAGATATGGTTGTTGGTAAATTTCACTTATTAGGCTTATATGTCAATACATTATTTGATCCTAGTTCTACACATTCATATATTTTCTCATCATTAGATTTTCCTGAAAATATAAAATCTGTTAGACTCGATTGTGGTGTGCTTGTCCAAAGTTCTTTAGGTCAACAAGTTATTTGCAATCAAATCTATCGATGTTGTTCCTTAGTGATTCAAAATCTAGTTTTCCCTGCTGATTTGATTAAAATGCATTTCCAAGACTATGATGTCATTATTGGTATGGATTGGCTTTATAGGTACCATGCGGTAGTTGATTGTACGTCAAACCATGTAACCTTTAGAGCTCCTTCACTTTCTCACATCACTGTTCAAAGTGAAAGATCATTAACATCTAATATTATCTCTGTAGTTGTGACAGGTAAAATGGTTAGACAGGGTTGCGAAGCTTATCTTGCTCATATTAGATATACACCTGAAAAGTCCAAGCCTTAAGAATATACCAGTGGTGTGTGAATATACAGATGTCTTCCCTGAAAATCTTTTTGTACTACCCCTGGAAAGGGAGGTTGAATTTCCTATAGAGGTTGTTCCTGGAACTACTTCTATTTCTAGAACGCCTTATCAAATGGCTCCAACAGAATTGAAAGAGTTAAAAAATCAATTGCAAGAACTCCTTGAGAAAGAATTTATTCGCCCAAGTGTTTCTCCCTAGGGAGCTCCTGTGCTATTTGTGGGGAAAAAAAGATGGGACTCTTAGGCTTTGTATTGATTACCGGCAACTGAACAAGATAACAATTAAGAATAAATACCCACTACCTATGATTGATGATTTATTTGACCAGTTAAAAGGTACTAGTTTGTTCTCAAAAATTGACTTAAGGTCTGAGTATTACCAACTGCGGGTAAGGGAAAAAGATGTCCCTAAAACTGCCTTTAAGATTCGATATAGCCATTACAAATTTTTGGTGATGCCATTTGGGTTAACGAATGCTCCTGCGACATTTATGGATCTGATAAATCGCGTGTTTAAGCCTTATCTTGATCAATTTATTTTTTTTAAAGATGATATTTTAATATATTCCAAGAATAGTGAAGATCATGAAAAACATCTTCGAATTGATTTGCAAATTCTTCAAGAGAAGAAGCTTTATGCTAAGCTTTCTAAATGTGAATTTTAGCTCGCTGAAGTGGCCTTTGGGGACATATTGTATCAGCCGCAGGTGTGAAAGTGGATCCTAGTAAGATTCAAGTTATTGTTGAATGGAAACCACCTAAAAGTCCAACTGAAGTAAGAAGTTTCTTAGGTTTAGCGGGATACTATAGAAGGTTTGTCAAAGGCTTCTCCATTATAGCCTCTTCTTTGACTAAACTCTTGAGGTAGGATGTCAAGTTTGTATGTGATGACAAATGCCAGGAGAGTTTTGAAAAGCTCAAATCCTTATTGACAAAAGCTCATATACTTACTCTACCAACTGAAGGAAAAGAATATGTGATATATAGTTATGCTTCTCATCATGGTTTGGATTGTGTCCTGATGCAAAAAGGGAAAGTGGTTGCATATGCTTCTCGAAAATTGAAACCACATGAATTGAACTATCCTACTCATGACCTTGAGCTCGCTGCCATAGTGGTGTTTGCCTTGAAAATTTGGAGGCATTACTTATATGGCGAAAAGTGTCACATATTTACTAATCACAAGAGTTTGAAGTACTTGGGTACACATAAAGAGTTGAATTTAAGGAAACATAGATGGCTTGAACTCATTAAAGATTATGATTGCATAATTAATTATCATCTGAGTAAAGCCAATGTGGTGGCAGATGCACTAAATCATAAAGCCCTTGTTAGTTTATCTCTAATTCACTTGCCTTTGTTTCTTAAATTAAGAGCCATGAATGCTTGTATTGCATTTAACTCTGATGGCTCTATTGCTTCTAGTTTGCAACTCAAACCAGTTCTACTTGAACAGGTGAAAGAAGCACATAAGTTAGTCGAGAAGCTTATGAAATTGATCAAAGAAGTTCAAACTGGAGAAAATCTTGATTTTAAAGTAAGGGAGGATGGTGTTCTACTTTATCAAAATAGGTTATGTGTCCCTAAAAATGACAATTTGAGAAAAGAAAATTTGAATGAAGCACATACTTCACCATATGCAATGCATCCTGGAGGTACTAAAATGTACCAAATCATCAAAGAACACTACTGGTGGAATGGTATGAAGAAGGATATTGCAGATTTATTTCTAGATGCTTAGTTTATCACAGATAAAGGTCGATCATCAAGTCCCAACTAGTTTGTTACAACGCTTGTCGATACCTGAGTGGAAATGGAAAAGAATAACTATGGACTTTGTTTCTAGACTTCCACGCACTCAAGGAAATCATGATGCAATTTGGGTTATAGTTGATAGGCTAACCAAAAGTGCCCATTTCTTGTCCATCAGAAGAGACTACCCACCTGAACGCTTAGCAGAATTGTACGTTAATGAGATTGTGAGGCTACATGGTGTCCTTGTTTCTATTGTATCTGATCGAGACTCAAGATTTACATCCATATTCTGGACTAACTTACAAGAATCTTTGGGCACTAGGTTGAACTTTAGTACTTCTTTCCATCATCAGATAAATGGCCAGTTCGAGAGGGTGATTCAAATCTTGGAAGATATATTTTGAGCTTGCATTATGGAATTTGAGGGTAATTGGGACAGACACCTAGCCTTGATAGAGTTCGCTTACAATAACAGCTACCAATCAAGTATTGACATGCCTCCCTACGAAGCCTTATATGGGAGAAAGTGTAGAACTCCCCTTTGTTGGAGAGAAGTCGGTGAAAGAAAATTGGTTAGTCTTGAGATTGTGCAACAAATTGAGGATAAAGTAAAAGTCATCAAGGATCGTCTAAAAATTGCTTCGAATAGACAAAAGTCGTATGCTAAACTTAAAAGGCGTGAAATTAAGCATCAAGTGGGAGATAAAGTATTTTTAAAGGTTTCTCTATGGAAGAAGATTATAAGATTTGGCCAAAAAAGAAAACTTAGTCCTCGATTTATTAGACCATATGAAGTACTTGAGAGGATTAGTCCAGTTGTATATAAATTAGCTCTTCCACTAGAATTAGATAAGATCCAAAATGTCTTTCATGTTTCTATGTTTAGAAGATATCGCTTAGATCCATCTCATGTTCTTCCCATTGAATCCATTGAGGTCAATCCTAACTAGACATATGAAGAGGAACCTATCCTAATCTTGGCACATGAGACAAAAGAGCTTCGAAATAAGATAATCCCATGAGTAAAAGTCCTTTGCGGAAATCATTCTAGCAAATAAGCTACCTGGGAGCGAGAAGAGGATATGCGAATTCAATATCCACAGTTATTTTGAGGATAGTATAAGGTAAATTTCGGGATGAAATTTCTTTAAGAGGGGGGGGGGAGTTGTAACACCCCAATTTTTTAAAAGTTTTTTTAGTTATGTTTTCAGGTAATTTGACTTTGGGAGGCAATAACCGCATCAACATTTAGAAATTTGGGAAAACTCCTAAAATGAAAGTTGTAAATAATTGAAATACCTTTCCAACCATAGGTCATATGCCTATATGTGATATTTGTATAAATAGTTATGGATGTTTTAAGGTAGAAAGGTCAAGTTGTGCAGTAAGTTCGGCCCAACCCGATTTCAAGTCGGGTCAGACCCATTTTCCTTAACATTTAAGGGATATTTTGAGCCTCCCTTCCTCATTTTCAGACCAAAAAATATCCAAAATATTTTAGAGAGAGAGGGAGAGAACTCCTAGGCTAAGAAAAGCCATTTTGACCAAAATCTGAGTCCTAAATTCCGAAGCTCGTGAAGAGAAAAGTCTTATAGGTTGCATTGCCTTCAGTTTGAGCTAAAATCAGCTAAGAAGGAGAGTATTGACGAGGTTGCTGCATACTTAAGGTAAGATTTAGGTCCCTTTTTCCTTGTTAACAAACTTGTTTAGAGATTTAACGGATTAGAACGGAGAAAATAGCGTTAGAAACTTGTTTGTTGCCATGTTGAGATTTATGGCTTAGGGGTTGTTTTGGTTGGATTAAATGGGTGAAATTAGCTTAGTTATGATGTATAATGATTATTGATATTGTTGTTGATGCTGTTGATAAGTTACTGTTTTCAAAATTAGGAGAGTAAAGTGTATGAAAATATCGTATACAAAGTGTATACTGGGCCGTTTTGTATGATTTTTGTGGCTGTTTTGTGACAATATTTTGGGGCTGTTTTATATGATTTTTGTGGCTGTTTTATGACAATATTTTGGGATTGTTTGGTGGTTATTATGAACTGTTTTGTGTGCTGGAATATCAAGGGAGTTGTTGCCCAGACTTTTATTTTGCAAACCCGTTTTTGGATGAGACTATTGTTAGTATTTTTAGCATAACTACTTGTGTAAAGCCTCGTTTTGAGATGTTATGAAAAGATATTTCATAGATCTAAAACTTTCAGTCTCTATACCTAGTTTTGCTTTTAACTACTCGAAAAAGGGTGATGAAGTACAGGGGAGGTGCTGCCCAGATTTTTATTTTAAAAATCCTACATCGATTGTTGTTGATATTTTGAGCATATCGTTTGTAAAAAAATATTGTAGGGGTGATTCGAAATTGTATGAGACCCTAAGACATATATCTACAATTTTTATTAAGGCCACAAAGCCTATTTCTCCCATTTACCCCTTCGAAACTGAGTAACAATACAAGATAGTAGTATTGTCCAGAATTCCTATTTTGATAGTTTGGGCTGATTTAGAGCCCGTTTGGATGGGTTTTAGGTTGGTCAAAACCAATTTAAAACCCCTTTTTAACTTTTGGACGTGTTTGCCTAATGCTAACTTTAAGCCATGAAGTTCTTAAAGTCAGTCAAAAATGAAAAGTTAGGATTCCTAACTTTATTTTGTAAGTGCTTAAAGTCATTTTCTTTGACCATAGAAATTACTTTTATTCCCCTTATATTTTAACTAAATTCTCAAACTACCCTTTTTATTCTTTTAACCCTAAAATTTACATCATTTTCCTCATTTAAGCACTTTTATCCAAACACTCAACTGCTTACTTATAAAAATAACTTTTAGCACTTCAAAGTTTCAAAAACACTTCATACATAAAAATTATTTTTTTAAGCTCATCCAAACGGGCTTTTAAATTGATTTCATGTTTAGTTTCGATATGCTGAGACTTTTAAACTTAAGTAGATATTTGATTGTGTATTTAAGGCGTATATAATCTTATACAAGCTAACATGAATTATTTGACGAATTGGACTTTAGTTGGTCTATGGCATAGATGAATTGAACTCCTCGAGTTGAGGTAGAACCTGTTGTGTGCTAAAATGCCAAGGTTTGTGTATAAACTTGAACTTGAAATATTTTATTTTTTAAAATTTGAAGTATCTTGATGGGTTGTTTCCTTACTCTTCGTCTTATATCATGGTATGATTATTATCTCAAGTATTGCAAAACTTTTGCTAAATCGCCACTTGTACGAATTGCTTGATCATTTTGCATTCTTGTTGGAACTTTGTCCTTCTTGTTACGGTGACTTGTCATCGATATTGGCATACCTCTCGATTCAGATCTTGCCTATCTTAACTTTGGATTTACATTTCGTCTTGATGATGGATTTTCATCCATTTTCGAGTATGAGTGGAAAGTCGCTTTCAAAATGATTCTTGATTCTCTTAATATTGGGTGACGACCCTTCTTGATATACGCTTCGGTCCTTCTTGATTTCGGGGCTTCGGCCCATCTTGATATTGATTGTGCTTAGTGTGATGGCATGACGTACATATTGGGCGAAATTGATTATTTGACAACTCTATTGAATTGAATTATAAGCTTTCTTAATACTTGAGCCTTCGAATATTAGTATTGATATTTTGAAATTCTTAAAAGGTTTGTATTTGATATTTTGATATACTTGTTCACTTGGGCTTACTGTTACCTTATTGAGCCACCTACGACGAACAAGGGAATTGGAGAATTTAATGGCTCCAAGCTCAAAGTTGATATACCACTAAGCTTTATGCTTAGCGATAGTTATTTACTATCGTAGGTAATGTGCGAGATGAGATATGAAGATAGCTATTTAGAGCAGACTTTTTGGGAGCCCTTGTGAAGATCACATCTGCATATGTATCTATTTTTAATAAATATTTTGGGGACTTGTACATGATACATGTGTGGCACCTATGTACGAAATTTTGAAGGCTCGTGGAAACAAGATCATATGCTTGTAACTTGAACTGGGTGACTAGTTTTGCTATTTTAGAGTGTGCTTTTAACTCAAGTCATACCATGTACTGGGTTTATATTTTGTTTTGTCATTATGCACAAAGGAAGATAATAGTTTTGTGATAATTACTAGTTTGAATTTTGTATATTTTATAGACCTGCAATGGTGTTGAATTGAAAATAAAATTTTAAAACGAAGTTTTCTTAAATGTGTTGACTATTTGAGAAGGGAATTACTGTTTTAAAATGATACTTTGATATTGTATTTCATCTACGAAATTTTTGGAGGGCGCAATGAAAAAAAAAGAATGTCGCACTTTCAACCCTTTTCACATGAGCCTTTTTCCGCTAGTAAATATATTTGTGAATGTCTTTTGACATAAGTTTCTTCTAAACGACGTAAGTGTAATAGTTTTTGTTTCGTAAGTGGCATCCTCCCAAAGGGGATGCTACATTGTTCTTAACAATTCAAATAAGGTACATAAGCAGTAATGTATCATGATAAATTTATTCATCTTGAAAATATAATTCAAATATAATGTACCATAATTTTGAAATGAAGGCATTATACATTAATTTAAAAAATAAAAATAATTAGATACATTAAAAATATGAACCTATATGTATTACAAAAAAATAAACAACAAAAATCGACCTTCATCCATATGTATCAGCAATTTTTTAAGATGAAAAAACTAAAAAAAAAATTGAAGTGATGGAAATAAATTTACCTCTTGAATAACTTGAAATCAATAATTGGAAAGAAAAAATATTTGAAATTCAAAAATAAATTAATGGATGTAGGAGAAATTTATGTAGTGAAAAAAGGAAGGAAATCATGGTATGATATTTTGAATTGATGTATCCGAAAAAGAGGGTGATGGGAGCAAAAGAAGAATTTTTTGTTTTTTTTGAAACGGTAGAAAAAATAAGAAAATATGGTAAAAAGGGATGTGTAGTTAAGTAATTTTTCCTAATAAATATGTTGGTATTTTAGTTTTGAATTAAAGTAGAATTTCATTGTTTAATGAGGTTATAGACTTATGTTTTCCTTTTCTTTTGAATTATATTTATCAAAGTTGTGTTGGAATTTATTTTATGTTGTGTTGAAATTTAAATTAAGAGTATTATGTTAACTTCTCCTATTTAAAATTTTAATTTATATTATAGTTTTGGTTCCAATTTATTTGTTTTAGTATCATTGACTTATTATTTCACATTGCACGCCGTTCACTTTTCAGTTAAGATTGATAGATTATCTTTTGTGAAATATATAAATAGTTTTATGACATTATATTTATAATAATATATGATCAAATAATTAAATTGAAACAAATGGAGTAATAAATAATCTTATAATTATTATTTACTACGTTTTACAGTATATTAAAGAAGAAAAAAATAATTTATTTATTTATTTGGTTAAAGGGGAAATTTATTTATATAATATTATTCATCATTGTAGATAAATATGGCTGCAGAGTTGCTAGCGCAAGATTGTTTTCTTCGAATATATTATAATTACAATCCAAGTAACATAAAAGCTTTTTATTCCTTGCAAAATGAGTTTTCCTTTGTCTATTTCCAAAGTTTTTTCAAAGAAATATGGGGAGAATTGTTCATTTTAAGCAAAAACAATTTTCTTTCAATAATTTATATATATATATAAAAGTTTCAATAATTTTCTTGAACTTGAAATAAATCACTTAGTAAAAAATTCTCAATAATTTAGTTAATATAAATCAGAGGGAATAATTTCGAACTCTTTTTGGAAGGACAAAGGAGAGGTTATTAAAATCCTAAGATTAATAATGATATCCTTTAACAGGCATTTTCAATACCATCTTTATAATATTGTGGAGAGCTTCATCATGGGGTATTCAATTATCTAGGGAAGAGAATAATATTTTTTTTGTTCCTTGATTTCTATCAAGCGCACCGTCAACGTGGTACAATGAATGAAAGTGCTTTTATCTTAAGTAAAGATTTTGATTGTTTGACCTTTGATTATGGAAAAATCTTTGATAAGGAGCGTTTCTCTTCAAATAAGACCCTACACGATGTGAATTCAAATTAATTGAACTCTAATACAGATATATCGGATGGAAAAAAACCCACCTAGTGCACTTCTTGTAGGATTTTCGTCCCCACATAATATCTTATTCACCGCTTATTATTTCTATAATATTTCTTTTAAAAGTTAAAGTAGCAAATATAAATGTTTATTGAATTTGAATTAGAGAAGGGGAGCCTTGGAGTAACTGGTAAAGTTGCTGCCATGTGACCAGGAGGTCACGGGTTCAAGCCTTGGAAACAGCCTCTGGCAGAAATGCAAGGTAAGGCTGCGTACAACAGACCCTTGTGGTCGGGCCCTTCCCCGGACCCTGCGCATAGCGGGAGCTTAAGTGCACCGGACTGCCCTTTTTATTGAATTTGAATTAGAAAATTATTTTCAGTTTTCTGTATAAAGTAAACTTGGAATGAGTTGGTGCGTAGAATCATCATATATAGAAGTCATTGGAGTTAAAGTTAACAAAAGTAAAACATATGTGGTTAAAACGTATACTTCCTTTTTCCTATTCTGTGAACCTCACTCATTATATTAGGGTTTCGACCATACTGCCGCTGCTCACCATCTCTCTGTAGAAGGGAAAAAGCTTGTGAAATTTGTAGGAAATGGAAAGGGGATGAGTGTTTCGGGGAGCTGTTGGAGTGGGTGGTCTGGTAAGATTTCATACTTATTTTTTAAAAAAATTGAGATCTTGCCTATACCGCCCATTCCTATAGCTTCCGATCATTTCTCTCTTTCCTTCTTTTCTTCAGTTGTTGAACCAAGTTGCGTAGTATGATATCCGAGCTCTAATTACTGTTGAAATTTTGTTCTTTTGTGCAGTTATGGAGATTTTAATTGTGGTTATTTGGTTGATAGGAGTCTTTTGTGACATGTTTTTTATGTGTAAATGTTCTACATATCCAGTTTAAATGATGTGAAATTTGCTGAAAAAGAGACGACGAATCTGTATGCTCAGCTGAGATTGTGCTCAGATCTAGTTTTATTTGAGAATTTTGTATGAACTGACCACCAACTAGACAATCTTCAGCAAACAGAGGGAGTTGATTGTGCTTAAATTAAGAAAAGGGACCAAAATGCATTTAATAAAACTCATGTCATGTTTCCAAAGAATATCAAATCATAGTTTATTACTTCTCCTTTAATGGCTCTGCTTTTAGTTGCTTTCAGCGACCTGGTGAAAAGATAAAGTTTTGAATCTTGGTGAATGTATATAATAAACTTGTGTGTCAATTGGTCAAGTAGTATCTCTTGAATTGTCTACTATGTATCAATTTTCTTATACTAGTATTGTTTTAGCCCAATCTGTAGGGTTTTCATTTTAGGAAGTCTTGATATATGATTAGGCTGACAGGGTCGTTTGCAATCCGTGAGGATTGGCATGTCCTCTCCGAGTACCTCAATATTGAGCTTATATTCTGTTCTATTCAGTTGATAGGGGATTACCTAACTGCTGAAATTGAAATTACACTCGTTAATTTAGTTAATTAGTAGTACTTTTTCTTTGGGTTAAAGATTGCTGAACTTGGTTAAACTAGTAATAAATAAATGTATAGCTCTACTTACATTACATATGTGCATGCAAGAGAATTTATTTAAACTTCATCATTCAATATAGTTGCATACTTGCGTCAATGAATAGGCAAAACCATGGTTATTACCTTATGTAAACTTTCCTTCTTTTTGTATAAGCCATATGAATGGCTTGATTGATTTTGCCGACCGACTCTTTTTCTCCGTTTTTAGTGGATGATATTCCTTTTTTAGAAAAAAACAAAAATCATGTATTAGTCAATATTTATCACAGCATTGAGATGTTCTCTAAATAATGGATTTTAGGATACTTAGAGTACCAAAGCATATAATTTTTTCTCAACTTTCAGTCAGGTGCTCCATATATAATTGGTTGGTTTGCAGAACCTGCAACTAGACTTTGTCTCTCTGTCCTATTATATTCAGAGTCAGTTACCCTCTCTTTGGCAGCTGAAACAATTGATCTTTGGTAGCATTACTCCTTTCCCCCTGAATTTCTTGAACTTGAAACTTTTTCTGATTTGCGTCCGCTCTCATAAGAAAACAAAATGTGTATGTTGCTGGCATACACTTACGCCGAGGTGTGCATACCTTTGTCTGATGCTTCAATCATGGCTATACTGTTCTCATGTTATTTGCAATGATTGGTCTACAACTTTCAACACTTCTCTTGTTAAAGCATGTATCCTTGTACTTGTTATATGTCAAATGCTGCAGCAATGTTATCCTGCATTTCACAAGGCTAATGATTTATTTGAAAAATTTACCCATTCCATAGAAGTTCTTTTACAAATATATATCTTTGAATGACTAAAATTGATGACTTCCAGAATCACACTATAACTGTGACATCCTCTTCATTAGTCATGATCATGATATTTGAAATCCCCCACACCAGAGCTTATTGCAAAGGTTATAGTGCAGCTGGGAAATGCAGAGCTAACAACGTCTAAGCTCTTCATAGAGTTTCTTTTGTCCTCTAGGAAACCATCAAAGATAATCTCCACTGGTCTATTTCTTCTGACATTTGAGCGGAGACTGAGAACCAAGCTCTATGTTTAGAACAATAAGAGTTGCTGCACTGTTCCTCATTTTTCACTGTTTCTTGTTTCTTGTTGTGGCGCCTTTCTCTGATGTGAATAATAACCTTGTACTATGAGAACACAGTTAGTCGGGTGATGGCAAAGAGACCACGTCAATCCAAAAGGGATGTTACAACCCGAATTCCACTAAGCCGTGATGTCGCCTAACCAACCCATCAAGCGAATCAATCAACACGAATATACCCAGAAAATGAGACAATAACATAAAAGTATAGTTTGGATTGGAACTTTAGGGGCTCGGATGAGTTTCAGCATACTTGAAACAGTCTGGAATTTTTTTGAACTGTAGTAGCTCGCAATGCAGCCGAATGTGGCTGGTCGGCTGTGCACCAACACTGGTCGAGTGCAACCGACAATGCGCCAGAGCTGCTAAGGTCCTGCCTAGGCATTTCAAAGTCGAGTTCAGTAGTTTTATTTCATTCTTCAATATTTTAAGACTTGGGGAGCTTGATTTTGAGAGGTTCCAAGTGAGGATTTCATCTATTTCCTTGGGGTAAGTGATTCTAACTCGGATTTGAGATTATATCATGATGAATCTAACCTAAGTTCTCTCATTTCAATATGTAATCAAAGGTGAAATTTGGGAATTTTTGGATTGTGATCTAGAATCACCTAAATCTAAATTTGAACATCCAAATGGATTTGAAATGGAAATCTAAGCATAGATTTGAACTCGGGTAAACCAATTTTTACCATATAGGCCTAGATTGACTTTGACTTGGACTTAACCTAAAATTTAGGAAATGGTTCTTTAACATTAATTAGTGCCCGTTAGACATGATTTTGAATAGATGAGGCCATTGGGGTGTACATGTTTGAGCAATTGAACATTACAAGAGCAGAAAATATTTGATCTTTTACTAGGAAGTGAGACTTTAACTCTTAAATTACTTATTTTTCATCAAAAACATATCTTGTTTGTTGCTTGTATACATTAGATTAGTATGAGTTAGATTAGTCTGTTTTAAAGTATCAAGCATAGACTGCAGAGGGTCCTAGTATGTATGCTTACATTGTTTTGATATTTTCAGCAGCTTCATGATGTGACCCTTGGAAGCTTGGTAACTTTCCATTATTGAGCCAGTACCAAATAACATGTGTAGTTCATATTCTGCAACCGGCGATTAGCCATGTAATTGATGCTCTGACTACGGGGTAAGATATAAAGATCAACTACCCTTTGTATCCAGCTATTCGAGCTCATTGCATGTATTTGATGGTTTTTAAATTTTTTTTTGCTCGATACATGTCAAGGAATGCTTTCACTTCAACCTGTTCCAAGAAAAGAGCAACTGTAAGACGTATGTTTTATGTGAATGTTGTAACCATTTTATGCTTTCACTTCAGAACCGTCAACATGTTTCTATATTAAGATTGGATTAGGAAAAAATATTTTTAGCTTGATACATAAGAGTTGATTAGTAATGAGCTATGTTGTTCAGCCTCTTCAAAAGTGTCAGCGGGTACGTGTCAGATTCACCAAAAGTAGTGTATTTTCGGAGAATCTGACACTGGTGAGGCATCAAAAGTGAAGAGTCCGCGCAACTTAGGTAATGAGTTGATGGGTAGACTCTTATATAGAAGTTATTGGAGTTAACAAAAACAAGACGTGTGGTTAAAACGTACACTTGTACTCCTATTTTGTGAACCTCATATTTTAGGGTTTCCTCCCTACCGCCGCTTCCAGTCCTCTATATAAGTAGCTCAGTAGCAATAATATGTGGGATTCAGTTGAAGAATTTGTGAAATTTGTAGGAAGGGAAGAGGGGATGAGTGTTTAAGGGAGAGCTTTTGGAGTGAGTGGCATGGCAAGATATCAAATTTGTTTTTCATAAAAATTGAAATCTTGCCAATTCCCCACATTCTGATGGCTTCTGGTCATTTCTCCCTTTCCTTTTTCTCCAGTTGCGTGATGGGTTTCCTGGTATGACATCTGAGCTTTAGATCGTGTTGGAATTTTTTTCTATTCACAGTTATGGAAGATTTGATTTTGATAAGTGGCGATTGAATATGATTAAGAGTCTTTTGTGACATGTTTATGTGGAAAAGTTTTACATTACAAGCTTAATTAGTGTAGATTTGAATATAAAATTGATATTTAAATTAGGGCTGTGAATATTGCTTAAAAGAGATGGTGCAGTTGTAATCTCAGCTGAGATTGTGTTGATGATCTGGATCTGGTGTTATTTGAGAATTTTGTATGTCCTGACCAACTATATTAGTAGTAGCAGAAATGAAAGAAGAAGAGTACTAGCAGCATATATAGATGCACAACTAACTGTTGTACTTGTTGTGCATAAATTAAGATCAGGAGACGTAAAAAGATGTAATAATCTCACGTCCTGTTTTCAAATGAACCCCAAGTGCTCCTTTAAAGGTGTTTGAAGTATTTGACTATGAGTTCTATAAGCACAATGACATCGGCACTAAACTATTTGCATCTCATTTTAAAGAATTTGCTTTAGTTGATTTGGGAACATGGTGGAAAAGAAAAAGATTAGATCTTGATGAATACCTAGGGTTTTCAACTTCTATGTTGATATATCATGTATTTATTATCTACTGAATTGCTCCTACTGATCAAGCTATTTTATAGTTTTGGGTTTAGCATTTCGGCCAATGTGTCTGGTTATTATTTTGGCAAGTATTGATATAGCATAATGCTGACAGGGTGGTTGATGAACTATGGAGGTTCAAAGTTTCCTCACTAAACACTTAAATACATCAATATTGAGCTTATTGGACTTATGCTTCATCATTTGATATAGTTGCATCAGAGAACAGGTAAGACAATGGTTATTACATTGTGTAAACTTGCCATCTTTTCGGATAGAACTGTTTGATTGGTTTTGTAAGATTCAGTAATTGACTCTTTTCTCTGTTTGTAGTGAAAATTTTTAGATCTTTAATTTGAATTTCAAGTATTATTCTATATTCAATACATAATTGTAACATCCTCCAAGTAATGGATTTAAGGATGCTTGGAGTGTTGAAGCATATCATTTACTTTCAAAACTTCCAATAAGATGCCCCAGATAATTGGTAAATCTACAGAACCTGCAACTAGTCGTGGTTGCTCTGTCCTATTATATTCAGAGTTAGTTACCTCTCGTTTGCATCTGAAGCCATTGATCTTAGGTAGCATTTCTCATTTCCCCCCAAATTTCTTTAGCTTTAAGTTTTTCTTATTTGTTAAGTGCTGATATGATAATATTCTATAGTGTGTTTCTGGCACACACTTACGCTGTGAAGCACAATCACTTGTTGTCTCTGATGCTTCAATCATGGCAGTTTTATTGTTCTCGTTCTATTTGCAATGTTTGGTGTACAACTTTAAAATCTTCTCCTTTTATAGAATGCATCCTTGTAGTTTATGTCAAATGTTGTGCTTGTCTTTGGCTCAAACCTTTTATTTTGTTTTATGAGAAGGTGGAGATTTTATTAAATGGTACTAACCTGCTACTGAGAGATTGCATCTTTGGCTCAAACTTCAACTGTTTTGCTGTTGAATGACTAAAATTGATTACTTCAAGAATCTCAGTGTAGTTATTACTTCCAGCTGTGATTAGTTATTCTTCCTAGTTGTTGGATCTCATTGGAATGGCTTGCTGCCTTGCATTTTTTGTTTGATTCCTGAACATAACTAGATATCCTGGCCCCGCCCTTGAAAGCTCCTGGTTCTGCAACTATCACCAGTAAGTTTCATCTGATAAACATTGGCATTAAACTAAACTTCAGAAACAATCAAATCAATGCCTCTTTGTTGTGGATCGACTGGCCCATACGCTACCTCCAAGTGCTTAAACTTTTAATTTTGTTCCCCTTGACTGATCATCTTTGCTCATTTTGGATAAATTTCCGTCTTTAACACTGTACAAGCTATCTTCTCTCGTATTCTATAGCCCGTTGATAGCGGTGATTGCCAACAACAATATATTCCATGGAATCCGAGCAGGGTAGATGTAGATTGCCAAACTAAATAGAGTTATATAGACCTCACAATTTTACCGTCTTCCTCACACTTCTTTAAATTTCCAGTCAACACATCCAAGTTAGACCCATAAAAATTAGATAACACCAAAACATTTATTTTTTTGGAAGACAAATTATCAAATTGAAAACTATTACATATTGAATCTCCTATTTAAGAAAGAATCTGGAACTGAGTTTCAGATTTGTTTGTCAACAACCATTGAAAATCAAAAGATGTAAAGTACAAAGGTGCAAGGAATAGAAGATGTGCGAAGAAGAGTTGGGAGTGAGGGTTTTTCTATTTAAAAATATTTTATTTTAAAAAAAAATGTATGATTTTATTTTAGTCAACTTATTTCATATGCACTATATGACTTTTAAGTTCCATTTCTTAATGAATATGCTCAAACCCAAGAATCTATCTAATTGTCTATATATGGTGTGGTGTATTGTTAGTTTTAAATTATTATTTTTTTTGTCAAAAATACTCATGTACTCTTCAATGGCTTGCCACTTTGATTTTTGAAGGGTACTTGACAATTCATTCTAAAGTTGTATATTGTTTTTGTGAATGTTAGACATGTGAAGTGGAGTAACCTTTCATGCTAAAGCTTCGGAATAGTATTGAAAAATAATAGAAAATTTAAACACATTCATCTTGTGATGTTAGGGAGAAATTTATTGATTTTTAATATTCATTCGAAATAGTTATCTCATGTATCCATTATTTTACTGTTACTAGTTTTTCATTAACTTGTTATAAATTGAAAAATCAAGCTAAATCTAATCAAATTGATGTTTTTTAAATTTTGATTTGGGTTTAGTGTTTTTAACACTGACTAAATTTTCAAATCGAACCATCAACACCCTTGTAGATAGTGGGTGGTAATAATTGATAATAGTAGGTAGTAGCAATGACTAGTAATGAAAATGAATGGAGTAGTTATGAATTGTAGAAATTCTTAAATAGACATTTTAATTATATTAAAATTTTATTATAAGTTTTATAATTTAAATTTATTCACTCTGACTGTAAAATTAGAAAAACAAAAACATGTAATAATTGAGATTCAATTCCAAACAATATCTTAAGATTAATATGTTCATTAAATACAAAAAAAATGAGGAATTACATTATAATTCAAATTCAAGTAAGATTTGTTTTGTGAATGAAACGAACATAAGTTTTTATAAAAATCTAATGGAGAATGTGACTAGCCAACTGTGAAACGTGTATATGATTGGATAATGTTATCTTCCAGAAGAACCTTCACTCCGGACCATCTTTATGTTCGCTAAACTTGCTTCCTTTCTTGTTTTGCGTTTATTCGAGTGATTCACAAACGATGAAAATTTTTCCTTTTTTTATCCCAAAAAGTTTCATGCCTTTCTTGGTCGGATCAATCCAATCGGCGATTTCCGACAAGTCGCAAGAGACATCGGCTTCTGACTAAACACTACCCTGAAGGCCAAATAATATTGTACGTGAAAGTCCAAATGTGAAGAGGTCCACCTGGACTTTTCAAACAACAAATACACCTACCAAACCTCTTTCTTCTTCTTCTTTACTTCCTCAGCCATTATCTACACAATCATCCCGTGAGTGAATTGAAGATGTATTTAAGTTCAGTTATGCTTTTTAATTCTCATTTCTTTAAGTATGAGAGATTTTGATAAGTAGAAGAATACTTTTAAGGTTATCAATAATCAAAAAATTAAATTAATAATTTATGTCAAATTCAAAAGTACTTTCAATATTCTTTCTTTTATATGAAAAAAAAATTGTGATAAAACATATACGAGGGTGCACTATTGCCATTTTGTAATTTTGGTGACCTTAAGAGGATACTATAGTAAAACTCACGAAATTAGGGTTTCAATCCAGCCTCGACTTCCCAATCTTATTTTTCTACTATATAAACTACATCACCGATCTTCAAAACAACAAACTTATCTACACCCGTTTCCTCTCTATTTATATCTAACTATAGAAATTGGGAAAGGGATGAAGATCTTTGGGAAGCTTTTGGCGTGAGTGGTGGGGAAAGATACATCTTATCATATATATGATATGAAAATCTTGCCTACACCACCCATTCCCATGGCTTTCAATTGTTTCTCTCTTTCCCTATAATTTCTTCCAGTTTTTTTCTACATTTTTTTGAAGAGCTGTGATGAGATTTGGAGATTGTCATGCACCACTCTTACAAATTTTATTTGAGTGATGATAAATCTTTCATACCCATTTTGCTTCTGAGCTCTTATACATACTTTTTTTTTTTAATATTATGATTATTGTTTTAGAGGAAAAATTTGTTGGAAGTGGAAAGGGAGAAGGGATTTGGGGAGCTTTTGGAGTGGGTGGGATGGAAAAATATCATGTTTATTTTATTTTTTTTCCAAGAGGGAAAAAGATAGGAATTGAGATTTTTCCTATTCCACCCATGCCAATGGCTTCCAATCATTTGCTCCTTTTCCTGATATTCCTCCAGTTGTAAGATATGTTCTTGGTAGTTTGACAAACTCAAATTCAACCCGTTCAATCTGTGAGTCGTTGTGTGATTCCTTTGTGCAAGGATAAACATAGCTAGTTTTAGATATAAAAAAAACTAGCTATTCCATTTTATTTCATAATAGCTAATTTTAGGATAATTATTTATGAGATAATTTGTTCTCAACCTTAATTTTGACACAATGACTCTCTCGGTTTCTATTTAATTTTAAATATGAAAAAAAAAGATGGATGGATTGATTGGTGAAAATTGTTGTAATACTCTCTTTTCCAAAAACCAAATTATAATGTCATTTTTTTATGCTTTATATATAGCAAGTGGTGATGCACAATACCATTTATCATCCTAACATTATGAAGAAACATTGCACCAACTCCTCTAATCCAGAAGAAAACTTTAATGAATCTTGTACTTTTGTTTAATAATAATCGTCCATTATTATTGATTTGACACAGCGATTAAAAAGCCTTAAATGAAAGGGGTAATTTTATTGACTCCAGAAGATTTTTAATATCACGACAAAATAATGTAAGTATATCATGTTGTAAATCATGTATATCGGTGTATAAAATCGCATTTGAGATTTTTGTTGATCTGCACACATATACCTGAGATAAACAGATATAAATGAATATATATGGTGTGACTAAAAAGAATTTTTTCTTTTTCAATTTATATAACTTATTTTTCTTTTTAATCAATTCCTAAAAGAATAACATATTTATATATTTAATAATAATATAATTTTAAATATTTATTTTAACTTTAATGAAATAATTTATAATCATATAAATATTTATCACTTATTTTAAATCATAAATTTAAAAAAAAAATTCTAAAAAAATTTCGTTTTAAATTAAACTACATTGTATGAAATAGAACCAACTTAAAAGAGTGTTTATTGGACGACTACAATGAGGTACAGATTAGGGGAGAAAGATTGAAATATATATATAAATAAAGTATTCGTTGCTTTGAGCTATAAAATACTATTGATTGCGTTTTATATTAGTTTGTTCATTTTTTTTTTTACATGTGTTTTAAGAAATCATAAATAATTACTAATTTTCTCTTAATTTTTTTTAGAACCTTACAAACTTGCTTACACTTTTTTTTTTAAAATATAAATTAATTCCAAGGTTAAAATGGAAAAAAATTCAATCAATTTACAAGTTCTCCGGTCGATAACTTTTACTTGACATATTTGAACTTGGCATGACATTAAAAAAATAATGATTGACATGAATATTTTACCACACTATCTTTATTAATTGATGTTTAATATTAGATCTTGAAAAATAATTTAGAGAATATGTAATTAATGCTAAAAATAAAACATGAAAAAAATTGATTGTATTTTCTTGATATGTTAAGAAGTGACTAGTATTTTTAGAATAGTGGGATAAGTAAAAATGAACAAAGGAAGTAATTTGAGTAACTATTATAGTAAAGTGGACAATTAATATAGAACGAATGGAGTAATTAATTAGATTTAAAAATAAATTGGCTATCGTGTGCCCATATAAATAAAAATCCACAATTTATGAAAAGAAATCAACACTCCCTAAATCTTATACAATTTTACCATAGGAGCAAATCATAGTTTATAGTATCAAAATATTCTACCATGTTCCTTTTATAAATAAATATTGTGCTTACCATTGGTACCCAATTTTGATCTTGCACAATTTAATTAATTTTCGAGCTTTTTCCATTTCAAACAATTTGAAATATTTATTTTTTTTACAAAATTTTAAAAAATTTCAAAATCATTCTCAAAGCAATTTTAAGATTTCTCAATAATAAATATATATCTCTATATCCTATAATATATAGATTTTGTACAAATTTTTCTTTGAATAAACATTTAGAAAAATTATATGACTAACAATAATGTCAATCAACTAGATTGCATATTAGTTGATATAAATTGTATATTACTTCAAATGATTATTGTTTTGATGTCAAAATAATTATTTTTTGCTGTTAAAACTAAAAACCTCAGTGATTAGTTAAAGACATAATTGTCACGGACTTAGACTTCAACTAAGACTTTCGTGCGGCACTTGACAACTTACTTACGAATCTTTCACGATCTTGTAAGCTCAAATAAGCCTTTAAGACTAGATCGCTAAGAGAACGCTAGATTGTAAGAAAGACAAGAGAGCTTTTATGAAGAAGACTTTTGTATTGCTTTGGAAGAATGCTTGATTGCTTGATAGTTTGGTACAAATGAATGCCCCCTCTATTTATACTACTTCTAAAGGGCTCAAGTGTAAATAAAAATTGTTATACAAGTCCCTCCATATTTACAAAGAAGTCCCTATCTAGAATTCTCTACACACTCTAGAGAATTCCAAGTCTTTCAAGACTTCTCTACAAGCTTCTATAAGGATTTAGAGTCTTCCACTGACCTTTCGAAGACTCTAGATTCTTCTACCTTCTTCAAGATCAAGTGGCGGGTTATAACACTCTCCCCCACCTGATGTGGCGACGACCGCGGCGCACTGCTGCTGCAAGAACTCTCGAATTTTGTCTTTGAATTGCCACAGGTCTTCATATCTCTCCCAGGTGGCCTCCTACGTAGATTGTCCCTTCCAATGGACTAAGAACATAGCAGTGGCCTGTTGTCCCTGTTTTCGCTTGGCTTGGTAGTCCACAATGGCCTCGATGTCTCGATCATGGGAGGCGGTGATTGTGAGTGGCGCCCGACTTGATTCTCCTCGGCTAGGATCATCCTTGTCCTCATGGTACGGCTTGAGGACACTGGCATGGAAGACAGGATGAACCTTAAGATGTGGTGGTAGCTCCAACCTATATGAGATCTTGCCAACCTTGGCAACGATCCTGAATGGGCCCTCGTACTTTCGCACCAAGTTTTGATGCATGCCTCGCAACGCCTTGAATTGCCTGGGATTGAACTTGACCAAGACCATATCTCCAACTTGGTAATCCGTGGGACGACGCTTGCGGTCAACAAACTTCTTCATCTTCTTCGCCGCCTTGTCCAAATAAGACTTGGCAGTGTCGAGCTGCTCCTCAAAGCCCTTGGCCATGTGATAGGCCCCCAAACTCTTGCCCTCGAACGCGGCCGATAGTGAATGTGGAGTTTGTGGCTGTTGGCTTGTGGCTAGCTCGAATGGTGTCCGCCCTGTGGCCTCACTCCACTGTAGGTTGTATGAGAATTGGGCTACGTCCAGCAGTCTCGCCCAATCCTTCTGATGGGAGCTCACAAAGTGCCTCAAGTAGCACTCCAACAAGGCATTGACTCGCTCCGTCTAGCCGTCTGTCTGGGGGTGGAAACTAGTGGAGAAATGTAATTCCGTGCCAAGAATTTCGAACAATTCTCTCCAAAAGTTCCCGGTGAAGCGTAGGTCTCTGTCGCTAATGATGTGTCTTGGCAATCCCCAATACTTCACCACGTTCTTGAAGAATAGCCTGGCAGCCTCCTTAGCAGTGCAACCTGCTGTGGCGGGCATGAAACTGGCTTACTTGGAGAACCTGTCCA
Source organism: Solanum dulcamara (assembly GCF_947179165.1). Classification (NCBI taxonomy): domain Eukaryota; kingdom Viridiplantae; phylum Streptophyta; class Magnoliopsida; order Solanales; family Solanaceae; genus Solanum; species Solanum dulcamara. Next base: position 62,162,946 of record NC_077244.1, on the reverse strand, counting down.
CCACGACCATAATTGTCCCGTACCCATCAGACTTCGGCAAGCATGTGATGAAGTCTATGGTCACGCTCTCCCATGGACGCTCCGCTACGGGCAGGGGCTCCAAGAGTCCTCATAGCTGACGCTGCTCTACTTTGTCTTGCTGACACACAAGACAAGTCTGCACATATCATTCAATATCGTCCCGCATGCGTGGCCAGTAGTAAATCGCCTCAATCAATGCCCTTGTGCGACGCTGCCCTGGATGCCCGGCCCATAATATGTCGTGACTTTCCTTTACGATTCATCGCCTGATAGCTCCGAATTTCGGCACATAGATCTTTCGCCCGGCGGTTAGCAGGAGTCCATCTTCTGCCCAGAAGCGCCTTGTCTTACCTTGAGCGGCTAACTCCATAAGCCTCTTTGCCTCTGGATCGTGTTACAGACTATCCTTGATTGCATCCTGGATGTCACAATGTGCTGTGGTGATGGCAGCCAGTTCGAACTTCCTACTAAGGGCATCGACAACAACATTGCCTTTGCCCGGCTTGTACTCCAGCTCATAGTCAAACTCGGCCAAAAAGTTTTGCCACCTAGCTTGCTTCGGGGTGAGTTTCTTTTATGACTGGAAGTAGCTAGTGGTCACGTTGTCGGTCTTGACTAAGAACTTGAAGCCAAGTAAGTAGTGTCTCCACGTGTATAGGCAATGGACAATGGCTGTCATCTCCTTCTCCTACACGGTGTACCGCCGTTCGGTGTCATTCAGCTTGCAGCTCTCGAAGGCGATAGGGTGCCTCTCTTGCATCAATACTCTCCCAAAGGCATAGTCGGAGGCATCCGTATGCACTTCGAATATCTTGGAGAAGTCAGGAACCGCTAAGACTGGCTCCTTTGTTACGACAGCCTTGAGGTCTTCAAAGGCCTCCTTGCACTCCTCGCTCCAAACCCACGGTTTATTCTTCTTCAATAGCTCAGTAAGTGGAGCGGCTTTGGCGGAGTAAGCGCTTATGAACCTGCGGTAATAGTTAACAAGTTCAAGAAAAGATCTAAGTTCGGTTACCTTTGTGGGTGCCTCCCACTCTTTAATGGCCTGAACTTTTGCCTCGTCCATCCGTAGTTCTCCCTGGCTGATAACATGTCCCAAGAAGTGCGCTTCATGTTGGGCAAACTAGCACTTCTCCCGCTTGATGAAGATCTCATTCTTGTGCAAGACTTGGAACACTTTCTTTAGATGTTCCACGTGCTCCTCTAAGGTGTTGCTATAGATGACTATGTCATCCAAGTAGACTACCACTAACTGGTCTAAGTAGGGGTGGAAGATCTTGTTCATTAGTGTGCAAAATATGGCGGGTGCATTGGTTAGGCCGAAGGGCATTACCAACCACTCATAAGCTCCGTACCTGGTCACACATGTTGTCTTCGGTTCATCTCCCTCCGCTATGCGTATTTGGTAGTAGCCCTTTCTTAGATCCACCTTGGTGAAGTACTTGGCTTTTCCAAGTCTATCAAACAAGTCGGCAATGAGCGGGATATGGTACTTGTTCTTCACGGTCACTTTATTGAGCGCCCGGTAGTCTATATATAGGCACAATGAGCCATCCTTCTTCTTTTAAAATAACATTGGCGCGCCAAAAGGTGCCTTGGATGGACGGATATGACCGGCCTCGAGGAGCTCCTTCAACTGCTTCCTCAACTCCTCTAACTCGGGTGGAGCCATGCGGTATGGTGGGTATGCGGGCGGCCTCGCCCCTGGCTCCAGCTCAATCCTGTGGTCTACCTCTCGCCTTGGAGGTAGGTGTCTCAGCAATTCTTCGGGCATCACGTCCTTATTTTCTGCAAGCACCTTCTCTATGCAAGGTGGTAATGTCTCCTTAGCACCATTGTCTACATCCAAGTTCGCAATGGTGGCTACGAACGTCGGCTCCCCCTTTCTTAGGCCCTTCACAAGCTGCATCGCCGATAGGTGGGCTTGTCCTTCCTTCCTCGGCATCTTGACTAGGGGTACCATGTAGGGTCCCTCTCGCTCCATCACCAAGAGTTGTTGGAGGTAGGGATCGATCATCATCTGGTACCGTTGGAAGAATTCCTGCCCAAGTATAATATCAAAGATACCTAAGGGGGCGATAGTGAAGCTTGTATTACCTTGCCACTTGCCCAACATGATATCCACTCCATGAGCTACTCCGCACACGGGAGTCAATGGGGCATTGACCGTCTTCAGGCGGGTGTTGCTTGGCCCATAACTTAGCCCCAACCTTGCTGCCGCTGCCTTGGTCATAATATTGGTTTCTGCTCTGTAATCCATCATAGCACGTGCGGGTCGTCCGTTGATGGATATGTCAACATACTGGGCGGAGTAATCCCCTGCCTTCTCAGCTTACTTCGCGATGGCTCCGCATAGCCAGATCATGCCTAGCTGAGTCGTGTTTGAACCCTGCCCTTGGTCTACTTTCTTGTCCTTCCGCTCCCGTAGTATGGCTCCAAGGTTCTTCATCTTCGGACACCTAGCATAACCATGAGGACCTCCACAAATATAACAGTCACTGCCCTTCGTGGTCTGCTCTTTTCTCTCAGCGTAGCCCTGTCGCCCGAACCTCCTACCGTCGGACTTGTTGGAATCATAGCTCCTGGGTGGAGGATGTTGCTCTTTGCCTTTGCCACGATCTCCCCCACCTTTGGCAAGACTACTCCTTGTTTCTTTTTCCTTGCCCCTGTCATGCCTGTCATGCTTAAAGTCCGTCAGGGCTTCAGCTTGGGTGATGGCCTCATCAATGGTGCTGCCTTGATGACGCTCCAACTCCGTCTTGGCCCAACTCTGCAGCCTATCCATGAAGTGGAAGAGCATATCTTCATCTGTAAGGTTGGGGATTTGAAGCGTAAGGGTAGTGAACTCCTTCACATAGGCCCGTATGCTTCAGCTCCCGGAACTTGCGTTTGGCCTCATAGATGACATTGTTGGGGAAGAAGGCCCTCTTGAACTCGTCTCAGAACTGCTCCTAGGTGTTGATGGTGCATAGACCCTTCCCGATCTCAGACTCCTTGCGCTTTCACCATAACATGGCCATCTCCGAGAGGTATAGCACGGCCGTGTTAATCCTCGTCTCGTCACTCTTCACTTTGTTACATTTGAAGTAATTCTCCAAATGCCAAAGGAAGTTCTCCACCTCTTGTGCATCACGGGCACCTTTGAACATTGGTGGCTTGGGAGCCTCAATCTTGGCCTCCCGGTCCGCATTGGACGTCATGCATCTCCCAGCATCTATGTCTCCTTTGAGTGCTGCCATCTCGGCCTTCATGGTCTCCATCATGCTTAGCGCGTCCATGAGTCGACACTCCAAGAAAGTGATCACCTCTTTCATCTTGTACTCGGAAGCCTTGCGCACCTCCAACTCCTTCTGGATGTTGTCGTTCTCCTCAAGAGTGAACTCCTCTAGAGACTTGAACTTGCCGTCGAACTTGTTCAAGCGCTTTCCTAATATCTCCACAGCTTGCCGGGCAGCATCCACCCTTGTAATCCACTCCATGCCGGGCGTGACGTCCACGGGCTCTCCACCTCGCTTATCGTCACTAACCTCAGTGGACGAGGGTGAGTAGGATGTTAGGGCCTCGCTTGGTGTAGGCTCAAGCGGCACATCCTCACTTCTCTTAGAGTTCTTCTTTCCCTTGCGGTGCTTCCTTCCAATATCTTGCTTGACGTTGGTGGCGTTAGTGGCGTTGATGTCTCCCTCACTTGCCATATCCCTTAGTAGAACCTCGCTCTGATACCACATTGTCACAGACTTAGACTTTAACTAAGACTTCCGTGCGACACTTGACAACTTACTCACGAATCTTTCACGATCTTGTAAGCTCAAGTAAGCCTTTAAGACTAGATCGCTAAGGGAACGCTAGATTGTAAGAAAGACAAGAGAGCTTTTATGAAGAAGGCTTTTGTATTGCTTTGGAAGAATGCTTGATTGCTTGATGGTTTGCTACAAATGAATGCCCCCTCTATTTATACTACTACTAAGGGGCTCAAGTGTAAATAAAAATTGTTATACAAGTCCCTCCATATTTACAAAAAAGTCCCTATCTAGAATTCTCTACACACTCTAGAGAATTCCAAGTCTTTCAAGACTTCTCTACAAGCTTCTATAAGGATCTAGAGTCTTCCACTAACCTCTCCAAAACTCTAGATTCTTCTACCTTCTTCAAGATCAAGTGGCGGGTCATAACATAATGTATCTCATTCCAATTGTTATCAATTCTGGAGTTACTTTAGAGCAATTTGTTGAAATCCTCAAAGGGACCAGGTTGCTTAATACATTTCATTCGGACCCTTTTTACTTCAAAAATAATTATCATTGGGCCTATTTTTGTTCATTAGATCAACTTTTCAACAGACCTAATTTGTAAGTATTTATTTTGGCCCAAATTGACTTGATCTAGTTCAAATAAACTTGCCTAATCAAAAAGAGAAAATTGTGTGACTAAATAAACATATACTACTTAATTATTTATTTTAGGAAAAATTACTTAATTGAATGTGTTTTAAAAAATATTTATCATTTTTAAACATACTTTTATTTTATTACCATTTTTAACAATTACTAATAATACCTTAATTAAATAAGATATTATATACACTTTTTTATTTGGGGAAAAGGAAAAGGGCGTCATTATCTCTCTCTTTGTCTTAGGGCTTTTTCTTCATTTTTCTGGCTCTCTCTCTTTCTCTTCTCTTAGGGCTTTTCTTCATTTTTCTGGCTCTCTCTCTCTTTCTCCTCTCTTAGGGCTTCTTCATTGTTTCCTTATTCCTTCATCTTTTTGTTTGTTTCAGACGGAATTCATAGATTTTAGGTGCACAATTGTAATGAAAGGTCAGAAATCTCTTAGAAGAAGCCCACAAATTCAAATTGTTGATTCAACCGGTGGTGGTGAAGTGAATAGCGATCCTACTTTTAGTTTGGGAATTTGTACAAATCAATCTCTAGAAGAAGTTGGTGGTGAGGTTAATCAAAATTTTCAAGCAATGCATATGAAGAAAAAAGGCGGTAGAAGTAAGAAAAAAATCACTGAGTTGAGTTCTAAATCTAAATCGAAAAGAAAATGAGTTGATATTGCATCGACATCTAAGAAAGTTGTTGACAATGATGATGATTTTGAGGATTTACCTCCTCAATTTCAGTCAAAGAAAGTGAAACCTACAGTTGCTCAGGAGAAGAATCCAAAAACTCGAAATCGATTGTCCAAAAATATGGTTCTGCCTGAAAGTCTATATTCGGTATGTCATTCTACCAACACATTATTTAACTGATAGTATTTTCAATTTGTTTATGTGTATTTTCTTAGTTTGTTGTTGTTTCGAACTTGTGTGCTAGATGTTGAAGAAAAAATTGTGTATTTGATACTTTTATTATAGTCTAAATTTATTTGCTCGAGTTTATTATATCAGTGATTGTTGAGAGTTTTGCCAAGAATTGTTAGATCTTTTGTGTTGCAATTTATTTATTTATTTAAATAAATAAATATAAATGAATTAAACTTTGAACTAAAATGTATTACACATACATTAAAGTTGAATTAAAATAGTATTTTTGTATTGGTCTTATTAAACTCAATAGTATTTTTATAATAATTTTATATGTTAAATTTTGTAGGAACTGTGGAGTTTTTGTGGCTTCATTTGCGGAGTTAGTGAGCAATAGCCAGGATATTGCAAATCTACAACTAATTGCAGACAGTCTCCGAAAGAGATTTGGGGTTCTACTATGGAAATATGCAGTGATGAAGTAAAAGAGTAACCTTCAAAGTGAAGACGAAAGACCACATAAATAAATAAATATAGTTATATTAGTTAAATGTCTATGAAAACTATGTTATCTAAAAACAGTTTATAGCTGATGTATTAGTTAGGTTTTGAAGATTGTTTTGTGCTATCTTTTTTAAGATGATTTTTGTTCATATAAAATACACTTTTAATATAGTTTTTTGTTCATGTAAAATATATCTTTTTTTATAATGCAATACATAGTTACGTTAATGTTAAAGTGTTGCAGTGGTGTTATCAAATTGAAACCTGCATTATGAATTAAATTTGAATGAAAAATAAATTAAATTTGAATAAAAAATAAATTAAATTTGAATGAAAAATAAATTAAATACATATTAAAGTCGAATTAGAATAGAATTAGACACGAATGAAAAGTGTAGCTAATGAAAAAGCCTTCAGTGATCTATAGAAACACAAAATTGAATTACATACACACTAAAATTGAATTAGAAGACAATTAGATATGAATGAAAATTGTAGCTAATGAAAAAGCCTTTAGTGATATGTTTCAGTAGTGTTATCAAACTGAAACCTGCATTATGAATTAAACTTGAATGAAAAATGAATTAAACTTGAATGAAAAATAAATTACATACATATTAAAGTTGAATTAGAATAGAATTAGACACGAATGAAAAATGTAGCTATTGAAAAAGCCTCCAGTAATCCATAGAACACAAAAATGAATTAGACTTGAACTAAAAATGAATTAGAAGAAAATTAGACACGAATGAATATTATAGCTAATGAAAAAGTATTCAGTGATCTATAGACCACAAAAAATGAAATAAACTTGAACTAAAAAATGAATTCTTGTAGCAAGCTAATGACCTAAAACAAACAGAGTTTATTCTTTATTTCAAATGTCATTTTTTATTCTTAATCCAAAGGCCTAACATTCTTGCAAGTCTTCCTGTTGTGACCTTGTTGTCCACAATTGTTGCATGTTATTTTTGATTTTTTGAATCCATCTTCTCTCAATTACGTGTGTCTTTTATATTTTGGCCTCCCAGAAGGTCTCTTTCCAAGTGGTGAAAGTACAACCTCTTCAAGAACGTGTTTGAACAAGTTGTCTCATGAATTCTAGGAGGTGCAAGACTGTAAGAACTTTGGCATGTCTTGTTCTTGAATTAACTGATTCTGCAATGTTTGATGTCATCATCCAGGTCTTATTTACCTAAACATGAACACATGACCATTTGTTGTATCCAATGTTCAGCAAGTAGTCTTTAATCCTCTTATCTATCTTCTCAACAATTACCATATGTTGATTAAACTCTACTGTGGTGTATATTTTTGCCATATAGTAGAACAATTCTGTTACTTTTTGCTGACTCTTTTTGAAGTTTTTCATTATGTTTTGCAACAAGTGCCATATATACACGCGAAATTCTAATGAGATACAATCCCATGATTTATGGGATTGTTTTTCCTTTTTCACAACTGATATTACCACCCATTTTCCTCATTAAATGCACATGAAATATACAAACGAAAATATCTAAAGCAAAGTTATAGAGCGTAGGCAAACAGGAACTATGGAGGCTAATTAATTTTTTTCTCCTAGTTATTTATGAAATTTTCTCTGATAGCTACTATAAGTATTTTAATTATGCTCTTTCGCTACAGTTTGTATATTTACGAGATGTAACTATAGTTTAAACTGCCGCGTTTGTATGATTCACGGGTTTGTATATTTCGCGAATGAATTTGTATAATTAAGTTATTTTTATAAACTCAAAATAATGAATTATCCAATCTTTTCTTCTTCTTCTTTACAGTCCCTCTTGTCCCAAAAGCCTGAAAAACCAGCAGCAACAGAGTGAGAAATGGGCTCAAAAGGTCAAACGATGGAGCATTAGAAAGAAATGGGCAAAAGATCAACCTTTCATTTTCCCCTTATTTCTTAAATTTATTTTGATCTCATAAATGTTTAACCACTAACATTTGTGCTATTTTTATTTTATTTTAAATGAATTTCCATGAAGGTCTTCGATTTTATTTATCAAAGTTTTTATTATATTGATAACATTTCTTAATATTTTTGTTCGTATAAGTGATTATCAAACTCGTTTTTATTTTAGGCAAATTAAGATTATAGAATAACTTGAGAATTCATTTATAGTTATTAATAGCTCAAATATTCATGTTTTGGTAATTGGTTTAATTATTTATCTCAAAGCTTAACTCGGATGAAATTGTATAAACCTAAAAAAAATTCAAATTAGCCAAATATATTTTAATTCGTCGATTAATTGCATGTTGGCGGATTCTTTAAGGTGCATAAAACCTTCCTTAGAGGATCACTTGAACTCTTACCCAAAGTCTGGTTTATTAAAGGTTTTATTTCAAAATTACATTTTAAAAGTGGTTTTTTTAATTTTTCTATAATTAAGTGGCGGCTTTATCTAATTTCAAAATAAATAATCAAGTTATTGGACATTTTAACAAGTTTAAAAGTGTATCGTAATAATTACATGTTATTAGAAACTTTCAAATACACATAATTATACAAAGATCAACTAATAATAATAACTAGCTATTCTTTAATATATTCTTTCCACATGTTCGAACAATTATTTTTTCACAAGCATGAGTCTTTTTTTAAAAAGTTTAAACTGATGAATCTTTTTTCAACAAAATATTATGTACCAGGTTTTACATTTAATAATTTGAATTTTGAAATTCTATTTTTTGGAGTATTTGAATTTGAAATTGAAGTTGCAATTTGTACATATTTTATAAATAAATATTGATTTCAAATCAAAACTTAAAATTGGTGTTCAAAATCCTATGACCAAACATCTAGTTAATTAAAATTTCACGTGTGCAATCTTATAATTTTATTATAAGAAAATACATTTTTAACCCCAAAACTAATGTTAAGAGCAATAGGTAAAAGTGAGTGTGTTCACGGATTGATTTAGATTGGTTATTGATCAAATCAAAATCAAATCAATTTAATCAATTTTTAAATTATTAAAATTAAATTAAACCAAATATAATATATACATTTATCGATTTGATCGTTATCAAATTTGATTTGATTGTTCGATTATTAATCATACGCGAAATTAAAAAAAATAATTCATTCAAAATGATTAAAAAAAGAGACAACTATACATTCAAAAATAATAAAAATAAATTCTGAGATTATCACAAAAAATAATAACTGACATACGTCCAATACAAGAAACTCTTCAAATTATGAAATAAATAGAACTTTGATCGGATCCTATTTGTTGGCAGATATGACATAATTATTAGGAATATTCTGTATTATACTATATAATATGAAAATTAGACACATAAAATGAATCTAGATACATTCTAATATTTAAGTCGGGGCGAATTTATATGGAATGGAGGGGTGCCACGACACCCCAATGTCTCAATTGAAACTATGTATATGTATACTTTTATAAATGTATAAATATTAATTATGATATCTAGAGAATCAATGGGCATCATGGTGTTAGTGGTTAAAACTCAAATTTGTCACAAATTCAAGAATCGTAGACCTCTTCTAATTAAAACCTTGACTAAATCAAATGTACAAGGCTAAACCTTGTATAAAATTTTTCTAATAAATACTTATTCCGTTTTATTTTAAGTGACATTGTTTGACTTAACATAGTATTTAAGCAAAAAAAAAAACTTTTAAATTTTATGGTGTAAAATAGTCCTTAGATATTTGTGTGGCTGTAAATCATTTCACTAAGGATAAAAGAGAAATTTTAAAGTTAATTTTTTTCTAATTATAATAAGGTATCATTCTTTTTGGGACTAAAAGGAAAAGATATCACAAAAAATGAGATGAAAAAGGTATTAAGTATAATATTTCTCTATAAATGTTATGATATATACATTATCGTTCAAAGCATTGTAACATCCTGGAGATTTCAAATTCGGAATCTTCCTCATATAACTGTATAAGTTTTCTTAGCTGTCAAGGGTATGAATAGAAACTCTACTAGAAAATCTTTGATTCTTCCAATATTGATAATATTCGTTAGAATAATTATGGCTCTAGTTATGACTTCACCAAATAACGACGATTAGATTGCTCTTTTTTCCAATAGGAATAGTCAAAAGGTCTTAATCTTTTTTTAATAGGAATAGTTTTTTTTTTGTTTTTATAAATAAATTTTGATGAATATATATATATATATATGTAATTATTTATAAAAAATAATATATTATGTATATATAATTATAAAAAATATGTATATAATTTATCGATTCGGCTCGATTTCTTTGAATAAAATCAAAACTAAATAAAATATTATTAACTTTTACTAAATCAAATAAAAATCATTTTGATTTGATTTTTTAATTTGAGTCGATTTTTAATCAAATTGGGAACACCCCTAAATAAAGGATGATAATTTCAAACCATTACACTTTTTAGTGGAAAAACTAATTTTGTTTGAAAGAAAAAGTTGGTAAATTTGTTTTATTGTGAAACAAAATCATACGTTTGACGAAAAAAAGCTCATTTCCCATTGTAATTCTTATATATATAAATGAAGTCAATTTCATATAAATGAAGTCAATATTAAAACTAGTAAGTAGTAGTATGAGTTTTCTCACAATTCGTACTGGGAGCAGCTGTACGTATGTGAGTTGACCAGGCTGGAATACCTGAGTCGTGACCGTCCAGAGTTGTGAAGCCGTCCATCCTAGCCAACTACACCAAACAACATCACAAAAATTAGAATTTCAAGACTTAAATAATTTAATAATTAATGATAAAATTTACTCAAATCTTATTTATATTCTGGACATTAAAAAAGTCATTTTGATAGACAATTAATTGTAGGATGAAGCGATAAATTTGGAGTCTAGACGTAATCTGCATGGACTTTTCTCTGGTGATGAGTGATGACGTAGTCATAGTCTTGGATACCACTTTTTTTTCTTCTAATATAAAATAAATTACAATTATATTTAAAAATATGTAATTTAATTTTTTTAAATCTTTAATAACAAGTTTTTATAATCACATGATTGCTAGACCTTTCAAAACTCTTATCCCTCGCCCTGTCCGTTTTAAGTCGTTTTCTAGCCATTTTAAAAAAGACCAAGAAGTGTCATTCTCAAAATTAAGAAAGTACTATCATTTCTTTTTTTTTTTGATTCGGTGTTCGAAGTCCGTGGAGCCTCGATTAAATTCAAATCGCGCACTGTAGGATCCATTTGGGGATGACGATCCCAATAATTTTTTTTTTCATATCCAACGTTCGAACCCGAGACCTCTAGTTAAGGGTGAAGCAGATTCACTACTGCACCACAATTCATGTTGGTATGTACTATCATTTCTTTTTCCCAACTTACTTGCTATAATAAATTATGCAAACAATTTTATAAAAGGTTATTTATTTATTTTATTTTATTACCTTTTTAAGGAGTGTAGTAAATTGAATGGAGAGTTTTTTTTAAAGAGCTATGTAGTAAAATGATCCTTTTAATTAATATTCTACCTATTTTGATTTAGTTATCTTGATTTACAGTACGTGGATCAAATTAATTATATTAAATATGAATTGGCACATAAAATTTTCAATTTTTTAAAAATAAAATTACATATTTATGAACTACATAAACATATTTTACAATTCAAAATATTTCAAAAAATATATATAACTATCAAGTAATAATTCAGATAAATAAATTAAATATAATTAACTATTTCTTTTAAACAGGACGTATGACATCCACACCATAAGAAGACAAATAGAACTAGAGGGAGTACGACATGAAACAAATCACAAGTCTAAAAATTACTCTTTCCGTCCATTTTTATAGGTTTACTATGTTAAAAATTAGTGTTTACTTTATTTGTTCAGCTTAAAAAAAAAATTAAAAATTAATTTATCACTTATTTTCTAATTAACTTTTATTAGTAGTTATAATTATTTTTCAATACATTAAATTTATTATATTTAAATTGTGATATAACAAAATTTACATTTTAATTTTTTTTTGGTGTCAAGTAAATATCGAAAAACCAAAAATGGATTGAAGGAGAGTGCTGGCGTGTACAAGGTCCAAATGGATTGTTGTCCATTCAGTTCTTTTCCGTCGTTGTTGAAGGTCAACAGCGGACCGGCTGGCGCGGATTTGTTTATTTTTAATTAGTGGTCAATTCTACCACATTTCAAATTCCCTTTTGCCGCTATATAATATGGTCATTGAAGCACATGTTTACTTTCTAGATTTATTTTATTATCAAAATAAATTATGATGTGTACTTTGGTCGGAATTCCTTAATCTAGGAAATTACTAGAGCTTAGTGTTAGCTTAATTTCATCCCAGTTCATACAATGTGTTCCACTAATTTTTATTATTAATATGCTCTTGACCATAATTCTTATTGACTCCTAATTCCAATTGACTCTTAAAGACTATTTTAATATATATATATATATATATATATATATATATATATATATATATATATATATATATATATATATATATATATATATACTCTCTTCCATTTGGTTTAACGTGTATTCTTTCAATTGACCATGCAACTTAAGAATTTAAATAATATATAACTTTTAAATTTCATGATCACAAACGTCTAGAGGATTCAAGTGTTCGTGGCATGTCAAAATTAGTATCTCACTCTCTTAAGATGAGATCGTGTTGGGATAAACACTATCAAATTATCAAGTTTGTGAGGGTGAGAGTGTAATTAAAACTATGGATAGTTTAATGGAGATCTAGATAAAACTGTTAACCATAGCTTAATTAAAATTGGCAAGCTATCATGGTTAAGAGGTAGTTAGAATTAGTTAGAAGTTTGTTATAAATTGTTAGAAGTGGTTAGGAAGTTGTTATAGAATTGTTAGAAGTAGTTACATTGGTTGAGTGTACAAATACAGAAATATACAAATACATCACTGTACAAATGTGAGTATATAAAGATGTAACATTTTTGGACTTAATACAAGAGATACACTTTTGCTGATATTTTCTTCTCTCTCTACCACTTTACTCTTCTCTCTACACTCCTCTCCTTTCTTCTTCTTCTTCATCTGTACAGTCTCTAGTCTCTGCAACTCCTCTCTTCTCCTTCTTTCTTTTTTCTTCTTTCTTCTCTTCTCTTCTCTTCATGTCAAAGCTTCACTGATGGAGTTATCAAAAACAAGCTAACTTTAGGGGGTCTTTAGGTAGTCTGCCTTTTCTAAAATTAGTTAAAAACAAAACCAAAATATATAAAAGAAGATTAGGGTGTTACTTAACACTTAACAGTATATATGTGCATATCATTGCCAATCATTTGCTGGACGAGGGATAGTTTAGTTGCGTTTGCCTGGAAAATTATGCTGGGTGTATAGTGATCTTAGTTATTCTTGGATAAAGGACACAGTTCAAATTAAATCTATAACTTCTTACATAAATTGATAACTAATGAAGAGTTAATTTATTGCAGAAACTTTATTACTTAATTACGCTAGCTAGCTCCATGTAGCGAGCAAGTTGGCCTAGTCAATATAACTTATATTCTCTCCGTTTCTATTTGTTTTTTCTATTTTTATTTGATACGAAGTCTAAGAAAATAAATAAATAAATGATCATTGATCAGTAGTTAATTATATATATATATATGTTTTGATCATCAATGAAACCTTCTTAAGATCATACATAAGATGGTGATTAATACAGACTCCTGAAAATTTCTTCGTCCTTTATATATGTAAATCCTTCTTAAATTAAAAACAACAACTTATTCATTAAGATATTACTGATCGATGCAGGCCTGCTGATCATTGCTGGCAACTTGCATCTATATCCCACAACTCTAAAAACTCATATGAGGCTTATATACTATATATCGCCTTTCCAGCAAAAAAAAATTATTATTAGAAAACTGGAAAGGATTAGTTTACTACGTACATATCCCCAGAACTTAGCATTGGATAAAAATCAGCTAGCATATACTAATATATATGCTGCTGCTTAATCCAGTACTAGTATATATATCTATATATATAGAGAGAGTTAAAAGTTCCAGAGGAAGGATTGTTGAGAATAATGTTCATCGCCACCATTGCCAATATCATCGTCATCATAATTAGGAGTTGCTCTTTGTGGAAAATGTGGTGGTGAGTAGAGGTTACTTGACAAACAATCCAGTACTCCTCCTCCTCCAGGATGATATGGATCACAAAAAAATTCAGGTGGAGGCCCACTAGCATGATGATATGAATAATTCTCGGTCATATCAAAGAAAGCCCAATCCATTTCAGCCGCAACAGTATTATTATTATTATTACTAATAGTGTCCATTTGGACAACCTCACAATTAGTTGATGATAGCGAAATCTCCTCTTTCTCCATATTTATCACGTGCGAATTAATATTTCCCATATTACCCTCATGATCATCAGGCCGTATTTCCTGTACTACTGACGACTGCGAGTGATCATTCGCAAATCTAGCTGCGACAGCCTGTATCTCCGCAGGCGAAAGCCTTTGTCCGCCGGATATATTCGGCGGATTATCAGGGAAGTTAAATTTGGCTTTCGGCCCACGGAGGCAGAATTGAGCAGCATCAAAAGCTCTTGCGGCTTTTTCAGCGGTATCATAGGAGCCCAACCAAATCCTCTCCCGGCTATTAGGCAATCTGACTTCAGAAACCCATTTCCCCCACTTCCTCAACCGAACTCCTTTGTACTTTGGCTGATCATGACTAGGGCCACCTTCTTGATCCATGGATTGTTGTTATTACGAGCTAGTATATTATTAAAGTGGACCCAAATAGCTGAGAAAGAGATAGTTTTAATTGAAAATACCATTGGAGGGAAAATGATTATAAACAATTTAGATATATATATGATATGAATGGATGAAGGAATGAAATTGTATAGGGGCCGGTGACCTTTGTCAAAATCATTCAAAATGGGTCCAAGGACTGGAAACGTGTGGACGTTTAAAATTCAAGCTGGGAAGTCCAAATGAGCGTAAAGAGAGCGTGCATATGTCTTATATGGCTCGGTGGAGAAACTAAAATTGTGAGCTACTTAATGACGTCACATCCTTAGCTTACGTGGGTGGGGGATGGAGGGTTTTGGTTAGTTTGGTCATTTAAATTATTCACTAAAGAAATAAAATAGTACTGTTGGGTTCATATCAAATTATAAACTTATTAACCAGGCTATTAGCACGGGATCGATATTATATTCATCGTCATACCCTTACCTAAAAGTAACTTTAAGTCTAGAATTATGTTAATTCTATCCTAGCTTAGATAACAAATTTAGGCAGAGAAAGAGTTGTTGAAAACATATGAATCAAATTGGAAGAAAAAGATTTTTCATCCCTATAATCGATGAATATTACACAGGGTATTCATCGACCTAGAGAAGTATTACAACAAAGACTTAATAAAAGTTCTATGGAGATGTTTGAAGGGTAGAAGTATACCTGTGGAGTATACTAGGGCAATTAAGGACATGAACAATAGAGTCAAAACTCGGAAAAGGACAGTGGAATGAAACTCAAGAGCTTTCTCAGTTTTGATGGAATTGCATCAAGAATCAATTCACTTTAACTCGTTTTTATTTGTCTTGGAGATAGATGCATCGACGTAAGAAATTCAAGGTGAGGTGCCATAATGTATGTTATTTATGGATGACAAAATTTTGATTGACGAGACTCACGGTGAAGCTAATGCTAAATTGGAGCGTTGGAGATAACACACGTGGGTTCAGGTTCAGGTTGAGCAGAATCAAGACACAATCTTAATAAAAAAGAAATTAATCATACTTGGAGTGTAAGTTCAGTAGCATAATACACGAGGCGGATTTGAAAGTGAGGCTTAATACACAAGTCATCCAAAAGAGAAAAAGTTTCAAGTATCTTGGGCAGGGGCAGAACTAAGCGGAGATTCAAGGTTCGAATGAATCCAGTAGCTTTTCATAGATTTGCATTTGTATTAGAAAATTAAATAAATATATATGTACATTAACTTCTGACCCCTAACAAAACTAATAGATAGCTTATTGTTAAGGAAGGGGCCATGAAAATGCTTTTCCACACTAGAGTTGTGGGTTTGAACCCCACTATCATCAAAAGTTTCTCTTCCTTTTTAAAAGGAAACATGCTTTGCAATATTTTTCTCTTTCTTTAGAACCCCCAAATTCCTAATCCGTATAAGCGGTAGTCAAGCCGACTATGTTGTATGGGGTGCGTACTAGGAAAGATAAGATTAGAAATAATGAGGATGTCCAAGACAAGGAGGGAAAAGCTTTGGTGTAGGACAAAATGCGAAAAATAAGACTAGGATGGCTCGTACATGTGAAGAGGAGATGTGTGAATGTCCTGGTGTGAGAGGTTGATTTTAGGAGCGGTAATTGGGACAAAAGGAGTAATATATATTATCAGAAAATTACATAAAAGATACTATAAATCACAATAATTAAAAAAAATAGATATCTAAAAACCTATAAAAATTTTGATTGACTCTCGAAATTGGAACAAAGGGAGTAACATATATTCTGTGAAATTACGTAAAAAGTAATACAAATCACAACAGTGAACATCTTAAAATATCTATAAAAACATACAACAATTTTGAACTATCAAAATTATATATGTGCCATAAATTGGAACGAAAGAAATCACATATATTATGTGAAAATTATATAAAAAGTACTATAAATCATAATAATTAGCAACTTAAAATATTTAAAAAATATATAGAAATTTTGGTTGACTCCAAATTTCATCTGTTTCACATAAATTGGAAGAAAATGAGTAACATATACTAGGTTCATACTGGCACAACTCTGTTCTTAGTATAGACTATAGAGTAACTAGTAGAGATAGATTAGAAGTGTCAGTGATTTTTTAAAAATCGATTGGATCATATCGAATTAAACTGACTTTTATGGTTTTTTTTTAAAATGTAATTGAAAAGTCTTAAAATAAATTTATAATCGTACCGAATAATTAATATGAATTTTTTTATTTTATAAAAAGTATTAAAAAAATTTGAACCGAATATATATAATATAATTTTTATATATGTTAACTTTTTATAGTAAGTATTAAAGAAATTATCTTGGACCTTGGTACTTGATCTTTGGGATAAATTTTGTTAAAAAGAGTACCGTATTAAATCCAAAATTTATTGTCAAAGACAACTCAAGTAATCAACACTAGTTTGTTCTTTGTGATTATCTAAAATTTAAATTTCAAGTAGCAACAAAAGACCTATTCAATCCATAGGCATTAATTGTAGGCTAATATACTTTGAGGTGAGATTTTTATAATATTTACTTTGTATATTCAATTATAAATAGAGACGGATTTAGAATTTTGAGGTTCTGAATATCACATTCTATGAATAATAGCATGATTTCAATATTTACATAGAGAACTTTAATAGTCCTTTTGGCCCCAAAAATGCTTTTTTTAAAAATAAAATAATGAGGTAGTATTTAACCAAGTTTTGAGGACAAAATAAGTTTTTTTGGTAAATAGCAAAAACTGTTTTTCAAAATCTAAAAAAATAGATTTTCCTTTAAAAAGTACTTTTGATTAAAAAATACACTTTTTATTACCAAATTCGAATTGAACAAAAAGTGGATATGGTTGATAAAACATAAGAATCATATTCAACATAAATTGAGAAACATTTTTAAAATTTAGCCAAATACTAATTGCGGTTCAAAAGTATTTTTAAAATTATTTGGTCAAATAGTTCTAATCAAAAGTTTTTTATTTTTAAAAGCACTTTTTGGAAAAAAAAATGAAATTTCAAAATAATTTCATTTTTGAAAACCGTTCACAACTATAAAAAACTTCATCATCAATTTTGGCAACGGATATTTTTGGCTTGTTGGTTTGGTCGAATTTTTACCTTAAAGGACGTTTTGGGTTCAAATCTGCTTAGAACATGAAAAGGTTGGAACTTGTGACCCTGGGGAGTATAATTTGACGCATTATCATTGCCACTACACAATCATTTGGTACTAAGAGTGGCATGTGTTATATTTATATAAATTCTGATACATATGTACCTATATAGAGAGAGTTTCAATCGAGATGATCGGGTGCCATGGAACCCCCATACTTACTACTACGTAGATTATTTTTTAAAAAAGCAAAAAGTTGTAGATATTTTTTAAATCCCTATAGTCAACTACATCTAATAAGGCAGTTCCTTGATAGAACAATGCTTTACATTACAAACGATGTTAAAGTATAACTTAATTGTTTGACGAAATTATCAATTATAGATTTCATTTAAATCTAATATAAATTTTCATAATTTATAATAAGAGTGATGCATCATGTGATTATGATAAACATAATGAGTATATTGCTTCTGTTAGTTGGCATTGTAGTATATTCTAAAACAAAAAATATCTTCATTCTATGTTATTGTAACTTTTGAATATTTAACTCTATTACATTTTATCGATTGTGACACGTTAGATGACATTTAGCAAACCAAAAATAATCAAACCCTATTGAAATTATATCTTTTTTATTTTCTTCAATTTTGTGTTCAAGGGTGAATCTGTGATCTTTCTACGAAACTTAATATTTTATGTATATATTTTCTAGAAGGGGAAAGGGTCAAAATACCCCTAACCTATTAGAAATGATTCAAAAATACTCTTCTTATACCTAAATATTTTAAATATTATGGGATGAGATAATATTAATAATTTGAATAAAAAAATATTATTTTAGAACAAACAAAAGAATTCAATTTAATTAAATTTTAATTGAGAGTATTTTTAGATCAAAAGGTGGAAGAAGGGATATCTTTGAACCAAAAACAAAAATAAAAGGTATTTATAAATCAAAAGGTCGAAACAAGATATTTTAAAATTATTTTCAATAGGTTAATAGAATTCTTGACCCTTTTCTCTTTCTAGAGTTGATCTAATATGAACTTTTGGCACCCTTGCAACCAATCCGAACACAGTGAAGCCAAAGTTATATCCTCCCCATATCACTTTACTAAAATATATGAGCACAGCATTTGGCACATCTAGTCAATATAGGTAAAAGTAAACAAAAATAGTTATCGAACAATATTATATCACTGTCAATGTCATCATTACTGAAAACATAGCATACTTCAAATGTTCTCCATACTATGAAACTGATTAACAATTGCAGCATCTGGTACTTCATTTTCGATGTAACAGACTAAACAATCATTGAAAAACTCTTCATCAATTTCTTTGCACATTTCATTTTTGATCTTTTTCACCCAAGAGAAGGATCTTTCACACTTGCATGGCAACTGGAAGAATCAAAGTCAACTTCAAAAGCAAATAAACAAGTGGCCATGTTAAATGCAACTTTTTCTGAACAAACATCTTAGAAAGTGCAAGATAGTCAAAACGCGTTTTGAACGCGTAGTCAAAAAAGGAATAAAACGCGTTTTGAACGCGTAGTCAAAAAAGGAACAAAACGCGTTTTGAACGCGTAGTCAAAAAAGGAAAGTTCAATACGCGGATTTTACGCGTTTCTAGTTTCCTATAAATAGAAGACCTCTTGCCCTCATTTATCCCATCCCAGAAAGAGAGAGTAAGAATACAAAGAGAGTTATACACCAAGATAAATATTTTAGTCTTGAGTGTCCTCTTTAGTAGTTGTTCCTTTTACAAGAGAGAAGTGTTAATTGTTGTTTTCTCCTTGTATTTGAGAGCTGTGTACTCCATATTAAATAGTGAGATCCTTCTACCCCGTGGTTTTTCCCTTCTATCATTTAGAGGGGTTTCCACGTAAAATTCTCGTGTCCAATTTATTTTCATTATTTTCATCATATCAAACTTTAGTTGTGGTGCTTCCTCCCCCCAACAGTGGTATCAGAGCCCTCGGTTATTCTATCTGTTTTATGCGAAGATACTATTCGTGAATAGTAAAATTCAGTGAATAGTACTATTCACGTGAATAGTAAATTTCGGTGACGGTACAGTTTGTCACGATTGTTCGCAAAAATATTCAGAAACGATCTAGAAGGGTGTGAAGCAAATAACAATGTCGAGTACAACAAAGTTTGACGTTGAGAAATTCAATGGGACTAATTTTTCATTGTGGAAAATAAAAATAAAAGCGATATTGAGAAAAGACAATTGCTTAGCTGCAATTGAAGGCAGGCCCGCAGACTTTGCTGATGACAGAAAGTGGAATGACATAGACAGCAACGCAGTTGCTGATCTACACTTGGCACTAGCTGATCAAGTATTGTCCAGTGTGGCGGAAAAGAGGACGGCGAAGGAAATATGGGATACCCTTACAGGGTTGTATAAGGCCAAGTCTTTGCATAATAAAATCTTCTTAAAAAGAAGACTGTATACTCTTCGAATGGCAGAGTCCATGTCAGTTACTGAACACATCAATACTTTAAATACTCTGTTTTCGCAACTTACAACAATGGGTTGTAAAATAGAGGGGACTGAACGTGCGGAGCTTCTACTTCAAAGTCTGCCTGACTCGTATGATCAACTCATCATCAACCTGACGAACAATACAGACAGTCTAGTTTTCGATGAAATTGCAGCCGCTGTCTTGGAAGAAGAAAATAGGCGCAAAAATAAGGAAGATAGACAAGCAAGTTCGCAGCAAGCTGAAGCCTTAATGATGGTGAGAGGAAGACCAACGGAACGTGGCCCTAGTGGGAGTCACAATCATGGCAGATCGCAATCAAGAAGTAAGAAGAATATCAAGTGCTACAACTGTGGCAAGAAAGGGCACTTCAAGAAAGATTGTCGGTTCAAGAAGAAGAGTGAAAACCCTGAGCCATCAAATGCTCAAGGGAATGTTGCATGTACCTCGGATGATGGCGATATTTTATGTAGTGAGGCAATATCAAATAATGAAGGCAGAAAATATTTCGCTGATGTCTGGATCATGGACACAGGAGCAACATGGCACATGACTTCCAAGAGAGAATGGTTCCATCAATATAATCCTATCTCAGGAGGGTCTGTGTTCATGGGAAACGATCATGCTTTGGATGTTATTGGTATTGGGTCCATCAAAATAAAGATGTATGATGGCACGGTTCGCACCATCCAGGAGGTACGACATGTAAAAGACTTGAAGAAGAATCTATTGTCTTTAGGACAACTAGATGAAAATGGATGTTCATATAAGACTCATGGTGGAGTCATGAGAATATCCAAAGGAGCGCTTGTAGTAATGAAAGCGGAAAAACTTACGGCAAATCTATATGTGCTTAAAGGTGAAACACACCAAGAAGGAGAAGCATCAACCGCGTCAGCAAGTTTATTTGAAGAATCAATAATGATGTGGCATCGTAAACTTGGCCATATGTCGGAATGAGGTTTGAAGATTCTTGCTGAGCAAAAACTTCTTCCAGGGCTCAAAAAGGTTTCACTACCCTTTTGTGAGCATTGTGTTACCAGTAAGCAAAATAGACTGAAGTTTAGCAGTTCCTCTGCTAAAAGCAAGGAAATACTAGATCTGGTTCACTCTGATGTCTGGCAAGCACCGGTGGAGTCTCTAGGAGGAGCGAAATATTTCGTGTCATTCATCGATAATTACTCCAGGAGAAGTTGGGTGTATCCAATCAAGAGGAAGGCAAATGTTTTTCCAGTTTTCAAAGAGTTCAAAGCGCGGGTGGAACTTGAATCTGAGAAAAAGATCAAGTGTTTGAGGACAGATAATGGAGGAGAATACACTGGTGATGAATTTAATAACTTCTGTAAACAAGAAGGTATTAAACGGCAGTTCACAGTGGCATATACTCCACAACAAAATGGAGTAGCAGAGCGGATGAACAGAACCTTGTTGGAACGGACAAGAGCTATGTTGGCAACTGCAGGGTTGGAAAAACCATTCTGGGCAGAAGCAGTCAAAACCGCCTGTTATGTGATCAATCGGTCACCATCAACCGCAATTGATCTGAAAACGCCAATGGAGATGTGGACAGGAAAACCAACTGATTATTCTCGCTTACATATATTCGGAAGTTCTGCTTATGTTATGTACAACACCCAAGAAAAATTAAAGTTGGATCCAAAATCTAGGGAATGCATTTTCTTAGGGTATGTTGATGGAGTCAAGGCGTATCGCTTGTGGGATCCCACAGCCCGCAAGGTGGTAATCAGCAGGGATGTTGTATTTGTTGAAAACAAGATACAATCAAAAGAAGGTAGCACTTCAAAAGAAAAATCAGAGACTACTACAGTTGAAGTTGAAGAAATAGAAGAAGTTCCAGTTTCTTCTGAAGCAGCACTAGAGCACGAACAACAAGAGCAAGTTGAGATCGAAACTCCAGAAGTTCGACGATCAACTAGGGAGAGAAGAGAACCAGCTTGGCACTCAGATTATTCTATGGAGAGTAATATTGCATACTGTCTATTAACAGAAGATGGAGAGCCTTCAACCTTTCAAGAAGCTATGAAAGGCCAAGAATCATCTCTGTGGGTGGCAGCAATGCAAGAAG
The DNA here is from genome assembly GCF_947179165.1 of Solanum dulcamara. NCBI lineage: Eukaryota > Viridiplantae > Streptophyta > Magnoliopsida > Solanales > Solanaceae > Solanum > Solanum dulcamara. Next base: position 62,140,705 of record NC_077244.1, on the reverse strand, counting down.
AAATTGAAGCTCTTCATAAAAATAAAACATGGGATCTTGTTCAATTACCACAAGGAAGGAAGGCCATTGGAAACAAATGGGTCTACAAGATCAAACGCAATGGTAATGATCAAGTGGAGAGGTATCGTGCAAGATTGGTGGTGAAAGGATTCGCTCAGAAAGAAGGTATAGACTTCAATGAGATATTTTCTCCGGTGGTTCGACTCACAACAATTCGAGTGGTCCTGGCGATGTGTGCTACATTTGACTTGTACTTGGAGCAGTTAGATGTCAAAACTGCATTTCTTCATGGAGAACTTGAAGAAGAAATTTATATGCTCCAACCAGAAGGATTTGAAGAACAGGAAAAAGAGAACTTGGTTTGCAGGTTGAACAAATCTCTATACGGTCTCAAACAAGTGCCGAGATGTTGGTATAAGAGATTTGATTCCTTCATTATAAGCCTTGGATACAACAGACATAGTTCAGATCCTTGTGTTTATTACAAGAGATTTGGTGATGAAGATTTTGTTATTTTGCTGTTGTATGTTGACGACATGTTGGTAGCAGGCCCCAACAAAGATCGTCTTACAAATTTAAAGGCACAGTTGGCTAGGGAGTTTGAAATGAAGGACTTGGGACCAACAAACAAGATTCTAGGGATGCAAATTCACCGAGACAGAAATAATAGGAAGATTTGGCTTTCTCAAAAGAACTACTTGAAGAAAATCTTGAGACGCTTCAAGATGCAAGACTGTAAGTCAATTTCTACCCCACTTCCTATTAATTTCAAGTTATCCTCAAGTATGTATCCTAGCAATGAAGCAGAGAGGATGGAGATGTCTCGAGTACCGTATGCATCAGCAGTGGGAAGTTTAATGTTCGCCATGGTATGTACAAGACCTGACATTGCACAAGCAGTGGGAGTGGTTAGTCGATACATGACTAATCCTGGTAAAGAGCATTGGAATACTGTTAAGAGGATCCTGAGATACATCAAGGGTACCTCAGATGTTACAATGTGTTATGGAGGATCAGACTTTACTGTTAAAGGTTATGTTGATTCAGATTATGCAGGTAATCTTGATAAAAGCAAGTCCACCACAGGTTATGTGTTTACTCTTGCTGGAGGAGCTGTAAGCTGGGTTTCAAAACTGCAATCTATCGTGGCTACATCTACGACGGAAGCAGAATATGTAGCAGCTACACAATCTAGCAAAGAAGCAATATGGATGCAGATGTTACTGGAGGAGCTCGGGCACAAACAAGAGAAGATTGCTCTGTTTTGTGACAGTCAGAGCGCTTTGCATCTTGCAAAGAATCCGGCATTTCATTCAAGGACAAAGCACATACGAGTTCAGTATCACTTTGTTCGTGAGAAGGTGGAAGAAGGCAGTGTGGATATTCAGAAAATTCACACTAATGACAACCTGACAAATATGTTTACGAAGCCGATCAACAGTAACAAGTTCATATGGTGTCGATCTTCTATTGGCCTAGCAGAAACGTAACATTGCAGTAATTGGGTAGAAAGGATGGTGTGAAGACTTAATTGATTCTCAATTAAATCTTCAAGTGGGAGAATGCAAGATAGTCAAAACGCGTTTTGAACGCGTAGTCAAAAAAGAAACAAAACGCGTTTTGAACGCGTAGTCAAAAAAGGAACAAAACGCGTTTTGAACGCGTAGTCAAAAAAGGAAAGTTCAATACGCGGATTTTACGCGTTTCTAGTTTCCTATAAATAGAAGACCTCTTGCCCTCATTTATCCCATCCCAGAAAGAGAGAGTAAGAATACAAAGAGAGTTATACACCAAGATAAATATTTTAGTCTTGAGTGTCCTCTTTAGTAGTTGTTCCTTTTACAAGAGAGAAGTGTTAATTGTTGTTTTCTCCTTGTATTTGAGAGCTGTGTACTCCATATTAAATAGTGAGATCCTTCTACCCCGTGGTTTTTCCCTTCTATCATTTAGAGGGGTTTCCACGTAAAATTCTCGTGTCCAATTTATTTTCATTATTTTCATCATATCAAACTTTAGTTGTGGTGCTTCCTCCCCCAACAGAAAGATCACCAAGTCCCTTCAAGTTTGTGAACTTATTGTCACATTGTCGCATATAAACAATGTAATTATCAAGCTGACAACTGAGTTCTTGAAGCTTGTCGTCACCAAATTCATTTGGATAATATTTTGCTAATCTCATTGTCTTGTCCTTGTCATAATTAGCAAAGGAATTTACTGGGCTCAAACTAGCCATGCCAAGAAGTAAGTCATTACTCACTGTATCAAAAAACTTGTCAAGCTCTTGCTATTGTGAATCAATAACAACATCAAAAACTTCCACGCGATAGTGATGTGAATATGTGACGGTAGATACCTTGCGCTTCAAACCTCTAGGAATAACATAGAGGTAATCCATTTTAGGAATCAAAATATCATATTTGACACAAAATGAAGAGACATCATCCATAAAATGTTCCCATTCACCATCTCTCATTATTTCAAATTGTCTCTTTGTCGTGCCAACGAGTTTCAAAACATTTACAATATCTTGATCTTTTCTTTGTAAGACTATATCCAACTCCTTTGTGATCGACAGTACTTTGAACATCACATGTTGCATATAAACAAACTCAAACGATTGTAGGTCATCCACAAGACCATCTGCCCACATTCTCTCAGAAGAGCATACATCATCACTCGCAATAACTTCTAATATGTTAACAATTAATGGAAATATAGTAATGAAACTAAGTACAGTTTCAAATGAGATTCCAAAGGAGCATCACTTGATCTCTCAAGCTCATCATACTTCTGATTAAAGTCTCGCCCAGTAAGAATTTTACCAAACTTTAGCAGTTCTTCCAAATTTTCAACTTGATTTTCTTGTGAAAAATCTTGTCGCTCAAAAGAAACTCCTATCAGATTCAACATAAAAGTGAGCATACCAAAGAAATCATCGACATCACGTTGTCTTTTAGCAACAGATACAAGTGTCAAATGTAGTGGTTGGGCAAAGCAATGAGTGCAATATGCCGACATGTTATCTTGTAAAATCTGAGTCTTAAGATCATTGATCTCTTTCTCCATGTTAGCGTCTCCATTATAACCTTGTGCACGTATCTTAGATGGACTCATTGAGTAACTCATAAGCAAAGAATCTATTGTTTCTTTCGATGATTGTGCAGATTTATCATTGATGTGGATAACACCAACGAAACGTTCCATCAAAATACCCTTTTTGGTAACACAGCATAAAACAATTGTCATTTCTTCCAAAACAATTGCCATTTAAGTCTTCAACAATGGTTTTAATTGTTTCCTTTGCACAAATATTCACAATGTTTTTCAGGACACTTGGGGCAATCATGGTTTGATGCATTTGAGCATTTTCTGATATAACTCTTCCCACATCAGGAACTGCACGTTTCCCGTACCATTGCAAGAACGCTTCCAAATTACCTTCATCTCCCAAGCATTTTCTTTCCTCATCAGCCAAAAATGGCAATCCTTGTTTCAAGAGGAACCTTGCTACATCAATTAAACCATTTAAGAGAATTCGATAATCACTCTTCGCTTTCTCAGAGTGTTTGTCATTTGCTAAGTTCAAAAGAGCAGAACGATCGACATTGGTGTCACTATGATCTTCTGGAGATATTGGTGAATCTGCAGCATCCATCTCGGCAGTAACTTCCTAGAAAATAGAAATTAAATCATTCAAAAAATTAATAATTCACAAACTGATTTCAAAAAATAAAAAAAAAATTAAATTCACCACACAATCATTTAAACGTGATAATTAACACAAAAATAAAAAATGAACCAAGTGTTTGACAAGTTCTTTTTTTTTTTTTACATGCAGTGTATATGACTTTTTCCTAGCCATGTGTTTGACATCACTTATATATTGAAAAGCGTACCCACTGTCCTTTTTTCTTTTTTTTAATACCCACTGTCCTTTTCGGAGATTACACCACTATGTTATTGTTATTGTTAAAATACTTAAACAATTCCAAGTTCTTTTCCCTAGCTTTCAACTACTACTCTTCTCATGAAACACAGATTTGAAAAAAAAAAATTGAAAAATATAAATCCTTTAGCAGGAATCGCAATGTAGAATAAAAGAGCAAGAAGGAGCAGGGTACCAAATCGAGGTCGATGGCTGAATGAGTATTTCTTTTTGGTTTGCCGCCGATGTGTGCTATTTTGCTTGTTTCTTTCTTTTGCTTCTTTCCAATTAACAAACAAGGGTTTTGTTAAATCCCTTGTTTGTTTGTTTTCGACTTTCCTCCTCTATTTTCCTATTATTTCCCATTTTTCTTATTTTTATAAATTGTTTATACAAATAGAAAAATTCAATATGTAAAATTGCATAATAACTGTGACTATTTATAATCATTGTAAATGAAGAAAGAAATAAGTTGAGGGAAAAGTTGGGAAACAGAATTGGATGGAAAGGAAAAGTGAAAAGAAAAAGAAGAAAAAAGTAAAGAAGAAAGGAACGTTCACAAAGACATCCATTTTCTTTAATAATTTACAACACTCTTTTTTGGATGTCCATAAAAAAATCTCTAGTGAAAGAACAAATATATATAGTTATTTTGAACACCTATAGATATTGTGCTTCATTAAAATCTTATTAGAAAAAATTCAGCGGGAAAAAGCCTAATGAATGAAAAACAGTACATACATTGATAAAAAACCTTACAAAAAAATTTCAGTGAGACAAAATCTTGGTTAAGAGAAAAAGAGTATAACGCGTATTTTACTCTCCTGATGAAAACTTCATGTGATATTTTGGAGACGACGCATTCCAATCTTATGTCTTAGCTTGTCAAAAGTTGATGTTGGTAATGCCTTTGTGAATAAATCTGCAAGATTATCACTCGAACGAACTTGTTGTACATCAATATCATCATTTTTCTGAAATCATGTGTGAAGATTATTTTTTGTGAAATATGTTTCGTTCTGTCTCCTTTTATGAAATCGCCTTTCAATTGAGCTATGCACGCGACATTGTCTTCAAATATAACTTTGGGTACTTTAACATCATTTTTCAGGCCACATCTTTCTTTGATGAACTATATCATCGATCTCAACCACACACATTCTCTACTTGCTTCATGAATTGTTATTATTTCAGCATGATTTGAAAAAGTAGTAACAATAGATTGCTTTGTAGATTGCCATAATATATAGCAGTTCATCCGTATGTAAATAGATAGCCTGTTTGAGATCGAACTTTATGTGGGTTTGATAAATAACCTGCATCTGCATTACCAATAAAGTCTGCACAACTTTTGTTAGTATAAAACAAATTCATATCAGTGGTACCCTTTAGGTATCGCAAAATATGTTTGATACCGTTCCAATGTCTTCGTGTTGGGGATGAACTATACCTTGCCAACAAATTAATAGAAAATGTTATATCAGGTCTGGTTGCGTTAGCAAGATACATAAGTGCACCAATATCACTGAAATAAGGTACTTTAGGATCAAAAAATTCTTCATTCTCTTCTGGAGGTCGAAATGGATATTTATCCACTTCAACTGATCAAACAACCATTGGAGTACTTAATGGATGTGTTTTGTCCATATAAAATTATTTTAAGATTTTTTCAGTGTAGGCAGATTGGTGGACAAAGACTATGTTTGCTAAATGTTCAATTTACAGACTTAGACAAAGTTTTGTCTTTTCAAGGTCTTTCATCTCAAATTCTTTCTTTAGATATTCAATTGTCTTTTGGACCTCTTTAGGGGTTCCATTGAGATTTATGTCATCAATATAAACGGTGAGTATAACAAACTTTGATTCTGTTTTTTAATAAAACACATGAATAAATGACATCATTTATATAACCTTCATTTATCAAGTACTCACTCAGGCGATTATACCATATACGTCCTGATTGGTTCAGACCATATAATGATCTTTGCAATTTGATTGAGTACATCTCCCGAGACTTAGTACATGCTTCAGGCAATTTTAATTCTTTTGGAATTTTCATGTAAATTTCATTATCAAGTGAACCATAAAGGTAAGTTGTAACTACCTCCATTAGATGTATTTCAAGATTTTTATGTACAACTAAACTGATGAGATATCGAAAAGTTATTCCATCTATAACAGGTGAATATGTTTCTTCATAGTTGACCCCGGGTCTTTGAGAGAATCCTTGTGCAACAAGACATGCCTTTTATCTTACAATTTCATTTCTCTTATTTCGTTTTTGCATAAAAACCCATTTATAGCCAACTGGTTTTACACCTTCACGGGTTTGGATTACAGGTCCAAAAACCTCATGTTTAGCAAGTGAGTCTAATTCTAATTGAATTGCCTTTTGTCATTCTGGTCAATCACATCTACGTCGACATTCTTTGACGAATTTAGGCTCAAGACTTTCACTATCTTACATGAGGTTAAGTGCAACATTAGATCAAAATATTATCCATCATAATTTTTGACCGATCTAAATATATCCCATCACCGAATGAACTTATTGAAAGTTCTTCATTCACTTGAGTCTCGAATTCACTAATTAGATCAGGAATATCAAGATTACTCAAATCTTGACATTTTTCAGGAGGTTCTTTTGTAGTATCATCCTTATTATTTCTCACGCTTCTTTTTCTAGGATTTTTATCCTTTGAACCCAATATTCTACCATGCTTCAGGCGTGTTTGAGATTTAGAAGTTATGATACTAGTAGATGGTCCTTTTGGGACATCAATCCGGATAGGCAAATTCTCTGCAGGGATATGTGACTTAGTTATTCGTTTTAAATCAATAAATACATCTGACATTTGATTTGCTATTTTCTATAAGTAGATGATCTTCTAGACCTCCTGTTCACATGTGCGGGTACGTGGATCAAAATGAGATAGTGATGAAACTTTTCACGAAATTTCTTTTTTGGGTTCCTTTTTCTCTCCCCCTAATTGCGGGAAAGTTGTTTCATCAAATCGATAATCTGCAAATCGAGCAGTTAATAAGTCTCTTGTCAATGGTTCAAGATAGCGAATTATGGAGGGTGAGTCAAACCCAACATATATGCCCAACATTCATTGAGGGTCCATCTTTATAAGTTGTGGTGGTGCTATAGACATATATACCGCACAACTAAAAATTCATAGATGGGCTATATTTGGCTCATGACCAAATACTAATTATGATGGAGAGTATTTATTATAATTTGTCGGTGTGAGACGTACAAGTGCTGTTGTATGTAAGATAGCATGACCCCAAGCAGTAATCGATAATTTATTTTCATTAGTAGAGGTCTTGCTATCAGTTGTAGGCACTTAATAAATGACTCTGCAAGGCCATTTTGAGTATTAACATGAACAACATGATATTCAATTTTTATCCCAATTGATAAGAAATAATCATCAAAAGCTTGGGATGTAAATTCTCCAGCATTATCAAAGCGAATAGCCTTAATTGGATAATCTGGAAATTGCGCCCTTAATCTTATTTTTTGTGCTAACAATTTCGCAAATGCTAAGTTGCGAGATGATAAGATGCACACATGAGACCATCTTGATGATGCATCTATTAGGACCATAAAATATCTAAACAATCCACTAGGTGGATGAATAGGTCCACATATATCCCCATATATATGCTCTAAAAAGTAAGGAGATTCGATGTCAGCCTTTAGGGTTGATGGTCTGACAATTAATTTGCCTTCATAATAAGTAACTCATGAAAATTCATCATTCGTAAGAATCTTCAGGTTCTTTAACGGATGTCCAGTTGAATTTTCAAGAATTCGTCTCATCATTACTGATCCAGATGACCTATTCAATCATGCCATAACGCAAATGCATTTAGATCAATAAACTTCTAGTTTACGATCAAATGTTCTTCAATTGCACTAATTTTTGCATAATATAGGTCAGACAACAAAATTGATATTTTTTTCAAAATATATTTCTAGCCTCAGACACCCTTGGTTATACCAAGGTATTCAGTATTCATTTCATTTAGTGTCTCAACATGATATCCATTTCTGTGGATATCTTTAAAACTTAACAAGTTTCTTGGAGATTTAGAAGAGAATAGTGTATCTTCTATGACAATCTTTGTCCCCTTAGGCAGAAATATAGTAGCTTTTTCGGAGCCTTCAATAATTTTTGAATTACCAGAAATTAAAATAACATTTGCTTTTCTTCTAAGCAAGTAAGAAAAATATTTCTCGTCTTTAAAAATGGTATGAGTCATTCCACTATCAAATACAAAAATATCATCATGATTAATCATTGATCCAAATAAAATTTGAGGCATATTCATATTTTTTTTCCAAAAAGAAATAAAGTAAACATTATAATTAATACATGACTCATTATATAAATTTTATTTATTTACATGAATTAGAAAAATACAAACATATTATTTAGTACAAACAAAATGAAAAGAAAATTATTTAAATATTATTAGGGTTATCAATATTCATATTTCCTTCTGAAAAATTGAAGAAATCAGTTACATCCAGATGCATAGGCTCAATATTATCTTCAGAGATAAAGTTTGTCTCTGATTATTTTCTACCCTCTTCAAGGATTCCTAATATAGCTGAACCAGACATTTTAATGACTGGCAGGTCCGTGACCAGTGCCCCATGCCTCCACATCTATGACATATACTTTCTGAATTTTTCTTTGGTGTAGGTTCTTACTTTTCACTCTTATTTTTATATTGCTGATCATTTTTTGGTGCCAGCCGAACATCATGATTATAATTTCTTCTTCGACCACGATCATGACTGGGTCCATGACCTCTTTTTCGTTGGTTATAATTTGTCTGATTCACTTCAGGGAGTGACAAAGAACCAACGGGCCGACTATCATAATTTTTCATTAACAGTTCATTGTGGTGTTCAACAATAAGAAGGTGAGAAAGTAATTCAAAATATTTTTAAAAACCCTTTTCGCGATATTGCTGCTGCAGGAGCACATTCGCGGGTGGAAATGTGGAGTATATTTTTTTAAGTTTGTCTTGCTCAGTGATTTCTTTTCCGCATAAATTTAATTGTGCTATAATTCTAAACAAGGCAAAATTATATTCAGTTATATTTTTAAAATTCATCAATCTCAGATTGAGCCAATCATGACGTGTCTGTGGAAGGATGACCAACTTCAGGTGGTCATATATTTCTTTTAGATTGTTCCACAGTTTAAGGGGGTTCTTTTAATGTGAGGTACTAAAATTTTAACCCCTCGTCAAGATGGTGGCGGAGAAATATTTGGCACGGTCTTGACTAGATGTCATATTGTTATTTTTGATGGTGTCTGCCAGACTCATCGATTCTAGGTGTATTTCGGCATCTAGTGCCCATGATGAGTAGCCTTTTCAAGAAATATCAAGAGCAACAAATTCAAGTTTAGAGTTATTCGACATTTTAAGAAAATTCTTACCCTTTTGTTACCTTTTTAAAATAACTCAAAGTGATGGAGGCTCGTGCTGATAACGTGTTATAAAACAAATAAACTTAGCAAATTAATAAGAAGGAGAAATAGTAAGAAACAGTAAGAGAAAGAGAGAGATAGGAGAATTCAGTATGTATAATTGCATAGCAACAGTGACTATTTATAGCAACTATAAATGAAGAAAGAAATAAGTTGAGAAAAAAATTGGGAGACAGAATTGGGGGGAAGGAAAAGTGAAAAGAGAAAGAAAGAAAAAGTAAAGAAGAAAGGGACGTCCACAAAGACATCCACTTCCTTCAATAATTTTACAACATTTACTAATTAAAATGTTCAGATTTCCACTTAAAGTAAAATAACTATAGCAAAATCAACATTTTTTTAAAAGTAAAAAATATGATCGACCGTAGTGCTCAAAAACAAAATAAAGTTGTTTTTTGTTCCCAACATCGATATTTTTCTCCTTTGATGACTCGAACTCACAGCCTTACAGTTGAAAATGTGGGTTGCTTATCAAAATCTGTTAAAAACTTATTTTTGGATCAAAATATAATAATTGATTTTTAATTTTTTTTAGAACTTATACCAAATTTTTATTCCCTATGTTTCAATTTGTTTGTCCTATTTTAACTTGACAAAAAGTTTAATAAAAGTAAAAAGAGATTTTTAAATCTTGCGATTTGAATTAAAAATATGTCAAATGTATTAAAATGATCCATGTCATGTGAAAAAGTTGAAATCGAAGAGTTGAGAAAAGAAAAATGACATTCTTTATGAATCGAACTAAAAAAAAATAGGACCAAAAAATTGAAACGGGAGAGTATATTTTTATAATAATAAAACAGAAGTTCATCTATATATGACCCCAACTAATTCCTATCTAGTCTTTTCGGTCATTTGATTTGAAAAAAGAGAGAAGTATTAAAAACACCCCAAACTTGCTGTGAGATTATTGGTTTCGTCCCTAAACTATTGATAAGCTTAAAAACACCCCTCAACTTGATGGACTAAGCTTAAATACAACTCCGAACTTGGCGTATTTAAGCTTAGTCCATAAGTTGAGGTGTGTTTTTTAAGCCTGTTAATAGTTTAGGGACGAAACCAATAATCTGCGCCAAGTTCGGAGGTATTTTTGATACTTCTCTAAAAAAAAAGACTGATGTGACCTTTTTTTACCCTTTTATGTGCTTAAATAAATTGTAGGCACTTGCTATGCCATATAGCATGGAAGGGGTGTATTTAGGCTTAGTTCGTCAAGTTGAGAGGTATTTTTAAACTTGTCAATAGTTCAGAGACGAAACCAAAAATCCACGCCAAGTTCAAGATGTTTTTGATACTTCTTTCTATTGTAAACTAGTGATGGTGTGTTGTATTGTGCAAAGTTGACTAATACATGTGGGGTAAGATCAGTGGCGGATCCAAGAACTTTATCCATGAGGTTCAAAATATGAAGAAGTAAATGCGAAAACTTATAAGATGAAAAGCAAAGTGATGCATTCACTAAATTCTACCCGCCTTATCATGCCTTTTTAACATTTCTTTCCATTTTTGTTGTGCACCATCGAATTCTTCTTAAAAAATATCATGTATTTTTTTTACTTTCACTTTGCAGTGTCTTACTTTATTTTAAAAAGCAATACAATAACAACTTTTTAATTCTTGATTTCCAACTTTACTTTACACATATGACAAGCGCAAAACATAATGTAAAGTACGTATGCACTTTATTAGTCAAAGATAACATAGTTTAAGATCATCTACACATGTATTGGTTCTAGTAATATATCAACATATTATGCTCAGTATTATCCAAGAAATTAAACTATAATTGTTGGTGTGGTTAAAAACCACAAGATTAAATAGAAACTATGAATTAAATTAAGAAAAATGTGTTATATGTGCATTATGCTCTCCGGTAATTTCATATTAACTATGTGCATACTATGAAATCTGTGATGGGGCGTTTTCAATTATAAGCTTGACATGTTATAGAGCAAGTAATCATACATAATTTCATAAAATCCTTTTCTTTTTCTATTTTTGTACTTGAATTTCACATGGTCATGAAGTGATCTTATAAGAGATTTACTCATTAATAGCATGAGTTGCGTAAGTAGTAAATTAACATGTCATTTGTGTTTCACTGCATTTCTATACATTTGGTAGCATAAATTCAACACCTAAGAGTAAAAACTGAAAATTAATCTATTTAAAGGATAAAGATCCATTCATTTGGAGGGCAAATCCTATTTTATTAAGAATTTATTTGGATTGACTTATATTAAGTACTTTTAAATCAAAATAACTTTTAAATATTTTTGTAGTGTTTAAATAATAAAATAATATTTTTAAGTATTTGAGTTTAAGTCCAAATAATAAAAACAAGTCAATAATCCTAAGTTAAAATCTTTAACTCTAAGGAATAAAATATTTTAAGAAAAATATGAGAGAAAATAAAAATACCATTCTTTAAAGCTCAATCCCCCACCCCAAAACCGAACGCCCTGTTGGCGATCAAAACGAGAGCTTACAACAGACAAAATCATAAGAACACAAATCACGAAAAAAGAGTATTTGGTGAAAGAAGCCAAAGCCATTAAAACCAAATACGCACACAGTACTGACTAACTGCCTACTGAATGAGAGAGAAACAGAGAGAGTGTAGATTGTAACGTATGGGTGTATGCTGTATATTTTGTCATTTGTTCAAATACCATTCTCTACTTCTCTTTCTCTCTCACTCTCACTCTCTTTGTAGATTGTAACGTCTGGGTGATATAGTTTTTCTTTTTGTTGATTTTGGGGAAAATGGAGATGTATAGTGGAAACCAGCCAATGGACGATGCTCCGGTGACGGAGCAGACTTCCCGACGAAGAAATTGGACTGGAAGGAGAGTACACTCTTACCTGCATTTTTTTTTTAAAATTTCATCTGAATTTTGCCGGAATTTCAGGACACTAGTTCATGTAATGTGGACTGTATCTGACTCTTTTTTTTTCTTTCTCATTGGGTGTAATGCAGAGCCTATGTCGCAGTTGTCGGTCGGCAGTGGCTCAGGATCGTACCCTGAACGGCTCAACGAGCCTGTTTGTATTTATTACTTGAGGAACGGAGTCTGTGGCTATGGCCCTCGCTGTCTGTTCAATCATCCTCGCAATGGGGATTAGGTAATTTTTGTTATAAGCCACATAAAAATCGTGTAATTCTAGGGTTCATTTCGATGTATTTGTGTTTATTATGCCTGATCACTTGATTTGCTTTTTTACTGTCCAATTCAGGTTGATCTACTAAGAAGTCGATTGGTTTTTCTATCTTCATTCCTGATTTTTAGTCTTTTTAGACATTAGTGATGTCTATTGTTAATCCTTTAAAATTGTTGTCTGAAAGAAGAAAGATCTTTCTTTTTTCTTACATTTTTGCACTTCTGATCTTTAGTGAAGTCAGCACAAAAGATTTGAAATTTCATGTATGTAAACTGATAACAGGCTATGGGAGCAAGAAAAGCTACTAGAGGAGAATACCTGAGAGAGCCGGTCAATATGTTTGCCAGGTAGTTCCATTAAATGTGATAGAAGTCAGTTTGGGATTTGGTGTTAGTTTAATGATCAAATTTGAGAGAGAAGATGTGTTTCTTGATTTAGCTCTGCTTTGTACAATAACTTTTATTTTTTTGCTGACCCTGTACTAATTGAGCTGTCCTTTTTGTTAACGATCCAATATATTTGCTTTTCCATCTTATCATAAATCTAATATGCTGAATGACATCTTATGTTGTCCTAGCATATAAGTGGCTTATTAAAAGAATTATGTTTTAGTATCTAGTATTCTATTTATGATGTTGATCATGATGAGATTTCTCATCGTATCTTTCAAATGCTCTATGGAGGAATCTATTTTTCAACTGTTCATTGTCCAATTTCATTGATTATACTTGTATCATTTTCTTCCAATTATGATTGATCATGGTTGTATAATGTTGGTGCATGAGATGAATTTAAATAGAGAAACATGGTCAGTATGGATTCATAGCTGACCCCAACTTGAACTGAGGCACAGTAGTTGTATAATTTTTATTTTTATTTTTTTTGGTATAAGCTATGATTGATTACTGTATGCCATTTCTCTCTTCCATTAGCTCTTCATTTTATGATATACGAAATTGGAGTTATTTGTCATATATATGTCCAAAATTTCTTGATACTCAAAAATGCACACTTGGCTGACTCAGCCCTCTCACGAGTCGTCTGTTTGCTGTCTGCCCAAGAAGAAGGACCTCTTTCTCTGTTTTAATTTTGCGTCTTTTTTAAAGCCACTGCTAGAATGTTATAAGTTGATTTTTGGCATTCTGTTCTGCATTCAATATATGTGTTACTAAGTTCATATTATTATTATTTTTTGGGTCTTTTGGAATATACTATTGAATTGGGCTACTCGTAAGTGCTTTAGTTTAAATAATCGGATTTAATTTCTACATTTTACCATTGGGGTGCTAGTTTCGAGCTTCTGAGACTTTTTACCTTACCTTCATTCATCTGTTCACTTGGCTTTCTAGAGTGAGGTTACGGTTTCCTTGTAGTGAATCAATCACTTTTTTAATTCTGTCTGTTCAATTCTTTGTGGAAGGTTCCAGTGTCTTTGTCTCTCTATTATGTATAGTGTTCCGACACATATCAAATGTTTGATATGCAGAGTTCATTTGTGTACGGTCCATTTTGGAAAGCGTAAAGTCTTCTGTCGCGTCTTCTAGTATTTACACTAAGCTTATCTGCGTACACACTACCCTTCCAGACCCGACTTGTGGGATTACAATGGAATTGTTGTTTTTGTTGTTACTATTTTTTTATGTTTCACGCTGATGATATTGTTCTTTAGAAAACTTTCTTCTGCGTTGTGATTTAATTTTAGAATGTGAATGCTATTGCTACCTGAATGTGTGGTTTAGATAACTATGCAGTTGAAGCCTACTATATTTTTTCTGATCTGTTAATTGTCATGATTTTGCTAGATTTAGCTAAATTTTGAATTTGCGTTGTATGTTACCTGTTGAAGAAATTTCTTTTGTTGTAGTGTAGGATCACTAATCAAAGAAAAAAATGAAAATCATTTCGTTCTGCTATGATATTCCATTTCATATCTTGTATTGTGTGATCTAGAAACTGAACCTATTTATTCCAAACTATGATTAACATTCAGAGGTTTCTTAACAAATGATTTGCTGCTAATATAAACTAAGTGATTGTTGAATACTAGAACTATCGGTCAGCAATGTTAGATGTCTATTTGTCTTGCATTTGGAACTCTTGCAAAACTTTCATGTATAAGACTGTAATGTTCACTATTATAATGCTAGTTGTTCCTGATTATGATTTACAGTACTATATGAGGACGGGGATGTGTAAATTTGGTGCGTCCTACAAATACCACCATCCAAGACAGAGAGGGGAATCTCCAAGCCTGGTGATACATAACATTTATGGTTCCCTGCTGCGACCGGTCTATCTTCTTTTCATGTTCATTATGTTCCTTCTGTCTGATTGCTATCTCCATTCGTTTGTGTTTTCAATCTTTTTCCTTGTCTCCTTTGAAAAGTTTGACCATTAAATTATCTTTTTGATTTGGCTCATTGAATTCGTTTTACTGAATGAAAAAGAATGTTCGCACTATATGAAAATAGTGCAATGTAAATTTGGCATGACCCGTAAAATTTACCATCCACAGCCATTTGGTGCGCAAGTTCCAGCATCAGCTGTTGGACCTTTTCCTTTGCCAACGACTATTACCCTACCAGCCATTTATCCAGTACTACAATTTCTTTTTGTTGATTCAGCTAAACAACTTGGAATGGTTGCTGGCAACTGGCTAGTTGTAAGGCCTACTCTGCTTCCAGGTTCCTATCTTCCTGGCACATATGGTCCTATACTTTTTTCCCCGGGAATAGTTCCTTTGCCGGATTGGACTCCTCATCCGGTATGTATATTGTAAGTGTTTGTTGCAGCTATTGATATAGATATTTCCTGAAATGCATTGTTTATCTGTCGAGTATTAAATTATCTAGTGTAGGGTTCTGCTAATCCAGTGCCCTCCCAAACTATTTGGTCTGCAACTGGAGCAGGTCCAGATTATGGTCGTACACAACTATTTACTTCAGAACCTGTCTACACAGGACACATATGTCTCTTACTGCTTCTCTTGGTGCTTCAAGAAGCATCCAGAATGAATTTGCATTTTCAGAAAGACCCGGGCAACCTGAATGTCATTATTACCTGAAGTATGGAGATTACAAATTCGAATCTTCATGTAAATACCATCGTCCACCTGAGCGGAGTGGGACAAACACAACTCTTATCCTCAGTGCTATGGGTCTTCCTCCTGGCCTGTAAGCAACTTGCCATCTAATCCTTAGATTGAAATTCTTCACTGCAAAATTTAATGCTTTATCATTTGGTCTTGCTTGTAAGTTTATATTATAACAGGTTATCCACCAACATTCCCCTAGTGTTTCTCAGTGCAAATTTGCAATTTCCTGTTTTGTAAAAATATTGACAATGAAAGATAACTAAGATGTGCTCATCCTTTCTACTCCCATGTAGGCAGTTGGGATTCATTTTCTTCCTTCCTTTCCTTCTTGTTATTGAAATATTTATTGCGTGCAAGTTCTGGCAGTTGATGCAGGAGTTCTCTTTGTCGGTCTCTCCTGGCATATTTATTGTGTTTATGCTAGTGGCATTGGGCTTGTGTTTAGGCTATATGATCTTTGCTTGCGGCATCTCTAACTCTAAGCTCGAGCCCAAACTTCATCAAGATTTATATTGGCAATTTTTTAATGATGACGTCAATGAAGTTAATTTATAAATAAAGATGCATTTAAAATTGAATGATTAAAAGTCTTGATAAAACAAATACTTCTATAGATGTTCATTCAAATTACACCATACAAAAGGAATTGGAAGGTTAATTAAGTAATTTGTTTTTCTTACTTTAATCTTTTCTTCTCTTTAAAACTGCATGTTAAGATATGATGTATCTTTTCATTTTTCTTAATTTAATTTTTTTTAAAGAAATCTATACTGTAATTTCTTAAACGTGTATGAAGCTTTAATATTTCATGTTTAACTTGACCATTTTGTCCTAAATTATATAGAACGTTGATTCCATCTTTCTAAAAGCATTTCAATATCCAAAAATGTGAAAAGTTAATCTCGTTTGCCATTATTTAGTATTATACTATTTAGAGAGTTAATTTGTAGTTTATATTTTAATTTTTAAAAACATTTTAGCTATATATTAAAAAAATAATTTAATAATTAAACATGTACTAAGGTAGAAAGGGAATGTCACCATAACTTTTTGACTTGTCTATAGTAAATTTCTTAGGAAAAAAGATAATTTGAAATAAGTTTAATAGCCATTTCCATATAAAAGGACACCAAACTTTTGGTACAATTTTAATTTGGTTGAAAAATAGATCTTTTATGGTGTCACTATCATCTCTTCCATGACATCATCACTCCTTGTCTAAGTTGCTCGGACTCTTCACTTTCAGTGTTGCACCTGTGTCGACACGACACAACATGGGTGTGGGTGTGGGATTTGTACCCGATCTGGTCAACTGATTTTGGGTACTTTGACCAAAATCAATGGAGAAATTCAGGATAGATTCAATGAATTTTGTAATCAAAACAAAAGCGAAGGTGAAATTGAAGAAAATGGAATACCTTGTATATAGAAATTTCCACATCACTCCTCTTCATTTTATCTCTTTTCAGGATTATCCTCTTGATCAACACCTTCTCCTCAAGTTTTCCACATAATATCTCAAATTTAGGTTTTATAACTCTATTTATAGATACTTGAATTGTTTTTAGCTGAATCCTTGTACATGTATCCACACCTAGATTCGTATTCCCAAATCTTAAAAGTTAGATCATTAAGAATTCGACCTCTAGATTCGCACCCATGTCAGACACCCTCACCCAAGTCCAAGCAACTTAGCTCCTTATAGCATTTAAGAAGCCCATATAGTTATTAAAATTTCCAAAAGGGGTGAGAACTTGCCAGGTCATTAGAACTTCAAGTAGGGTGTAAAATGGACAAGAAAATTTCATGTGAAGACTACTAAAGTTGGATCTTCTCTCTTATATAGAAGTAATATAAGTAATATAGCACCTTTCTTGGTTCATGATTCCAAAGTAATGTTAATTTGGTTCATTGTAATTTTTTAAATAATGTTGTTGTCTCCCATCCAAACTAAGGGCAATTCTAAATTTAGTGAAAGCTTAAATCTATCATGACTTTACTTATGAGGAATTGTAGCTTTAAAACGACAAAAAAAAACACGTGTTGATCACAAACTAGTTAAATTCAGGTAATGTGAATCTTCATTGGCCATTTCACTTCACTTGGACCTATTTCATTCCAATATTCAATCATTTAGGTTCCTTAATAACTAGCCGTTCTCTACAGTTTCCATTAATATACACATCCTTAATAATAGGCGTCAATCATTGTGTTCTACGTTTTTGCGATGTGTATAGATTCGAAAGATTGTACGTTTTTTGAGACAAACTTCCATCCTCGAGATTCTAGGTCTAGATCGTCTTTTTTTTTTACATTACCTTATAAAAAAAGGTCTAGCTCGTCTACACTTGTAGGACTTTCTATCATCATGACTTCACACTATAGACGGATGCGTTTGTAGGCATACATAGGATGTAATCAAATCATATTAAGCGACATTTTATTTTATCCTCTATGTGTGTTGCTAGCACCTTCCGTCGGAGGTGATCATTTTGATCTGTACATCCATTTGTAGGTCTGCATAGGATCTAACCAAATTATCTCACCTATTGTCTTATTCTCTGTGTATTTTTTGCGCCTTTTATAGGAGGTGATCATTACGATATTGTCTAATCTTGCATATGTGCACATCCATCTCAACATTCTTATTTTAACATTTATGTTCCCATAACAATGCCTTACAAAATAGAAAATTGCAAATTTGCACTGAGAAATACTAAGGGAATGTTGGTAGATAACCTGTTGTAATATAGACTTACAAGTAAGGCCAAATGATAAATCATTAAATTTTGCAGAGAAGAATTTCAATCTAAGGATTAGATGGCAAGTTGCTTATAGGCCAGGAGGAAAACCCATAGCACCGAGGATAAAAGTTGTGTTTGTTCCACTCCG
Source organism: Solanum dulcamara (assembly GCF_947179165.1). Taxonomy (NCBI): domain Eukaryota; kingdom Viridiplantae; phylum Streptophyta; class Magnoliopsida; order Solanales; family Solanaceae; genus Solanum; species Solanum dulcamara. The sequence goes on along the minus strand of NC_077244.1, from coordinate 62,122,113 downwards.
CTCAGGTGGATGATGGTATTTACGTGAAGATCCGAATTTGCAATCCCCATACTTCATGTAATACTGACATTCAGGCTGCCCAGGTCTTTCTAGAAATGCAAACTCATTCTAATTGCTTCTTGAAGCACCAAGAGAAGTAATAATAGACATATGGTCCTGTGTAGGCAGGTGCTGAAGCAAATAGTTGTGTATGACCATAAACTGGACCTGCTCCAGCTCAAGACTGAGTAGGTTGGGAGGGCATTAGAATAGCATAATCCTGCACCAAATAATTTAATACTTAGCAGATAAATAGTGCATTTCAGAAAAGATTTATATCAACAGTTGCAACAAACACTTATGATATACATACCAGATAAGGTGTCCAATCCGGCACGGGAACCATTTCGAGGGAAAAAGCACAAGACCATATGTGCTAGGAAGATAGGAACCTGAAAGTAAAGTAGGCCTTGCAACTGGCCAGTTGCCAGCAACCATTCCATATTGTTCAGCAGAATCAACAAAAAAAGATTGTGGTGCTGGATAAGTGGCTGGTGGGGAACAGCCGTTGGCAAAGGAAAAGGTTCAGCCGTTGGTGCTGGAACTTGCGCACCAAGTGGCTGTGGATGGTGAAATTTACAGGTCATGCCAAATTTGCTTTGTCTGATTTTATATAGTGCGAACATTCTTTTTCATTCTGCGAAACGAACTCAATTAGTCAAATCAAAAAGATAATTTAACAGTCAAATTTTTTTCAAAGGAGACAAGGAAAAGGATTGAAAACACAAACGAATGGAAATAGCAATACAAGGAGACAGAAGGAACACAATGAACATGAATAGAAGACAGACTGGTCTGCATTGCCAAGTTGATGTTGCGTTCTTGTTCTAATTGTGTGAAGAGATTCTTAGCTGTCCATTGATCTTTTGGCAAGGTGCATCTTCTATCCAATCATCAACATATTAATATTTTAACTCAGTGAATTTTGTGCTTTAATAATATCTGTGCTTAGACTGAAAGTGCAGTAATTTGCTCTCACTACTCACAAAATGGAGTGTGCAAATTTGGACCTTGTTGCAAGTTTGACCATCTACTGGGAATAAGCTATAGTCCCTCGGCATCTTCTCTTGTTGATATGCTTGTTGCGCGTTACCCTATTGGATCTTCTGTTGGTACTTTGGCTCCATCCTCCGCTTATGTCATTCTCCTTCCAATTGGACTTTACGTGGATCCTGTTTGTTCCCTATTAAAACTGGGGACAAACTCCAACTTGACTTATATACCTTGGTCATGTTGTTTTGATCTGGGACTCTCTTGTAAAGAAAGCAGTTGATTGACAGATTCCGAGCAAGGCAATGTATTACTGCCTTTATGGGATCTGGTTGATATACTTGTTGTGAAATGGGAAGTTGCTCAACTTTTTCTAGTACTCCTATCTATCATCAAATACAGCAAAATTTGACTTTTATAAGAATTCTTTTTCTGTTTGTATCGAATTCTGTCTTTTCAATGACATTTTGATGCTCTTAGTTGGTTATAACTTCCCCCCTGCATCTGCTGTCAATGATTGCTGTTTGGATTGGGCGAGAAAATATGAGGTTATATTTCTTTTCTTTTCTATTATATATAAGCCAACAAGAGTTGGATGAACACTAAACACTACGAAAATTGATTGTACAGTAAGCTATGTAAAGCGTACTATAAACTTGGGCTTCTGTACTTGGACTTTCATTTATGTTCTTTCCCTATCAACACATGTATTCTATTTCTTTTTTCCTGCAAATCACCTGTACTTGACTAATTCTGTTTCTCCTACTCTTTTCTAGGTCTGTGCATTTCTCCATTCTCTTTCTTCCATGTCCCAGTAATCTTCACTCAGAGAGGGCGAGAAAGTATTCAGGAAGGATCATTTTTTTAGCCCAGGTCTGTTCCTTTAATTATCAGTTTACCACTTTTGTTTCGTCTTCTTTGTTTTTTCAAGTTGTTGATGCAAGTTTTTTCTGAGAATTTAATTCTCAGTTTGGAATTTTAAGGAAAAAACCTAAACTCTCTATTTTACTTTGGTCAGACTAACTTTTATGTGTTGATTCATGGGTTTGAAAAGGATTGTGATCATCCTTCAATTTTCTCTCTCCGTCTTTGTGAAGACTCGGGTTGATCCCTTTTTGCTCATTCTCTTTTCATTTTAGGTGGCCTGGGTGGGTGTTTGATTTCATTATAATTCGAGATTGTGAAGCTTTGTTTTAAGTGGGTTTCTTCAAATGGTACACGTTTAAGTGTACTCAGTATTGGAACTTAAGAATGTATGTATCACTTTAAATCAGTTAATTAGAAATTCAGTTGAATTGACGAAAGCAAATTAATCTTATTTGATACTGCAGATGCAGGTTAACTTTTGAGTTTTTGGTGTCAAATTCTGTAACACAGTATTATGCTATTACTTCCACTTTTTCATGAATTAATTGATATGAGATTCTGCTTTACATTTACTTTCAGACATTTTATTTAAAAATAATGAATGCATTAGGACCAGCCTAATGGATATAATTAATAAATCAACAGAAACGAAAGAACAAAAAATAAAATATGCCTGAGATTTGAGCTAGCTTACTTTCAGGCATGTATTTCGATTGGAGATATTTGTACCATTTTTCTGCTCGATGACTCCAAGAATATTTGTAGAAACTAATGGAGTATATATCTATTTATTTGAGCAGACTGAGTCCTTGTGTGATTTTAATTGGGCGTTCTCGAAGGTATCGTTTTACTGTCACCATTTTATTTTTGGATCTGACTTCTTTATTTAGTGATACTGCCTAAATACTTGTACTATTACTTTACTATTGTTATTATTATGGCAGGGAGGAGGATGAATAAGTATTTTAAGTTGCTGTATCAAGTATTGCATTTTTAGAAGATCCGACATTGGTGCAACAACTATTTTGGAGAGTCCGCTCAACATAGTTCGTCAAGTCTGGTAAGTTTTTCTCCCCTTTTTCCTTCTTTTTGCACTGATTTCTGGCCTATGGGCGGCATCTACCTCATCCTGATCACGAGGGGGGGGGGGGTTCATTATGATGGGGGTATTTGTTTTTTCCCTTAAGGAAAATATGAAATGCATAGGGGACCATCCTTGTGTTGTGGCATGCTCCTCAGATTTTCGGATTCGCAGGGGGCCTCTCCGAAGATTGAGGAACAAGAAGAGATCTATTAAGAGAAAGATTTATTGTAGAGAAAATCTTGACAGTGACATCCAATCACAATCTACACGAAAGTTGTCCCCTTTTTATGGAGATTTACCCATCACAGAGATGCACAGAGTAAGAGAACGATTTTCATATATCCCTTTTCTACTCTACTCCTCTTCTGGTTGTGCCACTACCAGTCGCAGGTAACCCCTGGTCCGGCTGCCCCTGACCTTAGAAGAACTATTATCCTTATGACTGAACAAGGATCAGCTTCTTACTTCTCGAGGGATAGTTCCACGATCCCGACCAACAACTTCTTGGGAGTAGGGGCATTTGATTTCTGGCCTTCGCCACTTGATTTCTTTGAGAGTTCATCAATTTTTGGTTCCATGGTAGTTTTTCATACTCTTTTGAAAATTTGAGATTTTCCTTGGGGGAGGTATCAGACAGAATTTGGAATGGAATAATATTGATTCATACATGAAATAGACAGTTAGAGGTTAAACAAAAGAATTTTTTTCACAACCCCGATACATTTCATAAGCATACACTAGAATAACATGATAAAAATTAAAGATTGTGTCCAATTTTAGACGATGTAAATTTTGATTTCTGTTGTTATGATGTTGCTGCTGTAATCTCTCAGGCCTTAGCTCCTTAGTGTTAAAAATCTTTGATACAATGCTTAGATGATTAGATAATGATGGATGAATCAGAATGAAGCTGGAAACAGTGAAGGAATATTAAAAAGTAGTTATTCCTGTACATTAGTCACAAAAACAGTTATTACTGTTCACTGTTGGTTCGGGTAGTTATTCTGTTAGTTATTGGTAATTTGTAGCTCTAGCTTCCATGTATAAATAGAGATGTAAGACACTTGTTGATTCATTCAATGGTATATGATAATTCTCTTTTCTCTCTCTTGCTTGTGCTTCTTCTTAGCTTCTATCTCGGAATTGCCCTGATATAGCTTTCTTCTTCGATGTTCATCCTCCTAGTTGATATTCTCACTTTGATTACTGGTAATTGGATCATTCTCCTTTGTTCTTTTTTTTTTGCTCCTTTTGGTCTTCACTTTTGGGTTTCTTGTGGAGTTTCTCCATTTTCTGGTGGATCTTCTCTCGGTTAGTTCTTCTATTGACCCCTAATTTTTTATAGTGAGTTCGGTTGGCGTATGTATATGTTTTATCTCTATTTTTCATGAATGCCATGATCTACTCATGCATGATTTTAGTAGTTTAGGTTCAAATAATTGCAAAAATATGTTGTACTAAGAGTGGCTTGTACTGTTGAACTTAAGATTGGCTTGTACTGATTTTTGTGTGATGACCTGCCCTTGATTATTGACTTCATATTATTAAGCAAAGTAGAGAACTCGGGATGGTACTGTTTTGACAGTAGTGTACTTCAAGGCACGCTGACAAGCTTGACATTGTTGGATTATGGCACTTCAGATACGCTGCTACAATCAAATATGGAGATTTTAAGAATTTATCAAATAGTTTTTACCATACGTAAATGGCAGGTGATACTTTTTGTAGCAATAAGTAAAGTCAAAAGAAGATGTTTACATGTGAAAGACCTTAATTTCATGAGCAAATAATTTTTTTTTAGCAAGAAGACACTTTAAAAATATGGTACTCTCATTTATTCTATCTTCAATAAGGGCTCTAATGCTCATTACATGAGTGTTCAACAATGTGAGTAAATAAGGCACACCTTTTGTCTTAAAAGAAAAATCTATTAACCTCCTAAACAACGAAAATAAAAGCCATAGTGGTGTTTTAGTGGTTAAGATATCAACAAAAGATGGCAAAAAGGATTCGACACAGCAGTAGCCAGTAGCCCTTTTATAAGATAGTTCTCAGATCTTGACATGTTTAATTGATATTATTGTTTAAACTTTTCTGTAATGTTTTTTTCTAATTGTTTCTTCATGGATGAAAGTCTTGGGACCATGATAAGAGTGACATTGTATCCCAGAATCTAACTGCACATTTCTCTCTTCCTTTACTCTCATGTTCTGAAGTTCAGACAGATTTGGTAATTTTAGTGATAATCATAGACTCTAGATTCTTTTATAGATGCAGGGAAAGTCATAGAATCTTGACTGATCTAATATTTTCTCCATCTATCAAGGTAATTCTGTAAGTTGTTTAGACTCCTAAATTAGGACATAAACACTTCTATTGTACAACAATGTGCAGGTGACGAGATTTTTTTTTTCAAAAGCAATTACTTACATGTTGACATGGCATTAACATCTTTCACTAACAAACAAACAACAACAACATACCCAGTGATATCTCACAAGTGGGGTCTGGATTAACATCTTTCACTGGGGATCACAATATTTTTTGGACAGATTTCACATATTTCAAAACCTTAAAGTATCTTTGATTATATAATGATAGGTAGCAATAAATGTTTTCATGCTTGCGGTATAACCATATACATTTGAGATTTTATTAAGCTAACACTAAAATTTTGGTAATATAATTGAATTCAATGTGTTTGATGCCCAAGACTCTTGCTTTGACTTTTTGTGTTTTCAGTCATCACAGAACGACATGATTGTTTGCATAGCCCTATGTATTTTTCAAGTTTGCTCAATTTTTCATATGTAATGCATATAGACCCCTGTCCATGTCTATCCCCTTGTGATGTTTTATTGTTTTACGTGCTCACTCTTAGAAGAAGCATTCAAATCTTACAGATATTCGTAGTTGGTATCCTTATTATATTTTCATATTGGAAATTTCTTGCAGTGTACTCGTATGGCAGAGAATGACATTCCATGTTCAGAGAGTCAGAGAATGTTAAAAAGCCACTCTCTCTATTCTTTAGAGATATAAGGTACTTGTAAGGTTTTTGCTTTTCCTTTTTCTCTTCTTGATCGTCAATTCAAATTCTGGTATGAGCAATAATTTTATAATTTATCATTTTTTTCATTGAAGGATCGGGATACAACTTTAAGGATTTTTAACACCTACGTGAGAAATAAAAAAATACATATGATGAAGAACATGTGAAAAACGATAAATTAATGTGCTTCTTTAATTTCTCATTTTTATCCTTGCCCACGCTAAATATAGGTGAAAAATTAACTGTTGAAGAGATCTGTAGAACGAAGGATTTTCCATTCATCATATCGACCGATCCAGTCTCACGTACCTGCTCCTGATGAAAGCAAGGATGAAACCTGCTTTCATTCAAACACTTTGGGCTCATCATCTCAGTGAAGAGGTGCTACAAGAACTGGAGCAAGTCCAAGAAGGAGGCGGCCTTTATGAAATACTCCACGAAATATGAGATTGATGAAGGTAAAAGAGATAACCAGAGTGAGTTTTTATGCTTGTGTCACTCGTGTATTCTCTCATACTCAAGTACTAAATCTGAATGTCATCCTTCATAGATTATTTTTTTTGGACCATGACTTGTATCTGCTTTTGCTGCATTTATAAAATGTATTTCTAAAAAATAAATTCCCTTCTTTCTCCAAAATGTTGTTTAGACTACCATTCATGCTCTGAAATACTAGTAAAGGTGTTGTAAGATTTAATTTCTCAGTGATATTTGCACGTCTTAAAGTTAAAGAAGCTGATACTTGCATGGTATCTTCTTGCTAGGCAAAAGATCTTTGTTCTTTCTAATTTACAAATACTGATTATATGCAGAGAATCTGTTGATCTTTTATGGCTCGACAACGTGAACAAAACAAGAAGATATAACCTGCAATACATTTAAGTTGGGCCTTGGGTCCGTGTTGAATATTTTGGTTGAAGAATAGTGTTGACTACTACTGGTCTATGTCAGAGTAGAGAGAAAATGTAATAGCACATTCGATATGTAGTTTATATATCAGTGGTGTTTGATTCATGGGATGGTCTTATGCACTTAGTATAGTAAAAGTGCTCAATTAGGCACATATTGTACATGGACTATTGTATGGTTCAGTGTTTGGTTTTATCTATCTTGATGCAAGATTGAAACATGATCAATATTATTCAATGGTGTGTATTTGAGCGCATCTCTTTCTTATGTACGTGAGAATGTTACTTTCCTATCCATGTTAGTACTCATTTGGCCACATATAGTTGAATAAGCTGAATTTTTTTTATTTGGATACACATGATGTAGTTTCACCAAATTTTCCTTTTTGTGAATTTAGCTCTAACATTCCACTGGATGAAATAAATCATCTTTGCATCTAAAAATTAAAAGAAAAGATACTTTAGACCGAAAATACTTTCTCTGTGATAAGTCTTGGCTAACCATTATGTGACTGATGACAAAAATGAAATATTAGTCAAGTTTGTTTTTATAGCTTTGGACCGAAAAAATAAGAAATACATATTTTAAACAGATAACCATTTGAGGTAAAGTATGTGCCTAGTAACTATGATTTTGATTTTCACCTAACTAAAACTAATAGTAAGCTCTCCATCCAAGTTAGGTCTGTAAAAATTTACAGAATGAATGATCAGTCATATATATATAGCATCAGTTGTTCTCAAATTTCATCAATTGATTATTCAAGATGCATGAATATATATGTATGTGATGAGTTTGAAGTTAATTGTTCAATGTTTATATGACTATTTTATTGATATATTGTAATGTTTTTCAATTTCATATTCAATATGTCTTATTTTACCTTCCTTAAAAAACCATAAAAATTCAATCACAATTGGAAAGGTTAAACAAGAATTTTTTTACAGAAAGCAAATTCTAATTTTTTTTTTAAAAAAGACAGGTTTCTTGACTTGTTATCAATTTCCAAGATGTTATCCTCTGTAAAACTATTTCAGAACAAAAGCCGTCAATAATTGTTCACGTTTTTTGCGATTTTTTTCATGATATATACATATCTTAATTATGTATTTAGACATAAGCATGGTTTAATGATGTCATTGTTTAAAAAATAGTACACAATGAAAGTGTTCTAGAAACTTATTGCTAACATTAATTATAGATAATAAACACAAACACATAGCATATATAAAGTGTGTTGAAAATTTAATTCAAAGAATACCTCTCGAAGAGTCCAATTTTGCTATATTTTATAGTGAACCCAAATTCACAATCGAACTTGAGAAATACTTGATGGGCAAATCCTATAGAAAATTGATTCTTTTCTAGGTTAGAAGAACTTCTACTTATAGGGGGAAGCTTTTCTCAATCCAAAATTTGGAAGAAAAATAATTGTCCTCTTTCTTTTTCCTTAAGAAATAGGGCGGATTTCGAATTCTAGTTAAATATGAGCGTTGCAGAACCACATAATTAATTATTGATGATGCTCTTATTATGAAAATAATTTTAAAAATTAATTTGACTTATTCTTACCATAATTACACTAAAAATTCATAATTGCAGTCCTCTATTTATATTTTGAAATTCTCCATGTTTAGATTATCGATATTAATCAATAAATTAAATTATTGGTGAATTTAATTTAATAATTAATTATATAATTATTTAAAATTTATTAAATATAAATTTATAAAATAATTCAAATTATATTAAACTCAAAATATATTATAAAAAAATACAATGGGGTCCATAAATTTGTATCACTATTGGAGTCAAATAAGGAGAAGTAAACCATGACCCTCAAATTTATTTTGACCCAAAATCGTGCTAAGGAAGGTAAAATAAGACATGAATATAAGATTGAAAAACATTACAATAGATCAACAAAATAGTCATATAGTCATTGAACAATTAAATTCAAATTCATCAAATACATATATATTTATGCATCTCGGATAATCAATTGATGTGATTTGAGAACTACTCATACGATACACATAATAATGATGGATTATTCATTCAGTAAACTTTTATAACGCTAACTCAGATGGAGAGTCTATTGTTAATTTAAGTCACAGGTGAAAATCCTAGTTATATTGATTCAATCATATATTTACTCAATTTAGGAGAGTTGATATAAATTATCAAATTAACAATTAAATACATAGTGACTTTTATTAAACTCATCTGATATGGAGAAATGTTTAAGCCAAAATATAAATTTAATTCTTCATTATTATTTAATCTTGATAATTATCGGAGAAAATCCTTATCACCAAATGATTTTTTCCGCAAATTTCATAAAAAAAAATTCTACAAAACAAAAGTTAGCCAAAATCCCATCTAAACAATCCCCAATGTCCAAAATACGGCCTCAATTAGTAGTCTAGCTACTGTTTGACAGATCATTCAAAATCCGTAAAATATTTGAATATACTCACTCATGACCAAATTGGAAAAATCAGAGTTTTGAAAAAGTTAAGAGTTTGATTTCAAAATTTCCAATCCCTAATTCTTATCAGTTATCACATATCGTAATTAGAATACTACTATACATGAATGAAAAATAAATTATGAAAAACAGTTTTTTTTGTTAATGTTTCATGGAAAACAATATAGTCTTCTGGCAAACTTGCTTAGTTGATTCATAAAGTTTTTCCCTTTTTTTTTTTTTTTAAAAAAACAGTAATAACATGAGACCCAAAAAAAAAAAAGGAAAAACTTTTCACCACTTTGCATAGGCTGCCGCCACCAAACCCTCAATTCTTCTCTTTTGTTTCATTAAATTTATATAAAAAACCAAAACTTTTCAGAAAACTCTTGATTGCTGATGACAGGGGGCTTATTGTTCATAATATTTGATAGATTTTATTTTGTGTGTTTGAATTCTCTGTCGCTAAAACTAGTTATTCTGTTGTTTGGGTTTATGTGATAATTTTTGAGTGATGCCAGCTATTATCCCTATCGAATTCTAGTCATAAATCATAAGTTTAAAAAAAATATTGATATTTTGCTTTTATTCTCATTTCAAAAATAAGGGGGATAAAAACAAAAAAAGGAAAAAAATGGAGTGGAAATTAATTCTTCAAACAAAATAAATTTATCAGTTTTGTTAATGGAGATTTAACATTATGCCGAATGCTCAAAGAAGAAACTCCAAAGTGCATCATCATCAAATTCAAATCCCTTACTACTGGTAAGCGAAACGATCAACTATTTGATGGCTTGGAATAATCCAGATTTACCAGAAGGTACACTGCGTAACCTAATGGAACAGGACACACTCAAATGGGTATTCGTAGGCGGTAAAGGTGGTGTTGGGAAAACGACGTGCAGTTCTGTTTTAGGGATCCTTCTTTCTCAGGTCAGATCTTCTGTTCTAATAATATCAACCGATCCAGCTCACAATCTAAGCGATGCATTTCAACAGCGTTTCGCTAAAACCCCTACCGTCGTTAATGGCTTCACCAATTTGTACGCCATGGTATGCTACCCATTTTATTCCATTGGATCTTATTTATTTTCTAGTGTTTGGTTAACTAACAACTTTTTATCCATGTGATTTGTTGTTTCAATCAATGTGCATTGTCATTTTATTTTTATTTTATTAATGGTGGTATACAGGTCAACTTGTGGTAACTCTGTCCATAGTGTGCATTCTTATTACATACTACTCAAACACTGACTTAAATATATTGGTGTAATTTAACATGTTATAACAGATTATTTGCTTTAATTTTCATGTAAATAGTTCGACGTATTATGGACAATGTAAAAAATTCTCTTAGAACTTACGGTGTATAGAAGTTAAAAGTTATACCTTATTGTGCACCTTGTATCATTACCATTTGTTACCTGGCTTTTGTACCCAATCGAACACTATAAAATGATCCGAAGGTTGAATTTTTAAGGTAAATCTTTTTCTAGAAACATTCTCTCAAACTAAACGGACCCTTGTTTGTTGTTGTTTAATTGCTGCAAGTTTTGAGAAATTATGAAAAATGACAAAAATTTGATTATAGGAGCACTATTTTTTCCTTTTAACTTCTTTTGCCTGAGGTGGGGTGTGGAGAGCAAGAGAGGGAGTAGAAGAGTTGTTTATGTGGAATTGAAGCTTGATCCTTTTAAATTTTGAGTAATTCTTGTTGTTGTTGAGTGTAATGTGTGTTGAATTATGTATTTCAGTGATTTTAAAGAGACTTTTATGTAAAATTTATCAAATTGTGTAGCTTTTTCAGTTTATAGTCAATTTTGTTCTGATATGCTGTTATGGGGTAATGATTTTATGATTGAAGTTTTGTTCTTTAGGAAGTTGATCCAACTATAGAGAATGAAGACGGTGGTTCAGAAGGAGTGGACGGTTTCTTCTCGGATTTGGCGAATGCAGTTCCAGGAATTGATGAAGCTATGAGTTTTGCTGAGATGCTAAAGTAAGTGATATATTTTTTTCATGACATGTAAATTGGATTATGAATTCTCTCCCCCCGAAAATGAAGTTAAAAATAAGTTTTAAGTCTATATATAGGAAAATAAGGTTTCTTTTGTAGATATAGGTGTGCATGTGCACGAATACACACGTAGTTTTGTTCTTTTTAGAAAATTTCTTTTTGTCAATCAATTTTTCAGCACTTTATTGAGAAGTTTATCTGCCTAGCTCAAACTATTCTCAACAGAGTCTGAGTTTGGCTTCTAAATTCCAGCACTTAAGGAAAGCATATTAGCTAATGGGAAGTACCTGTCTAGCTACCTGATTTGTGTTTTCTAGAAATATATGAGGGTTGTTGCTTTTACAGATGGCACAGTGATTCATTCCATAACAAACACTCAAAGGCCAACACGGAGAATAATTTGAATTTTGTCTTGATTGATCTTTTGCGTCCAAGTTTTAACTCGTGTAATATATATGTATATTATAATGGTTCTTAGCTGTGTGGCCTTTTTTTGTTTGGAGTTTATGCTGGAAACTCTTGGGATCAAGCTGGCTGTCGCTTGCAGTGAATTACACCACGTGTTTGGAGTTTATGCTAGAAACTCTTGGGATCAAGCTGGCTGTCACTTGCTTATCAGGCAAACTAAGATTAGAATTTTTAGAGCCAGACAATGATTGGGATTCGTAGTACATAAAGAGGTTCTGAGTTGCAGTAGGAGTTTCAACTTCGAAATACATATGTGCTAATTATAAGTGAAACAGGATTGTGGGGTTTACGTTAATTCCCATTTAAATTGCTCGGACTTGCTTTTCCTTTTCTAGACATTTGTATCATATATAGCTGATCATCTTTTTAACAGTGTTCACTGGTAAGTTTCATCCTGTTATGGTACATTGATAGTACTTATATGCTAGTAATTTGTTTGAGATCTAGTATCAAAAATGAACTTGTGTTTTTTGTTTATATGTACACTTTTGGTGTTTTCTTTATCACGTGGACTTCAATTCACTCGATTTGTTTCTTTCTAGATTGGTGAGAACAATGGATTACTCTGTAATAGTGTTTGATACAGCGCCAACGGGACATACTCTCCGGTTGCTACAGTTCCCATCAACACTAGAGAAGGGGCTTGCAAAAATAATGAGTTTGAAGAGCAAATTTGGTGGGGTTCTAAGTCAGGTAACAACCCCTTCCCTCCGGAAAAAACAGGAGAGAACCTATTCATGTTCTACTATTTCCCCTTTTAAGCAGCTAACAAGAAGATACATAGAGATGCTATTTGGAGTATAAGTGGTTACTAGAAATGTGTGCAAAATTATTGTTCATTTCATCTACAAGCCTGGAAGTTCAAGCCAGCTTGTAGGAAGTGGATGACTTTTGTATATCTATTATTAATGCAAAGTACTGTCAATCGCAGATGACTCGTATCTTTGGTGTTGACGATGAATTTGGTGAGGATGCAATTCTAGGCAAGCTGGAAGCCATGAGAGATATTATTAAACATGTGAACAGACAATTTAAGGATCCCGTAAGAGTTTCCCTAATAATGGTCATTTATTTTTATGAAGAACTTGTTTTCTATGCATTAATTCTAGATTGAACCATGACAAAATTTAGTCCAGAGTTAGTAGGGATGATCATTTGCTATAGCTTGCAGCAATTGACAAAGAAAATATTTGAGTTCAGACGGTCATGCATTATTTGAGCCTTGTAGTTTCAGTAGAAAATAGTTTCTGTATCAACATTACCAGTTTCAAAAAAAACTAAGTTTCTCAATCCGATCAAATATTTAATCAGTTAATATAATGTTTGAACTTGATCGCTGACAACAATTACTTATGTTTTGAATTAGAAAAAGACTAGATTGATATGGTTGGTAGCACATAAATATTCACAACACACATTCTGGCGATCTTTTTATTTTGATTGTGGAGAAGTCTTCTAGATGAAGTGAATATAAATTATATATACTTATGTACTTTATGTCCAACAATCTGGAGGGAAAAAGACCAAAGCGGAAATCAGCATTCAGCTACTGTCTCATGTTGATATAATTTATTTGGACTTTTTATTGATGAAATCTACTTCTTGTCCTGTAAAGGGCAAGAAAAAGTTCTTCACAGTGATTCTTATATGTTCTCTTTTTACTTGCTCTGAGTTCTGCTTATGAATTAACACCGCTTTTTATAGGACATGACGACATTTGTTTGTGTTTGCATTCCGGAATTCCTCTCTCTATATGAGACTGAAAGACTCGTTCAGGAACTCACTAGGTTTGAGATTGATACACACAACATTATAATTAACCAAGTGCTCTATGATGTAGAAGGTACACAAACTCTCCTCGATTGTTTTTCCTTTTGAATCTGTTGTTGTCGTCTTACTTAATCTCATTTTGTTTATGTTAACTTGTTCCTATGCAAGAGAAAACATAATTCTTTAAATTGCAACTATTTTCAGTTGTTGAATCCCAGTTGCTGAAGGCTAGGATGAGGATGCAACAAAAATACTTGGATCAGTTCTACGCATTATATGACGACTTCAATATTACCAAGCTACCTTTGCTACCACAAGAGGTATGAAGATACCTTCCTCTCACGAACACACACACATACATATATATATATATATATTTAAGACCTCTGTTTTTCCGTTTTCCTATTGGCGCGTTCAAAGAAGTATAGCGGCCATAAAATCTTCTCTACTCTGTAACATGGAGCTAGTGCATTATAGTATCCATATTAGATTATACATTTTCATTCTTGAATTAAAGATCTATGATACTCTGTACTTTCCTTTTTAGTTTGTCCCGAAGAGAATGACACATTTCTCTTTCTGGAAACTATTTAATCTTAGCCTCTCCATTTTACCCTTAATGACATGTTTTGTTGGAACCTCCTTAATTAAAAAGTTCATTCTTTTATACGGACTGAGAAAAAAATAAGACATGTCAAACTCTCGCCATTACTCATTCAAAAGAACAATTTTGGTACTTTGCGTCTATCTAGCTTACATGTAAAAAGCCTTGTATTCAATTTCTTAAACTCTGCCCCTTATCAAACATTTTCAAATAAAATGTGTAGGAGGGAGTAATTCCGAGCAAGGAAATAATGGAAGATTGGGCATGGCATGACATTTCTTGTCACACCAATTGTAACTCACATTACTAACGTTTTTTTGGATAGGTTTGTGGTGTTGAAGCTCTGAAAGAATTCAAGTATCGTTTTCTAACACCATATCGACCTACTCGTGCGCGATGTTCAGCGGAAGAGTTGGAGAGAGGAATAGCCAAACTGAAAGAACAGTTGAAAGATGCTGAAGCAGACTATGAAAAAATTAGGAAAGGAAAAAATCAGGTTTAATCTAGAAAGACTTTTCAAATGTTAGGGAGATAGTGTCATTGAACAAATTATTGTGTTCTTCGAGAGGATCAGCATGTATAATTGTTTCATTCATTGATAGGAAAGTTCTTTTGTGCCTTCCAAGAGGACAATAAATCTACCTTCTTGGTCTTACAAAGATATTGGACCAGTAATATCAACTCCAATCTAGCATTGTATCTCCAAAAGAATTGAGCACACACATGCACCTGCCCAAGAATTGTTTTTAGGTGGATATAAAGTAGGGAGTAATCATATAAGAATACTTTGCAATAGATGTGATATTATTAAGACTTGCCTAACCATCAAGTGAAAAGGGTTCATCTTTCCTAACATATAGCTTATCCATTACCTTTTTAATCAAACCATTAGATAGGCTTCCTACTTTTTGCATAATGCATTGGGCATCCCAAAATACTGCAACTAAGCTTCTGTTCCAAATAAATCGGGATTGACTATATAAATTTTCACTAAGCATATTTCTCTATTTAAATTATCTTAAACCAATATTATACAAATCTGGTATTACGAGGATTCATCATGAATTTGTTAGTTTTACACTAGTTGTCAGCTCAACAAAACCCTCCTCCTTTACTCAAATTAAAACCACCACTATGTGCAAGCTCATCCAATCGGAGTTGGGCATCCCAAATACATAAAAGAAAAATTCTTTTTATGTAATCCGGTGATATGTAGCACTCCATACAATATCTACACACATGATATTTGGCACAGAAAATTACACTCAATAACCTTGGAAATTGATAATCTTAAACTTTTGATCCATGTTTACCACATAGACGAATCTTCAAGGTCAAAGTAAAAACCTATTGAACTTGAAGATTTGCCATGGGGCGGGTCAAAAGTTCAAGACCAGCTACCTCTTGAGACCATTCTTGTAAATCACCCAATTTGTGATATGGTAGTTTTAGGGCAGGCCATAAGCCCATAACCATCAAGCTTCAGTTTATAGATGGGCCAAACAAAGTTATTGTAAGCCCAAAGATAAGCTAGCTCTGTCATTTTGTTCAACTGGTGGCTGAGAAATTATCTTGTTTTGTCTTTGTCACCTATATTTCCCACCACAATTTTCAGAAACTCTGCTCCACTTCTTCACTTCCCTTTTCTCAAAGGTTAATTCCTTCACCCAATCAATCCTCATGGATACTCTATCTAGCTCAGTTTCTTCACTCACAGTTCCAAACCTCCGCAGATACTCTGCTGATTTCTATCATTTCAAGAATCCCTATACAACAACATCATCTTCCTCCTCACCCCACTTCAATTTCCCAAAACCAACTTCAATCTCAAACAAAACCAACTATTTTACCCATAAAAAGACTACCAATTTCCCATTTCTATCTAAAAACGCACCTCCCAAACAACCCTTCTCTAAGCATCAAACACCTCATACTAGATCTTCAAGTGGCTATGCTGCAGCACTTATAGACATAGCTAACAGAAACAACTCACTTGAAAAACTCGATAAAGACGTAAGAAGGTTATCAAGATGGTTAAGAAATGACCAGCTACGTGTTGTTATGACAGACCCTTTTGTGGGAAATCAAGAAAAAAGGTATGTTCTTAAGGAGATATTGTCTAAGGGGAATTTCAACAAACACTTGGTGGGTGTGGTGAAGCTTTTGATGGAGAAGAATAAATTGGGGATTGTAGATGAAGTTTTGATGGAATTTGAGAGGATTTATGATCAGCTTTGTGGGACACAAGTGGTTTTGGTTTCATCAGAGGTGAAATTGGAGAAAGATAAAGTGTTTGGAATTGCTAAGAAGGTACAACAACTTAGTGGGGCTGAAAAAATGAAGGTCAAGGTAAGAAATTTGGTTGATGATCAGAAAAGGTCACGCTCCTTTGCTATGTGACTTTTAACTTTTGAATATTTCCCTATACGCGAATTCAAGATTTAAAATCAGTGAATTCTGCTTTTTATATACGTATCAACTTTTATTTTATATGTATATGTGAGAAATATGGAAGGGCATCGATAAATCGAACCAAATCGGAAAAAAAAATCGACTAGTGGTTTGGTTTGACTTGGTTTGGTATTTGGAAAAAAACCCGACCATTATGGATTGGTTTGATTTTAACTAAAAAAAGTCAAATCGAACCCAAACCAACCCGATTATAGATATACTACTTTTAAATTATGTTATACATAAAAATATTTATTAAAATATAATTTATAAATATTTTTTTAAAATTTTTCATAATTTTTGTTTTCTTTCTTACATTTAGATTTGGATTTGAGAAGCTCATCTAAATAATATACAAAAAAAGCTCATCTTATAAAGTTATATTATAAAGTTAAAATTTCAAACAATGTTCTGCCTCCATCTTATATGTTGATATTTTATACTAGAACTCTTTTTAAGAAGTACTTGGTGTATAACTCTCTTTGTATTCTTACTCTCTCTTTCTGGAATGATTTAAATGAGGGCAGAATGCCCTCTATTTATAACAAACAAAAACGCGTAAAACGCGTTTTGTTTCTGTCACCTTTTTAATTTGCCAAATTTCCAAATTAAAGAAAGCAAAAGGACGGTGCATGTAGCACCTCCGTTTTGACTTTCTTTCTTCTTTCATTCTCTGGCAAATTAAAGAAAGCAAAAGGACAGTGCATGTAGCACCTCCTTTTTGACTTTCTTTCTTCTTTCAGTTATCAATTTCCAAAATGTTATCCTCTGTAAAACTATTTCAGAACAAAAGTCGTCAATAATTGTTCATGTTTTTTGCGATATTTTTCATGATATATACATATCTTAATTATGTATTTAGACATAAGCATGATTTAATGATGTCATTGTTTAAAAAATAGTACACAATGAAAGTGTTCTAGAAACTTAATGCTAACATTAATTATAGATAATAAACACAAACACATAGCATATATAAAGCGTGTTGAAAATTTAATTCAAAGAATACCTATCGAAGAGTCCAATTTCGCTATATTTTATAGTAAACCCAAATTCACAATCGAACTTGATAAATACTTGGTGGGCAAGTCCTATAGAAAATTGATTCTTTTCTAGGTTAGAAGAACCTCTACTTATAGAGAAGCTTTTCTCAATCCAAAATTTGGAAGAAAAAATAATTGTCCACTTTCTTTTTCCTTAAGAAATAGGGCAGATTTCGATTTCTTGTTAAATATGGGTGTTGCAAAACCACATAATTAATTATTGATGATGCTCTTATTATGAAAATAATTTTAAAAATTAATTTGACTTATTCTTACCATAATTACACTAAAAATTCATAATTGCAGTCCTCTATTTATATTTTGAAATTCTCCATGTTTAGATTATCGATATTAATCAATAAATTAAATTATTGGTGAATTTAATTTAATAATTAATTATATAATTATTTAAAATTTATTAAATATAAATTTATAAAATAATTCAAACTATATTAAACTCAAAATATATTATAAAAAAATACAATGGGGTCCATAAATTTGTATCACTATTGGAGTCAAATAAGGAGAAGTAAACCACGGGGCCCATAAATTTGTGTGAATTAAAAATTGGGAAACTTACATAAATATACAATATTAAAAAAATATTTACCATTTATAGCAATAAAAAAATAATTTCATTGAACACTTATAATACATTTATAATACAGTTTTAATACATATTGCAGAAAAATATTTATAAAACATATATAATACAAGTTTTATAAATGGATAATATATTTATCACATATTTTAATAGACTTATAATACATTATGTTAGTTTCTTACTACACAAATATAATATATATTTTAAAACACTTATAATACATTTATATTGTATGCATAATTCACTTTTAATACAAGTGCAGATTTATCATAATATTGCTATATATTGCTATAAATGGTAATAAATAAAAAATATTGCTAAAATCAGTAATTAATTTTTAAAAAGCACTCAATCAAGTAATTTTTCCTTAAAAATTCCTACCACATTTATATGAATCTTTCCAAAATCATCTAAAGCATTTATATGTATTGGAATTTGGAAGTGCTGGCAATACGTATAACTGGAGTCTTCTAAAGCCATTGGCGCCAATTTGAATAAATAAATAAATTGCATGGATAATTTTTATATTTAGTTTAATTTTAAATTGATTTAATTATCGGTCAGTACTTCAAGCATAATCTTCAAAAGATAAAATATTTTGACAAAATTTGAAGCAGGGGGCATTTTGTAATCATTTAAAATTTATTAAATATAAATTTATAAAATGATTCAAGTTATATTAAATTCAAAATATATTAGTACAAATAAATATTATGAATTAATATAATTGGGTTAATTATTTGAGTCTAATAAATGTGAATTTAATTAAAAACTCAATTTCATTGATTTGGGCCTCAAATGATGAGCCCACCTTGTCAAAACCTAATGTCATCTCACCTTAGAAGTCCAGTTTGGTGTCACGTGTCAAATGACGTGGCATACCAAGTCAAACAATGAAGCCAATGGGATCATGTCATGCGTCAAAATGACAAGCCCACTTCGCTAAAGCCCAATATGTCATGTCACTTAAATCTAATTGGCCGAAAGGAAGCTTGTTCTTATCACAACTCCTCTATTCCACAACTATAAATAGGGGTCCTCATAATTTAAAAATCACACTAAAATTTAACAAGAAGCTAGAGAGAACTCGTGGATCAAACGCCGCAAATTTCTGTACAAGCTACAAGTTCAAGAATTCAAGCACTCAAGTATTAAAGTTCATGAACAATTCAAGATGAAGACCACCAGATCCAAGAACATTCTTAAAAACCCTTGAATTCAAGTATAAGTCAAGATCAAGATCAAGTTCATCAAATCCACAAATCAAGATCGAGACCACAAGAATTCAAGATCAAGCCCAAAAGCATTTGAATTCAAGTACAAGTCAAGATCAAATCTAGCTATCAAGTTCAACCAAATTCAAGAGCAAGCTTACAAGCCCTTGAATTTATATTTGAAAAGGCGAATTAAAGGATTCATAGATATTGTAACGCTCAAATTTTGAAATTAAATACCACGATTGTTGCGATACTTTTCCGGTCTTGATTATTATATTCTTAACGCAAATTTTATTATCTACAAATTTGTCTTCAGAACAATACTTAACTTATTTCATGCACCGGATTCATAAATTCACTGGTCGAATTTGCACATGAAAACTTATAAGCTTCTCATAAAAAGGTGTATCATCAATCTATATATCGAAACATGAATTTCATTAACGAACTTATTATTTCACCAATATATATTATTATCATCCAATCTACTAGGCATGTTGATCCATCTCAGGATCTCACCTTTTAATAAAAACGACAATTGATATATACAACTCATAATAATATATCAAGATTTGGAATATAAATACATTTAACAATTTAGAGTATATATTTTTCGGTCTAAAACATCTATCTCCAGTTGGTCTTATTCAATATATACAAAATGCACTAGCACAGAAGTTAAAACTATACCACTCTCGTAATCAAGATAAATTATATTTAATCTTGTGCTACAATCCTTCGGATGGCTTGTCCAAATTTCCATCTATGATTGTGAACTATAATTTTTAACTCAAAAGAACCGATGCTTTAATCTTTTCATGTGTATAAGCTTAATTAACTCTATACACTAAATAATCTATTATATAAGTTGAGTACACATATACGACAAAATGATCTATTTAATGTAACACTTTATTGATCTGGATAATAAATAAGTAATTATTCATAAATAATAGGAATAATACATAAATAAACCATTTAACTTGGATTCAGTTGATGAATAATACATAAATAAACTATTTAACTTGGATTCAGTTGACATCTATACTCTTCAACTTTGGATATGCACAAGTAGATACTTAAACTTGTATAAAATTGAATAAGCAGACACACACGTCCTACGTGGCATAATGCATGTACGACGCCACATAGGACACAAAATTGCCATATAGGATGTAATGTAGGACGAATGTATCTATTTGTTCAATTTTATTTAAATTTAAATGTCTACTTGTGCACACTCAAAATTGAAGGCGTAAATGCCAACTAAATTCAAGTTAAAAAGCATATTTATGTATTATTCCTAAATAATACTATATCAAAATACATGATTAATAATATATCACAACAAAAATAAGATAACATACACTCTATTCTTCACACACCTTATTCTGTAAAATTACACTCAATATATTTATCATTAGTAAATCATACACTTGAGATATGTTCATAAAACTTCTCCTTGACAATCTTAAAGTTTTCCAAAACAAATTTTCCTTCTTTGTACTTTTGGCTTTCATCATATGCTCTTTCATATTTTCATCCCAAAACTTCCCCACAATCAGAGCATTTAACATCAGCCACAACATGCAAACCAGTCATTAGCTGCCGGTCCTCCTTTAACCCTAACACTACATTCATGGCATGCGTAAATAAATAAGCTCTCCCTGTTCTTGCCTGCCTTTTCACAACATATTGTGTCATAAACAAAGGCGGATCTAATGCGTTCAACTGAATTCAATATTTTTTTTTGATATAAAGCATAGAAATTGTGTAAGTGGAGAAAGTCACTAAAAAATTTACGTAATAAGTACAAATAATAGATTTTGGATTATGATAAAAAAAAAAAATTAAAATTGAACTCATACAATTCAAATTTTAAATCCGCTTTTGAAAGTCATAATATCAAAACTAATTGATAAAAATAGAAGTAGAGCCAAAATATTGAGTTTATAAATTCTAAGGTTTAAAAAAAAGTAGTTTAATGAGTCTGAATAAATGAAGACTATGTCTTCGCCTTATGAATACTAATAGTAATAGCAGGACACTTTGAATTCGATAGGAGAAATTTTTATATTACTTTTTTTCTTATTCAAAAAATGTGATTGTATCGAGAGATCAATAGTATGAGAATCCCCCTCTTTTACAAGGATCATCTTCAGCGCTATTCATTTTAGCTATATTAATTTAGACCAAAAGTTGGCATAAATATTATACATATATTTCTTTTTTTTGTCGTCGAATTTTGTTCAACTGAAATAGAAAAGATTAAGATCAAATAAAAAAAAATCTTATATTCTCTCATGTTTTATTCTTTTCTTTCATATTCTTGATTTATTCATATTATAAGTGATTTTCTTAACACAAATATAGAATTTTGATCAAAATTATTGAAATAACTAAATTCATAATTTTTTCTCTAGCTCCGCTCCTAAATATGAAAACCTTTAAAGTTAAATTTATCAAATTTAAATTCTGTATTTGTATCTGATTTATAATCATTTC
Source organism: Solanum dulcamara (assembly GCF_947179165.1). Classification (NCBI taxonomy): domain Eukaryota; kingdom Viridiplantae; phylum Streptophyta; class Magnoliopsida; order Solanales; family Solanaceae; genus Solanum; species Solanum dulcamara. Next base: position 62,100,023 of record NC_077244.1, on the reverse strand, counting down.
AAGTTCTTCCAAAAGAAGGGAAGAAAGAAAATAGGAAAGCTTGAGATCAATTGAAAGAAAAATCAAAACCTGAAAATTTTTGGAGACAATATCATCATGAAGAGCAATGTGATTTCTGCATTTACAGCAACTATATATCCTTGGACCCACTAATCCTTCTTCCATATTTGTTGAAAAATTGAATGCTCTCTCAAAACAAGAGGATCAATAAGTAATTAAAGCTTGATTAATATTAAATGATCAATTAGTATGTAGAAAGATTAATTTCTTGCTTGATTGAAGCAAAAGCTTTGTTCAAGTTGACTGGCATATTCAATAATTAGACTGAACATGAGATGAAAGAGAAAGGAATTAATAAGAAAATGAAATGCTTGATTGAAGATTAATTTACAAATTAACAAAGTCGTAGTAGATTGCAAGTGCAATCAATCAACATTTTTAGATAAAATGATTAGGTGTTGATAAGGATGGAATTCACTATTTAATTGTCCCCCTTTTTTTAGAGATAGTCTTATGATCATTCATTAGTCATTTCTCATTATTATAACTTGTGAAGTAGTAATAATTACTAACATATAGGGGATGGACCAACAATACCTCCCCCATTCCCCTGCTGTTGTGGTCATTCATCAGTCAATAGATATATCGTGTTTGTACGTAAATCTTTAATATTTAGCTATGGTTAATTAATATGTTGGTGTATATGCATTTTATTATTAAAATAAAATATTAAGTGCATATTTTAATGGATATAAATTGACAAGAATGTGGTCAATTATTTTTTGTGTAACTTAATTAACCACTAAGTCATGTTCTACCTTATTATGTTTTGTAACATATGTAACTTCCAATGCATAATTCCTCTATTCATTTACTTACATTATTATCCACTTTATTTCTATTCAAGACAAGGAAAATTCTTCACCTATACATAGTGGTGTTTTTTTCTTTGTGAAATACATGTCAAATAAGATGAGATGAAATATGTTTAAGTATGAAAAAATATTATAGTGTGAAGTAGTGAAAGAGAGAGTTGAGACAAGAAAATATTCTAAGTCTTCAACTATATTCACTATATAAAAGAGAGTAATTATATGTTGAAGGAATGTATTCTTTTGGCGGAACTTTGGACTCTTCAACTTATCCAGAGTTGCTTGAGTTGTACAACTTTGTTGGGTTGTTGTATCCTGGAGGGGACAAGTCAAGAGTATTACTGCTGGATCGGTGTAGATTATGTCGCAGTGAGCTTGAATCTCCTTAAAGAGAGTGAAATATCCACGCCTCAGCCGAAATATTTTTTATTCATTTTTGTTTATTTTATTTTCAACTGTAATTTATTATATTTGTGATATATTACTCCAACATAATATATATTTTAACTTTATTGAATTAATTAATATTATAATAAATTTACACGATTTGATATAAACACTCGATGTAGGAAGTATGTACCATCTAAAATATTTGGGATTTAGTAGCGTATATGTGTGGATATACTTATTCAACAACAAACTTAGTATAATTTCATAAAGTAAGATTTGAAAGGATAAAATATACATAGATTTTACCTTTATCTCAGAGGTAGAAAAATGTTATTTCTGATAGTGCAAATACACTTACTATCAACGGGGATACATTTCGACACAAACATTGTATATGCATAAATACACTTATTAAGCATGTAATACAATGTATTTCATCATTATTATGCGCTCAGATAAAATATATTCCGCTACATAGATAATGTATATGCATGAATGCACTTATTAAATGAGCACAAATATAGTGTGATTCACTATTATTATGCGCAAAAATATAATGTACTTAAGCTATGAAGATATTGAATATGCTCGGATACACATTATGTGCGTGGATATAGTTAGTCTTCTGCAGAGATAGTGAATATATGCGAATACATTTATTATGTACGATTGTACGTATATATAATATATTTCACTATTATTATGTACGTATACAATAGACCCTTGTGGTCGGGCCCTTCCCCGGACCCTGCGCATAGCGGGAGCTTTAGTGCACCGGGCTGCCCTTTTTTTATTATTATGTACGTAAATACATTTTATTTCACTATTATTATGCACATAAATACGTTGAAACTAAAATAATGTTCCGTGTTATAATTAAACAAATCTCGCAACTTTTCACATATCTGGATGTAAATAACGCTATTTATGAATTTTTCTTTAAGTTAAATTTCTTTCATCAAAAAATAACATTATAATTTATAGATACAATGTTAAATTATTTTTTTTCCATATATTATTATGGATGTAAAATTCTCTTGCTTCTTCATATATTTATTTCTTTATATTTTAAATTGCTATGATAAAAATTAAATTTGATGATTACATAAAATGAAAGTGAGACAATTTTAATTCTTTGTGAACTTTTAAATCATTAAAACGTTATATTTGTATATTTCTTGTCATAACAAGTCTTATTTTCAATCTCCTCTTGTCTGATTAATTGAAACTTCAGCAAAGAAAATGACAAAAATTAAGAAGAAAATGATTAAAATGCTGTGGAAAAAGATATATTAGCAGTGCGGTGAACGTGGATCGAAAAAACGTGATCTTCAGATCTTCAGTCTGACGCTCAATTTCATTTTGGTTGAGATGTCTAAATCTCAAATAAAATGTATTATTAAAATATTTTCTCTGAATATGTAAATTAAATAATTATTATTGTAATATTTTCTGTTTTAGTTTTTAAAAAATAAGTTCTAATGTTATTTTGTATTGTACAATATTTTTTTTATCGTGGAATCTTTTTCTCATGAGAGGTAATGAGAAAAATTCTACAATGAATTGCTACATATGCTAGATCACTAATAAAGGGAAATTACAATAACCCAAACATGAACTTAATTATTGGAGCACCATTCAAAAAAATAAAGAAATATAACAACAATTATCACGACTCAATTCCAAATAAGTTGAATTTGGCTATATAAATCTTCACTATTCATGCATATTTTTCTATTTAAATTCATCTCAAGTTGATGTTATACAACAACAACAACAACAACTCAGTGAAATCCCACAACGTGAGGTTTGGAGAGGGTAAAGTGTACGTAGACCTTACTCCTACCAAGGTAGGACGACTGTTTCCGAGAGACCCTCGGCTCAAAAGAAGCATAAAAAGAGGTCAAATAAGACTAAGAAGTTTGAAGCAATGTGAGAAAGCAAATAACGAATAACACAAATAACGAAAGCGACAGATATAAAATAGAGTAATCAAAGTACATAAAGTAATAGAGAGATACTAACAGAAGTCAGAGCACAAAAAATTATAGTGCACTGATGTTGTCACGCCCCGGGAGGGTACCCTAGACGTGGTCGGCACTCGAAAACCAGTTCTGGCCTTCAAGCGAACCACTTGGTCCAATCACACTTTCATTCAGTTATACTCTATTAGAGGAAGACTCAAATTATAAGAATACTATTTATAATAAAGCCAAAGGCCAACCACATCTCCATTCAACAACTAGAAAAAATAAAACTAGTCACAACGAAACAATTCAACATCATCCACACTCTAGTCTATGAAGCCTCTATCAACAATATAAGAGGTGCCAATGACAAATTCATGGCTACCACAAATCAAAATAAAGGAAAACTAACTCAAAGCTGAAAAGATAACTGCGGTATCCTCCGAAAACAAGGAGGACTCATCAACTAGCTGGAAGTGAATAGATCTTCAACGATACGCCTGTTGATGATCTCTAGTACCTGTCTCTGCATCATGAAACGATGTAGGCCAAATGACGTCAGTACGTGGAATGTATGAGTATGTAAAATGGCCGAATGAAACATACATCAAGGTGGGATCAAATCAACTCAGAATCTCAACTCAGAAGAAGGTACAACTCAATCAAGATGTTCTGAGTCTAAACAAAATATAATTTAGACAGGACCAATCACATACAATCCAGCCTAATCCATTCCAATCCGACTCAGAGTACTATCAAGACCTATATGGAAGTTTCTCTTATCCGACAACCATCACTTATGAGCCAGTGATAGTACAACAAGCCGACGTTTTTGCCACGTCCGTTCATACCTTGCTAGGGTACGAACGAATCAACAAATCATAAATTCATAACCAATCAAGTCATATTATATCAGGACAGTAATTTGGAAAACATCCGACTTTAACGGTCCAATTCCTTTTTACGTTTGGCGACGTAGTTATTGGATTCGAGTTATTACTTACTCTTACCCAATTCGGTGCTCGATACTCCTCCCAAGACTCAATGCTCATAAAACTCTATCCAATCAATTCAATCTAATCATATCGACCAGTCTCGTTTGGACCTTTGTCAATTCATCAATTCTATCCCAAATCAAGCCTCTTGACCAATCATATTATCCAATTAACCCCAATCTTATATATATATTTTTAAGGCATGTAAAAGACAATGGCCTAGTCTATATCTCTTTTTTTATTTTTTAGGAAATCTCAAGAATATTGCTTACTTTACTTTCTGTCATCACCTTTGACTAGAAAGAATGTCTTTCCATAGAGTTCTTTTGCCAAACATTATTATTTAATAACTATCCAAGTTGTCCCAAACCAAACCAAACACTTCACATAAAATTAGGAAATAAATGATAAAGTTAGCTTTTTCTATATTATTAGAATATATCAAAGTGGAAGTATTATATGAATATACTAATAGGAATATAACTTTTTCTTAAATATAATTTAATTTCATGATGCTAATGGAATTCCATTGAGGCATCAACTCACAGAAATTGGATTCATGCTAACTAAAAGGTTAATCAAATATTGTCCCCATCTTATTTCTAGCAATTTGAATCTGTGAAGGTGTTAAACTAATGAAAACATCTTAACCAACATTTTAGTATTCTTTCTATGTTCCATCATTTGGTAGTTGAATTAAACTATAACGTACCAACGTATTTCAAGTTACTGCAAGTTAATTATCTATTGTTAATATAACAAAATATGTTTAACAACTCATATCAATCAACTCTTAGACATACCAAAATATGTATAACAACTCATATCAATCAACTCTTAGACATAACAAAATATGTATAACAACTCATATCAATCAACTCATATCAAACATGAAACATTTATCAATTTCTCAACTTATCAATATCAACATAACAAAATCAAGTTAATAGATGTATGAACTCATTAGGACATAAATCTATCAAGAAAACTCAATTCTTATGAAAATTCAATCTCAAATAAGATGTAGGGCACATGGTGAATTTAATCCATATTTTTAGTAACCTTACATACCTTAGTGTAGATTTTGAAGAAACCTTGATGTTAGGTCTTCAAAGGGAAACTTGAATCCTTGAGTTTGAGAGGATTTTATTGGAGATAATTTGAGAGAGAAGGGGATAAAGATTTGGGTTGTTTGGAGAGGAAAAAGACTGAAATTATGATCCAAAACGCGTCCAGTTATGTATATAGATATTAGGTAATTTTACCAAAATATCCCTACAAAATCTGGAAAATCGGCCAAAATTCGCTGCAGGTCTTCTCTGTTCGATCAAGCATAACTTTTGACTCCGAACTCGGAAAAATACAATCTTGGTGGCGTTGGAAATAAGACTCAAAGACCTTTAATTTGATAGGTTATGGGACACCCAGTTCGTTATATTTTAGGAGATATGGTCGTTTGAAGTTGACCCTTATACTAACTCATTCGGAAACTTAGCCGAAAGGAATTCTTTGGACTTGGCTTGATTTTTTTTTGGGGATTCCTTAAGACCCTAAATCACATATAATATTTTAAATACTTATCAATCAATCATAGATCATATATACAAATTGAAGCCTTCGAGTTTGATCTTATACGTACATGAAGAATGGTTCGAATCTTAGTGGAAAAAAAATTGGGGTGTTACAGATGCGCCTACTAATACGGAAGAATAACGAGAGAATACGAAAGAATAATGAGACTATATACTAGCCTTCTACCCTACTATGGGTCATCCACACCCTCCTATCTAAGGTCATGCTCTCGTTAAGCTGTAATTGCGCCATGTCCTGTCTAATCACCTCTCCCCAATATTTCTTCGGCCTACCCCTACCTCTTCTGAAACCATCCATGGCCAACCTCTCACACCTCCGCACTAGGGAATTTGTGTCTTTTCTCTTCACATGCCCAAACCATCTCAGTCGCATTTTCCGCATCTTGTCTTCCACCAAGGCCACTCCTACCTTGTCCCGAATAGCCTAATTTCTAATCCTGTCACTCCTGGTATGCCCACACATCCATCTCAACATTCTCATCACGGATACTTTCATCTTTTGAACGTGAGAGACTTTAACTGGCCAACACTCCGCCCCATATAACATAGCCGGTCTAACCACCACTTTGTAGAACTTGCCTTTAAGTTGTGGTGGCACCTTCTTGTCATATAGAACACTGGAAGTGAGCCTCCATTTCATCCACCCTGCCCAATACGATGTGTGACATCCTTGTCAATCTCCCCGCTGCCTTGCATGATAGACCCAAGGTACTTGAAACTACTTTTCTTTTGGATGGCCTGGTCACCAAGCCTAACTTCTGCACCAACCTCTTGAGGTGTCTCACTGAACTTGCACTCTAAGTACTCTGTCTTGGTCCTACTCAACTTAAACCCTTTAGACTCCAAGGTATGTCTCCAATCCTCCAGCTTAGCGTTAACTACGCTACGAGTCTCATCGATCAGGACAACATAAAAATAAACTATTAAAAATTATCTATATTTTTCACCTGCATAAAAAATTTCTAATAAGGCTAAAAGATTCCTAGAAATAGTAAGTCCTAAAGTAAATACATTAACACGACGACAAGAGTAAAACTATATATTTTCAACTACTAATTGGTATCACTCGTCTAGATATTTTCCTTCCATTTATCCTATCTTTTGTTAAGTCATTATTAATTTTAAGAAATTGTCGATATTTTGAGAATTCTATTTTATGTGATTTTAAATTTATTCTATCTTTTTTAATATGTTCATTTATCATGGTTTTATAGCTTTGGATTAGTGCATTTGAAGATTGACACAAGAGTATGTCAATATCACTTCAAACAACTCTCATTTTATAAACTTGTGCTCTATTTATACCTTCTCGTGAATATAAGCATTGAAAATCTTTTATCTCATTTATATTTTAAAAGAAAAATACTATAAGATGTACAAATTTTCAATACAAATGTAAAAAGGAAAATTTAAAAATGTAATATACTACTGCTTTATTAATTAAAATGGAGCAATAACATTGAATTTGTCAAGGCCAAAAGCTACCTGCTCCCATTTTCCTGAGGTCATGAATGACTTGGCTGTATATATAATTCCCATTAGAAAACCTCAGAAAAGTTTAATAAAATAGCTTTTTATATATTTCTTATTATCTAAACTAATTTGGTTGACTTGTACCATATCTAGAAACTAATTTCGTTACAACAGTATTGAGGTGGCAAATAATACTAATAATGGGTCAAATTTTGACAAATTAAAATAGATTAAATCATTAAATGAATCATGATCAATAAAAATTATAGATATTATAGATGAGAGAACTAATCGTACTAGATCAAATTTTAACAGATTAGACATGTCAAATCAATAAATAAATCATGACTTAAATCCTTTAAAAAAAATTAAATTAAAAAGAATTGACCGAATCAAAATAACGAATCATAACCTAAACCAACCTTCATCCTTTTAAGTTAGAATATTTACACACTGTGCTCAAGCAGACAAAACAAATTATGTCAAATACCTGTTTTGAAAAATATTACACTCAATACTTATTTAGAGAAAATGTGGAGAAAAAAATCTAGCAAGTATATTTTATATACCTACAAAATATATCATTCAGGTTTTATATAACTGAAAGATGTACAATACAAAAACTATCGTTTATCTCGAAGGTGTACACAATAATATTCCCATCATTTCATAATAAGACGTATTTTTACCTTTTCAATTTGTTTCATAAATAAGAGATGTTTCATATAATTAAGAAGACATTAATGATATTCCAGCAAGAAACTATTTCCTCCATTTCATTTATATGTCATTATTTTAGATTTCACGTGCATTAATAAACTAAATAAGTTTACTATTTTATCCTTATTTAATTTTTTTTAAAGTCAAGTTTTCAATCAATGAACCTAAAATAATTTATTTTAATTAGTTAATTTGATCAATGGAAATGAATTATTTATTTGATTTTTTTATGTTGGTCAAATGTATATTTTCAAGACTAATAACTCACAAGGGTAAAATAGAAAGAATAATGTCATTTATGCATTGATTTTGTAAAATGACAAATATTAAGAACCATCTATTTTTTTAGCAAGAACTGACATATAAATAAAAATGAAGGGAATACTAAAGAGCTACATCTTTTTCAAGTTATTTATTAAGGGCAAACTAGTAAAGATATTTTTTTACTTTTGAGGAAAGCATAATTTTCTTGAGGGGTATGCCCATATTAAAAACAACACTTATTTATTTTTAAAATAAAAAAGTATTATTTTTGAAGGTGCTAAGTTTATACTCTCTCCATTCCTAAATAAGTGATAGTAGTTTAGTATTTTTATTCCAAAATAATTGATGTTTTACGTCTCCAAGAAGGATTTGATTTTGTTCTTTCAAAAAATTTCTTATTCAACAATACATGAAGGTTTACACCATACTTCTTTATTCAAGACATTTAATTATGAGTAAATTTGTAAAAACACTCCTTATTTTCTAGAAATGAGAAATTTCTTAAGAAATTTGTACAAGCTAAAATCACAATTTATTCTTTTGTCCATTTTTACTTATCCACTATACTAAAAATAGATATCTAACAATACTTGTTCAATTTATGAAATCAAGAAATAATTTTACACTTAATTCCTAATTTATCCTTATCATTAATTAGAGTCATTTTCCTATTATATTTTTCAAGTATTGTATTTATTATATTCAAAAGGTAATATGATAAAGTTATCCTTCAATTTATAATTTCTTAAAAATTGTGCAAAATCAATAATGGACAAGTATTATTGAATGGAAGGAGTATTTATAAATGAAAGGATTAGTTGGTAGTAGGAATATTTTAGGTTGCTTGGGTAATCACAAATTTTTTGATGTGAGGAGGGTGTAACACCCCTCAATTTTCCCACCTAAGATTCGGACCTTCATTGTACACGTGTAGGGTCTAGCTCAATTATTTTGAAGTATGTGCTTGAGTTAAGATGAGTCCCTGAGAAATTGAAGAGTGTTGGAGGCGATGTGGGGTCACAGAGGACCCCTAGGACCAAGCTAAGTCCAAAAAGGTTCGTCATGGCTAAGTTAGGATGAGTTCGTGTATGGGGTCGACTTCTAATGACCCTATCTTTTGAAAGACGACAATCTGGGTGGCCCATGACCCATCAAATTAAAGGTCGTCGAGTCTTCTTTCCAACGCCGCCAAGAATGTACATTTTGGAGTTTGGAGTCAAAAGATATGTCGATCCTAAGATGAACTAGCGCGGCAGGAATTTCATTTTTGGAACTGGATTGCAACTGCTGGGGAAATAGCCTTGGCGATGTAAGGGCGCGACGCGCCACTATCGCGCCAGAAACATGCCTCAGTAGTTTGGTCCTTGGCGCGACGCGCCACTATTGGGTAGCAAGGTTTTTCAAGCCTATTTTCCAAAACCCAAAAAACTTGGCCTTGGCGCTGTAAGGGCGCGACGCGCCACTATCGCGCCAAGAATGTGCCTCAGTAGTTTGGTCCCTGGCGCGGCGCGCCACTAACAGATGTGCAGGTTTTAGGCGTAATCGGCCTGACGCTGCAATGGCGCGACGCGCCACTATCGCGCCAGGAGCATTTTTAGCCTATTTTCAAAACTTTTGAGAAGGGGCAATTTGGGAATTCACCCAAATTATATATGTATCATCCTTGGGCATTTTGGGATCACAATTTGCAGCCTCACTCTCTCTCTAAAAAGCCCTAGAAATCCCTCTCTTTTCTTCTTCTTCTTCTTCTTCTTCTTCTTCTTCTTCTTCTTCTTCTTCTTCTTCTTCTTCTTCTTCTCTATTTCCATCAAGAATTGTTCCAAGAGCTTCAAGATTTGAGTTCTCCATTGAAGACCCAACCACAAGGTTTTCTTCAAGTCTTCACTAAGGTATGTAAGGCTATCCAAAACATGGGTTGAGTCCACCCATGTGCCCTACTCTTGCTTTGAGGTTAAAGGTCCATGAGAATGGAGTTTCTTGGTATGGTTTATGTTTGAATGAGTTTTGTCTCCTATTAATTTGACTTTATTGGTGTTGATGTTGTTGAGCTACAAAGTTCCTAAAACCTTCATGTTAGTATGAGTTGATGGAAATGACTTGTTAATATGCTTTGTTGATTTCCTTAACCATGTGTTTATGTTGAATGTGTCAATTTCCTTAAATGTGATATCCCTCTTGAATTATTGAGTTAAAGCCTTAGAGTTGTGATGAGTCCTAAGGAGAGGTTATAATTGCTTATCTAAATGAGGCTTGATTGAGTTGATTGGGGGATAAAATTGACGAGTGGACAAGGTCCTAAATGAGACTTGCCATTATGACTTGATTGAGTTGAGATGAGAATAAAGTTGATGAGTTGGCAAGGTTCTAAATGAAACTAGCCGCGAGGGCTTATTTGAGATGATTGGATGGAGTCTTATGAGCATAGAGTCATGGGAGGAGTATCGAGTATCGAGGCAGGAGAGAGTATAGTCCGTACTCGAACCCCAGGAACTACGCCGCCAACGTAGGTAGGGATGAAACCGTTAAAGTCGGATGCTTCCCATGGGATCGAACCGTTAAAGTCGGATGTTTCCCATTTATTTATCCTGAAATGATAGGACTTGACTAATCGATGGAATCCATGATTAGGGAGGCGTTCATGCCCTGGCAAGGTATGGACGGACGTGGCAACAACGTCTAATTATTGTACTATTACTGGCTCATAAGTGATGGTTGTCGGATAAGAGAAACTCCCATTTAGGTCTTTCTAGTACTCCGAGTCAGTTGAGTTGAGTGGCATGAGATTTGGTCTGGTCTAAAACACTTCTTGTTAGACTTAGGAACCTTAAGTGAGTTGTTATGTATATATATATATGAGTTGAGATTCTGAGTTGATATTGATGTTTTCTTGATGTTCGTTTCATCCGGCCATTTACATACTCGTACATTCCATGTACTGACGTCATTTGGCCTGCATCATTTTATGATGCAACGACAGATACTAGAGATCATCAACCGGCGCTCCATTGATGATTCACATACACTTTCAGTCAGTTGGTGAGTCCTCCTAGTTTCCGGAGGATGTTGAGCTTTCTTGTATAGTTTTGTTGTTGTTTCCTCTATTTTGATTGTTGGTAGCCATGGGCTTGTCATTGGCACATTCTAGACTTTGATAGAGGCTTCATAGACTAGAGTGTGGGAAGGTTGGACTGCTATTTTTGAGAAGTCTTATTATAACTGTTTTGATGAGTTGATAGTAATTGGCCCTCGGCCCTTATATTATGAATAGTGTGCCTATGATTGAGTCTTCCTCTGAGTAAATATGAATGGATGATAGTGTGACTGAATCAGGTGGTTCGCTTGAAGGTCAAAAATGGCTTTCGAGTGCCGGTCACGTCTAGGGTACCCTCCCGGAGCGTGACAGAGGGTTTGCCAGAAATCATATTTTTATCTCGTAAAAATAGAGACAAAGTTAGAAATAAGGTGTGCTTATGTTTTTCCTCTCCAGGCTTTATTTATGAGATCAAAATGAGTATTAATTTTACTATTAGGGTGTGATATAGGATGAATATGGTATGGTATATACCGAATTATCATATCATATCAAAAATTTTAATATCGTGATTTTGGTATTACGGTATTTGATATTTAAAAATAACAAATCGAAATATCGAATATCATAACGAAGTATATATTTACATATATATGTATAAAATACTAACACATATCCAACCTAGTATTAGTATAAAATAAATGTTTAGAAGTTAAAACTTTGACTACTCTATTTTGATTGAAATGTATTTTAAATGTAATTGATTAACAAAATGAGTTGTTTGTACTTTCTTTTGAATATATATTTTTACATGTGTAATGTGTTAGTATGATATAATTGAAATATATTTTTTAAAATTATTAAAGTCATAATACTTTATTATACGAGTATATATTAATCAAAATTGAACAAACTATGATTACAAATTTACCATATCGCAAAATATCGAACCATACCAAATTAAATTAGTATAATAATATAATAATAATTTTAAAAACCAAACACCAAAATTATTGTTTCGAAGTTTCAGATACCATATCATACCATGCATGCCCACCCCTAGACTGCGATCTACAGGAAAAACATAAAAATATTTCAAGATTATTTTTTTTAGAAAAATAAGTAAATTTCTCTCCTTTTTTTGTTTTTTGTTTTTGTTTGTGAGTGTGTTTAGTATGGGGATGAGGACATGGGTGAGAGAGAGGCAAAATCACAGACCCCACAAGGCCAAATCCAAAGTCCCCTTTCTTCCCAGCAAATTCCAACCATTTTCACTCAACTACAGTAGTTTTCACCCCTAAAGCTGAAAATGACAAAGGATGAAGTATGCAGACTCATCATTATGTCATGGATTATATTAGTATAATGTATCCAACTTTGTAAGGGGTGTTGAGCAAATCAATCGGTAAACCACTCAGATTCGGACACATTTTCTTATTATTAACTGTGAAATGTGTCCATTTGCATGGTTAATCAAAGATTCATAGTGGGTCTATCTTGGATTTCTAAAAAGATTCATACTTTCTGCAAACTACTAACTACTACATTGTTTTCAAGAAAAGAGAAAATGGGGTTGTTGACAAACAGAGTGGGAAGAAGTGAGATCAAACCAGGAGACCATATTTACACTTACAGAGCTGTTTTTGCTTACTCCCACCATGGTAATTTCACAAAAAATCAAGAAAGTAAAATAGTAAAAAAAAAAAATTTGCCTCTCTGTGTACTTTGGTTTATTTGTTTAGTTTACTCCATTTTTATTTCTTAGAAGGCTGCTGTAATCTGTGATTTCCCACTTTTGAATGTTTTCATTTGGTTTCGACTGTCAAGATTTGTGTTTTATCATGTGAATTACTAGGCCTAGTTAGATATGCTTTCATTCTTTGTTTTGGCCCTCAAATTGAATATAATTCACAACAACAACAACATACCGGTGTAATTTCATAAGTGCTGTGTGGAGAGACTAGTGTGTACATAGATGCTACCCCTGTCTTGCGAAGTAGAGATGCTATTTCCTAAATTGGGTATAATGTACCTGCATCAGAATTATAATTTTGTCGTTAAGCAATGAGTCAACGAGTAGCTTATTCTCTTATCTATGTAAAAATATGGAGGTATATATGTGTATCTCTCTTGTATGTAATCTTTGAACGAAGTAGTGTTGAAGTGGCTTTGAGAACTTTTCGTTTGTGCTGAGGGTCTATCGGAAAAAACCTCTTAACCCCTATAAAGCTCTCGTACATCTTACCCTCCCCAGAGGAATTATACTGGGTATGTTGTTGTTGTAAGTGCTGTAGTGGGTCACTTGTATCTATTGAGGTTCATAATGAACCGTTGATGTGTGTATTCGTTGATTGCATGAGATTTTGGATACAGTTTTTGATATTGCCTACAGCAGGATGACAAGTTTCGTGATTGAGTCCTGAGTAGCTTGCTTGTACATATGGAGGTTCAGATGACAAGTCTATTGAATCTGGTAATTTTATTAGCTTTGCAATACTTGGACTAAGATGAACGGAGAAATTCTGAATGAAGAATGATTTCAGAGCTATGACCATTTAGGGTCTTTGTGTAGCTGTTTCTAGAAAGTAGAGGTGTAGAAATGAGTGTCTATATCCTTGTGTTTTCCAAATTTGCCTAAACTAAAGTTAGCGGCACTCTTCTTTTTCTTCCATTCTCGATTATGTATGAAATAAGAAATGAGAGTAACTGTTACAACACAGAAATATAGTTCCTAGACATTCTATCTTGGAAAGTCCGTCATTAGATCCACCCTGATGTCTAAATATATTTGCTTAATCAGTGCTTGATTTTTTAATTATTAAAGTCTTAAAACTAGTTCTTAATCTTTATGAAATACTATAATTATAATAAAAAAGGTGCTAAGAAAGATGGACCAGCATTCTTGTGTATCCCATTGCCAGCTTAATATGACTAAACAAAACCGCAATTTCAAATAATATAAGTTGGATTCTGTTGGATTCAGAGGTTATCTCCACCAGGAAAATTTAGTTAAAAGTTAGATATGCACAATATGTTGATTCTACGTTATGGCTACTAAATTGTCATTTTGTAGCTAAGAGAGCCGTTGATCTGAATATAATAGAGAAAAATGCTGTAGGCAGTTGAATTATTTTAAGTATTGTTGCTGTAACATGTGCTCTTCTATCTTCTTAGAAGGTACAATAAAACATAGCAAAATGATCATTATTCTCCTTCTGGAGGTTATGACTTAAAAATGATACTTGTTGGTAGCACATCAGTCTGATCAATGTGAGGATTCATGACATTCAAGTGAAACTTTCTTCTATGGATCTTGCAAAATACATTGAAACAATACAGGGTCTTCTCAACCCCAAAATGATGACTTGATGGTAAAGCTAGAAATTTTTGTGGATGCAGGCGGTGGATTAATTGATTGATAGGCTAGGAGTTCTTTTCATTATATGTTTGACAATGGTGTGATCTACTTGATGCTTTATTGCTGAAATTTAAATGATCATGGCTTCGTATCTGTGCTTGTTCAACTCTAACAAACCATAAGACTGCTTCCAGGCTATCACATGGATGTTTTTTTTTTGAACGTATGGTGGTATCCCCAGATGCATTCTTTCTTATAACTTTTTCTTCATGACTCCTCCATTTTATGCTTTTCTTTGGAGCAGACACTTCATGTCTAAGGGTTGGTTCTGCACCTCGTCTATACCTTGTTGTAAAATCTTACCCTGATGCAAAATTTGACTCTGGAATATCACGAGTTATCATGTTACTCAGATTTTTTTTTTTAATCTATACACTTTTTATTATGTTTCCTTACTTGATCTAAAAAGTTGTTGTTCCCCCTTCATCTAATCTACACAAAAAAATGAAAATTACATTTTCCAAAGCAGTCAGCTGCAATTACTATGATATACAAGTCCATTTTCTTTATGTTTATTTAAATTACGATGCTCAAATTAGTGTTGAATAGCAAGGTCATATTTTCTTCCTGCAAATAAGTACTATTTTTTTTTATGTGTTGAGTTTTCTGAAAATATGGCATTCATAAATCATAGGTATTTTTGTTGGGGGAAGCAAAGTGGTCCATTTTAACCGTCGAGGTTTCATTCAATGGAATACAAAATTGAATATAAGAAAATACTTTTCAGAAAAAACAAAAAAAAAAAGTGAAGAAGTGATCGATTCCTTAATCTTTAAATTGCGTAAAAAAAAATAATGTCAGACCTTTCTTCTTCATGTCCAACCTTTCCCGACTGTGGATTTAAGCAACCTAACAGTGGCGTCGTTCTTTCTTGTCTGGATTGCTTTCTCCGCGATGGTTCACTCTACATCTTTGATTATGGAGTAAGCCCATCTGTTTTCCTTACCAGAGTGCGAGGGGGCACTTGCACTACTGCAGCATCAGACCCTCCAGAGATGATCATACACCGAGCAATGTATCTTCTTCAAAATGGATTCGGAAACTATAATGTGTTCCTTAACAATTGTGAGGACTTTGCGCTGTACTGCAAAACAGGTCTTCTGGCAGCTGATAGACACGGTGTTGGAAGTAGCGGACAAGCTTCTTCTATCATTGGTGCTCCTTTAGCTGCTCTTCTTTCCTCTCCTCTGAAGTTGCTAATTCCTCCTGTTGATGTGGCCACACTAACAGCAGGGATGTATTGTATGAATAGATATGCAACTGACATTGGCGTTCGAAGTGATGTTGTCAAAGTAGCAGTTGAAAACCTGACGGAGAAGCTTGGCTATGGAAACAGTCATGAAAGAGTCATCGTAGAACATAAGTCTTCGAATCCGGGAACTGCTAGGTGACATCAATGTATGTCTTACACAGAGAGTATTCTTGATGTTGTATCGATTTATGATGAAGTTATTGTATTTGCTTAACATAGCATATATGTTGTCCAGAAACTGCTCTTTGGTTATCCATGTGTGGAAGGTAACGGCCTACTCTAAGTTGGCAGTAACTTTTAAGGCATAATACATAAACATATACACCTCAGTTGGTAAGTAAACACTTCAACTTTGATAGTGCACATCTAAACACCTCAATTTGGTCTCAATTGGCAACTAAATACTCTAACTCGTCTCCACTGTGTCTCGTGGACACCTGATGCTAATGTGGTGCATAAATTTTGAAAGTGTCTAGATGATTAGTTTGTTAGTTGGAGTGTTCAACTGACATAGAGGAGACGAGTTGAGGTGTCTAGATGTGCATACTCAAAATTATAGCGTTTACTTTCCAACTGAGGACAAGTTTGAGTGTTTGTTTATGTATTATGCTTAATTTTTATATTTTGGGAGTGTCGTTCATTTACTTGCTGAGTCTATGTTCTGGCACACAAGATTGTCGTGCAGAAAATCTGTATCATTCTTGCTTGATTTTGTTTGTGCTTTCCTCAAGTTATTATCTAGCTTCTTGGCAACCAATTGTCTTTATTTTAAAAGCTCATCATCACCAACCTCCACCTTTGGGTGAGCCACTAGACTGAAACCAAACTGACGTTAGATTAAGGCTAAGGAACAGACTTCATCTTTTCTATTTTTTCACTTACACTTTACACTTTAGTTGAGTCTAACAAAATTCAGGTGCGGATCCTTTCATTGTGGATCAAGACTATGCAAAGGTAGAACTTCATAGAAGCTTTGTTGACTTAAGTTGATTTTCACTACGCACAATAAGAACGCGGAATAATGAAAATAGATTTGTGTTCCGCTTTCAAAGTCAGTCGTCTGTAGTTCCCACTAGAGCAAAAATGACTCTTTAGTGGGTTCCATTTCTTTTTACTGTACTTTTGGGTTAATCTAACTCAAATGGGAAGAAGAGGATTAGCCAAGTTGTGGTACACTTTGCACGTTTGCTGAGCAAACTGTTAAGACACTTTCCAAAAGAGAGGGAACTTCTCACCCCTACAGAGGTGGGTAGCGACCGCTTCCGGAATGAAAGTTTTTCCTCCACTTTTTTTTTTTTTTAGAGTGTATCACTATTTTTGAAATTAAAAAAAAAGTTTGTGGATAAAGTAATTGAAAAGGCAATTTATGTAAGACTTCAAGAGATATCAGTTTCAAATTAAAGTTACTATTTGACCATCTTAAGTAAGGAAGAGTAGTAGAAAATGTCCAATTACTCAAGTCATCTTGGTAGCTCATCCAGGCAAGTTTCGAATCAACGCAGGCTCCTCAGTGCTAAGCACATCGTGCTGACTTCTCCTGGTATAACATTTTTTATGGATGATTTATATGAATTAATTCCGTAAGAGGTGGTCTTGAATTTTTGGCGTCACTTAACAATTTGTTTTTTGTTTTAAAAATGGCCTTAGCTTCAGAAAATTTGCTTCAATAAGTCCGATATATTGAACCTTTTTAATTCGCAAAAATTCTGTGTTATAAGCAAAAGTTGCATTTGTTGCTCAATTGTTCACAAATTTGACAATTTTTTTTTATTTGCCATTTTAAATTGCTCACAAGTTACAACGTATTGACAAAAGAAGTTACTTGTATTATTTAATTTGTTCACAATTTTTTCCTCCACCTTACAAAGAGTCGTTTATATAATTGATAAAATAATATTCTATATTTTTTAACTGAAAAAGTCTTTTGCTAAATTATTATTCAAGAAATTTAATTGACTTTGATGATGATTAATTTAAAATAAAGTAACTAAATCAATACAATTGAAGAATCATATTGAATAAACAACACCTTACACCATCCTCGTTGAAATGTCTCAAACTTCTGTCCTGTGCAAATATAACTTAAAAGACACCTTTACTTGGAAATAAGTTATTTTGAAATTAATTATTTCATTTTCAATATGAGATAAAAATATAATTTTAAGATAAATAATTTTAAAATAAATTATCTTATGATTTTATCGCAATTAAATATATGATAAATTAATTTTGAAATTAGTTATTTTTTATGGCTCGATTTTAAAGTCTCTTATTTTTCATGGAGTTTCTATTGACACCATTGGAGATTGGAGTAATATTTTACCCAAAATCTGGAAAATGAGTAGCTCAGCAACAGCAGCATGGAAGCAGCTTCTTCTCAATTCCATCAACTCCAATTCCCATCTAAAGCATTCAACCTACTTTCAGCTTGTACCAATCCCTGCATTACTTCCATTTTTTATTTATATAGTTTCTATTACTTAATTTTATTATTACAATTCTCTTCTTTATTTAGGCAACTGTTGGATCCAATGGCAAACCCTCTAATCGAACTGTTGTCTTCAGGTGTGGTTTCACCCTTTAAATTTATGAACTAAATTCAGAGATTTCTTCATTTTTATTGTGTAATTTATCTTCATCTGCTCTTTTGTTTTTGTAGAGGGTTTCAAGATGCTACTGATAAGATTCAAATTAATACTGACTCACGAAGTCGAAAGGTTTGTATTTCTATAGCCTTTCTTATGTTAGGGCTAGCATTTTGGAAATTGACTGCTTTTTGTTAAAGAAATGTTTTATAAAGTTCTGCAACTTTCAAGAATTCATATTAGATAAGAGGGAGTTGTACCGAGGTTAAAGGGTAAAAATGGATATATAAAAAAGAAAGAATTCATATCTTAAACTATTCAAAATTTTAGAATTTCTAATATGATGGTAGTAGTGGTGGATCCAAAAGTTTGATGAAGAGGCTTCAAAATATAAAGAAGTAAACATATAAAGAAGCCAAGGGGATTCAAATCTTACTATATATACGTAATAAGTAATTATGAACTTGTATATACAATGTAATTTTTTGAAAAAGGAGGTTTGGATAACCCCCTTTTGATACCCCAGCTCTACCCATGTATGGTGGTATCCCTGTCAAACAACACTGGGACGGAGTAGTATAATTGATCTTTTAGTTTTTCCATTTAATTTTGCATCCCTTATTAGTATTGTTATTATTACTCTCCCACGATCATATTCTTCAATTTTAATTATTACTTATTGTTTCCTTTGCTTCAGTTATCACTTTTTTTTGTTGCTATTGTTCTCTTTTCTATTGTTTTTCCATGACTTCTTCACTGCTGTATTTCTTTTACATACTTTACTTTTATATGCTCTACTTGAGCCAAGGGTCTATTGGAAATGGCCTCTCTACCTTCACAAGGTAGGAGTAAGGCTACGTACACACCACCCTCCTTAGGCCCTTCTTGTGGGATTACACTGGATATGTTGTTGTTGTTGTTGCCATTTAAGTTGTGAATTATGCTTAGAACTGATGACGGTTTACTTGAATCAGTGCAGATTGAAGATCTTAAGCATTGCCCATTTGCAGAGGTATTTGATACTTTGTTAATTCAATATTGCTGAAGAGAATATAAAATGATTCAGCTCCTTTCTTTTTTATGGCTTCTGAATTGGGCCTCGGGCTTAATGTGTAAATGCATAGCAGAGTTGCTTCCCGTCTGACTTTTTGCAAAATGTGAAACATTCTGTAATTAATCCAACACTGTTTGAAAAAATCTGGAAATGATTCAGGTGTGCTGGTATTTCACTGAAACTTGGGAACAATTCAGAATTCATGGAAGAGTCGATATGATTGATGCATCAAACTCTGATCCAGATAAACTTAGGGTAATTCCGAAAAATCTATACTATTTCATGTATTTTACCTATACATGTGATAATTTGTGAGTTTCTTTTTTGTTCTACTAAAAATATATCTAAGACTTGCAATCACCTCCAGTTTCAGAGCAAATGCCTCTATCTAGAATTAAGTGTCACTCACTTATTTTAAGATGTGTTAAAAGCTCCAAATGCATTCAGAAACTTGCTGTATTCGGCTCTTTGCTATGTTTCAATTACCATGCATTTCTGATTGTACTAAGAGCTTATTGGCAAATATCTCATAGTGGAATGGTGGTGGCCCTTTCAACAATATCATACTTCTGCTCTATATACCTTGAATTATCTGGCAACCCATACGTTCAGGTTTTGTATTTAATTCTGTTGATTATTTCAAACATGTAAAAATAATCAGCATAATAGGGTACAAGACTTCATAAAAAGCTACGTGATCAGTTCAGAACATTTCGAAAGTTATCAACATTGCTTAGTGCTTTAAATGGCATTAGCTTCATAACTGGTTACTTGATGAGATGCCTTGTATATGTAAGATATTGATATTTTATCTCACTATCTGTAGTGGAATGGTGGTGGCCCTTTCAACAATAGCATACTTCTGCTCTAGATACCTTGAATTATCTGGCAACCCATACGTTCAGGTTTTGTATTTAATTCTGTTGATTATTTCAAACATGTAAAAATAATCAGCATAATAGGGTACAAGACTTCATAAAAAGCTACGTGATCAGTTCAGAACATTTCGAAAGTTATCAACATTGCTTAGTGCTTTAAATGGCATTAGCTTCATAACTGGTTACTTGATGAGATGCCTTGTGTATGTAAGATATTGATATTTTATCTCACTATCTGTAGTGTTGAACTGTTAATCTCTATAAATAGAGATTTAGTTCATCGACTTGGCACAGAAATTAAACTTACTGCCTCTTAGTAAATAATGTATTTTCTTCTTTATATTCTGATAATAACAATTCAGCAAAGAGAGGCAGCTTGGTTTGCTGGTTCTGTGATATCAAGACTACAATATTTGGGGCCTACTCCAGGGCTTCCTTCTCTAGATGAACAACCATCAAATGATTCATTGGATGCTTCTACTGGTCCAGTTGATTCGTTCTGCCTTCTAGTTCTGGACCCCGAGCAGGTCTGAGTTTTCCCTGGTCATGTCACTCTCACGAAGAAGAATTGGACATCTGTAACTTCCCGTATTTGTGTTACTTACAGGTTGATTATTTGAACTTGAAGAGTAATGAGAGGCTAGCATTTTCAACTGGACGAAGTGTCAATGGTGAGAACTTCTGGACACAAAATAAAGTCAACCCATGATATTTGATTTGTCATCTCACAGATTATCCCAATCAGACTATTGGTATATGCACTGTAATGAATCTTTTTAATATCATTAAGATAATTTTGAAAGGAACATAGTTCTCTTTGACTGAATAAACTATAATACTTCATATGTAATACGATCTCCATTACATTATAGAAATTTGATGTCAGAATTATGCGAGATAGGAAAACTCTATATGTTAAATTAGTCATGGTTTTGCATATCTGGGTACCAAAGACCTCTGCTATTCTTCTCATAGTGCGCTCTACTTCTGATATGTGCTATGATGATCTATATTTTGAACAACGACATTGCTTCTGAGAAACCTCATGAAGTAGGTCAACCTTCCTTGCAAAGCTTCTTCCCCGAATGAATATTTCAAGTTATTCGACTCAGAGGCTGAAAAAGGGTTGTTACTTTGTTTAATGAGATTGTGGAATACTCATTTGAGCAAAAGCGTCCCCAAGGAAGGCGTGCTAGATGATTATCCCTCTTTGTAAAAGTAAAGGGCCTATTTATATCTGCCAAGATTGTGTGATTGAGAGTTGGTTGTGCTAGCCTTGCAAATTATGGAGTCGATCAAGTTTATAGACACTTTTGTCCTTGTACTCAGGGGTCTTTGTCGAGTTGTTAGAGTATGATCTATAACTATTTCTACTGTGGATTAAAAATGGATTTGTTAGATTTCACAGTTCCTGATGAAAGCAATCAGCTGAATTTGAAGCACATGCGTACTAAGGTAGCTCTACCTAGCCTCTAATGCTTCACTTTCGGTTTATGGTCCCTGGTATTCTTTGTCACTTGCTGGAAGCCCCCCACCATTCAGAACATTTTATTCGAGAATACTGGTAGCTTTCAAATTTCTCCTATAGGATTCCTTCTTTTCTATCTTGTGAGTTGTGATTTATAATCTATAAATTGGCAAAGTTAATGTTTGAAATGTTGTGCCAATTTGAATGACCAAAATGCTTGTGCTAAGCACTTGCCAGTTGTACTTGAAGGAAATGTTAAAGCTGTGTTTTTCAGGTAATTAGTTAGTTATCTACCTCCTAAAGGTATGTTTGGAGTTACCAGTTTTTGTTCTTAGTAAGCTTAGAAGAGAAAATGGGACTACCAGACAGCTTCTCCGTTCCCATACTTACCATTGGACTTTTTATTATATTTCGTATTAGTGATCAATCATTTTCCAATTTCCTGTATCCAAAACCCTACCTACCTGCATATGTCTGTATGCCGCGTAAAGGAAGCTTTGTCATGATGCAAAAGACAAACGGATGGAAAAACAAAGACAAGTTCCGATTCTATTACACAAACTTAAAAATGTCAACAATTGCCAATTCTTTGAAAAATAGAATAGCAGTGTATCGGCTATTGCACACTTGATTGGTCAAAGAATCTCCAATTGGAAACATATAAACTTTCTAGGTTTGTTTTTGTCAACCTCCACCCTAATAAAAACACATATATATCTAGCATCTGGGCAAGTCTTTTGGAGGATGAGGAAGTCTTTCTAATGGCCCTTCCCCATTCTTCACAATGAGCACCACTGATAAGCCCCAAGATAAATGTATCTCCAAATGACAGTGCATAAACCATGCCCCTGTGCATGAAAATGGTCCATCCGTGAGTTTAGTACAACTTACTGTAATAATTAAGAGATACAATTTAGTTTATTACCTGGATTGTCAGCAACGAATCGAATGGCAGCCCATCCACCTACTGGAACTCCAATTGTGTTCATGTATGGTGGATCCACCAGATTGAAGTTGGCTGTATCTGGATCATAGTTTCTGGTACCATAACCCACAACATAAAAGCTGTAGCCATGAAGATGAATAGGGTGGTTTTCCGTGGAGACGGTGCTGGTGTCCTGTAGGATCAGTTGAACCTTGGTCCCATAGTCAAGGACATAGGTCCTAGTTCCATTCAGAGAATTTGTGTCATTAGGAGGGTTATTAGGTGCCCCATTCACAAAATCATAGAACTTCAGGGGTACCCAAGGAAAATCTCGAGTGAAGTACCCACTGACGTTCTTGTAGTAAGCTTCCAGAATTGAGATATTAGGTTTACTAAAGCTGATGTTATTCATGGAAGCAGCCATGACTCCACCCCCTTTAGCTTGACAATCTTTTTGGGGATTCTCGGACCGGCATTTTTGCACGTTTAGTCCAATTGTAATGAATAGGTTTCTGTCAATATCTTTAGAAACAGTGACAGGATTAAGACTTCTAAGCCCGTCCATGACTGTCTTAGCGGCAAGATTGTCATCAAAATGTGGTAAAGCTGCAGGTAAACTTAAGTCATTTGCTGTGGCACCAAAATACTGGAAGTAAGCTATTGATGTTATGTTTTGAAATGAGACATTCTTAGCAGATTGGTAAGGTCCCATGGCCATTGAATATCTTGCTATAGGCTTATCTGCTGTGACTAGGACGTTTAGGGTTTGACCCGGCCCAAGCATGACTCGGTCCGTGGTCAATGGCTTTGTGTACTCTGCATCAACTTCAACAATTGTCAATCTGTGATTTGCAATGGCAAAGAAATGCTCCTGGTTCAAAGCTGCATTGATTAACCTTAACAAGTATGTTTTCCCAGGAACCACGTCTATTTTATAAATATCTGAAACAAATCACAACACTTTTTAGCTAACAGAAACAGTTAAAAAGTACTCCTTTGTGTGTCGATTTATGTGATGCACTCTCTTTTTGTTTTATCTCAAAAAGAATGATACATTTCTATATTTAAAAACAATTTAACTTGAAACTTCTCATTTTATCCTTAATGAGATGATTTATAGCTACACAAATATATTACTCCCTCAATTCCAAAATAATTGAATTGTTGGAGTATTCTTTTAGTGTTCAAAATAATTGAATTGTTCACTATTCAAGATAGATGTTGGAATTTTTTCCAATTTTACCCTTCATTAATTAAATTTCAAGGTTGAGTTCCAAGAATGAATTAAATGAGTATTGAAAATTAGCATGGAGTTTGAAAATGGTAAAAATGAAAAAAACATGATTAATTTCTGTCTTTGTTTTTTTTTTCTTAAGATGTATGTCATATTCCAACAATTTAATTATTTTGGAATGGAGGGAGTACATTTTTTGGATCACAAATTTTAAAAGTCTTGGTACTTTTTTTCTTAAGGTCCGTATCAAGTCAAGGTGCATCACATAAATTGAGATGGAAGGGTAGCAAATATGACAAGTAATGATGCAACTTTTGTCATTTTTCCCTGTTCTTGGAATTAAAAGTTTAGTAATGAATGTAAAAAATTACCATTAGCAGAGCAATTATAATTAGGGCCGGGTTGGCCATTGATGGTAAAAGCATCAGCCGGTGGCGGGGCTCCGCCACTAGCTAAAACTGCCTGCTCAATTTGCACCATGTCCTTCATCCAATACTCTCCTGTAAAATTCCCAAGTTTGAGAATAGCAAAAGCTTGTAGAAAGTCAGCGTGTAAAAGTTAAATCTTTTGAGACACTTCAGAAATAATATTGTTTTCAGATTAGTTATTGAGACATTCTTATTCTGAAAAAGGTTTAAGTTATATGCATTGGTAGTGTAAAGATTGTTTACACTAATGGTGTAAATTTATCTGTTAATAGAGTTATTGTTTTACACTGTTAGCTAGCGTATATAACTTAATTTCTTCTCAAAAAGAAAGATAACTAACTTTGTTGAATCAATGTACCTAAAATAATGATATGCTCTTCATAGGGGAACTTGAAAGGGTAAGAAACACCCTTCTTAGGGTAAACAACAATGGCACCATAAACAGTGGCTCGAAGCCACGAAACATGAGCGTGCCAGAAAAATGTGCCCTTCTGTTGTATCAGAGTGAACTCATACGTGAAGTTTTGTCCAGTTTGTATGGGGCATTGTGTAATGTACGAAGGGCCATCGGACCAACACGACAGCCTCTGCCTGATGCCATGCCTGATGAAATCTTGGAATCTAAGGTAAGTTTAATTTGCCATAATATGTGAAAATGAGAAAAGAAAGGGAAGAGAATTGAGATTTTCTTTAATATCAGTTACCAGTGGATTGTGATATTGTATGGGGATTCATTAGTAACTCTGACTATAACTTTATCGTCTTCTTGAGCATAAACAACTGGACCTGGATACATTCCATTGATGGTTGGAATGTCTTTTGTGTTACATAACTTAGTAATCCTTGTAGTTTTCACCTGAAAAAGAAAAAAAGAAGATTTGAGTAGTAAATACCACTTGTTTAATAAAAGTTAAATAAGAAGGAAATTAAACCTTGAAATCATAGAATCTTGTTGATCTGCCTCCTGGCAGTTGTAGTCTAAAACCCACTACATATTTACTGTGGTTATTATTGCAGAGAAATAAGATTAATAAGAAGTAAATAAACAAAGTAGTGACCAATGTCATGTTGAGAGTTAGGAGAATAAAAGGAGATTGACATGTTACTTATAATACAAGGTTTGATGAATATATACAAGGAAGAGGAATTATAAGATGTTGGCTAGATGTGATTATATTTTGTAGCTTCCATGATTCCTCTCACATGGTTTTGTAATAATAAGATGTTGGGGAAATCTTTATTCATAATTTCATATATATAATCCTCACTGGGGAGCAAATTTTTTTTTTTAAAAAAATAAAATGTATAGCTAGCTCATTATAGTCCCTGACCATACAACATTTTTCTTAATTTGCAACATATGAGTACATAAAAGTTAAATAGATTATGAATGAGCATTATATATATATATATATATATTATTCTTTTTTTGATTGAGGAAGCGGAGTTTTACGTGCAATGCAAACCTGCTCTTTTGATTAGGGATGGCTACTTGTTCCCCAACTTACTATTGCCCTACTTGTGCAGCATACTCCATACGTACACACTTTACTTGCATGACATGTTTATTATAACGCGCCACTCAATTTTACTCACTGAGTAGGGCTGCAAGGGGTTCATGATTCATCCAAACTCCATTCGTCAGAAAAAGTATATGTAAGGCAAGACCAATTTTATTGTGAACATTGCTTGACAAGTACCCTTCCATCTCATTCAAACAAAACAATTTACTTGAACAAGAGTTTGACTTATACTAATATAAATTGTATAGTAGAATAGCAATGGAAGAAATTAAGGATATGACATGTGCATATCAACTGAAAGTTGAGTTGGTAGATGATTTGAATAATTCAAGTTTGAGAAAAATTTGTAGATGTTCTGAGAAAGAAAGAAACACATAAATTAGTCTAATAGTTATATAGCATAAATATTAGTTGAATAGAAATTATAATTAATCTCTGGATTTAAATTACTGTTTATATTCATGTATTGGCCATAATTCACAAAAATATTTTGTGTCTTAGCTACTATACAATCAACCATGGAATGTGCAACAAGTTGAAAAAGTACAAAAAAAAGAAAAAAAGCTTCTACCAAGTAAATTTCGTACGTAAAGCTAGACAAGTAGAGCTGTATATGTAATCATGCCTTGACCCCAATTTGGCTCGTTGTATAAATTCCTCAGTATTCTTTTGATGGATAGTAGGGAAGATATAAAGTGTTCATTCGAATAGCTTTTGCTTAGAACTTTCAAAATAAGTACAAAAAAATTGATTATGAACCCAATAAATCGAAAAGAGTTATGATAAAATTCAGAAATTAATCATATTTCTAAAATTCAAATCTTTGATCCATCTTTGATAGTCGGAGTGGTTTGTGTGTGTATGGTTGGGAAGTGTTTAAAGAAGAAGAACAAACAAATTCAGTATAAATTATAATTCTACGGGTAAGCTCCGAAGAGGATAGTATATTTCGTGTACATTCTTATAGACCCTCGACTCAATAAGATGAGTGAGAGTCGTTTAAAGAAGATGAAATTTAGCAACACGTGAGATGACAAGATGATTAGAGGCAAAAGTAAAAGAAATGAAGTTTTAAGCAAAGAAGAATGGTGGGATGAAGTGGTATTTAAAGGTGACCAAAAGGGAATTAAAAAGATTTATGTGTGTGGTCTTTTCTAGACATTTTTTTGTCACTCAAAATCATAAGCAGTTTGTGCACGCCTGAGGGCCCTAAATCATCTCTACTACACATTACTATGTGGTATATATATATTAATAAAGTAAGAAGAAACAAAATTATTTTATATTATTATGTGGCAATTAACAGTTGAAAAATACGCCAGGTAGAAGCTCGCATTTAAAAAAGAGCATATCCACACTTTTTGCTTTGTCGAACATCTTGTAGCTAAAACTAATGATAGATAAAAGATACCAAAATATGTTGCACCAATTAACATTTCTCACTACCATCAACGTCAGACTGTGCAGGTAAATTTCTTGAAAGACTATACGACAGTATTAATTATTTGGTGCAAAAGACAGTTTAGTTTTACCAAAACAGTACACTCTATTATGTTGTACACCAGGGGATTTTCACAAAGATTGTGTCAAATAAATGCAAACTGCAGTATATTATGTAGTTAACCAAGGGGGTTTTTCTCCATTAGGCCAGATAATTTTTGTGACCAAGTGCAGTCATTGGTGACTCGATAACTTCAATGAAAAAAGAAACACAACTATCTGGTTGATTTATCACAAGATGAGGATGCTTTTGTTGTAGATGAACTTGTCGACTCTTCAGCTTGCACAAGTTTGCGAAGTCTGTCTTGAAGGACTCTGACTCGGTCCTCTGTTTTGCGGAGCCTTCGCCATCTATAGGCAAACCAGAGCCCAATCCCCCCGTATACAACAGTATAGGAACCCCAAACATAAGGGTAAGTTTCTGCATTCTCTTTGATTTTCAGGTACTGTTCTTGTATCTTCCCTGCCCAAGTAGTGTATGAGTAACTTTCTAATTGCTTGTCGTCTACTGCAGTTGGTGGTTGAAACACTTCACTCTTCTCCTGAGACGCCATCGTTGGTCCTGTAATTCAAAACTTGGAAAAATAGTCTCGAATGGAGAACCAATCCCTGTGACTTGTGTTACTTAGCTGCAGCAAACACAAGGAGTCCTCAGTTACTCGGAGAAATAAGATTATCAAATACACAAAACATTGAAGAAAAATCTAGTGTTTTTTTTCCACATTTAATGCTTTTTTTCCTGAAGAAGAAAAATAGCAAACATGATTTATACAATGACACGTAGAGGCAAATAAGATAAACATCTATCTAGAGCACGAGCAAGAGCAAGAGCAAACTTTTGTAACAATGTTTCAACATATGCTTTATCGATATCAAAAGGCCTCACCAGTTAAGACTAATGTAATCTTTGTCAATAAAGAGCTAAACCCAATGAAAAATTCTAAGATCATCCTCTCCTGGAAGAGGAACCCGTGAAAGAATTGCATCATTACAAGTAAAAACTATTCTGTTCTACAAAAAGTGGTGTCGAAAGCTGAGTAGAGGGCTTAAATCCGTAAAATCCATGGATATTGTACGATCCCAGATGAAGCCAAGACTTATCACAGAGAAAACAAAATGAAAACAACATGAAAGATATATCCTAGACTAATTCCTTAAAAAAATGATTATATTATAGCTACTAATTGAAAGGGTTCAATCATCCTTAGGAGCTTGCTCCATATTCCATATTCCATATTCTTCCTTGGACGTCCAACAAAATCATAAGCATTACAATTTCTATCTAACACACAATCCTCAAGTCTTCCTCTAAGAATAAAAGGGCAGCCCGTGCACTATGCGGGTCCAGAAAAGTGCTGGACCACAAGAGTTTATCGTACGTAGTCTGGTAGAAACTGATTTCACAGCTCAAACCTGGACCACAAGAGTTTATCTAGTCTGGTAGAAACTGATTTCACAGCTCAAACCTGTGACTTTCAGTTCACGTTACACTAATTTTACCAGTTACACACACCGAGGCTTCCCTTCGATCCTTGGTTTGAAAAATCAGTCCAACCGAATTAGCCTAACCCAAGTGCGGCTCAACCCTAAAGCCACTGGCCCCAAAAAATAAGGGCCTCCAAAGAACCAAAAATCCCCTAAATTCAGTTCGCTCAAATACGAAAACATACCGAAGATGCACAAAAAGGAAATAAATTCGACCGATTAAACGAAGAACCAAAAGAAGTAAGCAGACAAAAGATGAAGGAGATACATACCTACGTACATAAAAGAGACAACTAGATCTGATGAAAGGCGATGCAAAATGTTAATATTAGTTCTGAGAAGCACACTTGGAAGAAACCCTATGTACTTTTTAAAAAAAATATTACGAAATGTAAGATTGTTATAAAAAAAATCTATTTATTGTTACAATTACTTTTTATCCCTTAATTTTAATTTGTCTAATATGCCTCAATCTAAATCAACCATGTTTTAATAATGACTTTGTAAGATTATCTTCAATTCTTTGAGATGTTTAATTAAACACTTCAAGGTCAATTTAAATAGATTATCAAATAATTAAATTTAAATATTTTAACTTTGAATGTCTTCTAAAAGTAATAATTACTATAGTATTAATTTTTGTAATTTAAAATATTACGTAATATTATATAAGAAAAAAAATAATACTCTAATTGGCATATTCAATGAAGTGAAGTCTTAATTTTATTTTTAAACACTTCTAGAATAATTTTGATAGTACATGTAACAATTGATTATATTAAAAAAAAAATCAAAAATATAATCAATAAGAGAAATTTAAACTATGTAAAGTACAATAATTTATATATATTTATTTTTGTCTTACAAAATATTACAAAGAACTGTTATACTATCACTTGAAAAAAAATTAATTATTAAATTATGATCTATCACAATATTTTTTAGAATTTATGAAAATAATATATATATATATAATTAATTAATTAAAAATAACTCTTTTTTTAAAATTTTAGCTTTAGGCCATCTATTCTATTGAGCAACTCTTAACCTAACCTGACAAATTTTAAGAGCAAAGAAAAGAGCGAAAATGCTTTGGTTTTTATAAACAAGTTAAATTTCATTTATTAAGGAAGTTCTAATTGAACTCCAAAAAGAAATTGTCCATTTTCAACTTTTGCAGATAATAATATGGTAGAAAAGCTAATAAATGTTATAAAATAAATTAAACTTAGCAAAATAAGGAAGAGAGAGTGAGATAAAAAGAGAATTAAGAGATATTGCAGTATCTATGTTTTTATTTCAATTGCCAAACTTTGACAATTTATAGCCAAAACAAGATTAAAATTAGTGGGTAACTTGCCCACTCATGTAAAGAAAAAGGACCAACAAGTGGACAGCCACTTGCTCTTCCTACTTGCTTTCTAACACTCCTCTTTGGATGTCCACGTGTAATGTGTCTCAATAAAATTTTTACAAGAAACAATAGACATAGTTATTCTGAACACCAATTGATGTTATGCCTCGTTAAAACCTTACTAAGAAAAACCAGTGAGAAAAAACGTAATGAAAAAAAAAGAGTACACACATCTGGTAATACGCCTTGAGTGTTGTCTCATTAAAAACCTTACCAGGGAGACACAGTGAGAAAAAACCTTGGTTAAAGAAAAAAGAAGAAGAAACTGAAATGGAAAGAAAGAGAATGCGATGAATTAATGGAAAAATTAATGGACATGTAAAAACAAGAAGAAAATGAAGATGGAATCTTTTTCAACGTTCATATTACACGTGGCCTCTTTTTATTGGTCTTTGTTGCCTCCAACAAATCTCCAACGGGCCTAAAATAGGTGAAGTCACGGAGTCGTCCATGTAGTCAAATAAAGAGGACGAAATTACGTAAAATATTAGTTCAGGGGTGATAGGACCTTAGTATAATTTAGGTGTGTTCTAACGATTTCGATTATAGTTTGGGGGGGGGGGGGGGGAAATTTGTGTATTATCCCCTTTTTTTTATAGTTTGGTCTCAACTTTTTTTATGGATGGTCCTTAATGTTTAACCAAAATTCATTTTGGTCTTTTATCCTAAACCTAATGGATTTATCAAAAAAAGAGTATTAATTTTAACTGTGGATCCCACGTGACTATCAAAATTCATCAATAAGTGTTACATTTAATTGTGGACCTCACGTGACTAACAAAATCCACCATTATTGTCTTCTTTGTTAGCAGTTAAGAAAAACTCCATGAAATGTAACACCATTGTTTCTACTTTATCTAACAAAATTTATTATCTTCTCTTGTTTGAAATAGAAATGGGAATTACGTCAGTGGAATATTCAGGAAAGAGAAAATTGTAAATTTTGTTGGAAAAAATCGAGACAATAGTGTTAAATTTTATGGAGTTCTTTCTTTGGAGCTAACAAATAAAAAAATAATAGTGAATTTTGTTAGCCACATAGGGTCAACAATTAATTTAACACTTATTTTTTTGATAAATCCGTTAGGTTTAGAATAAATGACCAAATTAAATATTTTTTGTTATAACCATTTCAATCAAGTGAAATATATTGAGGATCAAAATTAACACCTTTGTTATAAATTAATGATCATTTCAATCAAGTGAAATATATTATGGACCAAATAAAGCATTACCCATATAGTAAGGACCATTTTGGTCATTTTCTCTAGAATATACCAAAATCTCCTTTAATCTTGTAGTCTTAAACACAAAATGTGAAAAACTAAAATTAAAGAATTGACAAAAAAAGAAAGAAATGTTCTTTTTGAAAATTTCACGCCCCAAACTAGGTGAGGCACGACAGACACTCGATACTGTAATCGATCGAGTTAGCCACTGAAACATACTAGCTAACTAAATCGTGGGCCCAAATATCGGACAACACAACATCTGAAATACTAATACTGGACCGTTAAGGTCATGACCTGAATAACAATAAGTCATATAACCAAAGGTAGATAAGTCCAAATAATAAAGTACTAGCTAGCCGATGAGGCTGCAATTGAAGATATATATGCATACACATTTATATACATGCCAAGTCTATGGGCTAGAGACTAAAAGCTACAAACACAAACTCAAAATAGTGTGTCCTAAATAGCCTCTAAGAGTGTCATAAGCACCGTAGAGACAAAGCCCCGACTATACCCAAACTGTACAACAAAATTAAACATCCTAGGAAATCTCTAGGAAGAGGTGAAGCTTACCAACTCTCAGTTGAACCCCGAAATTCTAGCAGAGTGGCCGATCAAAATTCTTGCCTGGACCTGTACATGAAACAAAAAATGCAGCGTCCCCAGGTAATGGGATGTCAGTATGAATAAAAATGTACTGATATGTAAGGCGGAAAATAGAATCATAAATAGTTGTTATAAAAAGAAAAATAGAAATACCACCGACACTAAAACTTTGATACCCTCCATGATCGACATCCGACCTCATAGCAATTAAATATGCATGGTATGCTAGTGTAATCTTATGTCGTGAATACATAAATATATATATTAATGCAAATGCATGACATACCCAATCAAATGTTAGCAATGACGGTCTCTTCCGGTAGCTAACCGATATCATATAGCCAACATGTGGCCATCTGTACAATACATATATTCTTGTGGGCAAATAGGGGCCCCTCCCTTCGATTATAGCTCGGAGTCCATGCATAACATATCATGTATGATATGAACTTTGAATGCACACAGTAGGCCGTAACAAGAACTTAGCCAATCTTGGCTCATTGGTACTCTTATTCTCATAATCTCATAATCACTTCCGTCTAACATGCAAATGCCTCGTGGAACCTCGTATGTTTTCTGAATAAGCTTGAAAACTTAACTCGACTTTTGAAAGATAACTTAATCCTAAAGATGTTCATAAAAAGCTTAAGGATTCCTTGATAATTTGCAAAATACAAGATTTCAAAAATCAAGTGTTTTAGTAGTTTAAACATACAAATTGTATTTGACAGTTTTGGGAATCAACGAGCTATTTTAACATATTTCAAAATACACTTTAGCGAGGAATAAGGGTTGGTTGTAAATGAAATGTCTTTCATAATCTTTTTAAGCTACACCACCCAAAGAAGAATAAGAATTCATACATATGAACATATAGTCAAGAGGGTCGACAAACTGACATATAGATGTCGAATACTCTATTTAATTGAATGAGTGGAATATCAACATAATAGCATCATGAAAACACTTCAACTACGATCCCAATATCTTTCACAAAGGTCTTTCTAGCAATAGAATGGTAAAATATTGCATTTGATGTTTTAGAAATTTCTCAGTATTCGTGCTTAAAGGAAGGACGGAGCTTAGCCTTAATATACCTTTCCAACAAACATCCGAATGCTCGTAGTTCCTTCACAAAAGTTGTTCCTTACATCCTAAGCTTCACAAACACTATATATATTCAACTTATACGCACCTATAAATAGTTTTTAACTGAGCCTAAATCAGCAAATTTGCCATAGGATCCTTACTTGAAGAAACGTCCGTAGAATTTCGTAAAAACAATCATAAAAGAGTCCCCGAGATGATTACCTTAGCAGACCAAGTGTAAAGCTTGAAGAAACATAAAGAACTACAAGGTCCTATCTTGAAAAAATAGCTCCAAACACATCTAATAAAAGGAGAAAACGATTGTTACGTGTAAAGATCGCGTTTCTAGGCACGGGGGCAAAGTTTAATGGTAAAAATCGCTAAAAACGCACCCTAATCACTCAAGATCACCGTTGGAGCCCTTCCTTAAGCTTTCTCACTATTTTTGAACTGAAAAGAAATGTTTTGAGGTCTTAAACCATTGAGTTGGTGACTTATATCATTTTTTGACCCGATCCGATTTTAGCCTAGACAGTTCATGGTAAAACGAGCATAACTCTTACCTAAATGTCGATTTGACGTGAGGATTTTTTTTTGTTGCAAACTAGACTCATAGACCTTTGATTTGTAGGTCGTGGGACCCATAATTCTTTACATGTTGGGAGAAATGATCTGAGACATTTGATCCGAAGTTTAGAAAATTTATTAGAGAAACTTACGATCAATTTTTGCCAACCTTTATTTCGCGAGTTGCTTGACTTCAAAATTTAAAATACGACCATTGTGACCTTATAATACCTCATAGATCAATATTATTTGCATAATAGACACTCTTAGTCTTATACCAAATGTACGGAATAATTTAAACCTTCCGAATGGACGGGGATGCTACCCGAACCATTTCTTAAACCCCAAACCTTTGTTAAAGGGCTTTCTTTGACCTAAAATTTTAGTTTAGTTCCTTGATATTACCACACATTTGTAGTATTATTCTCCCGATGTACAATACCAAGTCATATATACCTTATATAACCACGCCACGCCACATATATTATGTAAGAAAAAAAATATGAGATTTCACAGAAAAGGACTAAAAAATAAGACAAACAAATTAAAATAGAACAATGCAAAATATTTTTTAATTTTTTTTATAATAATTCAATTGTTGCTAAAAGATAATGCAGAACGTGCAATAGCCTAGTGGCAGTTTATCAAAGAAGAGGACACTACGGATCACTCTCTAGGGGCCAGGATCAAAATATCACCAAAATCTCTTCCCAAGTAATCTCAGTCTTATTAAGCTCAAAAAGGTCGTTAGGCATTGTCTGCCAAATACTAGCAACTCCCCAGGAACTCCTGACACGCTTTGATTAACATCTGCAGAAATATAACTTAAGCATTCTCGATCTCTCCAGCCTCTCCTAATAATGGATTGCTAATCACAAAAGGCACATTTTCCTGTGTCTTGGACTTCACAAAAGATACCATGAATATGCACAACAGAAATGCTATCCCTGCCTAGCCAAAGCCAAGGAAGCAAGACTCCATGCTTATCCATAAGAAGCAGTGCATAGTGGGCTCTTCAACCAACTTAACTGGCTATTGAGGAAGAAAAACTAGTGGTTTGCTCTTCCATTCACCGCAAGAACTCAGATTCCAACATCCTTATAGCCATGATCAGATGACAACACTGGATCGCAACCCTATCTTATCCCTCTCAATCCATTGTTACCCCAGGATTGTAGCCAACCCATACTGACGATTGGTACAAGTGAATTAGTCCAACGAATTGTACTCCACCACAGTATCATATGTTTGCATAGACAAAGGACTCTCGGCAAAGCACCTACAATGAACATTATTATTTAAGTCAAAGAATGCGGTATAAACAGCAATGCTTTAAAGAGAGAGAAAGAGGGGGCAAAGAGAGACTCAAATTCTATGCATATAAAAATTTTACTTGAAAAAAGAAGAATGAAACCAAAAGGCAAAAAAGAAAAAAAAAACTAAAATGACAGGAACAAGAACATTAGTTGAAAGTAGCTACAGAAAGAGCAACTATAAAAAATAGGGGATATCATCTCAACAGAACATCTATTCACTGTTACAATTGCAGCTCAGGCAGTTAGTTCCAAAGGCGACAAGGCCCTGCCTCGCCACGCGGCGAGGCGCTCGCCTCTTTGAATTGAGGTGCCAATTAATACCAAATTCTTAAAATATTTAATTGCATATATAAATATTTAAAATCTCAAAAGCAATAACATATATTAGCAAAATGAACATTCAAAAACTAATCGTAGATACAAAAAGTCCACAACTTGAATGATTCAATAATTCATAAGACAATTGACAAACAATACTAGAACTCTAAAATTCTATTCTTCTTCAAGATTATCAAAATCTTGAAGATCAACATCCATTTCATTATGATTATATTGCTCCTCATCTTCCTCCTCGGATTCTTCATCAATTAGTGTCCGAGACGTCCTACTTGAAATAATTATTTATGGACAAATAAATACTATGTTAATTAGTATAAAACTAAATTGCTTATGAGAGAGAAAATATAGAAGAATTAAAACAAAATTAAAAAATTGGCAGATTGCTGCAAACCTGCAACTCAGAACTCAGTCCAAAAAAAAAACAGAGACTAGAAAAACGAGACGAGAAAAACACAGGCAGAGGCGCAGAGCACTGCTGAATGCTTGAGTCGAGTTCAAAAAAGAAGAAGAAAGAAACTGAAGAAGAGAAGAAGAAGAAAAAGAAAGAACTAAAGAGAAGATCAGAAGAAACGTACCTGTAAGCTGTTGAGAAATCGCTGAAGAAGAAAGACGAAGTTGAGCAATCGACTTGTGCGAGACAGCTAGAGAAGAAGAAAGAAACTGATGCGGGCATGCAGCTAAGTCGCGACTTAGCAGGTTTGCCAAAATAACAAAAAAAAAACTAAAATTTTCTTTTAATTAATAAATCAGTTCTTTTTTTAAAAAAAAAATCGAATGGCGCGCCTTTCTCGCCTAGCCACGCCTGGTCGCCTCTCACCATTTCGTCGCCTCGTGTCGCCTTTTCGATCTCGCCTCGCCACGCAGAGAAAAGGCGACAAGACATCGCCTCGCCACGCAGAGTCGCCAGGCGAGCGCCTTTCAGAACACTGGGTAGCAGTTTCTAATTCAAAATAGATCGCTGGTAAATATGGCACTTCCGGTCTCTAACCTGGAAGGACTGTTTATTTAGAACGCTTATTGCCTGTAAAGGCTCTAGAGAAAAATAGCTTGACAGATATACCTTGATGGACCATCTCCCTTTCTGTCTAGGAGATGAATTAAATGCAATGAGTTTAACACCAGCACGTCAAACATTACTTTCTATTAGCTAATTAGATTATATCCCAAGTCTCCTGCCTGTGGTGGTAATAAGATAACTATAGAAATTAGTTCATGGATGCATCTCAGTATTCAAAGGTGGAACTACACATACATGATCCACTGTCTTCAATGTTCACAAACTTTTGCTAAGATGGTTGACGGAATTGGTTCTCACATCTATAAATCTATCGCATGAAGAAAAACAATGATTCAAAGCCTAATGTTAGCTTAGCACAAAAAGGGTGTGGCACTGATCACTGAGGTGGATGCAAACCCTGGAGACCAGAAATCAAATCCCAGCAAATACAAAAAAATACTGATCACTTCACTTCTGCCTAAACATTGATAAACAGAGGGTACCATGTGTGCAAGTGGTATGTAGCAAGTAAGCAGTATAATAGTCGAGTTGTGTGCAAGCTAGGCCCCACACCACCATTATTTTAAAAAATCTAAATTAATCCATTTTAAAAAAAAAATCTGATGTTATTTAGAAGTTTTTTTTGCCAAAACAACATCAAATTCAGAATTGTTTACTTTAACCACAATAACAAAACGAAGATTTGATCATCCCTATTCTCAGCTTAAGTTGTGAAAGTGAGGCATCTATGGATGCTGATCAGTAAGATGAGATTTAAGCAGACAAATTAGGATTCTCCTTACTTGCAATTAAAGTTATCAAAGAGGTCCCATGGCTGCTTTTGAGGGCACAAAGGTGATACTCTTTTCCTATATGCCAATCAATTTACTAAAATAAGATGTTCCACTCCAAAGATTGACTGCAGTCTGTTCAATTCTGATACTTGGTCTTGAATAGAGAAGTATTTCTTCAACAAAATATTGATTGAGCTATTAGAACATAGCAATTAGTTTGTTAGTTTTTGATAAATGTTATAGAAATATTGACTTCATGTTGCCAACTCTAATACTTGGTCTTGAAAGGAAAAGAAATACTTCGATGGAAATTTGATTGCTATTATAGTCATGCAATTAGTTGGTTAGTGAATACTCAATGTCAGGAGTGAATACAACTATTTAGCTGCGGGTTCAATTGAACCCGGTACTTTTGACACGGAACAAACTTTTTTTTTCTTGATAACCCCGTGGTGTCCAGGCCAGGAACATACATTTATGTGTAAAAAGATATTATAATTGTAACAAATAGTAGGTCTGACTAATAGTTTTAAAAATAAAATGGGTTCTATGTTAAGAATCTTAAAAGTTGAAACAACAGATTTTGAATCCTAAATCCGCCTCTGCTCAATGTCATAAAGTTATAAGTGAAGTTGTGTGTCAAAGTAAAGACTCATAGAAGTATATGATAGATACCTTAGTTCATGCCAAAACATTTCTGTACATTCATGCAAGAAGGGCCGCAGTGGAGCAAGAAAATCACCTCCTGCGCACTGCTGTGTTGAATGTGTATTTTCGGAGATAAAAAGTGAGGTAGCAACATGGACAATAATGGATGGATCTGGATCCCCCAGTATAGCTTGCAGCTCCCTTCTTATCCAAGGCTCTATTCTCTGTAACATCTTTTCTTTGGTACTCCTATTATCCATGTGCTATAAATTAAAATACAGTAAAGATTAGAACCAAATTTAGTCGTCTCAAGCAGAATCGATTAAGACAGACAACTTCTAGCCATCTGGTTCTTCCTATCAGGATAGTAGATATAATAATAGCTACCACAATTCCCCTAATTTATTAAGTGAATTGGATAAATCTATTGGGGTAATCATTACCTGCATAAGACAATTTTTAGATGAAAAAGGAACAGCCTGCAATCTCTCTTCATATATGCTGCAACCAAGTATACCATTCCAGGTCAACAAATATCATCTATTAGGATTTTCAAGACCAAATTCAAACTCCTATAGGTAAGTAAATGGTATAGGATAAACCTGCGGCTATTAAGGGGAAATTACAAATAATTAGTAGAAAAAGTACCTAGAACGCCAGAGAATGATTCTCCTGGTAATATCATCTGGATTTAAAGCTCCAATCTGATCAAACGATCGCCGTCTTGGAAACGGCCTCGTTCTGGAGCCAAAAGTATTCAACTCTTCTCTCCTACTCCTAATCACTCTGTCCAACAAGAAATCACTAATTCATTGGGGATAATTCAGAGCAACTTAAGGAGATTTCAAATCAATTATACTTCAACACTAAAAATTAGTAGTACAATTTCGTTTATGAGCTCAAACTGGTAGATAATTTAAGGACAAATAAACTAACCTTCGGTCCGCCAATCGATCTCTAGGCCTAGAGGAGACAAAACCTGAGTTTAACTTCTTAGTCTCGCTACGAGCTGATAATTTTTCTTTCTGGAAGGTCCGGGATGAGGAGCTGATTCTGGAAAACCATGAATCAAAGTCGGCGTTGCAGAGAGGGCATTTTCTGTTCAGATCGCTCCATCTGCGGATGCAAACGATGCAATAGGCGTGCATACATGGGATAATTACCGCCGCGCTCCGATAGTGTAACCGGCAGAGGCATATCGGGCATGATTTCCGGGCAACGGCAGTGACAATTCCCTTTAATCTGGAGTCCATAGGAGAGCAACAATTTCAAGTCGGGTCAACTATTTATTTATTAAATTATAAATTAGTCTACTAAGAGTAAATTAAAAATTAAATTACTAGTGAAATAAAATTAACATCAAAAAAAATATCACATAAATCGATAAGAATTGAGGTTTTTTTTTCTTTTGGACCAACTAGGCTGTTGGTTTCTCATTCGGTGGTATTTAATACCTATATTGTATTAGAGTTCAATTAATCTAAATTTACATTGTGTAGGATCTTATTCTAGAGAAACACTTCCTATCGAGAAGGAAATTTTCATACCAAAACACGAAATTAAAACTCTGATTTTTATTTTTTTAAAAGTCGGCCTCATATCGTTGTTCCATGCTAGAATGCTTTTTTGAAGTTGCTCCATCTCGTTGTGTTATTTCAATCACCACGAAATGTTATAAATATGTTATTTACGTGTTATTTGAATAAAATACTTAAAATTTATGTAATATTGATGGCTATTTAAATACAAAATGTAAATTTGTAGCTCTGAAGTGAATAGTTTGTAACGTATTTATTCTCTCAGCTAAAAAATGAAAAATTTGTAACTCGAAATTTAGTTGATAGCTCCATACGAGTTGGGGACAATTTTTCACGTTAGTATTTGCAAGTAATTGGACGATACAATCAGAAATTATTATTTATTTTTAAGAAGTGAAGCTAGTTACCTAAAAAATAAAGTAGGCAATTAGTTACAATAAAATAAATACACAAAATGGATACAAGTTAAATTCTTATTCGTACACAATTTTTTTTTCCTTTTTCTTGCTAAAAAGTAATTAATACTCTACCTCATACTTAAAACTTGTACATTGCAGATCAAACGCTAACTAAAAAAGTCATAATAAAGGAGTATTTACTATTCACCATAATTCTTATTGATCTCGAAACGGTAGGTAGGAGTATTATTATTAAGAAGAAAAAAAACTGAACATTACCATTTTGATTATTTATGATAATTTATAATTAAACCCATAAAGCACCAACGTTTTTGAGTTTAGGCTTTAAGGCCCCTTGTAGATGAAGACTCATGACCTCACTTTCCCCACCGACCATTTGTCCGCCGATGAACACCGCCGGAACCGTCGGATTGCAGCCGAGAGTCGAAAGCGCGGCTTCAATCTCACGGCCAGCTCTGTTCATCTCATCGAGCTCGTAAACGGCAGTGTTAACGCCGAGGTCGGAGAAGAAAGACTTAATTGAGTAGCTCATGCAGCAAGCAGTCTTGCTAAATATCACAACTGGCTTTTCACTTACCATTTTGCTTACTCTCTCCATTACAAATTTCAACAAATTAATTAAATAAAGAGGAGTTTTTTCAGCTCTGTGATTTTTGTTGAGAGACTTTTGAGTTTTAAGGTGAAAGGGTCCAACGAGACATGTATATATAGACTTCCTAATTTACTCTACATGCCAAAAAAAAAGAAGAAGAAGTACCTAATAATAATAAGATTTATTTAGCTTTACTTTCTTTTATTCTATAATCACTGTATTGGCGAAGTCAAAATTTTTAATAAGCGGGTACAAAATTTTAAGAAATAGACACATGAACTAACCGAAAAAAGTTCAACATCTACTATTTATATATAAAAAAATATTTTAATCATACATAAATAACATAATTTTTTATCGAAGAGGTTCGGATGAACGTCCACTAACAATGCTCCGCACCCCACTACGAGTGTTGTCAATGCAAAAAGTAAATTTTTAGTCATCGAATGTAGGTGAATATAGTCTTTTACAAATTTAAATAAAATATATATATATCTTATTTTATATTCGAAGAATTTTGGTGATTTTTTTTTTATAAAAAATAAAATAAAATTACCGCTAGACAATATGTCTAACAACCTTTTATTATATGGCAAAAAACTAAATTCCTCTATAGGATTAAATATAAGGAAGGGGACTATGTCTTACCTTATAAATCCTAATAATGTAACGACCTTCTGCTAATTAACAATCATGAAGAAAATAAGAATTTGAGAGCACTAGGCATTCTATTATCATCACAGAATTAATTATACACTCTATGAAGATATTATATAGGAGAATGCTTAACTAATGTAAAATTATAAAAACATAGAAGACAGTTAAGTTACAGAAGTATGAACTAAAAAAGATAGGTTGACATTCTAAAGTAAACTGAAGTATATTTTTCATGTCTTCTTCTTTAAATTTATTCAACAACATTTGATAGTTTATCACTTCTTCTTAGAATTATTGGATATATCTTGTTGATATTGTCATATGATTCTGCTTTGTCAACCTCATTGATAGGTCATTAGAACAAACTCCCTCAGTCATCTTACCATCCCAACTATTCTTTCTTTCATGCTTCTTTTTTGTTTTTTTGCGCTATTGCCTAGGAGAAATATCTGCATCATCCCTAGCAGCATTTGCAAAATAGTGATCCAACAAATCCTCTTCGTCACCTTCCTCAATGTTGTCCTCATCTTGTAGGTTAGCAAACCTATTCGGGGAGAAAGTACTACTACCGTCAACTTGCAGTTGTTTGTTAGTATTAATAGATGCAGGACAAGTCAACTTTTCAACATTATAACTCACCAATGCATCAATAAGCTCCTTGTCACTAGTAGAATATTTTTTAACATTAGAATCTGTTAAAATCAATTATCGTCAAGGATATAACAGAGATGAAACACGGGCAATGCTACTAGCTTAGGCACAAAGCCTGGTGCTCCGGGGCTCAATTTGCTATGAGTTGTGACATGTCCATCCTCTTCTTCCACCAGGTTCGTCCATAGACTCTCAATTGATTGACTATTGAACAGTCATATGGTTAGCGAAGTTCGATTTCCCACCTTGTAATTTCCTCTACCATATTCCCTTCTCTTACCCCATTTTTTTTTTTATAAAAAATAAGTATTATATTGTAGATCTTTTTATAAATATAAAACTCAAAATAAATAGTATAGAAAGCTACAAATTCAATTAATTCAGTCAGTTAATACTATAACTCAATGTCCCCCATCATGCATAAGAATCTGAGCAATTAACTAAAAACCTTTGTAAATCATTTAACAGCCGTTATACAACCATGAGGGCAAGAATATAATTCAAGTGGGAGTAATTCAACTTTATCAAATCCATTTTCATTAATCACTATATATAGCATAGAAATTCAAGCAACATGACATATATACTTGTTGTCCCTTATGCATGCTTTTTCATTATAATAAACACATATATTTCAAGGTGATTTGAAATCCCATTTAAATCACTAAATCAAACTTTAATCTTATATTTAGGGGATATAAAAATTATATATATATATATATATATATATATAAAAAATCACCTTACATAGTGTAATTTTTTATCAAGGTGTTCAGGTGAACACCCTCACCCCACCCCTCCCAGATCCACCCATGTACACTATTATCTCGCGACTATTAATGATTGTGGTGAGTAATAGATATCATTTCGAGCCTTAAACATGAAATTAATTGTCTGTAGTATGGAACACATTACTCTAATAATGGGACTTTTCCAGGTGAACATGAATTAGTTGAGCTCCAAAATGAGCATCACAGAAATGAGAAAATAAAAAAAAGAAGATTCTTATCATATACGGAAAAGGACGTGTCATTGTACGGTTTTAATTTCTCGTTTATGATAGCTCAGTCTTTTTTATTTCTTTTATCCTAGTTATATTTATTAGCCATGAAATAAAGGAAAATATAATGTGGATAAAGCTAGGT
This sequence comes from Solanum dulcamara, assembly GCF_947179165.1. Taxonomy (NCBI): domain Eukaryota; kingdom Viridiplantae; phylum Streptophyta; class Magnoliopsida; order Solanales; family Solanaceae; genus Solanum; species Solanum dulcamara. The sequence goes on along the minus strand of NC_077244.1, from coordinate 62,056,962 downwards.
AGGTGTATAGAGAATCAAGTGACCACCAAAGATGCGGTACAGTGGATGGGGCTACTCCTTTTTTAATTAATTAGAGATCTCAAGTTTGAGTGCTGGATATAAAAAAATTATTGGTAGAGAATGCTTCCCTGGAATGGGCCACTACGCGACGTGAATCAGAAATAGCCGGGCTCCAATGTTGGTAGCAGACATCGCATGGAAAACAAAAAAAAATAGAGAATCAAGTGGGATAAGGAATCAAGTGACCACCAAAGATGTGGTACAGTGGATGGGGCTACTCCTTTTTTAATTAATTAGAGGTTTCAGGTTTGAGTGCTGGATATGAAAAAATTATTGGTAGAGAATGCTTCCCTGGCATGGGCCACTACGCGATGTGAATCGGAAATAGCCGGGCTCCAATGTTGGTAGCAGACATCGCATGGAAAACAAAAAAAATAGAGAATCAAGTGGGATAAGGAATCAAGTGACCACCAAAGATGTGGTACAGTGGATGGGGCTACTCCTTTTTTAATTAATTAGAGGTTTCAGGTTTGAGTGCTGGATATGAAAAAATTAAAAAAAATTACTTGATTGAGTGCTTTTTAAAAATTAATTACTGATTTTAGCGATATTTTTTATTTATTACCATTTATAGCAATACATAGCAATATTATGATAAATCTACACTTGTATTAAAAGTGAATTATGCATACAATATAAATGTATTATAAGTGTTTTAAAATATATATTATGTTTGTATAGTAAGAAACTGACATAATATATTATAAATCTATTAAAATATGTGATAAATGTATTATCCATCTATAAAACTTGTATTATATATGTTTTATAAATAGTTCTCTGCAATATGTATTAAAACTGTATTATAAATGTATTATAAGTGTTCAGTGAAAAAAAAATTATTGCTATAAATGGTAAATATTTTCTTAATATTGTATATTTATGTAAGTTTTCCAAAAAATTATTGGTAGAGAATGCTTCCCTGAAATGGGCCACTACGCGATGTGAATCAAAAATAGTCGGACTCCAATGTTGGTAGCAGACATCGCATGGAAAACAAAAAAAATAGAGAATCAAGTGGGATAAGGAAAATCTTGATTAAAATTCCCAATTAGAGAAAGCGACTGATATATCGATCTAGTCCGAATTAAGCATCTGATGTGTTGGGTCAGATTTAGGAGCGGTTTGAATTGACTTATTTTACGTGTTTTTTAAGCTAAAATAATTTTTAAATATTTAGTTTTGGGTAAGAAAAAAATAATTATTTTTTAACCTAAAAAGATAAAATAAGTCAAAAATTACAACTTAAAATTTATCATTTTTAATTTATAAATCAAAAGTTATAAGCCCATAGTCTTATCCAATTGGAAAATTTCAGTGGTCCAATATACAAATATTCGACATTTCACTCAACTAAGCAGAAAGCCATTAGGAGAATAGGATATAGAATTTTGCAATCACTTTTATTCATAAGCACATGTTTATCTCTTTGGAGACATCCGATAAAGAAATAATTACTCCGTAAATATATTCTTTACATTATCAGGTCCATATCAACATGTAAGTTTCCTTATATTTAGGGATTCAAAATCTTAAAAATAAGATATTTACCAAAATAATCTGATGGTGTAACAAAAATAATCACTTATTACATGCTTAAACACTTGATGACAACACTTATCATGCATGCACTTGTCTTCTATTGAAACACATTCATCTAAGGAAAAAAGATTAAATTTGATTAAAAAGCAAAGTATTTGATCAAGCTTTTGAAAAGAAAAAAAATGTTTCTGAAGAGTAATGGAAACTATTTTTGAGAAGCTAAAAAAAAGTAGTTTTTTCCTAAAAGTAGAAAAAATACACTTTTTAAAAGTTCAATCAAACACTAATTAATGAAGTATTTTTTAAATTAATTAATCAAACATAAATTATTTTTTAAAATAAGCTAATTTTAAAAATGTGACCAAACCGATTATATATCCTACGAAAGGATCACAAACTAAATTTTGGGCAACTTACTTACTACCCATAAATGTCCCTAGTACATCTCCAAAGGTCATGTTTTACTACTTGCTTGATTGCAATAAAGTTTCATATCTATCTATAAAAAATAATATTCCCTCAATTTATTTTAGAAGGCAGATGAAATTTACACTTAAAAGTTAAAAATATATACGTATTTATCTAGTTAAAAAGATACTGGTACTGTACATAATATGATTCGTCATTATATTTTATATGGTAGAAAAATGAACACAAATGTGGGATAGACTAAAATGTGTCACAGACATATTGAAGTGCTTTCGATGCTCGAATTAGAGGAAAATTGATCGGATAGATAGATTAGATATCTCCATCAAGAAAAAGCAAATTATTAAGAGATTCATATACTTTAAGCAGATACTTGCCCTCTCCTACAATTATCTAATGAGTCTTAAATTTAATGAGATGCTTTTTCTGTGGGCTTTTCCATAGCTTCAGTTTGTGCCATACCTGAAACATATGAGACCCCTGGACCTTGTGTTTCCATACAGATACAAAAATTTATCTCTGTTCCCCGGTACATTATTGAGAGATGCATAGGAGCATGTGTATAATTATGTTCTTTGAATATGCATTTATATGTTGCGAAAACCACATAAATTTCTAAGTTGTATCGAAAAGTCAGTTACACACTTAAACTATCATGGATATCTATTACACATCTAAATTATCTAAAAGTGAAACTATTACACACATGAATGCATAACACCACTCTCATAGTATGTGGTGTATTACACTCGCTGCCACGTGGCACCACGTCAATGCCACATCAGAAATTTTATTTTTTTACTTTTCTTTTCCTAGTTAACTATCCATCCGATTTTTTATATTTTTTCTTTTCTTTTTTTATTAATTAACTTTTCTTTTATTAATTATATTTTATACAAATTAACTCTTAATTAATTATTAACCACCCATCAGATTTTTTATATTTTTTTTCTTTTAATTATTAACCACTCATCTAACCTCCCGACCCCCTCCCAAAACCCCAATCGTCTTCTCCACCAAAATGGGAAAAAGAATTCTTCTTCTTCTTAATGGATTTTAAAAGAAAAAAATCAAGATTCAAAATGAGAAATAAATAGAGGTGAGAAGAAAAAGAGGGTAGGTGGATGTGAAGAAGAAAGGATGTAGGGGGTAGGGTGATTTTGTTTTTTAATTTTTTTTTTACTTTAATGAATTTTGAAAGAAAAATCAAAATTTAAAATGAGAGTAAATGGAGGTATTTGTGAAGAGGAAAGGATGTGGGTGGGATAATTTTTTTTTACTTTACATAATATGACTCGCTTTTTGTTTACCACATGAGTAACAATTTTACTTTTTGATAGTTTAAGTATGTAATAGATCACCATGATAATTTAAATGTGACCTTTCGATACAACTTGGGAGGGATTTATGCCTTTTTCCTTTATATGTTTAGTTTGATTTTTTCGATTGTTTTTTTGGCTTAAAATCAAAAGGAAATGAAATCATGTCGATTTTTAAAATTAAAAATCAAATCAAACAAAAAAAATGTCGGGGTTTTTCAATTGTTTTTTTTGGCTTAAAATCAAAAGCAAATGAAATTATGTTGATTTTTAAAATAAAAATTAAATCAAAAAAAATATCGGGGTTTTTCTTCGATTTTCGTGGACCCCCCTGTAAATTCATGCACCTAATCAATTGAGAAACCAAAGGGACTTCAGAAGAAAATTCTTGTTTACCTCAATCTATGCTTTTGAGGCAGAGTAAGATGTACTGATTAGATTCATGGAATAATAAAAAACAATGCAGGAAAATCAGAATAATCTTTATATCAAAATAATGAAATCTTCCCTGGTTATAATTCCAGAATAATAATCTTGGAGTAACATGGTTATGAACCAAACGAGATCCCACCATACATGACCTCCTACTTGCATCGACCTGTAGGGCTAACAACCCGAATTCTTCACATTCACAAACTCATGAAGTGCAAGACAGATCTCCAATTAAATGAACTAAATAGATGGATCAATAACCAGGTTGGATTGGTGATAGGCTTGGTACAAGTACAACGCTGTCACTCTACCCAAACAATACCATTGTCAGGATCCATGTGGTTCCACAAGCTTAACTACCTACATCAATCCTAACAGAGCATTCTCCACTTTGTCCCCACATCCAATCCAAATTTCCTCTACCGAGTACCTATCTTCATCACCAGTGATCTTATGAATAGACTCTTTACATCCCTTATCATAGAAGCTTCAAAACAGTGGGGGCTATGGTCCCACGAGATGTGTAATACATACATTTTTGGCAGAGACGGATGGATAATCTCCGCTGGTTGTCATTCTAGTTAAGTGTGTATATAACAGAAAAGCGCACAGATTGTGCAGAAGTTACATCCCGTAAAGTAAACCAAAAGAACAAGTGTACCACTGAGGCCATGACTATCTATGTAGTGCTTCCATGAACTCCAGCAGGGATTATAAACAACAAATTGCTAAGAATGTCTCCGTTAGAAATGTAGTACTACAGCTTCAGAAGTTGGGGAAAATAATGACCTATTCTACATCGGACTAACAAATTCTAAACTAAATATCTTTCCTTTTTCTGCCAGTCAAACAGCATCCTGGACAGAAAATCTCAATGCCCTTGAGTTGATGATTGGCAGGGCAAAGAGATAGAGCATCAAATGACGTCCTGGATAAAATACCAGATGATTAGATCACAATATGAATAAAATTTCCTTCCGTTTTGAGGTTCTGGTCAGCCAGACAACCTCATCTTTGCACTCATTTCGACTCTCATTTTCTCCTCTTTCCCTGGAAAAAAGGAACAAATGATGGTTATACAGAAATCTGGAACTCATAAACAGTACTGTAACCCGAAGAAGAATAAATTAAAAGAAATACTTACTGAGCTGACATAGTCATCCATTGACAATTGCTTCCGTTTCTTCAGACCAGAAGGGCTTTCAGCTGCCTGTCTCGCCAAAGTGCGCTTTGATGGGGTAGTGTTCTGTCGAAATTAAAAAAAAAATTAGCATCAATCTTATTTACCTGCAAAAAATGAGTCAAGAGGTTGCTATCTAACCTTCGCAAGCTTCTTTTCTTTGCGTGCCTGCCTCTCCCTCTCATCATATTCTTGATTTTCCCTCTCAATCAACCGAATAAGTGCATCACATCTTCTGGCAAGTTCTTGAGTGGTACGAGACTTCACAAACCAATCAAATTTGAACAAGGTGGATGTGCGAAATGCAGTCTTCAGCTCATCCCAATTTCCATAGCCAAGCTTATGAACCATACATATCTATAAAAATAACCACGATAATCATGTTACCTGATAGTGGATTAAATCCTAAAAGTTCAACAGTACAATTTCAGTCCACTCACCATGAAACGATCGCACTCCTCATTATACAACTTTCCTTTGTTCTGACCATACTGGATCTTCAATTCCAACCATGGATTTTTGTATCGATCCAGCTTCTTACCAATTGCTTTCATAATCTCATCCCTCCGCGAAATTCTAGCCTCTCCTCTTTCAATGTTCTTAATAATCCTATCATAATCTGCAAGTTTAATATCCATCAAACTAAATTACCATTCTCCAAATGCTACACGCTCAACTTGTATGCAAATGTTAACCCGTAAATAATTATAATTACTTGTAAAAGCCTAATTTTGCGTGTATCCCAATTATCAAGAACTTTTTAGTAAATTTTCTAATCCTAGTTTTACATCATCAATTAGCAGGTCATATTTTTAAAAGCCTTCTCTATCTAAACTAAGAAAATAAATATTACAAACTAACCTTTCAATACACTCACATCTCAAATTACAGCTCTGTACTCTTTAATTGTCCTAAACAGTGTTCACTTTCTTAAAAGGAAAAGTAACTACTAAATAAAATGATACTAAAACAAAACAGTTGCACGGGACCCACTTATTCTATGCAGTGCAAGCTCTCTTTTTCAATGGTGTTTGGATTGGATAACTTTTTCAGAAATCAAAATCAAGTTTTGGATTTTTGAAACCAACAATAACAAAAAGATCATGTTTCGAAAGAACCCTCTTCTTCCCCGATTGCCACAAATTGACCAACACTATTGTTTCAAGGTGTATAATTGCCATTAACCTTTTTGTTATATCTGTGGTCTAGTGGTCAATGAAATAGTGGTCAATGAAATAGAAGGAGAACCATGAAATCACAGTTCAAGACTCATCGGCAGCAAAATAACACTAGGTGATTTCTTTACATCTGCTAAAGCCTAGGGCAGAGTACCCGATACTTGTGCTGGTGGGAAGCAGCAGATACCCGGTGGAATAGTCGAGATGTGTGCAAGTAGGTTTGGACACCAATTCACAAAAAAAACTGGTTTTTATATTGCTATGGTACAATGTATTGTTAGTCTAAATGCATGAAATTCTAATGAATTGACACAATATTCATAGTGGAGATGGGATTAATTATATGGCAGCCAATGCTCGTTTTATAATATAATATGTTGCACTGTTGGCTTTTTATTTGGCCAAAGTTTCCAATCCAAACTTCATTCTGTTTCTAAGCGAAACTTGCAATCACAAATCAATATTTCAAAAAAGATTTTTAGAACTCCATCACGAAACTGTTTTTTTTGAAATATCAAATCAGAAATATCCAAATGCCATTAGGAAATTGTTAGAATTGGAAAAGGAAAAAATAGTATATACAATTCTACTTAGAATAGGAATAAGAATAGTATATAGAATCCTGCTTGGAAAAGGATTATAATGTAGTGTCCTAGTTGGAAAAGGAGTCTAATGTAGTGTCTATAAATAGGATCTCAATGTAATAATATAGATATACAATTCAATAATATTCTTCTCCAGTATTTCTCACTTGATATCAGAGCTTGGTTGGGGTTTCCGCACATAATCAAGAGTTAAGATGTCTTCATCATCTTCAACAAAGTATAAAATAGAGAAATTTGATTGAGGATATAGTTTCAGTCTATAGAAGAATAGAATGAGGTCGTCCTTGGTGTTACAAGGGTTATGGAAGGCAATTGAGGAGGTTTTTTTCCAGAAGAGGTCAAAGAATTAGAAAAAGCAGACTTGAAAAAGAGTTTGTACAATCTTAGAGTGTCTAGTGTTCCATATTCGAGTGCAGTTAGTAGCATTATGTATGCCATGGCTTGCACTCATCCTAACATTTCACATGTTGTTAGTGTTGTGTATAAGTACATAGCATGTCCTCGTAAAGAACATAAGCAGGCAGTGAAGTGGATCTTGAGATACTTGAAGAGTACTACAAATGTGGGCTTGACTTTTTCCAAAGACAAGCTAAGTGAATCAATAGTAGGTTATGTGGATTCGGATTATGAAGAGGACTTGGATAAGAGTAGATCACTAACAAGCTATGTTTTTACTCTTTCTGGTAGTGCCATCAGTTGGAAGGCAACTTTGCAATCCGATGTTGCTTTGTCCACCACAGAAACTGAGTATATGGCAATTACAAAGGCAGTGAAAGAGGATATATGGCTAGAAGGCTTGGCGGACAAAACATATGGTAGTCAGACATCATTTTATCTGAGATATTGTATCTAAAAGGGTTTTTGATGTAGAGAAAGTGTCTACACAAAATAATCGATGACCAAGATAGTTCTGACCAATAAGTTTAGGCATTGCCTAGACTTGATTGGTGCGAGTTGTATAAGCCATTTGGAGGGCTGAGGGCAAGGCAGAGAAACATTATTCCTATTGATGAAGGAAATTTAAGACAAGGGGGAGATTTGTTTATTATGTATTGAATTTTCCCCCGGTATATTTTAAGAAACTCATAATCCCTATTGGTTTGAAAGACTCTTTGTCCTAATAGATTTGGAAAATGAATATATTGTCCTAAGATTGGAAGAACTTTTTCCTCATAGGTTTTGGGCTACTTGGGATCTATCTATCTATATATATAGGGCATATAGTCGGGGATTCTATAGGAGGCAGAGGACCCACAATGTAGTCTTAAGGGCTTGAGAGCATTGTACACTTCTTTCTGGACTACATTCTCATATTTGATTAGTTACGTACGTCTTTTCGATGATTCTTCAAATGTGACTTACGTAGTTACATTTTTTGTCAATGCTGTGCGAAAATTCAACACCACCTCAAGGTCCAGCAACCTCTGGCGACTAAAGCCCAACCAGCGTCGTTGATCACAGATCCGTCACGCATGGCTAGATCTAGGGTTCCAGTGATCGCGTCGATGCATGAGCCTATACGACCAATTTTCCAACAACTTTCTTGTTTAATATCGACTAGTTTCTTTATTCCGAGATGATCCATAGATTATATACCAAAGTACGAGCACTTCTCGGCGACCACTATACTGTTTGCGATATATATAAGTTTTCCAACAACATTTTCTCTTTATTTCAGATTCACTTTTGCCAAAAGGATATACTCAGATATTTGGGTTGGATTATAATGATACTTCCTCTCCTGAGGCTATAGTAGCATATGTCCGTCTTTTTCCATATATGGTTGTCATTTGTTTTTGGCCTTTTAATCAATTGGACATTAAGAATGTTTTTCTCCACAATGATCTTGAGGAAAGTCTATATGGAGCAACCACCTAGTTTTGTTGCTCAAGGGGAATCTAGTAGCCTTGTATGTTGATTGCACATGTCACTCTATGGTCTGAAATAGTCTTCGCAAGCTTGGCAAGCTTTGGGAAGTTCAACACAATAATTCAAGAGTTAGGCATGACTTGTAGTAGAGCTGATCACTCTGTGTTTTATCGGCATTTTACATCAAATTCATTATTTCATGAGAAGACTAAACACATTGAGATTTGCTGACAATTTTATGAAGCCAGGTGATCGACTTGCAAATATCTTTACCAAGCCCCTCACCGATCCTCGTATTAATTACATTTGTAACAAGCTAGGTACATATGACTTATATGCACCAGCTTGAGGGAAAGTGTTAGAATAGGAAAAGGAACAAGAATAGTATATACCATCCTATTTAGAATAGGAATAGGAATAGGAATAGTATATAGAATCCTACTTGAAAAAGGATTATAACGTAGTGTTCTAGTTGGAAAAAGAGTCTAATATAGTGTCTATAAATAGGGTCTCAATGTAATAACGTAGATACACAATTCAATAATATGTTTCTCCAATATGTCTCACAGAAACAAAAAAATAGCATGTTCCAAATACTTGCAACACTATTCATTATCCAATCTTAATATGTAAAAACGGACATTCAATTAAAGAATGGTATAGCCAATAGTTGTTCCTTTAATCACAAATTAACCCACTGACACTTACCATTTAGTTCTTTGTATCTTTCTTTGAAAACATGTGCATATCTTTCAACCTCCTCCTCTATTTTCCCCTCCATTTCTGCAGCAATACTTTTTAAGTCATTGCGACCATACTTCTCACAAGCCCTGATAAAAGTATTGAAGTCTCTTCTACTCCACATTGAAAATCCCTAGATATCAAACTTGTCAACCTCCAACTATAATAAAGGTAATTACAACCGCAGGATGAGTTAGTAGATACACTTACCTCTTCCAACAGTTGCTCCTTTTCTTCCTGCTCTTCAGCCGTTAAAGGCTCTCCTGCATCTATATACATAAAACAATTTTGAGGACATTCAGAAGAAGGAGACCCCAATTATTTCCCATATAGAAATGAAAAAAAAATTAAGCTATTAAAATGGTAAGAAAAAAAATACCTTCAGGTTCTTCGACCTCTATAGTATCTTTAACCTGATTCTTCTGGTGTGTCTGCTGGAATAAGTAACACCTTTATAAACATAAAAAACACGAAAGAGTAGCAATGGGAAAAATTGAGAAATCCAAAACTTAACCAACCATAAGAAAGCGCACTTCCTTCTCATACAACTCACTCAGTCTCTGTGTATTGAAGAACTGAAAGTCGTGCCTACAAATGGCAAGAATAACCAGAACTGTGGTTAGGGGAAAAAGTACTAAGGTTGCAAGAGACCTATGGTCACAGAACCTTCATTTTGAAATGCTAATATATATGGCCCAACAGAATCAGGAGAGAACAAAACTAGTACACAAAATAGAAAAATGTGCAAACATAAACTTACAGCTGCGGCATCCGAGGAATCCGAGGCTCTTTAGGTCTTGCAGGGCCACTTTGGCGCATGGTTTGCTTGAAGTATTCAGACTCTGAATAACTAACCGCAAACGAGAGTCATGTTTTAACAGATGATGAACTAAGTTTCAGTAAATAAAAGGTAAAATGCAGCAACATAAAAAAACATACTTGCGCTTTCTCTCTCTTTTTGGAGGTTCTATCCAATTGTCGCTGACAATTTTCTTGAAATCCACCTTGTTTTCTTCCTTTATTGACACAATGCAAAGGCAGAAAGACAAGTTAAACACACAGAAAAAGTAGCTACCGAGCAAAGAGTCACCAGAATACTGAACAAATAAGCAATGTTACCTTCTCATCATCAAAGTCATACAATTCAGCAGCTGCATAAAGTTGGGAATCTATAGTTAAAGCAGTACATAAGTTACAAGAGTCGAATAGAAATGATCAGGAAATAAAGTGCATACTGTCGTCCATCTTAAACTTGATAGCATCTTCTGTAAACTTCTTCATCTTGGCATCAAGTTCAGCTGTTGCCTCTTCTCCTTTAGCTATTATTCTATCTATATCCTCATCAGTAATAGTGCTATCTTTAGCACTGAAAACCATTTCAGCACCAAACCGCACCATTTGCAGCAGCTCATCCTTGTTAACAGCTGTATTATGCATCACATGATACTCAGTCAGTTATTTCATATGTATCTCAAAAGTTATCAAGAGAACGAATTTGTACGCAAAATAAACTCACTTTTTTGCTCAGCTAGCCGCCCCTGCTGGATAACCAATGCATCAAGTGCAAGCTTTTTGTAAGCCCTTTCAATCACCTTTTCCTCAATGGTATACTGCATGAATAATTGAAAAGCATGTCTCACCACACCACCAGAAGATCCCAAAGCAGCATCTTTTCAGTGCATATACACATTAGGGAAAGAAAACCAACCTCAGTGCAGAAGCGGAATACTTGGACTTCCTTCTTCTGACCAATTCTATGGGCCCGGTCCTGAGCCTGCAAATCAACCTGTGGATTCCTGCAATTTCATTAATGCAAAGACAAGAGATTCAGATACCATCCTGTTTCCTGGGTTTTACAAATCTACAGCGCTAAAGATCCTCACCAGTCACTATCATAAAGAATAACAATATCTGCTGTAGCAAGATTGATACCAAGACCACCAGCTCTGGTTGACAACAAGAAGGCAAATTTTTCACTCCCTGGTTTGTTAAAAGCCTCAATAGAAGCATCACGATCCTCACCACCAGTATTTCCATCAATCCGGCAATACTGGTGACCTCGGAACAACAAGTAGTCTTCAAGGATGTCCAATAGCCTGGTCATCTGAATTAGGAAATAAAAAGAAAGGGTTAAGTCTGAAAGCTGAAGATCCAGAAAGCTGTTGAAACTTCAGATAGACACAAGAAAATGAAGATAATTAGAGGGTGAAACCTGTGAAAATATTAAAACCCTTGAGCCACGTTCCTTTAATTTAGGAAGCAACTTGTCTAGAAGAACCATTTTCCCTGCAACAAGTTACAGGAATTACAAGGCATGTAAAAACTGCTGCAGAAAATGGAAATTAGACACACCAACAACCCAGATGCATTCAAAGATATCAAAATATTACCAGCATTTTCTACAAGATGCTCTCCTGTTGTATATGGAGGTCCTGGCTCAGCACCTTGGAAAAGATACGGATGGTTACAGCATTTTCGTAGCTGCATTGCTATATTGAGAAGACGCTTGCGCTCCCCTCCAGAATTGACAACTTCAAGATCTTTCTGCAGCAGAGCCTTGTAGTACTGCTTCTGCATCTGTGACATACCGACCTTAAGAATTGTTTCTTTTTTGGGAGGCAGACCTTTCTCCACATCAGACTTCAGCCTCCTAAGAAGGAATGGACGCAGGACCTGCCCAAGCAACCAAAGTTGAAAACTCAGTTTATGTTTACAAGGCTTCTCCCTCAAAGTTCAAAGCCAGTGAAAGATGAAATAAAAAAGAAAGAAGAGAGATCATAGAGTAACTATTGTTCAAACTGCATGAACTGCTTGGTCTCAATTATAGAAACTACTATTAAAAAGCAACACACCTTATGAAGCTGTTGGACCACCTCCTGCTGGTCAGACTCACCAGAAATCTGGAACCACTCATCAAAAGTCTCAGCTGAGCTAAAGATCTCAGGCAGCAGAAAGTTCAGTAGTGCCCAGAGTTCATGAAGATTATTCTGTGTAATATCATAGAATTCATACTTCAATTAAACTGAAAGTGCAAATATACTATCAAGATAAAAAGGCTCATTGACATTGCAGCAAAGATGCAAAGTTTGGATCAGAAAGTAATTTTTTGAAGTAGGAAAAAAGCTTGACCAGCACAAAATTAAAAGACATACGTATTAATCAGGTCATTTATCAACATTAGTTGGAAAATAGTTCAAGTATTCTCTGGTAGGAGCAGTATTTGAAATCTGAAAGGTTAGGAGTAGCATTGTATCATACTAGTTTGAAAATTTCAGATAAGTAATTTGTATTAAGGGAAATTGGAGTAAATAATGCACAATAAAAAGTCTAGTAAATCCAGAATTATAGCCTACATACAAGGAAAATAACAAAATAAACATCACCTGAAGCGGTGTCCCCGTGATAAGTAATCTATAATTAGTGTTGTAGAGCCTCATTGTTTTTGAAAGAAGAGAATTTTCATTCTTGATTCTATGTGCCTCATCAATTATGATGTAACGCCAACTAAAGCGTCGTAAAGCAGACTTCTCTTTGATAACCATCTCAAAGCTTGTGACACACACATCAAACTTCCCTGCAACAAGTAGTTCCTCACGTATGTATCTCTGTAAACAAAACACAACAGATGGCTTGAACAAGCATTACAATGTGCAAAAGAGGAAAGCAAATGAGCCTATAAGAGTTGTCGCTTACCCTTTCATCAGGATTTCCAAGGAACTTAACAGCACGTAAAACAGGACAGAAACGTTTGATTTCGTTCATCCAATTGCCAAGCGTGGATTTTGGAGCAACAACCATGTGAGGACCAGTTATTCCTCGAAATTCATGTAGGTAGCCCATCAAGGAGATGGTTTGCAACGTCTTACCAAGACCCTATGCAATATTAAGAGGATTAAATGATGATGCTCTCCTAAAGGTCATAATTGCAAAATGTAGGGAGAATAGAGCATCTCAATACAGTTGCATATGACCATACTAACCATTTCATCAGCAAGTATTCCATTTATTCCATTCTCATACAGTCGAATCAGCCAGTTCAAACCAGCAAGTTGATAATCCCTCATCTTCCCTTGAATACCTGACACAGTATTTATGATGTGATACTCAGATGCTTAAAGAAGAATGAAAAATGAAGGCACTAACAGAGAAAATTTGTCTCAGATAGATGCCTGTATCTCAAACTTCAACTGTTCAATATATCATTATTTTCCGAAATACACTTAAATTCAAAACTTTGAGCAGGCTACCATGCTTCATATAAAAGAAGTATAGGAGAATTCAACAAGTGTAACCTCACTAACTTTGTTTTCTTTAAATTCACAGTTTCCAATAATGATGCTCAATAACCTAAGGTGATTTAGAGGTATTGGCAAATCTCCATCCCTCTAAACCTCGCTTATTTCTTTAGTCACCTTATATAAATAAAATGATAACAAAAATAACTTGATTCTGTGCAGCCATCAATCACTTCCTCACATGTTTAACTAACACTATCACTTGTAACAACAACTTGACTAAATAACCGTGCACAGAGCTACTCACACTATACAGCTCACAGGATTATTGAATAAGTAACTTCTATTAAGTAGGACCTATGCCCAAGTATCTGATCTCAGCCTTTTCAGGATGGACCTTCCAGTTTAGTAACAACTTCATAATACACAGTTAAGTAACAAAATCATATTACAAATACGCTTGCATCAAAATATATCTTACAGGAGGGTTGTGCCATAAGTCGTGTATTCCCAGAAAGTTCATCTTCTTCATCTTTGAGATACTCTTCATCTTCTTCCTCTTCAGTTACCTTTGATGCATGACGGCCCCTAAAGAAAGGAAAGGTTATCAAATTGGCTCATAATGAATCCACGCACAGAACTATCTCCGGTAAGTGGTAAAAAAATTCTCCTTTATATGGCACAACATAAAGCATACTGTGTGAAATACGTCCACACAAATAATCATCTGAAATAACATGGTACCATCCAACTCTAAAACCAGGTTGTGTATGACTGTTACTTCAGGCTTCAGTGTATAACTTTATCTTTTTATGATTAAGGAAAGCTTTTTATTCGATATTCACATTACACTGCAGGAACTGCAGAACATGTAGAGAAAAGGAGATCTTTTTATTCGATATTCACATTACAACTCTCCTTTTACCTTTTTATGATTAAGAAGAACTTTTTATTCGATATTCACATTACAACGCCAGGAACTGCAGAACATGTAGAGAAAAGGATCATGCCTCTGTTTTTAGATGATGAGTCAATGAAGCCCTTCTATGTGTCAGCATAGTTTATATCAAAAGGAAACAACTTGAAAAACAAGCAAGCAAAATGAAAGTCCTAGCCAGGATATATAAATAGCAATGTGTATGTACATTGTGTTGATTTTACGTTGCAAACACTTGCACATAAACTCCCACTAATAGGCAAAGAAGATGTTATTCTATTGTAAGGAAGAATCAAATAAATTAACCTAAAAAACTAAATAGTCGCTTCTTCTTGCTTGAACCTCAGTTCCATATCACTCACTCCATGCTCTTAACATAAACTATTGAATAACAAAGAAATTCCAGATGATTAGCCAAAATGCATTGCTCAAAGTATTTAAGCTCTATAAGTCTCTGGGATCACAATATCGGCCTGCGAATTTAGAAAAAAACAACAAATATAGGTTCAAACGAAGATACTCATACCTTCCTTTTGTCTTCTTTGGAGCGGTGGACTGCTCACCCTTGGCAAAATGCGCAAATAACTCAGTTTGCTGCAAGAGATACTTCAATCGCCCCTGTCCTTTGTCATTCTGCCACAGATACATCAGCATTGAGTACGCCTTTATGAACAATTAAAACAAAAGAAAAGGGGAACCCGCAAGTATTCTCACTGAGATACCATGTCAGCCTCAATGGCAGCATTCTGTGAATCCAACATTTCTTGTATTTTCTGCTTCTTGATCCTCTGCATCTCTTTCAACCTGGCCTTTTCACGCTTTGAGATTTCATTGACTGCAACCTCTTCCTACAGGTAATATAGCAGAATTGGTGAGTTACACAATAAATGTCTTAAAACTTGTCAAAACATGAAAGCTGCTAAAAAATAAATATTTTATATGGTTCGCTAAGTAATTCAATAAGGAAAATTGCCCGGCATTTCACTATAATATGCCAGAAAAAATATGACTACAAAATGGAGGAGCTCCCATTCCAATGGTGAGATCCATATTAACTTCAGTTTCCCCGATAGCAAAAGCTCCTCCCAGAACGTGGGCGCATACTTGAAAATAAAATTTCAATCTAAATGACTAAAAAAACCCTAGCATGGACAACTTGGCCAAGCATTAGCAAAATGAGACATGATATTGGGCATTAATTCGGCAGAACCACCAAAATCAGATAAAAGTAACCCTAATATCAGAATGACCATAACAACTCTAGCAATCACGTGAGATCAGCCCCATTAAGATACCTCATTATCCTCATCTTCTAGGTCCGCTCCATCGATAGGAGCATCATCGTCTTCCTCTTCGTCAGAGTCCTCAGCGGCCCTGGCGACAGCCTCAAGCTCCTCTTCGTCTTCCTCTTCATTGACCTGACCTTGTACTTGTTCCTCCTCGGAACTATCTGATAGAGACTCCTCCGAAGATGATCTGTCTCTCGACTGTTTACCCATGGTGCCGATGCTAGGGTTTCTCAGGTGGGAGAGACTCGCCGACTAACTAGCGAATTGCTAGGTTTGGTCGTTTGGAATAATATACTTTGCTTGCTAAGAAGAACCAAAATAGGTGTTTGATTATATATGGTGATGTAATGTGCCGATGAAATGAGAGTTCCCGCCACTGGTGGGTGATCTGCAATTTGGCGCCTTTTGGTATTGGATGGACTCTGATAGGTTTTTGGGAGATCTGCACAAACAGGATTAATTTGAGTGGCCGAGATTTTGGAATCAAACTAAAAAATTGAGTTTTTAAAGTTATGTATTTTATTTGGAAAAAAATAAAATTTTATAAGTGATTTTATTTTATTTTTAAAAAAGTTGATATAAGCTTGAATCTATTATTGAAGGAAGATACACGTAACTAAAACATCAAACAATTCAAGCAATTGATGTTGGATTTCAAAATTTTGATAAGTGAAATCTCATATACTATGTTGGAGTTTGAAAATCTCATACAAATAAATTTTAATTTTGTATATTGAAGTTCAAAGCTCTTAAATATGAAACTTCAATTTTAACTCAATTTTTTAAAAAAAATTCCTACTACAAGTTTTATAGCAATCCCATTTTTCACCTTGAATTGGTCAAAATATGCGAAATTTTTGACTTTTCGTGGAGGACCCAAACCGGAAGGAGTCTAGTTGTGAGCCCTAATCTTGCGTAGAGATCGAAGATCTGCTTGAACTCAAAACACAATCAAAATTTGAATTTATAAAAATTGAAAACCCCAAATACAATCATAGCTAATGCATTATATAGACTTTGTTTTTTTAGTTTATTCAACACAAAAATCTAATAAACATAAATTCAAATAGTATAAGTATGTTGTATTCATTAAGAATAAATCTCAATAAAATATCAAAGCAAAAAATGCAAACAAAATTTAGAGATCTCTTATAACCTTGGTCAATATAATATTTCAAATATACAGGAAAATGTAGTGTTACAAAACAACAAGACATAATATATAAATTTTGCTATTTTAATTTTTGATGTACATAAATAAACATTTAAAATTATGTAATATATTCTACACAAGAGAAATAAGAAATCTTATAAAATGTCACGTAACATACAAATTGACACAAGCCGGAAGAAAATTACCTTGGCCAAACGGTAAAGGAAGACGTTACGTCCAGCAAACATTCTGCGGTTTTACCACTGCATCACGTCGTTTTCCGAAGGCGACAAGGAAATCTTCTTTCTTTTGTGAATTATAAAGGAGAAAGGAAATCCAGGAGTGCACGAAAAGCACCTAATTGTCCCCAAAATAGTTGACCTTTCTTCCTCGTTCTTTCTCCGCTGCAACTTTTTCTCCGTACAGGTTATGGATGGACGAATTTTGTTAAAGGGGGTTATATTCATGTGCTTAACTGCCTGTTCAACTGCTAGAGGTAATTGTAAATGCCATATACTACTAATACTTGTTTTGATTTGCAATAACTAATGAGTGCAGTGCATTTATCGGACTGCATTTGCTATGTGATTATGTATAATTGGAATTCATCTGAAAACTTGAAGTTTTATCAGTACAGTAGCAAGTGAAATTTAAGATTCTGGCTTTAAATTGTTAATCAACCTTCTTGATTATTTCTGGATTGATATATAAACTCTAGCTAGACCCTCTCAAACAGTTGTTATTAAACCCTAGGTTTATGTCGCCTTTCATTGCTCATACCTGGACTGCCTAGCCTGGTAATTGAGGTCTATACACATTTAAGTATTCCCCCGGTGTTAATTAGGGATACTTGAGTTTGTTCTCTTCTTGGACTTGGTAATGCATTTTTAATCAAGATGACACTATTTCATGACTGGGAAAAAGAATGGGCTAGGAATGGTTTGGGATGCAAGAGGAAGACAAAAGTCCAGTGAAGTTTATGACCAAGACTGATAGTTCGGCTAAGATAGCATTTTAGACATCCATATACGGATATTTTTGCTGAGACACTGGGCATGTCTCAAATACTTTGTAAGCTTATGTTGTGTTGAGTTACCGAGATGGACATGGCAATTCCCACTATGTATCAACAGATACGTAGTGGTATCTATGGATACTTTGGACCGTGGTGACGGACAAATGGAAATTAAAGCTTCAAGTGAAGCAACCTAGATAAGGTTGTACAGGCATTGTTTACTTTGTTATGTATTTAGATGTAATTTTTTGTGTGCAAAAATAAATTCCCAACAGATGCATTGTATTTGCAAACTGATAATTGGCATGGTTGGTTATGACAACTGATTTACAATTAAATTATTTTGGCTGTAGACCTCAAAGTGAAGGATCAAGGAACAATCTACAATCATACTCTTGCCACCATATTGGTGGAATATGCTGCAACGGTCAGTTTTTGTTACATTTTAAATAAGTGAGTAGGGTCAGAATTCTTTTAATTGAAGGGTAATCCCTTACTTTTATTGAAAATGGTTGATGTGATTTGGCTGGATATCATGATGGCGAAAATTGGACTTTACCAAGAAACGATGGACTGAAATCCCAATTTCCAATTTCTTTCTGTGTAGTTTTGATTTATATATTCCTTGAACTCTTCTTACTCGTTTTTGCTGCATTTGATTTGCAGTTAATATATTCCATACTTCACCAGTTCAAGTTGTTTTATTAGGGAACCAATTATATCCATACTTGTGACGTTCTTGCTGGACTTTTGACACCTTGAGTATATAACAAAAATAACCCCTATGTTTGTAGGTCTATGTATCAGATTTGACAGAACTATTTACTTGGACATGCCCAAGATGTGATGATTTGACGAAGGTATTTTGTTCGGGTTGTTGTGAATATATTCTTCAGGTTGAAGAGAAGCTTTATGTAAATTTCATCCTGTGCTATTCTTATATGATTAACTTGTCCAAGCCTTCATCCTGTGCAGGGGTTTCAAATTTTAGAGCTCATTGTTGATGTGAAGCGATGTCTACAGGTGAAAATCAAATAGCGCAAAAGCATGTCGTGCTTACATTTGTAGGTGCTAGTTTGGTTCTAACTATTGATATCCATTTCAGGCATTTGTGGGGGTGGATCCAGATCTTAATGCCATTGTAATTGCTTTCCGAGGCACACAGGGAACCAGGTTTCATTCTACTCCGAGCCGTGCTCGTCATCCATGTGGTTCCATGTTTAATTTGAATGTATGGTGAAGCAAAAATGTTTTATTTTGCAAATAAGAAGTCTGACTAGTTTTTTGAGATGGATATCTTAGTAGATATATCAGAGTTGCCATACATATGTCCAGTTCAAAAAGCATAGATCTTTAGCTCTCTTAGTCTTTTGGTGTAAAAGTGAATATGTACAAGAAGTAGATAGGATGGTTAATTTCCTTAGTTCTTTTCACATGTAGCTAGTGTACTAAGATGCATATTGTTGGGGTTGTACTACTTATCCATTGCACTCTCTGGGTGCTATTTTCTTTAATAAAATTTCATTACATTTTTGAAAAATGTCCAGCTCAAAAATCATTTTTCTTGGAAGGAAAAACTGCTCGAAGGGTATTTTTGAGAAAAAAATATAAGGATGAGAGCATTTTTGACCCTTTTACCCTTTAAATTATAACAAGTAGTCTCTATTTATACGACGTCTTTGTAGCTTCCGTCTTTCCCTTCTGTTTTCCAACATTCAACCGGTGTTTCTTTCAGGGACTCCGTTAAACACACAAAACATAAAAATACTTAATTTCTGAATACAAATACATGATTTGAATTAAAGTTATTAGGTACGGCTGATCCCGTACGTGGGCTCTAGCTCCACCCCTGTTGTCTTCCTCTTCCCAATCAAACCCAGCCAAAGAAAAAGGGTACACATAAAAACGGAAGGATTTTTTTTGGTTAGATGGGCATTTAAAATTTATGCCATTAACTTTTGATGATTGGGAAGAGAGGTCTTGTCATCGTTCAAGGTAGAGGAAGTCCATTTAGGTTTTCAATTAGGCAGGAAGTCCAAGTAATTCAGTTTTCTTTTTTTAATGGAGGAGAATATTGTGAAGGTGGAGCGACGGGGAAGTTGACCAGACCTTTCATGTCTACTAGCCTGTTTGGCCAAGCTTTTGGGAAGCCAAAGTGTATATTTTTGTAGGGAAGTGCTTCATTTGGAGAGTTGAGATGCTTGGTCAAGCTTTTATGGAATAATGAGTATTTTTGAGTAGTAGTAGATGTTGTTTTTCAATAGATGTAAAAGTAGCTTTTCCCAAGAAGGATTTTTGGAACCTTGGCCAAGCACAATTTTGGTGCTCTAACATTGGCAAAGTGTTTTTCAAATTGATTAGCCAACCACAAGCTGCTACTCTTTAAACGTACTTCTTTGAAAAACATTATGACAAAAGCACCTTTCAGAATAAGCAGATTTTGGAATCTTGGCCACGCAGACTATAAGTTATGAATATAGTTCGAGAGATTCTTTTTGATCTTGCCGTGTGATTATGCCTAAAATCCACTAAGCACTGGTGGATCTGTTCATATAAAGCTGCATGCATCTCCAACATAATGACGACTAAGTTCATTTGCTTTTTTGATACAGCATACAGAATTGGATTGCAGATCTATACTGGAAGCAGCTTGATATAGAATATCCTGGAATGGAAGATGCAATGGTGAGTGTACAATATTTTGAATCTTTTCTGCTTCTGATTTGTGTATTTATCATCTTTTCTGCGGGAAGATTAAAGTCAGTTTTGCATCTTGCAGGTGCATCATGGATTTTATTCTGCTTACCACAACACAACATTACGACCTGGAGTGCTAAGTGCTGTTGAAAGAGCAAAAGAGCTGTATGGAGACATTCCCATTATGGTGACAGGACATTCAATGGGAGGGGCCATGGCTGCTTTTTGTGGATTGGATCTCACAGTATGTTTCGAACTTGCTGCTATTTTTATGACTTTCCATCGTCTATATATTTTGACTTCCTTTTCCAATTAGATAGTTCAGGTTATAGAATACCCTTGTAAGTACTATTGCATTTTCACTCACTGACGAATAGTTACATGTTTCAATTTCCCACTTTGCTTCATGAATTATGAATTTATGATTTGACAAGATGCGTTTTATCTCTCTTTTACTAATATTTTTTATTGATCAGTTGTAGATGTTCATACTTGTGATTAGAAAAGGTGGAACTGTATGCTTGATGGATCTTGTGACATAACAAGGCTTCCCCCCCTCCCGGAAAAAAGAAAAGAAAAATGAGCTAGTATTTCTATTGACTTATTTTATGTATGCTTATTCCAGGTAAATTATGGCTCGCGGAATGTTTCAGTAATGACGTTTGGACAACCTCGAATCGGGAATACTGCTTTTGCATCCTACTACAGCAAATGGGTGCCAAATACAATTCGGGTCACACATGAACATGATATTGTCCCTCATCTGCCCCCATACTATCACTATTTCCCTCAAAAAACTTATCATCATTTTCCTAGGGAGGTAACTGTTCTACAAGCACAACTCAAATATTTTGTCCCTAATTTTAAGCTGTTTGTCATCTAGCTGTCAATTCAGTACATGGAAAAATTATCAGGAATGAAATAGTAACCTTCTGTGTATTGAATATCTAGAGTACAGTAACTTAGCTATTCAAAAGATACAAATTTATTTATTCAAAGAAATCGGTGTAGCAAGCAGAAGAATGTTGACTTGTACTTGAACTCTTATTATCTGTTTAAAGATTATTATATATTTTTATGCATTGTTGTATGTTGCTCGCAATCCCATTCTATGCCTGAGTAAATTGAAAGTACGATGTCATGTATGATGTAAGTTTCATCAATTTAATGGCTGTTATAAATTGATCGTTGGTTTTATTCTTGTAATTGAGATCTCCGATGTTGCAGGTGTGGCTCCATAACCTAGGCTTTGGACTTCTTTCTTATACAGTTGAAAAGGTCTGTGATAATTCAGGGGAAGACCCTTCTTGTAGCAGGTAACTTCTCTCTGTCATGGGCTTATCTGCAAATTGGTGTATATTAAACGTAGTTCATGCTGGTCAGTTAAAAAAATAGAGGAAAAATCATTATAGTAAATTGGTAATTAGTAAAGGGCACACTGCATCATTGTCACTATGCGGCTTCCTCCTTCATCTAAAGGAGGTTTGATTCGTTCTACAAAATTGTGAAAGAATAAAACTGTAAAATCTCTGTGAAGCTCTAAGCACAAAAAGTTCACTGGAATGAAGAAAAGGGGACATAAAGGATAAAAATGAAAACAAAGTAATAAAAAGTTGATACTTTGTCCGACTAAATTATGGAAAATGACTGAAGGTTGTAGTTTCTCTGTTGAACAATCACATGTGTAAGAGCTTAATTGGTGTTTCTAAGTACAACTGTTTTACACCTCTCACTGTCAAATTCTAGAAAGAAATTATCTCATTGCTATTTTGTTTGACCTAATTGCTATATATCTAGTAGATAACATCCTGCTTTAACCATGATCTTTTTAATTACTCTTTTATCATTCTTTGATTCAATTATTGATGTTTGGTCTTGTTTATAAATCTATTACCTTTATAATTCGAAAATAATGCACCAATCTCCAGAGATAAAATCTGAAGATTAATCAAGTCAACCCCATCTTTTGGTCATACAAATCAGTTAGGAGCTAGTAGTTCAAAAGGATTCTTAGAGAGAAGCGAACTATTTTTCTTTCTTCTTACTGAAGGAATTATCGTATCAATGTTTATTTGAATGTCTCATAGCCAGACTCTAATCCTATGTGAAACATGTTCGGTTACCAATGATAGGCCTTCCTGGCCCCTGGGCCTTTTCTGACTGTCCTTTGTATTGTGGAGAACTCGTGGAATTTTGCTAGTGCTGTTGGCCTGTTTGCTAATTTTCTAAAATATCCAGGTCAGTGGCTGGTAGAAGTATTATGGATCATCTGATGTATTATGGTGTAAGATTAGGAGGTGAGGATTCAGGATTCTGCAAAATTGTGATGGATGATGGTCTTGCTGCATACGGCACAGTTGATATTGATGGAAATGTCATTCTATCCAGAGATATTCCTGCTTCTGTTTTGAGGATGAATGTCGAATCTAACGAGGAAGGGCGGTCGATATAGAGGTTTTCTGGGATTATTTACTTGGCTTTTGGGAGGTGATTATAGGTCCTTGGCACGGCTTAAATTTGAGCTATATCCCAGTCAATTGTGCAGTTTTGGTCATACACTGGAGTATATATTTGAGCTCTTTTTTCTTATATGCACATATCATCTATGTAAATAATATTTTACTAATGTAATTAACTAAACCCAATGAGAATAGTGTGATTGTTCAACTCTGAAACAGAAGTGACTAAGTGGAAGTATTATCAGTACAGTTCAATTAACAAAAAGTTAATTAATCAGAAAGGTTGCACAACTCAACAAACCATATAATCTGGCAAGAATTATCCTTATGTGAACTAAAGTGGTTGGTTACAATAAAAAATTTAAATAGCATGTTGTCATTATTTAGCAAGACTTAATATTTCCTACTGTAGCTATCCATATTTTACTTCTTATTTTGAGGATAATATAATTCTTTAAATGGCCTTTATATAACATATTTCTCAAGAAAGGGACTAAAAGTATGCATTTTAAATAGTTAAAATGTTAGTAATACGCTAAGTTTGTGTTCCATAATTCGATTTTTTTAATGTACATATTATTAATATATATACCATATCGACAAATATTAACTTACACCATCTAGTACACACTACTTTGTACTGGTAATAAATAAGTTGGAAAAGGTAATCACATTTTAAGAGAATCATAACTGAAACCATTTGATTACCGCGCTTCCACCTTAATTTGTTAGACACTAGACCAAGATTTTATTAGCACAACTAAACTATTAAGGCTTTCATGTAAAAAAATGTCTCAAATTGAGATTTTCGGCTATCTTTCAGATGCGCATGTGGTAAACTTCGCTTCGGTATAATAGTCTATAAACTACATAGAAAAGATAAACCACACTAGGCAAGCTTCATGCAACGAGCTTAATCGAGAAAGCATACATGAGGTTTTAAACTTATGAACCCAATTCATCGAGAGATTCCCTATCCAACCAACTCGATTACTGGTGGATTTCAAATTGAGATTATATGTTCAATTCACTCCGAATAAGCCATGCCTTTGCTCCAATCTACCCCTTAATTGTTTGTACATTGTTTTTCCAACAATAATTTGACAACTCAAAATTTTAAATCAATAAATTTCTCTTTAAAGAAAATATTACAAGTTTTTTTGTAAGACAAAATATATATAATTGAAATTTCGAAATCAGTGCCAGTTTAGTTTATTCATCATTTTCCGACCCTGTCCAATAGAGCTAAAGGAGTTTTAACAAAGAGGGATCATATTCCAAAAGTGGAATAGTAAGTGTTTTTTCATTTTTAATTGGAGGTTTTGAGTTTGAGTTCTCCTCAATATAAATTCGCTTTTGTTATAAAGCAGCATATCAACCCTTGTCAAATTTTTCCCAATACCAACAAAAATCCCCCATCCAAAAAACAAACTATAAAAATGTGTCACCATCTAAGAAAAATATTTAACAGCATTCAAAGCTCATATAAATTTATGCGTTTTGCTTATATATATATTTTTCATTACTTGATTAAATTACACGTATTCTCACTAATTCATTGTAAACAAGTTAAATCATTTTGTTTTTAAGTTACGTAATAAGCGCATTTTTTTTACCGGCAGAATATCAACCGTCAACCAACTAACTATCTTGATGGCCAATGCCCATAACACCGTTATAACCTTCACTATTCCCCAATGGCCCAATTAACGGTGCTTATCCTCTTTCTCTCCCATGCTCCACCAACCAACTAACTATCTTATTATCGCCATTCATTTTTATTTATCCAATATTTTAAATTTTTACTTCTAATGTATTAAAAAAATCTTATTTTATTCTCAACACTATATACTTATTTATTACTAAATCATTTCCACAAATTTATGACTTTACATTAATTAATACGAATATTGTAATGAAATATTCATATTAGTTATTATTTCTTAAAAAAAATTATAAAATCAAAAATGGATAAATAAAAGTAAATAAATAAGCTATTTCTATCTCTTCACTGATTTTAAAGAACAATTATTACCATAAAATATAAAAATATAATTAATTTGATCTTGAATTTAAAATAATAAATAATTTGAGATAATTATTTATTAAAATCACAATAGATGATTTGAGAGGTGGAAATATTTCTTTATTTCCATATATGTCATAGTATCTATTTACTGCTATTATTGTTGCAATATCTTAATTGGGGGTATTCTCAATAATTAAATGGCTGCATATAAAGGTCCTGACCTGTAGTTCATGTTTAGAAAATTTTAGTGGGAGTGTTACCTCAAATAGATTATGGAGCCGAATTTATTCGAAAATTCAATGTAGATAGGTGGAAAACCAAATAAAATAAAATAAAGGTCCTTTGTCTCTCCATAACGAGATGTCATATTCACTTTGATTGAATTTTGGGTTTTCAGCCCATTCCCCTTCGTCTCCTGTCCTCCTCCCTTGGCTAGTTACCATTTTCTTTGGTACCGGGGGTGGTGGGCGTACTTTCTTTCCTTGCAAAAAAATGGAAGGCTCCTGCAATGAACGCCTTTATTTTGGCAAAATGGGTTATGGGTACATTTATGCATTTTTGATGTATATTATATATATATATATATATATATATATATATATATATATATGTTAACCTTCAG
Source organism: Solanum dulcamara (assembly GCF_947179165.1). Taxonomy (NCBI): domain Eukaryota; kingdom Viridiplantae; phylum Streptophyta; class Magnoliopsida; order Solanales; family Solanaceae; genus Solanum; species Solanum dulcamara. The sequence continues at coordinate 62,031,171 of NC_077244.1, read as the reverse complement.
ATTTAGGATGTATTGTATGTAAATGTGGCTCTTAACTGTTTGATTAGTGAACTAAATGATGAAATGCCCTTATTTAGCTGGTGGGTAAACTTCGATTTTATGTTTTGTTATGTGGCTGGTGGGTAAACTTCGATTTTATGTTTTGTTATGTGGGGTTATCTGTATAAGCTTCAAGATTGAAACTTTGTTAGTTTCTGATTGGGATTTTAATTGTTCTTTGCCTCTAGATTGTTGCGTAACTTTATCCTGATTAATTAATTGATTTGTGGATATGTGATGTGATAGATGTGAGCACTATAGGAGAAGATGCAGGATTAGGGCACCTTGCTGCAATGAGGTCTTTGATTGTCGACATTGTCACAATGAAGCAACGGTAACTTAATTAGAGAAGGGGTTTCATGATCTTGAAGTTACTCACTATTAACTGCTGTATTATCAATCTGATGACAATTTGTTATGTTTTTTTTTTGCTGTGTTTGTTTCATTAGAGCTTGTTGCGCAATATATTTGATTGGCATGAACTGGTTCGACATGATGTTAAGCAGGTACTGTTTTGGGGATATTCTTCTTCTGTTTTATGGTTTAGAAATTCTTACATGAAAAATGTCTTGTTTTGGTATATCAGGTCATTTGCTCAGTTTGTGATACAGAACAGCCAGTACGTGTCCCTTTATTGAATTTAATGTTTTTTTTCTTTTATGGTGATATATGATTCGAGTGTCTAATCTCTTTCTCTATTTCAATTTAGGTTGCTCGCGTTTGTACAAACTGTGGTGTAAATATGGGAGAATACTTTTGTGAAGTGTGCAAATTCTATGATGATGATGTAATTATCCCATGCTTCTGCTGAATGAGATTCATTCATTGCCCCTAGCCTCATATAAGCTCAATGTCCTTCGTTCTTTAGGATTTAGACACTTTCATCGACTATGTATATCAATGTACTTATTTCTATAATTGCACTGTTACAGATAGACAAAGGGCAATTTCATTGTGATGATTGTGGAATCTGCAGGTTATATACACATTCCATTGGTAGCTTTATCTAGAATACGTTGGTGCTTCTGAAGTCTGCTAATTAGAATAGTTTCTTTTATGCAGAGTTGGTGGTCGTCAGAACTTTTTTCACTGCAAGAAGTGTGGTGCGCATTACAATTTCCTCTTATTATTATTTGAGGCTCCATGGAAACTGCTCTTCTTTTTCTTAAGTTTGTTATATGTTATTTTAATTTTTCTTTATGTGCTAAACTGTGAACGCATTGGTGATTCTGTACTATGGGACTATTGGGTCTCTCATCCTTTAAAATATTCTTTTATTCGTTCCTATTATTGACTTGTCTTCTATGGGACCGAAGAAAGAATTACTAGTGACTAACATCATTTGGGCAGTATATAATTAAATTCTCCTTTGCTTAGATCGTAGTCTTAAAGATATACCAGATATGGATGCTTCAATCCTGTTTCTTGATTACAGAATGTGTTTGTATATTACAAGCATGGAACTTTGTTTTTACTTTATTGTTTACGTACTTGTAAATTATCACAGTCAATACGAAGATTTTATTACACATTCTATACTAGTTGTAAACGCGATTGTATATGCATGGTTTGTCGGTTTTATATACATGCACACTTTGTTGTCTTTTTCTCCCTTTTGAAGTGTGGAATATTGGAGTATTGTCACAACATTTCCTGGAGTTCTCATTGGGAAACTCCATGTAAGTGTGCTTTGAGTGGTTGAAGCTGCCTGCTTTCTCATGCCACTGGTTAATTGGTTGGTTGGCCGATGAAAGCAGAGAAGTTAAAGATTGAGAGAAGTTTAAAGCTTTTCAAGTTTGTTTCTCTTGCTTAAAGCTGTCAAGTGGTTCAGTCTGGTACCAAAGGGTGCTGGGCTTATGGAGAAGGGTTGTGGGTGTGGCAGAGGCTGGCTGGACCAGTTCTGGGCTTCCGGCCCTTAACTAGATTTTTTTTTTTTAACATGCTAACAATTTACACACACTATTAAAAATATATTGTAGTTTGAAGTTATACTTGAATTAAAATTTAAAACTTAAAAAATTGAGATTTTTAAAAAAAATAATTCTAATCTCTTTTATGCTTAACATTTAGAACTAAATTAAAACTAAAAAGTCAAGTCCACTTACCGGCCACTAACCTGGCGCGCTTTCTTAAGGGGTCGTGGGGTGGGCTGGTCTCATTAAAGTTCCCAAAACCCGCTCCCAGCCTGTCCTCCTTACCCAGCACCTAACAGCCCCTACCCCAAACCCGGTCCCCCTTCCTGTTGTCTTGTCCCGGACCGGACTGTCCCTGTTGACAGACATACTCTTGCAAGTTGGGAAATTTTCCAAATAATCTCAAATATTTTACTTTCTTCCTTCTCTTCTTGGTATAGGTTCTCTCAACAGTAGACATTCATATTATGTTGTGGCTTCTGCTATCTCTATCATTTCATTGCCGAAAATGTTGTAGCTTCTTCACCTTATGTTGTTCATTCTGTAGGCTCTTGCTATTCAGTTAGTTTACGTAATAACCACTCGTGTGTGGAGAACTCCATGCGGCATCATTGTCCCATTTGTTATGAGGTATGGTATATTAAGTGTTATGCCTTTGCTGTGGATTCTGCCACTAATTATTTTTATTCATGCTGCGATAATTTTTGAAATGCAGTATCTCTTTGATTCTCTTAAAGACACAACAGTAATGAAATGTGGGCACACAATGCACACTGAGTGCTACCACGAGATGATAAAGCGTGACAAGTAATCACTAACTTTATCTATTTATGCTGTTTGTTTGGTTCTCACTACATAAAAGGGTAAAAATTATGTTATCTGACTATCATTCTATCTGGAACTCAGATCCTGCTGCCCCATATGTTCCAAATCAATCATAGATATGTCGAGAGTTTGGCGAAGAATGGATGAGGAGGTAGGTTCTTCGAACTGGTGCAAATAAAACTCTAGGAGGGTGGTTGAGTCCAATTTCCAGAGGATGCATATTATCATGTAAAAAGTGTCCATGCTTAACAAACTTGTGCACGGTTAATTACCTTTTAAGCATGCTAAAAAAATTGCTGTTATTTCTTAAGGGATCAAACCTATATAGTACGTAGAGCATTAGTTTTGCAGTTTTAACTGTACGAGGTTGATCTGGGTCCAATTTTTTGAGGATGCAGTCTTATTGTAGAAATTCTCTGCATACTTAAAAGCTTAGGGAAGGCTGATTACTCTTCCTACGCATATGTCATAATTTTCTGTTACTTCAAAGGGCTCAAACCTCAGAACAGGTTTAGCATGCTTACAAATGTTTGGAAGCACTTCAAAAACTTTTTGGTTTCTAGTTTCAGTTAACAATGTTGGGCTGGAACATAATGTTGTTATTCTACATTTCTACTTGTATCTCCCAAGATGAATAAACGCGGTGTTTTTCTAGTTAAATTTCTATCCTTCCCTGCATTCCCACACATACGAAAAAAAAGAAGATAGAGAGAAGAAGAAGTTATCCTCAAAAGAACTTATTTCTGAAGTTTTCATTGACTTTATTGGAAAAAGAAGAATAGTATCTTGCATGTGGTATCTGAATTCATAATCAAGAGCCAAAGTCTTGAAAATATTACTATAACAGTGTTTAAGTGTACTTTTAGACCCCCCCATAGTTATATTATATCAGTAGAGGATATTTCATTTCCTGGAAGTACTAATGCAACTTGAAAATAGTGTAGTGCAATTCAGTATTGTGAATGGACTTGGCTCCCAAAAGATCGCTAGGCTCACCTACTTGAGCGTATTGTAAAATGGTTGTGGTTGATGATACTGATAGTTGCTTGACGTGCCATGTCTTTTCCTTTAGTCTCAATCTGCAGTGAACGGCGTTTTTGAACATCTAAGTTGACATCTGGTTTTCTCTTTGCATTGCTGCAAATCTGCAGTCTCCTGAATGTTTGTTATCAATTGTTCTGTTACTTCTGATGTTATTCTGTGCTGGTTATCAATTGTTCTGCTACTCCTGAAATTATATATGTTCTTTCAACATTAGTTGTTCTTGCTGAGTACTCCTTCACGTCAATGGCCTTGTTTACTTTGTAAACTGAGCTTAAACATTTTCATCTCAAGCTAGACATGCTGTTTTCGTTATGTTGCAGTTTCACTATAAAACGAGGATACTGGGAACTGAAAACTTTTAAATTAACTGGACTTTTGCTTAAGTTTTACTTTTAACTTGTTTTCAAGAGTCTTATACACCCAGTTGAACTCATATTCTCCCTCAACTTCAAAATCTTCCTTTTCAGATTGAAGAGACAATCATGCCTGAAGATCTTAGAGACAAGAAGGTACTTATGCTTTTTTTCTTAACCCCATATTTTTGGCGTTGAATTGTTGAGGTTCTGCACTCTGCAGAATTTTTACTGATTCCTATATTTATATTAGAAAAAATTGAAGTTCATGCTGAAGTCTGAACCACATTAGGCTTCAATCTTTGTCATCCTTGGCACCATCTTTGCTTCTTATATCATCTATGCTTAACCCATCTAACTTGATCAATCTGCAGGTTTGGATTCTATGTAATGACTGTAATGATACAACCGAAGTATTCTTCCACATTATCGGGCAGAAATGCCGACACTGTGAATCATATAACACCCGTATGATTGCATCTCCAGTTCTTCCTCAATAACAATCTTCTTACTGGAAAAACTGATTGTTGTGCGTGGGAACCTGGTGTCAGGGGCCAGTAACAAGAGGATGATTTTCACCAAATGTGATTCTTTTCATTCCTTTTTACATGATTTGCCGCCTTTGCAACATAACTCAACTTGCATTTCGGGTATTATTCTTTCTTCAATGATGTGGAGTAGAAAATCCAACTGATCTGATACTGGACTTATATGTACCATATATGCATAACTATTGTATCAAAACTATCTAGTGTGTTAAAATTGCCAAAATGGATGATGGTATTACAATTCATGCAACCATTTCCTGTTGTAACATGCATATGATTTATAATCACTGTAAATATTTATTTGTATAATTGTACACATGCTTCCGGCCCTTAATAATCATGCGTTGTCTTATAGCTGATGTTTGCTGTCAAGATGATAAAAATCAGATTGTGTTGAGTTTACACACCCTTAAAGGCTTCCCGCATAGGCGATTACACCAAATTATATATAATTACCATGGTTAAGTGATTAGAGCCTGTTTGGCTTAGTTTATCTAAAAGCCCATGTATTTAAATAATATTAGTATATATTATTAATTACGAATTTTAATACATATTTCAACTTTATTTAAAATGACACTATTTTTCTTACCCAAAATAGCAAAAAAAATAAAAGTACCAAAATGTTTTTACCTTCTCTCTCTTCGTTTTTTCTCTTTTTTTCTCTTTCTCTTTGTTCCTCTTTCTCTCTACTCTCTCTTCCGATTTTTTCCTTTATTTTTTCTTTTTCTCTTTCTTCCTCTTTCTCTTTTCTCTCTCTCCTTCTTCTCTTCTTTTTTTGTCCATTTTTCCTCCTTTTTTTCTATCCATTTTTTTCTCTTTTTCTTTCCCCCTCTTTTAAAAAATAATTATTAATTATTCTAATTTAAAATTTAATTTTGAATTAGATATTATAGAAATAATATTTTTACTACCTTTTAAATTAAATAATTTTATTATATAAATACATATATATTGCATTTCTAACACAATAAAAGAAATAAATATAAACGATAAGTGTAATACATTTTGAATTCAATATATTATACATATTATAGACATGTTTTAATATACGTCGTGAATATATAACTAAAAATTTTAATATAAATGTATTATAAGTATTATGTATGAATTTCAAACATTCTAGTATTATTCAAATTAATTTACACTGTTAAAATGTATTATATTTGTTGAAATAACAACAATTGAATTCATAAAAAAATATAATATTGAATTCTAATTGTAATACATTTCAATGCACGCTATGAATATATAACTAAAATACTTTAAACACAATGACATATTTCGTTAATAAGAGAAAAAATAAAAAATAATTATAATATATTTTGAATACAATAATATGCATGTTTCAATGCATGTGCTGAATATATAACTAAAATATTTTTAATATAATAATATATTCCGTTAATAAGAGAAAAAAATAAAATATAATTATTATAAATTTTGAATTCAATATATTATATGCACGTTTCAATGCATGTAGTGAATATATAACTAAAATATTTATAATACAATAATATATTTTAGCACTATTAATAAGAGAAAAAAATAATAATTATAATACATTTTGAAATCAATTTATGATACATATTATAGGCATCTTTTAATAAATGTGGTAAATATATAATTAAAATATTTTTAATACAATTATATTATAAGTATCATATGTGTTTCAAATATTTCGATACTATTTAAATTAGTTTTAAATTAGGATAATTAATTATTATTTTTAAAAAAAGGGAGAAAGAGAAAGATAAAGAGAAAAAATAAGAAGAAGCACGCAGGAAGGGGGAAGAGAGAGAGAGAGAGAGAGAAAGAGAAGGGGGGGGGTAATGGAGTGATTTTAGTTATTAATTAAGATAAATATGTTATAGATGTAATGAAAAAGTACTCTAAAAAGATAATTATTAATCTAAAAGAGTTCATTTATGTAAAAATTCTTATCTAAAACAGCTTAGCTTATAAGCCAAAAAAAATAAGTTTAGCTACCCCAACTTATAAGCTACTTTAGATAAGTTAAGTCAAACAGATCTAATTATTTTTTTGAGCTTATTTTAAGCATAAGATGGCTTTAAGTTGGTCCGTCAAACATTCAAAAAAACTGAAAACAGCTTACTTATAAGCCAATCCAAACAGGCTTTAAATGTGGTGAGAATGTGTGTTGATTAACCATCCCCCCCAAACCTCCCCCCCAAAAAATAATCCTTTATGGCTTCTATTTTTGAAAAAGTAGTGATATCATGCTAACATTGGTGAATGCCATTTTACATGTTGCATCAAAAGGTTTCAAATGAAATTTTTATGTTATTTGCAAATGGTTGTAAGCGTTATGACTAATGGTATTTATTCCAGTTCGTTTGTTCACCAACAAGACCACTATTTTTATGTGATTAATGAAATAGGGGAAGAAAAGCGCATTAGTAATTCATTCCCTGTAATTTACCTGCAATTAACAAGTAGAGAGCAAATATGAGTAACAATGGATCCACCTATCCCTACGAGTTATTAAGAAGTCTCGGATTTGAATCACCAAAATGAAAAATAATAATCCTGGTAGGAGTGCTTTCTCCTTTAATGAGTCTTACGCGAGCACAAATCCTAATTAGTCAAAGATTCCAAAAAGTGGTATTGAATAACAAGCGAAAAATAAAAAGAGAACAGTGAGATCCACCTTTCATGAGCCCAAATGCTGTGTGGTATACAACCAGAAATGTCCTTGAAAAACAATATAGTAGATCAATTTGCTTCAGTTTGAAGAATCCAAGAATATAAGGAATACAATTAGGAAAGTTCCTCAAGGAACCTTAGGCACAACACATAACATTTGGTTACACCCATTTCATTCATTATAAAATTAGTATTATTTCTTTCAAAAAAGATGGCATTTATATTTCTGGTTTTGTTCGGTTTCAGTTCATTTTTTTTTATTTAATACCAAATGAAATCAAATACTATCGTTTTTTCTTAAAATTTACATCAAATCAAAGTACACATTGATTGAGTAGTTAGGTAAAACCCTAGTTGCACCAGCTCCTGAATCAGATTACTTTGAATCCTTCTGATTTTCCAACTAGCAGACCAAATCTCTCAATACCAACATTAATCACAAGGTTTAAAAAAGAAAGATTTTATTAATGATTGACAAGGACACCGTTCTCCTCTCCAAGCGAATAAATTGCAGTAGAGGCTGTACACAGATGCCAATTCCGTACTTGTCACAGATTGTAGCTAAATAAACAAAAAGAGATCCTGTAGTTTTTGTGTGAATATGAAAGTAGGGTAACACATGCTGCATGTGAAAATGGACGTCCAAATGACTCCAATTATTCGAAGAAGTGATAGATGTAGCAGCAATTACTCTGAAACTCCAAGGAACTGAGCAAAGCTCGGATATTTGGGCTCCCATCCTAGTTCAGCACGAGTCTTTGAGTTGTTTAACTTCTTCCCTAAAGGATCACTAGTTCCTGAAAGAAATTATACATAACCATTTGACGCATGACACTTGAGCAATTATCAGTAATAAAGACCAAGGATAGAATCAGTTACCTGTGAAACCCTCAAAATTCTTATCAAACTTTCCACATTTATCGACTAAGTCCATCACTTCCTGCCTGCAGTGAGCACAAGGTAATACAACATAGGTCAGAAATTCAGAATATCTTAATTACTTGACCCAAACATGGAGAGCATTTAAATGGAATGACCTGGATACAGGGTGGCTGTCACAGCCCAAAAAGATCCGACCACGAAGTCTCTTCTTCAAGATGGTAACTGACATTGAAGCTGCATCCTGTTGGAAAAGACAGGTCAAAACATCAATATTGGCGTAATTAACAAGCATGAAAGCACAAAAAAAGTGCAACCTCCAGACTGAACATGATGTAAAACATAAATGCATAGTCACCTCATAATGAATAAGATTGAGGATGTGGTCGGGGCGAATATCACAGCTCCCTTTATGTAACCAGTATATATGTGCACCTCTATCTGCTTTGTGTTAATGGTTAAGGTAGGCACATAGACAGTAAAGATCTAAAAGCTCCACAGAAAGGAATATGCCGCCTGAAGTGCATAACGAAGGATATATAAAGGCCAGCCAATCTAACTACACAACCATCAAAGTCCAGCACTACTTTCTCTGCCTTGAGAAGTACATCGGTTCTGGGACTCTTCCCAATTGGAACTACGGGGCCATCCTATACATTGACATAGAAAAGATGTTTAGCTAAAAAAAGGAATACTGCTGGAATAACACATGACTCATTGTTTCAAGTTATAAACTTCACAAATTAAAATGCGTTAGTTCCTCTAAAAAGGCAACTTAAAACATTGTATCTTAATGTTTAATACATAAAATCCCACCTTGAGTGAATCAATCAGAACAAGAAACTGTTAGAATAATGTTTATAAGATTTAACACCTCATTTATTGCTCCATTGTCAAAGCAGTCATATGGTGCAGAGCTCGAAGTAAATAGGAAGGAACCTTCACCGTTCCAATTTAAGGCAGCCTCCCTGGCCAATTCACATGCAAAAGAGAATTTAATTATATGCACCATTCAGTTTTTATGTTAAACCAAATTCAGTTTTGATCAGCGTCACCTAAGCAAGGCAGAATGCTGCCAAGTAACAACAACATGTGGAATATATTTGATTAGTTCTCAGTCCCATACTGTCAATGAATAAAAGACTTTATACCATTATCAAGAAAAATAATATTAATGATTAATTCCCTGTTAGAAATCACTTCCCTACTAAGCAGAAACAAACAGAAAAGCTAATCAGATTAACTCGTACTGATGAAGAAATCTATTAGAAAAGAGATACTTATTATTCCATAAATAAAAGCGGCATTATCCCTGAACCTTATGACATGCAACACAACATAATAACAACTAAGCCTAATCCCAACTAGTTGGAATAGTTCACCAAATAAAATTTCCCTTTAATAAAAAGGCAGAAACTCAAACATGATTTTGCTCATTAGTGAACCACGAATTACTACGTTTTCTGCTCTCCATCATGAAAAATCTAAAGAAACTATCCACCTTGTTACTATTTTATCAGCATGAATGATCCATAGAAAAGTTGAAACTTGATATCAATTAATGCCATTATAGATAGGGATTTGACAAATTATTAACCTCACCTAATGTCACCAGCATAGTCTTCAGTCTGAGATGGAGGAGCACAGAATATAACATAAGGGAACTTGTAGGTCAGCTTGGTTTGTTTGGAAGATGGTTTAATTCCCATTTTAATCAGTTCATCATGATGATTGGTGGTCACTGTCTGCCCATATATCTGACAGCCTGGGTGTTCCTGTCACATTAAAGGATCCACAACTCTTAGCATCTAATTCACAAAGTACACTTCATGAGCAGCACAGAAATCCACCAGTTTGTTACAGTTACAACGCCAGAGTTACATACAATCTAATTTCAGAAAAATAAACAATACATGCTTCCAACTCCGACCCAACTTAACAAACAAGAAGCAGTTGGCTATGATCATACTATTTTTGAACTGGTGTACAGACACAGAAAACTTATGTTCCTTCTTTTAAAAGAACAATACCTCTCTCCATTTTTCAGCCACTAAACGACCAAGAACACCAGGCCCAACAATCAGCAGGTCATTCGCTCCAATGTTACCCCTAGACGAAGCGTCCAATTCTTCACTCGGAGCATCTTCAATAACCAATAAATCAGACAACAGGAATCAAACTAGAGAAGACAATTTCAGAAAGAGATGCATATATCTTAGGAGTAAAGCATGAAACATTCTTCCTAAACATAAATTCATCAGCACTTGAATAACTCTTTTCAATTGGATACTTAAGATTGCCAACAACTTATTTTGCCCCGAAAAAAAGGAAGCTCAGTGCACAAAACATCCGTGTTCATGCAGGTTCGGGGAAGGGCCACAGCCCAAGGACAGCGTACCCTAATGCAAGCATTAATGGCTGCTTCAATGACTTGAACTCATGACCTGGAGGTCACACACACAGAAACAAATTTATTTTGCCACAATCACACAAATTCCTGTCAACAAAACTAAGTCCATAGACATCAAATTCCATAAGACTTGATCTAATTAACGAGGATCACAGCCTGTAAATATCTGGTTGACGCATAATACGGCGGTGATGATCGCTGGAGGCAATGTTTTTAAATACTTTTCAGGCACTCGCAATTTGGGCAATCGAATATCCTTAGAAATTTGGTAATCTAATGGTATCAAATACGTCGACAACATCACTCGTAGTTATGCAAATGAAGTCAATCGCATAAAGAAAAGTAGAAGCAACAGCTACATAGTTGTTTTCAGCAACAGTTGATCAACTAATTAGTAGTCTCAAATCCAATGTATCCGTGCATATTAATTTCATCTAGTGTGTATATATGTTTGAAGGACAGTACCAATGGCAGAGGAAGCGTTGACTTGGAGAGAATTGGTGGACATTGTTGCTGATTTATGCTTCAGAAGAGAGGTTGAACTTGGAAGGGGGAGAGGATATTGCTTATCACACTGGGAAATCAACTTCTTTTACTGGGCTTCGCCTCTTTCACTTGGGCCTGGATACTCCCATTTGGAATGTTACACAAAAGTCTTCCAAATTTGGAAAAACTACGTAACTAAGCAAACATCTCTAATATAATTACTAAATTTATGTTATAAAGTAAATTAACTTAGCAAAATAAGATGAGAATAAGAGAAAGAGAGAGGACCATAAGAATTGAGAAAGTCGTGTCTGCGTGTTTCTATGTTTTTTATTTCATTGCAAAATGGCCAATTTATAGCCATGAGGTAAGAGAACAAATGAACAATTTGCAGTGGGCCCCACGTAAAGAAAAAAACAATTCAAGTGGATAACCACTTGCACCACTTGTTCTTTAACACTCTCCCTTGAATGTCCACGTGAAACGTACCTTATTAAAAATTTTATAATAAATAATACACATAGTTATCGTGAACACTCATAGATATTGTGCCTCGTTAAAACCTTACTAAGAAAAATCCAGTGAAGTAAAAAAGAATACACACATCTGGTAATACGTTTTGATTGCTGCCTCATTAAAAACTTTACCAGAAAAACCCAGTGGGACAAAACCTTAATTAAGGGAAAAAGAGTGCAGCGCATATTTTCTGTGACTTAGTTATCCGTTGCAAATCAGTAAATGTATCTAGCTTGAGACACTCTTGGTTATACCAAGATATTCAATATTCATTTCATTTAATATTTCAACATGATATCCATTTCTGCGGATATCTTTAAAACTGAACAAGTTTCTTGGGTGATTTAGAAGAGAATAGTGCATCTTCTATAACAATTTCTGTCCCCTTAGGCAGAAATATAGTAGCTTTTTTGGAGCCTTCATTCATTTTTGAATTACCAGAAATTGTAATAACATTTGGTTTTCTTCTAAGAAAGTTGAAAAAATATTTCTCGTATTTAAAAATGGCATGAGTTGTTCCACTATCAATTACACAAATATCCTCGTGATTGATCATTGATCCAAATAAAATTTAAGGCATATCCATATTTTTCTTCAAAAAGAAATAAGGTAAATATTATAATTAATACATGACTCATTATACAACTTTTATTTATTTACATGGATTAGAAAAATACAAACATATTATTTAGTATAGACAAATAAAAAGAGAAATTATTTAAATATTATTAGGCTTAGCAATATTCATATTTTCTTCTGAAAAATTAAAGAAATCAGTTATATCTAGATGCATAGGCTCAATATTATCTTCAAAGATAAAATTTATCTTTGGATTATTTTTTACGCTTTTCAAGGATGCCTGATATAGTTGAACCAGACGTTTTGATGACCGACAAATCCGTGACTAGTGCATCATACCTCCACATCTATGACATATGCTTTCTGAATTTTTCTTTGGTAAAGCTTCTGGCTTTTCACTCTTCTTTTTATACTGCTGATCATTTTTTGGTACCAGCCGAATATCATGATTATAATTTCTTCTTCGACCACGACCACGACTGGGGCCATGACCTCTTTCTCGTTGGTTATAGTTTGCCTGATTCACTTTAGGAAATGACAAAGAACCAACAGGCCGACTACCATGATTTTTTCATTAACAGTTCATTGTGGCGTTCAACAATAAGAAGGTGAGAAAATAATTCAAATTTTTTTTCAAAATCCTTTTTGCGATATTGCTGCTGCAGAAGCATATTCGCAAGTGAAAATGTGGAGTATATTTTTTCTAATTTATCTTGCTCAGTGATTTCTTCTTCGCATAAATTTAACTGTGATATAATTCTAAACAAGGCAGAATTATATTCAGTTATATTTTTAAAATTCATTAATATCAGATTTTTTCAATTATGACGTGCTTGTGGAAGGATGACCAACTTCAGGTCGTTATATCTTTCTTTTAGATTTTTCCACAATTTAAGGGGGTCTTTTAATGTGAGGTACTGTAATTTTAGCTCCTCGTCAAGATGGTGAAGGAGAAATATCATGGCTTTGGCACAGTCTTGACTAGATGTCGTATTGTCATCTTTGATGGTGTCTGCCAGACCCATCGATTCTAGGTGTATTTCAGCATCTAGTGCCCATGATGAGTAATCTTTTCCAGAAATATCAAGAGCAACAAATTCAAGTTTAGAGATATTCGACATTTTAAGAAAATAAAATTCTTACCATTTTGTTACCTTGTTAAAATTGCTCAAAGTCATGAAAGATCGTGTTGATAACGTGTTATACAGTAAATTAACTTAGCAAAATAAGGTTAGAATAAGAGAAAGAGAGAGGAGCAGAAGAATTGAGAAAGTCGTGTGTGTGTTTCTATATTTTTCATTTCATTGCAAAATGATCAATTTATAGCCATAAGATAAGAGAACAAATGGGCAACTTGCAGTGGGCCCCACGTAATAAATAAATAAATTCAAGTGGACAACCACTTGCACCATTTGTTCTTTAACAATTTCATATTATTTTAAAATAATTATAAATTCACACGCTACCCCTACTTTTTTGGCGAGAATTAAATAGATACACTCTCTTAGGGTGTTCACGGGTTAGTTTGGATCGGTTATTAGTCAAAATCAATATCAAATCAAACCAATTATAATCTTCCTTCATTGGTTTGATTGTCATCGATTTTGGTTTGATTTGGTTCGGTTATTTGGTTACTAACCATACACAAAAATAAAAGCAATGCTACATCCTAAATGGGGAAAAGTGATAACAATCCATTCAAAATGAAAAATAGTTAGAACTATTGATATTGTAGATTTTCATTCACTAAATTTACTGTGAATAAAGCTTCAAAATTCACCATTTTGGCCTAGAAGAAAGTCCCACCAAAAATTGTCAACATTCATATACATGAAATCAATAAGATAAATGTTCTTGTCTTGAGCATTTTTTCTTTCATAAATAGATTAAAAATAAAATTTGATGAAAACGTATAAAAGATTTTTAAAATTGTTTGTAAAAATAATATATTATGTATGTATAATTATAAAATATATGTATATAATTTTTGGTTCGGTTCGATAATTTTTTTGGTTTTTTTCGAACAAACCCAAACCCAAAACAAACAGTATCGATTTTTTATAAACTAAAATCAAACCAAATCAAATTCAAATAAAATCGATTTGATTTGATTTTTCGATTTGAATTGATTTTTATCCAAATCGTGAACACCCCTACACTTCCTCGCTTGCCTATTGCCCTTTCTACCCACTCTCTCTTTCCAAATTTCCCCCTCATCCCCTCTTTTTCTCTTGCCATCTTTTTTCAGAAACCTTTATCTAGCCTTAGTTTTATGTTGTGTTTCTTTCTCAAAGAAAAGAAGAGAAAAAAAGTAAAAATTTGAGGAAGGATGCAAGTCTATGAAGGCAATGCAGGTGGTATAGACAATAATGCCTCTCCTCTTTGCAGTGATTATAAGTCTTTTTTTTTTAATTGGATGAATTGATTTTTTTTATTATTGGATTTGAACTTATAAATGGCTATGTAATTGATATAAGATATTATTAAAGGGCCACTAGTTAAGGCATAAATATATCATATATACGTATCTAGATAATTATATCATCCTTTTTTTCCAAAGTATGTATCTATCCATAGATACACTGCATACATCACAAATTTGCAATCAGATACATATATTTTTGATATCAAATAAATATATTTATGCACAAACATACTAGATACATCATAGATATATTGAATACATTAGTGCCCTCTTAGAATCAATATGTAACTATGCACAAATACATTGGATACATGAAACAGATATTGGATACACTAAATATTTGATACTGGACACACTAGTTGAAGTTGATATGCAAAAATAAACTGAATATATTAGTGTACATTTAATAATATATACACATATACATGAAATTGTGGAACATATATATAGAGAATTAGAGAGACGATAGAAAGAGAGAGGAGAGACGCGAGATACGTATGATACAATGTATCTACAGGCATACTCTTATATGATATGGAGTTATTATAGCTATCGCACCTAGTATACTAGTGTGCTTTATGAAAGATGCTCTAAAAAGGTTAATGGGGTACCCTATTTGGTCGCCCTCATTTAACTTTAACTTGTATTATTACCCATTTTGGTGAACTTTAGATAAAATTATATTTTCGTTCACTTATTTTTGTTTTTCGCTTCAAAAGCTTTGCTCCATATTGATTAACATAGATTTTATGCCTATTATATTGTTCAATTCCTATAAATTTTTATTAATTTTGGGGTTAATTTTAGATTAGAAAAAAAGAAGATTAAGACACCATGAGTGAAATAAAATGAAAGTACACCAAATCAATGTAGGTGCCATGAGTGAAACACCATGTATCATGAGTGGAACTCTAACTTCAAACAAAAATATTTGAAATTTAACATTTCTAAGGCTACAACTTCAGACACAAATATTTGAAGTTTGATCCTACCAAAGTACCTTCAGTTATATATGTCTAAAGTTAGTTTTATCTAGGTCATAACTTCAGTAAAAAGTTTAAAATTGACCTTGACAACCGATTATATATCTGAAGCCTTATCATGACTATATTTCAAACCAAAAATGTGTTAAGATAGAAGCGAATTCTCAACTTCAATTGCGTATGTCTGAAATTATTTTCAAACACGAATAAACTTACAATTTTTTTAAAACTTTAAATATAAATTAAATAATGCCCTCTTAAAGTAATATTTATTCACTTCGACCTCTCATCATGTTCCCACCTCATTGGATTTTGACAGAAAATAGGAGATTTTGAATATCAAAAGGTGATTTTGAACTTTTGTCCCTACTTAAGAGAATTATTTTCAAAAATGACTTTGACTTACAAAATTTGTTGAACAAAACTTTTTTTTTAATCAAAGATCACATGGGTCTGAATTTATTAGAATGGAAAAAAATGTGTAAGACATGTGGGTTGACAAAGTGCACAGCCCACCAACAAAAATACATTCCAACAAAAGAAAATATCTACACAAAAACTAAAAAAAGAAATAAGAAAAACATATATTTTTCTTATGGTGTTGAACAAAACTTGTGTTTTCCACCAAGCATAAATTTTAGTTATAGTGTGCACATAAGTTAGTTTTACTTATGAACCATGTGTAGATAATAAAATTTGTGTCGAAAAATAATAATCAGGAACGAAAAATATCGCAACAATCGTAGTATTTGATTTTTGAATATGAGTGTTACAATCTCTATGTATCATCTGATTCGTCTTTTCGGATATAAATTCAAGGGCTTTTGAGCTTGATTTTAAATTTGGTTGAACTTGATGGATTTGATCTTAACTTGTTACTTCAATTCAAGGGCTTTTAGGCTAGATCTTGAATCTTGTGGTCTTGATCTTGATTTGTTGATTGAATGATCTTGAACTTCACTTGTTCTTGAACTTGATGATCTTGATCTTCACTTGTTCTTGAACTTGATCTTCACTTGTACTTGAATTCAAGGGCTTTTGGGCTTGTTCTTGAATCTGGTAGTCTTGATCTTGAGTTGTTCTTGAACTTGATGAACTTGATCTTGAATTCTTGAACTTGTAGAGAAATCTGTGGCATTTGATCCACGAGCACTCTTTGGCTTCTTGTTAGAATTCTGATATTTTTTTCTCAATTATGAGGATCTCTATTTATAGTTGTGGAATAGAGGAATTGTGATGAAAACAGATTTTTTTTCGGCCAATCAGATTTAAGTGACATGGCATAATGGGCTTTAGCGAATGGATTTGTCATTTTGACACATAGCATGCTCCTATTGGCTTATTTTTTTGACTTGACATGACACGTCACGTCACTTGACACATGACACCAAAAATGGGTCTCTAGGATGATATGAATTTGGGCTTAGCAAAGTGGGCTCATCATTTGTAGCTCAAATCAATGGACTAGCCCAATAAAATTAGACTTTAATTTATATTAATCCATAATATTTTTTTGGACTAATATATGTTGAATTTAATATAATTCAAATCATTTATAAATTTATATTTAATAAATTTTAAATGATTACAAATGCCCTTTGCTTCAAGTCTTGTCGAGATATTTTATCTTTTAAAGAATATGCTTGAAGTATTAATAATTTTTTCAAGTCAATTAATCGAGAACTGAAAGGAATAGTAATTTGCCAAGTAATTATGTGTTCAATGCAGTGGCTATTTTCATTTAGATTCCTATGCCACTTTAAAATTAATAAATCATGAATTCCCATTAAAATCATGTGGGAACCTTTAATTTCCAACTACTACTTGGGTTCTTATCACTTTTGCTTGAGTGCTAATAAAATTAGAAGAGTGCACTACGCACAGCATAACTGATCATACAAATAATACTTTTCCAATTCTACTAGAAGTCAAATTATTAAGACCAATTTATGTTGGATACTATTTGTGGATGTGGCTCTATAAATAGATGCAAGCCCATCATCAACATCTGTAATTCAAAGCTCCTTGTGTTTGTAGACAAGCAGGCAGGTACGTGCTTTCTCTTTCTTTGTTTTTTTTTCTTTATTTTGTGTTGTTTTTTTCTTTGTACGTCTCTCCCTTTTTTTAATAGGCCCATGGAATTAATATTCGTATTTTGTTGAGGCTATATAATGGAGAGTTTTATCATAACATAAAAATTTGGTGTTGAGGTGTGAAGAGATGGATACGCACCCCTACTTTGGGGAAGGTAATTTTATGGTATTCTTATGGTGAAAAGGAATGAATACGCATTCCCGCCCTAAAAAGGTAATTTAAAGGTATTCTTACGGTGCAAAGAAATGGATACGCATTTCCGCCCTAGAAAAGGTAATTTTATGGTATTCTGAAGGCGCAAAGGGATGGATACACATTCCCGCCTTAAGAAAGGTAATTTTATGATATTCTGAAGGCGCAAAGGGATAGATACGCATCCCTGCCCTAAGAAAGGTAATTTTATAGTATTCTGAAGGCGCAAAGGGATGGATACACATCCCCGCCCTAGCAAAGGTAATTTTATGGTATCTTGAAAGTGCAAAGGAATGGATACACACCCCGCCTTAAGAATAACAAAGGGCTCACTTGGCACTATTTGTTTTTATACCTAAGTTTTGTCACTAATGGTCTCTTTTATTCCTTGCAGTTTGAAGAGATAGCGATTTTCAGACAATACGTCTCTTCCTCCACCAAACTTAGTCATCTTATAGTTGAAACTGAGGAAGGGGTGGATCAAACTAGGTTCTTGACTCACACTCCACTAGTCGGTCGATATGCGAGTTCGTGACCTTTCTTGAAAAACCCATTTTGTATGGCGAGTTGGACTTCAGTGCAAACCCATAGTTCTAATAATTTGCTCAGGTTGTGGTCCCTTCAAGCACCAGATCATTATCATGCTAATATTGCAACTTCTCTTCCAAGTTTAGGTCGTCGCATAATCCAAAGTGAGATACGCTGGAGAGATACAATGATAATTGAGGGAGAGTATCGTTATATTCCAGGGTACTGGGAGTGGACCAAAGATATACTTGGTAAAAGCCAAGAAGTCTTGGGTATGGCACAAATTTATGATGCCGTTTATACATCTCTTTTCACTTATGATCATAATTCAGATATTTTACAACCATTCTGTGAAGCTTGGTGTCCCAAAACACTTCTTACCTATGTTGGGAAATTATATATTTCTCTATGGGATTTACATACTTTCGGAGGCTTGCCAATTTGGGGTTCTCTTTATGAAGAAATGGTGACTGAGGCTAGAGAACTTACAGGATTAGATGAAAAGAAGGTAAAATACATTCCTCGGACTTGTGAATATCTATTTATGGCCTTTCATCATCTTCGAGGTGCTAACCAAGAAGTATCTTTTAGTAAGTGGATAGAATTCTAGTGCAAAAAAACTTTAAGGTATGGACCTGCTCCGCTGAGGCAGGAGAAGAAGTATGCTCACCTTGAATTGACACATAATCCTAGTGGGATTTCAGCAGATACAACAAGATGGTCACGTGCCGAAGAAGAAGTATTTGCTAAGCTTCAGGTGAAATCTGACAAAAGAGATGACACATATCTGGCAGCTTGCTTATCTTGTTGGTTGTGCGCTTTTGTTCTCCCCAATAGGGAAGGTGACTTCATTCATCTGGGGACTTTCAAGATGGCGAGTGGGAGGAAGATCATCCTTACTATTTCGATATTAGCTAGTATCTATAATGGTTTGAGCAAGATCTCGATTTCATCAAAACTTAATCAAATTAAAGTCTGCTTCCCCATCCACTATGTTTATGGTTGGCTTGCTCATTATTTCAAGACTCATTACACATTTTCTAATGGGTGCTTTGTTCCCACTATGGTAGTATATTTTGGAGAGGGTGGCGCTGTAACACCCCCCTAAAATTTTTTCCTAAGATTCGGACCTTTCTTGTATTTGTGTAGGATCGAACTCTATAATTGTAGAGTATATGCATGAGTTAAGATGAGTCCCTGAGAAATTGAAGAGTGTTAGAGGTGATGTGGGGTCACAAAGGACCCCTAGGACCAAGCTAAGTCCAAAAGATTCATCGTGGCTAAGTTTTAGGATGAGTTCGTATAAGGGGTCGACTTCTAATGACCCTATATTTTGAAAGACGACAATCTGGGTGGCCCACAACCTAATAAATTAAAGGCCGTCGAGTTTTTTTTCCAACGCCACCAAGAATGTAATTTTTGGAGTTCGAAGTCAAAAGATATGACGATCCTAAGACAGACGGGTACTACAGGAATTTCAGGCCTGGGACAACTGCTGGAAACCTGGGCTTGGCGCTACAGTGGCGCGATGCGCCACTATCTCGCCAGGAATAAGCCTCAGTAATTTGTTCCCTGGCGCGGCACGCCACTATGAGATGTGCAGGGTTTTTAAGCCTATTTTTCCAGAACCCAGAAAATATAGGCTTGGTGCTGTAAGGGCGCGACGCGCTACTATCGCGCCAAGAATGTGCCTCAGTAGTTTGGTCCCTGGCGCGGTGCGCCACTAACAGATGTGCAAGTTTTAGGCCTAATCGACCTGGCGCTACAATGGCGCGACGCGCCAGGAGCGTTTTAGCCTATTTTTCAGAATTTTGGAGAAAAGTCAATTTGGGAATTGTCCCAAATTATATATGTATTAGCCTTGAACGTTTTTGGGACCATTTTCAATCCCACTCTCTCTCTCTCTAAAAGCCCTAGAAATCCCCTTTTTCTTCTTCTTCTCCAACAAGGATTTGTTCCAAGAGCTTCAAGACTTCAAGTTGCCATTGAAGACCCAACTACAAGGTTTCTTCAAGAATCTATTCTAAGGTATGTAAGGCTATCCAAAACATGGGTTGAGTCCACCCATGTGCCCTACATCGTCTTTGATTTATTGTCCATAAGAATGAAGCTTATTGATAGAGGTAGGTCCAAATAGGTCCTTTTCATCTATTATCCTAATTTCCATTATGATGATGTTGTGGGGTCAAGAAAGTGATGTACTTCATGTTGTTATGAGTTGATTGAGATGAGGTGTCGATTATATATTGTTAATTTCCTAACTATGTTGATTTTGATAAAGAAATGTTAATTTTCTTAAATATGTTGTTTATCTTGAATTGTTGATTTAAAACCTTGGAGTTGTGTTGAGTCCCAAAAGATTTGTTAAATGAATAGAGGAACGATTGTATAGGTTTACATGTTGTTATAAATGCATATTTAATCTACTTTTGAAATATATGATTGAGATTGATCGGATAGTATGATTGGGAGAGATTTGATTATGATAGAGTTGATGAGTTGACAAGGTTGTAAATGAAACTTGTCGATATGATTTGATTGAGTTGATTGGATGGATTTTTATGAGCATTGAGTCTTGGGAGGAGTATCGAGAACCAAATTGGGTAAGAGTATAGTCCATACTCGAACCCAATAACTACGTCGCCAAAGTAGGAGGGGATTGAACTGTTAAAGGCGGATGCTTCTCCAAATCTATTATCCTGACATTATAGGACTTGGTTGTTTTGGATCCATGATTGGTTGATTCGTTCATGTCCTCGCAAAGTATGAACGGATGCGGCAACAACGTCGATTTATTGTACTTTCACTGGCTCATAAGTGATGGTTGTTGGGTAAGAGAAACTCCCACATAGGTCTTAATAGTACTCTGAGTCGAATTGAGTTGAATTGTGTGTGAATTGGTTCCATCTAAACTATATTCTTGCTTAGACTTAGGATGCTTGATTGAGTTGTACTTCCTTCTGATATTGTCTCATTCGTCCATCTTACATACTCATACATTCCATGTACTGATGCCATTTGGCCTGCATCATTTCATGATGCAGAGACAGGTACTAGAAATCATCAACCGGCGCACCGTTGAAGATCCACATACTCTCAGCTAGTTGGTGAGTCCTCCTAGTTTCCGAAGGATGTTGAGCTTTCTTGTATAGTCTGTGTTGTTTTCCTTTATTTTGACTGTTGGTAGCTATGGGATTGTCATTGGCACCTCCTAGATTGTTGATAGAGGCTTCATAGACCGGAGTGTAGAAATGTTGGAGTGTTCTTTTGAGTAGTTCGTCCATAACTATTGTTGATTCGATAGTTGTTTGGCCTTTGACCCTAATTTATGAATAGTATTTCATTGACTGAGTCTTCCGCTGAGAGAATGTGATTAAATAAATATGTGACTGGACCAGGTGGTTTACTTGGAGGCCAGAAATGGCTTTTGAGTGTCGGCCACGCCTAGGGTACCCTCTCAGAGCGTGACAGGCCTAAAGTATTTTGACATAAATGATGCAAGAAAATGCATTCATGGTGGAGAGGACGTGGCTTGGACATCTACCACGATGGATAAAATGTACCCTTACTTTTATGTAGATAATGATCATGCACCAGAGTTAGAGTCAAGATATTTCATGACTATCCACTTCAACTATCTCCCTCTTAGATGTAAAAATTCATTTACATTGAGCCATATAGCCCACATCGCTTTAGTCGTCAATTTGGATTCTATCAGAATATTCCTGCATTATGAGGAATGACATTCGCAGTGCCTCTCTGGACAAAGTACTCATATTTTGGAAGATTTGTACTATGAGCCATTCTTTATCACGAGCAACTTTTTCTTTAATCACACCTAATGCGGGAAAGTCCTTTGGATCTAGCTATGAGACTTGGTGGAAGAAAACTCATGGGAGTTTCCTTAATGATCATTTGCAGACTTTAGTGAATGTTGTTGGGCCGAATCCTGTCGTACATCTAGAGGGTTTTGAAGAAGTACATATGAACAAAGTCCTTAATGCCGGTGTACCTATTTCTTTTAATGCCATATTGCCCCAACAACGCAGAATAGAAATATCTCAACTGTCTTCAAGGGTGTTGAAAGAGAGGACACTTGCTCAGGTTGCTCATATCTCTAAAAGAGTGCTTCAAGATGAGAATGAAAGTAGCAGCAGAGATCATTATTGGAAAAGAATAAGAGCAAGCCCAAGCAATTTGAAGGATGATACTATATCTGTGGTTGAACTACATGTTGATACGAACAACCCTTCAAGGACCATAACAGTCCCTATTGAAGAGGTAGGTTAAGAACTTCACTCTATCGAGTATATCCTAACATTTTTTTAATTGATTATTTATCTCTCTCCTTTTCTAATACAGGAGAACAACATTGCGGAATTGCAGCGAGGAAAGTCACAAGATAGTGGTGAATCTATATCTGCTCCGTATTTGATGAAACCACCTTCCATGGCTAAAGTGGGTGAAGGGCTACTTTCTATTTCTCGTGACGAGGTCAAAAAAACTTTGAAGTCTGATGTACACAAGCATGCATCAGTTGTTGTATCTATATTTGATGGGAAGAATGTCATCTTAGATGCTCAAAAGATCTTTGTCTCCACTCTTTGGGCCGTTATTCGAGGAAAACTTTCTAAAAGTGATATAGATTCTTCTTCTTCTTTTAAAGATGAAATTCAAGTAATTATCAAGGAGATGGACTGCAAGGACGTGGATTTCTAACCTTTGAGAAAGTTATTGAACTCCTTCTTTGAGTTTGCCACTTCGTATGACCAAGCATGATCAACCCTTCATGATATGGATGTGGAAACCGTAAAAAATGAATTGTTTTTAACAGCGGGAGAACTCCTTTCAAATGCTATGCTTGAAAAGCATGAAAAAGTTAAAAGTGGTATCCTCCTTTCGTCAATCACTAGGTCATGTGACAAAGGAGATAAAAGAATTGTGTAGAAAGATGCAGGATTTAGAAGTCCTTTTAGCAGCTGCTGAGGATGAAGTCGAAGGAGCCATGCTAGCCACCTCACTGGAAGTCAATGAATTCAATTCATGCTTTGATACAGACTTGTCAAATGATTTGGGACAAAAGAAAGAGCGTCTAGAAGCTATGCGTCAAGAATTAATCAATTACAAATTATGCCTAGATTAGATTTTTTTTAATCTTCTTTTTCATTTATTTACTTTAAAGTTTATTTGATATGTTTAGATGATTTTATGGTAACAAAGTTTCTTTTTTCTTTATTTAAGCCCTACACCATGCATTTTATAGATCTTTCGTTTACACTCTTCAATTCTGAATTTGCTTTCTTATTTTCTAATAATCCTAACTCAATCCACATTTTGCATGCCAATAAGAATAAGAATAATGGAGTTTCTTTCTTTTCTTTAAGTTTGTGCATTCAATTTTGACTTCCAAATATTATGGAGTTTAGTGCTTCAACTTATAGAATTAATAGATTTTTGAGGACTTCAACTCGTAAACCTAATTGATTTGAGAACTAACTTGAATACTTGAAGAATTTGAGGACTTTAATTTGTAAAACTTTGGTTGATTTGAGAACTAACTTGAAGACTTGAAGAATTTGAGGAATTTAATTTGTAAAACTTTGATTGATTTGGGACCTCAACTTCAAGACATGTAGATTTTGAGTGCTTCGACTTCTATTGGAGAAACTCATATTTCATAG
This sequence comes from Solanum dulcamara, assembly GCF_947179165.1. NCBI lineage: Eukaryota > Viridiplantae > Streptophyta > Magnoliopsida > Solanales > Solanaceae > Solanum > Solanum dulcamara. Next base: position 62,007,009 of record NC_077244.1, on the reverse strand, counting down.
GGGTTTGCCCCCATCAAATCACCACCATTAAGTATGAAGTTTGATGAGAGTATATATAACTTCAATATTAATGTGATAGATCAAGCTGGAACATGTGGGTTTTTGACACCCATGCAACTGAAATCATAATATAATTCTAAGTGACTATGTACCATAGTGAAGAGGATCAAGTCACAACGTAGTTCTGGGGATTGATTTTTTTGTGTGTCCTAACTTTTTCCTAGGCCGCCTCTTTTGAGATTTGCAACCTAGCAGACTTTTTTTTGGGTGCCGTACACAATTTATACTCTTGTAGGCCAGGAGTAACATGCAGTTTATACTCATACCTTAAGGAGTTGCATCTCACTTCAAGGATAATACCTTTTCAGAAATTTTGCATTAATAGGATCAATCTTCGTGCCATCAACATCAACAAGCTTGTAAGCACCATTTGTATAAGTTTTTTATACGACATATGGTCCATTCCACTTCGAGGTGAATTTGCCCCCAGACTTATGTGAATTGATAATGGGCCTTTTTACTGCAAGGACTTGATCTCCAACTTGGAAACGCCTCAAACGAACTTTCTTGTTGAAAGAATGAGATAGACGGAATTGATAACATTCAAGATTTTGTTGAGCTTCCAGCCTCTTTTCATCAAGTGCTTCTAACTCGGCAAGACGTAGTCGAACAATTTTTTCTTCAGTGAGCCTTCTTGGATAGCAAGTCTTAAGGAAGGTATTTGAAGCTCAAGTGGTAGGACTGCTTCAACTCCGAAAGCGAGTGAATATAGGGTTGCTTGAGTCGGTGTACGACATGTCGTCCTATATGTCCACAAAGCTTCTTCTATTCTTTCATGACAATCTCGCTTGAACTTGGAGGCAACTTTCTTCAGTAGATTACATAGAGTCTTATTGAATACTTCAGCTAGACCATTCACTACTAAAAAATGGTGATAAACGACGGAAAGAAAAGTGATGGACTGCGTCGATGGTAAAAAGCGACGGACAAAGGGACACCGTCCGTTTTTAATTTATAATTTTTTAATTTTTTTTAAAAATAGCGAAGGACGGTGTCGCTTAGTTCGTCGGTTTTTTGGTGAAATTTTTTTAAATGGAGCTCCAGACTTTGCGACGCTGTCCGTCACTCCCTATTAAATATCAGTCACAGCTTCTCCCATTTTTTTTATTTTGTATACTCTCTTAACTCTCTCTCTCTCTCTCTCTTCGATCCCCTCCCCTAAACCCCACCCCCGACGCAGTTCGCCGTCGTCTCCGCAGTCGTCATCGTCTGTTAGTTAGTTTATTTTATTTATGTTGTTGAATATATGTTGTTAACATAGTTAATTTATAACATTGATTGTGAATTAGTGAACAAAAAGTTATAGTTTTAATTTAAGGTTTTTACTTTGAATTGGAGTATTTTGAATTAGTTTGTGATTTTTTTTTTGAGTTGAATTGAAGTATTTTTGACGTTATAGAGTTTTAACATTGTTAATTTGTATATTTAATTGTGAATTAGTGAATGAAAATTATTGGGTTTTAGTTGAATTAGGTTTTTTGAATTAGATTGTAAATTTGAGTATTTTTTAGTTTGAATTGAAGTGTTGTTGAAGTTAAAAGTTAGATTTAAGAAGTCATTATCGAAGTTAATTAGAAGTTAAAAACTTAGAACTTATTTAGAGCTTCTAATTATAATTTAGAACTTAATCATAACTCATATTGAATTTAGAACTTTGGACTTGAACTTTAGGCCGAATATTTTAAGCTGAACTTAGAATTTTTTTTGGTGTAACATTTACTTATTTGAACTTAGGTTGTGAACTTTAGAAATTGTGAATTATTTATATTTTTCATGAAGTTATTAACTTTGGTTTCTTGAATTGTGGTTTTTAAGAATTAATTAAGCTTAAACTTTAGAAATGTTGAATTATTGTAGGATACATGAACTTTAAGTTGTAAACTTTCAACTTAAATTTTGAACTTGGAATTTAGGATTTTTAAATTTGAATATTAGGATTTTTTAACTTGAACATAGATTTTAGAACTTGAATTTTAGGATTTTTGAAGTACTTAGAATTTTTTTTGGTTTGTATACATTCTCAACTTTGGATACTTGAACTTTAATTATACTTGAAATTTGAAAGTTTATACTTTAACTTAGAAAAAAATCAACTTGAACTTTAGAAATGTTGAACTTGAGAATTTTTGAATTTTTGAAGGAGATGAATGTAAACTTTAAGTTGTGAACTTTGAACTTTGAACTTGAATTTAAAAATTGAACTTTAGGATTTTTAAGTTGAACGTTAGGATTTTTTTAGTTGAACTTAGATTTTAGAACTTGAACTTTAGGATTTTTTTAATTAAGTAGTTATAAATTATTTTGGTTTGTATAAATTCTCAACTTTATATACTTGAGATAATTAATTAAGGTTGAATATTTTTGTACAAAATTTTTAGTGTAGGGGTACAATCTAATTAAATATTCTAATATTCGACGCCGCCAAGCGCACTGCCACCAACCCCTCCATCTCAACCCTAATTGAAAAAAGTTGAGGTATTTTTTCCTTTTAAATTTTAATTATTGTATATATTAGATTTTTTTATTCAATGTACAACACTTGCATTTTGATTAGGGTTTGTTTGATTTCTTAGGATATGGTTGAATTTTTAGAGTGTGCTTTAGTGATAAAGTGTTAGTTTAGCATAAGTGAAAACATTAAGTAGATCCTATTGATGACAAAATTAATTTTCTTGCAAGATCAATTTGTGTCCATCAAGTGTTGACACTTATGTTTGATTTGGTTTACTTGTTGGAATTAGTTTGTACCTTAATTGTTCAAAACAATTCAACTTGCACTTTAGAAATGTTGAATTATTGTAGGATAATATATGAACTTTGAATTGTTAAATTTGAAAGACTTTAAAATATTATGACTTCATTTATTTTGAGTGTTTCATTATGTTCGTTGTGATGTATATTGTGTATTTTGTTGGTTGGTTACTTGTGTTGGATTGAATTGTATTGATTATTATTGAATTGCATTTTAATTACAGTTTTTGCTGTCAAAAATATTACAGAAAAAACGATGGACAAAGTCATTTAATCCTTCATTTTTCTGATTTTTTAAAAAAATTTCTTAGAAAACCTACGGTCTACAGACCTTTCTTGTGCCGCAATGTAGAGTATCAATGGCTCTCCAGGTATAGGGCCTGCTAAAACTGGAGACTTCACCGGATATGCTTTGATACTTTCAAAGGGATTGCTACATGTTTGGTCCCACTTGAAAGGAGCACCCTTCTTCATGAGATGGCTAAATGATTGGCATCTTCCAGCTAGATTCGAGATGAACCTCCTCAAGGAGGCTAACTTTCCTTGAAGACATTTTAGCTCATGAATATTCCGAGGCTCGGACATCTTCAAAATAACATCAACTTTAGCTTGATCGATCTCAATCCCTCGATGTCACACAATAAAGCCAAGAAACTTGCCAGAAGCAACTCCAAAGGCATATTTCAACGGATTCATCCTCAGTTGGTATCTTTGAAGCAACTCAAACACCTTTCTTAAGTCTTTCAAATGGTCGCTCCTCTTTCTTGACTTCACCACCAAATCATCAACATAACATTTGATATTTTTATGGAGCAAGTCATCAAATATATTTTGCATATCCCTTTGATATATGGCGCCAGTATTCTAACCAAAAGGCATCACCTTGTAGCAATACATACCTTTAGGCGTGCAAAATGTAGTGAGTTCTTCATTTTTTATGCCATATAGATTTGATTGTAGCCGGATGAACCATCCATGAAAGACATCGCCTCGTAGCCAATTGTAGGATCAATCATCAGCCCTAGAATGGGAAGTGAAAACTCATCCTTAGGGCATGTATTATTAAGGTCTCTAAAGTCAACACAAACTTGAATTTGGCCATTCTTCTTCCTCATAGGAACAATACTTGAAATCCATGTAAGGTATTGACTTCACGAATAAAGCCTGCTTCAATGAGCTTTTTAACTTCATTCTCAATCAATGGAACCAAGTCTAGCCTAAACCATCTTTGAGCTTGCTTAACATGGCAAGCACTATTCTTGATTTCCAATTGATTGACTGCTACTTTAGGATTCAAGCCAGACATTTATTTATAAGCCCAAGAGAAGACATCCCTATATTCTCTGAGTATATCCATAGAAGCAATTTCTTCATCAGCTTCCAAAATGGCACTCAGGTAAGTTGGCCTCGGATCTTCATCAGTGCCAAGGTTAATTTCCGTCTAGGGATCTACTGTGGCCTTTTCTTCTTCTTCTTTTTCTAATTCTGGCAGAGCATCTCTAACATCTTCCTCTTCTTGAAGATCATTTTCATTGATAGATATATGATAGCACTAGGTAATATCTCCCAACTCTTCATCAATCTTCATTTGAGGCGAGATGTTGTGCTCACTCTGGGTTGTAATATGATATGAGGATCCTATACTTTCTTTATCTTCCTCGCACTCCTTGGTGTAAGCCACAATGTTAGTCTTCACCTTCGACATATCTTTACATGAGACCATAAGTCTCACTTGTCTCCTCATTCTAGAAGGAAATAAACTTTTAAAATCTTTCTGGATCATAGGTGAAGCTGCGTCGTCACCCTGAGGTAACTTTTTTGGTGCTCGTTATTCTTTTTCTTTAGCAGACCTAACCTCTCAAACACAGAAGTTCTTATGGTTGATTTCCCAAGTCGATCAAAGATAGAAGGCCTTTGGTTTGAAGTGACAAACTCATCTTCTATAGTGATATAGTTATTGCTTGCCCTTCTTATGGAGATGCGAACTGGCGTCAGTTGGCTATAGCCTAAGCGCTCACGTACTTGCCTGGTTGTAACTTTAGATGGGATTTTCCCTAACCTTGACGTCTCTTTAGGGTTATATCCGTCCTTTATAATTATCTTATGAGTATTTGGGTCAAAGCCTTCGCGTGTGCATCTTGTAGGAAGTACCACATCTTGCGATGGATTTTAGCTTTAAAGACAAGTTTATTGCATCAATATATTTGATAAAAAGGGTTAGTCCTTTAAGTACATTTCCTTGGGTGCAAGATGATTGACCTTCTTCTTTCTTCACCTTTGGAACGTAGCGGAGTATAGAAGTCGACTTCGTTTTTGAGGACATGATCTTTCCTTTATTCAGAATGGAACAAGGCTCCTTAATATCAACTTTGACTTTCCCAATAGTCACATCAACTCTTTTACCTACAAGCTTACCGGACTTGGTCGATTGTACGTCATCGAGTTTTTCTTCCTTCATGATGTAACTTTTTAGATAGAATTTTGCATCGGCAAAGTGTGATTCGACTTAAGGGAAAGGATTATCATCAGCAACTATTTTCTTTTCAATTTCATCGTCAAGGTATTACAAACATTAATAGTAAGAAGAAGAGATAATTTTGTTCTCATAAATCCAAGGACTGCCAAGCAATATGTTAGATGAAGTCTTTGCATCGATCACATGCATCCATGAACTTGATCGTAAGTCTTCCATGTGAATTTCTAACATGATTGAGCCTATGGACCTCTGACCTCCTTTATTGAATCCTTGTATCAGTAAACGACTTTCACTAAGTTTTTCGATTGTGATGCCAAGTTCCTTTAATGTGTGGATGGGTAGAATGTTAACTCTAGATCCTTTATCTATCAGGATTCTATTTATCTTCTTCTCTAGCACATGATCCACCATATACATAGGAAGATTATGTAGTGTTTCACCAAACAGAAGATCGTCATCTCTAAATGTGATTTTTGTATCACATACATGTACTTCTTGGGAAGGAGGTTCAACAAGATTTTTAGAAGGTGAAGGAGATACCTTTGATAAGATTTAATATGTTGCTTTTTCTTTGTTAGCAGAAGATGCCCTTGGTGAGGTTTCACTCACTGTCTCTTCTTTGTCGACATTGAAACATGACGCCTTGATTTTGTCTTTAGTAGCCTTTGCACAGAACCAACTTGGTAAGGATTCCTCTAGAGTCACAAGACGTCCAAGTTTCTGGTGGTGATACACTTCAACCTTTGCCCTCTTCAGATGCTTGATTGGTTTCTGCTTTTTCAGTATCCTCACCATATTTCTTTTGATTGGTTGTTCGAATGATTCTTTTTGCAAACTTTTCTTGTTACATCTTCGCCTAGTCACAAGAATCCAACCTTCTTTATCATCTACATCAACTTGGGATTTGTCTTGCTCTAACGACTCTTCTTCATGATTTTCAGAAATACATATTTGGATTGGATCAAGCGAGCCGAATATGAAAGCGATTTGGTTATAACTGGCCTTCTCATCATCAAAGACAATCTTCTTTTCGTTAGCCAATCACATAACTTTATCCTTGAAGACAAAACATTTTTCAAGAGGGTGACTTACAAGTCAATGATACTTGTAATAACTAGGGTCATTAGTTTTTCTAGATTCATCAGGTCGCTTCATCTCTAGTAACTCAATGAGTTTTAGTTCGAGCAACTCATCAAAATTTTCAGAGACGTCAGAATCTAAGAATGGGTATTCCTTTTCTTGTACCTCCCTCAAGGTTGATTTTTGATTCAGACGCTCTTGAAAAATTATTTTCACACTTTGTCTTTTTCTTTCCTTTGTGGTAAACTTCACAGGAAACACATTAATATTCCTGGATTTTTTATCATTCCTGGGCATAAATTTTGTCCGCCTTTTGGGTTCATGTTTGTCTTTTCCTTTGCGAGGATCATAGACAAACGTTATATCTTTTCCTGTAGAAGATATATTCAACTTCATATTGTTAGCATGAGTAACTAGATCTTCGAAAGACTTCGGCTTTATTCCCTATAAGATATACAGAAGCTCTTAGTATATTTCTTGGATACACATTTCGATGGCAGAAGCTTCAATGAGTCTATCTTTGTAATTTAGACTTGTATTTCTCCATCGATTTATGAAGTCTATGACCGATTCATCCTTCCTTTGATGAGTATTTGTGAGTTCTACCATGCTCATAGTGCACCTTGTGCTATAGAAGCAATTGAGAAACTCATGCTATAGTTGCTCCTAACTATCAATAAAATTGGGCTCGAGATCAGTGTATACTGACCAATCAAAGGCATTTCCTTTGAGAGTGAACAAACTTCTTCACAAGATAATCTCCATATGTCTCAACATTATTGCATGTCTCCACAAAGTGTTCAACATGTTGCTTTGGGTTTCCTTTTCCCTCAAATTGCTGAAATTTGAATGGTTGATAACCGATAGACATTTTGAAGCTATCAATTCTTGCAGTGTACGGCTTGACATACATATGGGAAGACTTGGTGGAGACTTTATATTTATCTTTGATGGTCCATTCGATGAACACCTTCAATCGATTGAGTAGGATCATCCCTTCTGAAGAGACTGGCATATCCTTGACAGGCGGTGCTTGCTTTCCTAGATCTTCAATCTCTTGTACTTCTATACCCTTTCTGAGTGCATGACTGACATCTCCGTCTAAGAGACCCTCCATCTTATCCATCAACTTATCAATTTGATACTCTTGATTATATACATGTTTCGTCAATCCGGCAACTAACTTCATTAGGTTTGCAAGTTGTTCCTCTGTGGGTGAGGCATCAGTTACCATTGCTCGCATGATCATTGGGGTTATAGGAGAATATCATGGATTATCGCATAAGTTGATTTTCAATGGACTCATATTATGTGGTGCATGTGGAGAGGATCTACCAGTTGAATCATGATTCCCATTTGTGGTAGGTTCTTTTGAGCCAGAGCGCTCGAGTAGATCTAAAGTCTTCTTGATCCTTTCAGCATCACTACTTCCTCCTTCTAAAGCATGTATGGAGGACTTTGATCCTTTTGGATTTGAGGACCCAAAAATAGAAGTTGAAGTGGAAGACACTTGACGTGTCTGTTGTCCCAACATAGTGGCCTTGCTCTTCGTGACAGCTCCAAAGCTTCCGAAGGTGTAATGACCTTGAGGGTGATTTTCGAAAATTTGTACAAAACACGCGTGAACAATAACATGCATGAACAGTAACACGCGTGAACAGTAACTTTTAGGGCAGAAAATGCCCCTTTCTTCCCATTTCAATATTTTTCATCATTTGTTTGAGTTCTTGAACTCCTTGAGGTGATTTGAGAAGAGATTTTCGAGGAAAAGTGTTGGGTAAGTGATTTTTGACCTAAAACCTTCCTTTTTCATTAAGTTTTTGACGATTTTAACTCTTAAATTTTAGTTTCAAACCCCAAAAATCTTTGTTTCTTCCTTAATTCGAATTTAAGGAAAATTGTGATTTCCAACTTGTTTTGAGCTCTATTTTTATGGGTTTTTCAACCATGAGTTCCTTATTACCAATAGAATGGGATTGTTCAATAAATTTCCAGATTTGACCCTTTTCGAAAATAGTTAATTTTTGGACCATTTTACCCCCAGTTCCGAAACCTATCAATATGGGTGTCATTGGACTCCTTGTGACATGTATGTTTCATTGTTGATAGTGGGTTGTCATTCCGAGCACTGAATTCGAGAGTTGCTTATCCGGTGGAGGTATTCGAGTGCGGTTTCGGCAATTGAGGTAGGTTTGGCTATCTTTCTTTGAGATTGAGATGGGGTAATTAGTCATTCATATGTTATAGACTTTGGGATGGGGTTGTAGTATGAGTTGAGAATGTTATATATATTGTGATGTCTGTGTGGAGGCTTATTTATTAATGTGTTGCCATGACGGGGTTTATTTGTATTACATAGCCCGTGTGGGAGCCTTATTTGTTATCTTATTTGCTATGAGAGCATGTGAATTATGATTTGCCTAAGAGAAAGTCTTGAGTATATTATTTGACTTGTGATGCCGCCTAAGAGATTGAGTTGGAGGTTTTGAGCATACTTAAGTATTGAAATATTGTTGAGAAAGGGGTGAATATTTAAATGAAAGTGTGTTCTTCCCGTTACTATTTATTGAGGGTAAATATCATGTGTAGGTTAAGTTTTGAGAACTTTGAACCTTATACCACATGTGAGTTGATTATTACTTCCATGCATATGTGATTTGATGCATTCATCCTCATTCATCATATCATGAAACATGGAAAGTTGAGAAATATGAAAATTCTTTTTGAGAAAGAAAATAAAACACCTTTAAACCTTTGTATCTTGAGTCCCTGACCGAGGCAGGTTTCCGATAGGGTAGTGGATGCATTGTGATCCTAACCTTTGTATCTTGAGTCCCTGACCGAGGTAGTTTTCCGGCAGGGTAGTGGATGCATTGTGATCCTAACCTTTGTATCTTGAGTCCCTGACCGAGGCAGTTTTCTGGCAGGGTAGTGGATGCATTGTGATCCCTTGACCACGAGGAGGTGGCAAAGATAATGAGATATTGTGATTGAGGTATATGATCTGCGAGACCCCCATGGGTCCTTCTTGGTAGCACAGCTCGGTAGGTGTATACGACAGGCTGTGCGACAGTGTTGATTCCACCGTACCACCACATCATTGCATCATCATATTGCATTGCATTGCATTGATATTTGTGCTGCTTGAATTATTCGATTAATTATGATTATGAGTTGTTATTATGGGTTTACTTTACTCGTGCCACTATATATATAAACTGGCGGTACCGATGCCGAAGTGAGACTTTTCTGTATGCAGGTGGATGCGTTCCTTAGTTTATTTCATAGGTTTGATTAATTCCTTATACTCAGTCAGCTAAAACCTACTGAGTACATGTGAATTATATTCACCCCTACTTCTGTGTCCCTTTTTGATGCAGATACTAGTCGGGGTACCCCACGTGGCAGTTAATATTCTAGTGGATTGTGTATTCTCAAATTAGTGGTGAGGTCCCAGAATTCGGATCGTCACTAGTCTATCTTTATTTTTCAGTCTTTTATATTATTCAGAGACTTATGTTGTATCTTCAGATTCGAACCTTATATTAGATGCTCTTTATACTTATGACACCAGATTTTGAGATAATTTCTTCATTGTTTTTTTTTCTTTTTATTTAAATTGTGGCATCACTTTCTCCTTTGGGAGTCTTGTATGAGTTTTGTTTTTAGGGTTACACATCAGATTGGGTTTTGAGATGTGTGCCATCATGACCTCAGTTTTTGGGTCATGACAATTGGTATCAGAGCACTAGGTTCACCGGTCTTATAAGTTAAAGAGCAGAGTGTCTAGTAGAGTCTTGCGGATCGATACGTAGACGTCCGTACTTATCTTCGAGGGGCTACAAGATACTTAATAGGAAAATTTCTTTCTTTTTACTCTTTTCGTGCGATTTATTCATATCAAGTGTTATATACCTCTGATCTATTCCTTCTGCGCAGATGGTGAGGACTAGAGCCACAATTACTGAGGGTGAGGCTGCACCTGCTGCTCGAGCCCCAGTACGCGGGCGAGGTAGAGGATGTGGTGGAGTCAGGGGACGAGGCCGAGCCAGGGGAGCGACGCCTGCTCGTGGATGAGCTAGAGAGTTATCACCTGAGCCCATGTATGAGCATGAGGATGACTTGGAGCAGCAGACTGAGGAGCAGAGGCCATCCCAGCCTCCTGTGGTTCCCGATAGTGCTCCGATTCTTCAGGAGCTATTGGTTCGATTATTGGCTAGACTGGATGGTGCTCCTACCTCTGGTATTGTTTCAGGTGCTGTAGGTTCTCCTATCATAGTTGGTGCAACACCGCCAGTTCAGGGGCCTAGTGTAGGATTTCAGACTTCTGATTCATCTTCACTGCCTTATATTGCACCTTTGAGATTTGCAGCTCCGCCAGTTTCTGCTAATGTTGCCATGTCGGTAGCTGAGCAGAAGAGTTTCGAGAGGTTCGTTCGATTGGCGCCTCCAAAGTTTGATGGTAAAGCCGGAGAGAAAGCCTATGACTTTTTGACTGAGTGCCAAGACATGTTGTTCAACCTAGGCATTTTAGAGGCACATGGAGTTGCTTACACTTCATATCAATTTGCGGGAGTGGCCAAAGAATGGTGGAGGTCAGTTCTTGCTCGTAGACCTATTGGTTCTCCTATGATGAGTTGGGAACAGTTTACTGAGGTGTTCCTTGAGAGATTTGTGCCTTATAGCCTTCGTAATCAGCGTAGGGATGAGTTTGACAGACTGGAGCAGGGCTCCCTATCTGTATCTGAGTACGAGACTCGCTTCCACGAGTTATCTCATTATGCTATGTCGAGTATTCCCACCGAGTTCCAGTGGATTCGCAAACTAGTGAAGGGATTCGCCGGTTATCTCCAGGAGGCTACAGCCTCTCTTGTATTATCTAGGGGTACGTTTCAAAGTATTATTGATCATGCCAGGATGATAGAGAGTATCCGACGTGCTAGACAGGGTGGGGCCAAGAGGTTTCATCGGCAGGGTCAATTCAGCGATCATTCCTCCAAGGGTAGAGAATATTCGGGTTCAGGAACCCATAGTTATCAGGGCAGACCAGTCTAGGCAGCTATTCAGGGTTCTTTGAGCTCCGGAGGTCATTTTGACACTTCTAGTTATTCCCCACGGAGTTCAGGTCCTCGAGGTTGTTATGTGTGTGATGAGTTTGGGCATAAGGCCCAAGATTGCCCCAAACGTGCTCCTTCTAATGGATGGCCTGGGGCACCAGTTGTTCGTTCTACAGATGCTCCAGCTGTTCGAGGTTCTTCGCAGAATATTAGAGGTGGCACTCGTGGTGCTAAGGGTGGAGCACGAGGTGGTGCCCGTAAGGGTTCACAGGCTAAGGGTGACCGTCAGTTATGCTATGCTATACCGGGTAGATATGAGGCAGAAGCCTCTGATGCAGTTATTACAGGTATTGTTCCAGTTTTCCATCATTCTGCTTCAGTATTATTTGACCTAGGGTCTACCTATTCTTATGTGTCGACTTATTTTGATGTGGGTATTGATTATGTGAGTGAGTCCCTTATTGTGCCTATTACTATTTCTACCCCAATAGGTAAATCTTTAGTAGTGGATCGGGTATACAAGGGATGTTTGGTGATATTTTCGGGTAGAGAGACCCGTGCAGACTTGATTTTATTAGACATGCTTGATTTTGATGTGATACTGGGTATGGACTGGTTATCTTCTTATCATGCTATATTAGATTGTTATGCAAAGACCGTGACCTTAGCTTATCCCGGTTTACCTAGCGTGGTATGGAAAGGTAATCCGAGTTCATATCCTAAGAGGGTGATATCTTATATTCGTGCTCGTCGCTTGATGGATAAGGGTTGTTTGTCTTATTTGGCTCATGTACGTAATCTCACCACGGAGTTATCTCATATAGAGACTACGAGGGTGGTGAGAGAGTTTATGGATGTATTTCCTACAGACTTGCCGGGAGTTCCTCTTGACCGTGATATCGATTTTGTGATTGATTTGGAGCATGATACTAAACCCATCTCTATTTCTCCTTATCGGATGGCTCTGGCAGAATTGAAAGAGTTGAAAGAACAATTGGAAGATTTATTGAAGAAAGGGTTTATTAGACCTAGTGTATCACCGTGGGGTGCACCAATTTTATTTGTGAAGAAGAAAGATAGTACTATGAGGATGTGTATTGACTATCGACAGTTGAACAAAGTCACTATCAAGAACAATATCATTTTTCTCGCATTGATGATTTATTTGACCAGCTTCAAGGTGCATCGGTGTTCTCAAAGATTGATTTGAGGTCGGGTTACCATCAGTTGAGAGTTCGAGAATATGATATCCCAAAGACTGCATTCAGAACTCGTTATGGGCATTATGAGTTTGTGGATATGTCCTTCGGGTTGACTAATACCCCAGCTGCTTTTATGGAGTTGATGAACCGGGTATTTCGACCTTATTTGGACTCGTTTGTTATCGTGTTTATTGATGACATCTTGGTTTATTCCAAGAATGAGGCGGATCATGATAGGCACCTGAGGACAGTCCTTCAGAGATTGAGAAAGGAGAAGTTGTATGCAAAATTCTCCAAATGTGAGTTTTGGCTTGAGTCTGTGACATTCTTGGGTCATATAGTGACCAAGGATGGTATTATGGTTGATCCAGCCAAAGTTGCAGCGGTTCGTGATTGGGTTAGGCCTACTTCGGTTACCGAGATTCGGAGTTTTATTGGGTTGGCAGGCTACTATCGTCGGTTTGTTCAAGGATTCTCTTTTATTGCAGCCCCATTGACTAGGCTAACTCAAAAGACTGTGGCATTTCAGTGGACTGAGGAGTGTGAGGCGAGCTTTCAAAAGCTCAAAGAATTATTGACTTTAGCACCTATTCTAGCCTTACCCGAGAAGGGCGTGGCATTTATTATGTTTTGTGATGCTTCGGGAGTCGGCTTGGGTGGTGTATTGATGCAAAAAGGTAGAGTTATAGCTTATGCTTCTCGACAGTTGAAGGTACATGAGAAGAACTATCCTACCTATGACTTAGAGTTAGCAGCGGTGGTGTTTGTTCTGAAGTTGTGGAGGCATTATCTCTATGGAGTGCATTGCGAGGTCTATACTGACCACCGTAGCCTTAAGTATATCTTTTCTCAGCCGAATCTGAATATGCGGCAGCGTAGGTGGTTAGAGTTATTGAAAGACTATGACATCACCATACTTTATCATCCGGGAAAAGCTAATGTGGTAGCGGATGCCCTGAGTCGCAAAGTATCTAGCATGGGTAGTTTGGCCTTTCTTAAGGCTGTGGAGAGGCCTTTGGCATTGGAGGTTCAGTCATTGGCTAGACAGTTGGTCCGACTTGATATTTCTACACATCGTGGTATTTTGGCCTTTGTGGAGGCTAGGTCTACTTTGATGGACCAGATTCGTACACACCAGTTTGAAGATGAAAAGTTGAGGGCCATTCGAGACAAAGTGTTGAGTGGTGAAGCAAAATCAGCCTCTCTTGATCAAGAAGGAGTTTTGAGGATTAATGGTCGCATTTGTGTGCCCAAGGTTAGTGAATGGGTACGTATGATATTAGAGGAGGCTCATTGTTCCAAGTATTCGATTCACCCGAGAGTGGCAAAGATGTTTCATGACTTGAAACAACACTATTGGTGGTGTGGCATGAAGAGAGACATTATTGATTTTGTGGCTAAGTGTCTAAATTGCCAACAAGTGAAGTATGAGCATCAGAAACCAGGTGGTCCTATGCAAATGATGCCCATTCCTGAGTGGAAATGGGAGCGTATCACTATGGACTTCGTGTCTGGATTACCCATGGCATTGGGTAAGTATGACTCTGTCTGGGTGATTGTGGATCGATTGACCAAATCAGCCTATTTCCTTTCGGTGAAGACTAGCTACAATGCGGATCAGTTAGCTAGGATCTATCTTCGTGAAATTGTTAGGCTGCATGAGGTGCCTATCTCTATTGTATCGGATCGGGGTTCAGTGTTCACCTCTCACTTTTGGAAGGCATTACAGCGTGGTTTGGGTACGCGGCTAGAGATGAGTTCAGTATTTCATCCCCAAACTGATGGTCAGTCCGAGCGGACTATTCAGGTGTTGGAGGATATGCTTAGGGCCTGTGTGATTGATTTTGGTGCCCGATGAGACCAACACTTGCCCTTAGCAGAGTTTGCCTATAATAGCAGTTATCACTCCAGCATTCAAATGGCACCATTTGAGGCATTGTATGGTCATAGGTGTCGATCACCCATTGGATGGTTTGATTCTGTTGCGGTTGATGCATTGGATACTGACTTACTTAGGGGTGAATATTTAAATGAAAGTGTGTTCTTCCCGTTACTATTTATTGAGGGTAAATATCATGTGTATGTTAAGTTTTGAGAACTTTGAACCTTATACCACATGTGAGTTGATTATTACTTCCATGCATATGTGATTTGATGCATTCATCCTCATTCATCATATCATGAAACATGGGAAGTTGAGAAATATGAAAATTCTTTTTGAGAAAGAAAATAAAACACCTTTAAACCTTTGTATCTTGAGTCCCTGACCGAGGCAGTTTTCCGACAGGGTAGTGGATGCATTGCGATCCTAACCTTTGTATCTTGAGTCCCTGACCGAGGCAGTTTTCCGACAGGGTAGTGGATGCATTGTGATCCTAACCTTTGTATCTTGAGTCCCTGACCGAGGCAGTTTTCTGGCAGGGTAGTGGATGTATTGTGATCCCTTGACCACGAGAAGGTGGCAAGGATAATGAGATATTGTGATTGAGGTATATGGTCTGCGAGACCCCTATGGGTCCTGCTTGGTAGCACAGCTCGGCAGGTGTATACGACAGGCTGTGCGACAGTCTTGATTCCACCGTACCACCACATCATTGCATCATCATATTGCATTGCATTGCATTGATATTTATGCTGCTTGAATTATTCGATTAATTATGATTATGAGTTGTTATTATGGGTTTACTTTACTCGTGCCACTATATATATAAACTGGCGGCACCGATGCCAAAGTGGGACTTTTCTGTATGCAGGTGGATGCGTTCCTTAGTTTATTTCATAGGTTTAATTAATTCCTTATACTCAGTCAGTTAAAACCTACTGAGTACATGTGAATTGTACTCACCCCTACTTCTGTATCCCTTTTTGATGCAGATACTAGTCGGGGTACCCCACGTGGCAGTTAATATTCTAGCGAATTGTGTATTCTCAGATTAGTGGTGAGGTCCCAAAATTCGGATCGTCACTAGTCTATCTTTATTTTTCAATCTTTTGTATCATTCAGAGACTTATGTTGTATCTTCAGATTCGAATCTTGTATTAGATGCTCTTTATACTTATGACACCAGATTTTGAGATAATTTCTTCATTGTTTTTTTTCTTTTTATTTAAATCGTGGCATCACTTTCTCCTTTGGGAGTCTTGTATGAGTTTTATTTTTAGGGTTACACATCAGATTGGGTTTTGAGATGTGTGTCATCATGACCTCAGTTTTTGGGTCATGACAGAAGGTAACACCAAGGATTCCTTCCACATCAACAGAGAACTTGGAGTCAGTAATCTTGGAGGAAGTTAATTGGGAGTTGATCTTCTTAGAAGTCATTTTGATATTCTCTTATTCTTGAAAAGTTGAGATGAGAGGTAGAGATTGTCCCACTGGGCGTGCCAGAATTTGTAGACAATAATATTCGCGTCGAGAATATAATAATAAAGAACGAAAAATATCGCAACAATCGTAGTATTTGATTTTTGAATATGAATGTTACAATCTCTATGTATCATCTGATTCATCTTTTCGAATATTAATTCAAGGGCTCTTGAGCTTGATCTTGAATTTGGTTGAACTTAATGGATTGGATCTTGACTTTTTACTTCAATTCAAGGGTTTTTAGGCTTGATCTTGAATCTTGTGGTCTTGATCTTGATTTGTTGATTGAATGATCTTGAACTTCACTTGTCCTTGAACTTGATGATCTTGATCTTCACTTGTACTTGAATTCAAGGGTTTTTGGGCTTGTTCTTGAATCTGGTAGTCTTGATCTTGAGTTGTTCTTGAACTTGATGAACTTGATCTTGAATTCTTGAACTTATAGCTTGTAGAGAAATCTGTGGCGTTTGATCCATGAGCTCTCTTTGGCTTCTTGTTAGAATTCTGATATTTTTTTTTGAATTATGAGGATCCCTATTTATAGTTGTGGAATAGAGGAATTGTGATGAAAATAGGTTTTTCTTCGGCCAATTAGATTTAAGTGACATGGCATAATGTGCTTTAGCGAATGGGCTTGTCATTTTGACACATGGCATGCTCCTATTGACTTATTTGTTTGACTTGGCATGACACGTGACACCAAAAATGGGTCTCTAGGATGATATGATATTAGGCTTAGCAAAGTGGGCTCATCATTTGTAGCCCAAATCAATGAACTAACCCAATAAAATTGGACTTTATTTTATATTAATCCATAATATTTTTTTGGACTAATATATATTGAATTTAATATAATTTAAATCATTTATAAATTTATATTTAATAAATTTTAAATGATTACACCATGAATTTGAGATATTTTTCATTAAGTTAGACAAATTGAAGATAGTGTAATGTGTTACTTATTACAGAAGATTTTTTCAGTTGTACTAACCAACTTTTCTTAAAAAAAAAAAAAAAGAGTAATCAAATTCAATTGTCTTTTTCCTAACAATAATTTTAAAACATACATTTTCAATTAAAAAGGTGTAGATATTATTTTATAGATTATTAAAAAGCTCTTAATAAAGTGGAGGAAAAGGTTTTGAACAATTGCAATAATTTTGTCAATATATCATAATTTGTGATTTATTTGATAGAATGAATATTATCAAATTTTATCATCTGTCATAACTTGTGGTCAATTGAACAGATTCACTATCTAGCTTATTAAAATATCTTGATTTGCTATCTCATAATCAAAACTAATTTACGGACAACAAACATTTCACCTAGCTAGCCATTTTTTTTTTAAAGTGAAGGTCATTTTTATACCCTTTTTAAAAATCTTGTGAAAAAGAGCCGAAGTTTAAAACCACCCTTATGACGGTCATTCCTGTAAAAATAATACATGTAGGAACCTTTAGGACTGCTAATTAGAATAAAGGCAACAATTTGTAAAGTAGTACTTGAAAAATAATGGCATGTTTAAAAGGTTCATGCATAACTGTATAAGTGAACAAAAAAATTCAACAAAATAGTCGCACGTATATGTAGTATATCAATATTATATAAATAATTTTGTAATTTATCAATATTATAAAAATAATTTATAATTATGTATATATGTATAATCATATATCAGAGATGTATATACATTCATAAACACTATTTATATAATATTTATACATTCCAACAAGTCATCTTCCTCAAGAATTGACCTTTTTATTTCAATCCTGTAACTTAAAATCTTTTCTAACCAATCCCAAAATTAGATACGAGGCCCTTTCAATATTTTGAATCTTTTGATAAATTAGGATAATTTGGCTCTCTTTAATCTAAAACATATCAAAATATTTGTGCTAACCGTTACTTAATTCAACGGCCTTATCAAAACAATGTCTCTTTTCCAAAGAGGAAAGTTGATACCTCTAAGGTTACACGGACTCTACTTGCTTATAATAAACTATTTGAATCTACAGTGCTTAAATGTTTGGAACTCAGAAATATATTCCTTTAACAAATTAAAATAATATATATATATATATATATACATTTCTATACATTTGTCCTATATAAGTAATTGGTCTCCAATTCATTCAACGAAATTGGGTTGCAGTGAAATGCACTTGCAATGACCATTTTCGGTGAAAATTGATAATTGAATTATTTTGAATAAATAATTTTGACTCGATAAATATTTCATCTAATCTTCCTATGTTAAAATGCGATAAAATAATTGAAAATTCAAACTATTGCAACTGAAATTACAGAAACTTATAATATAAACAGTGTCTAGATAGAGTTCGAAATGTATGTAAATAATAAAACTTCAGAACAACATCCGTAAGTTCGAACAAATTTCTGGAAAGTGATAATTACAAAGCAAATTGAGTTTTTTTTTTTATAAGGCAGACTGTATAAGACCAATTCCAGGAGCTGTTGATGGCATCACTTTTTGAATCTTCACAACTTGGTTAAGATAATAATAGGCTGAATCATCATATTTCCCTTTCCACCTGTTGACAAGTTGAGATGCAAAATTAAAGTTACTAAACATTATATTGTTACTTAGGTATAGAAATATTGAAAATCATTTTGAACCTGTGCTCCTCCTTTTCTAAAATTTGAAGCTCCAAATGTTGTTCGAAATTTTTGAAGATTAAGTTGAGTTGCTCATCCTTCACCTTGTCAAGAGTTGAAGGCCACCACTGAATGGTTGTAATGGGAAGGGAGAAACAACAGTTAGTGCAACGACTTTTTTTTTTTTTGTTAAAGGTAATTACTAGCGATAAATTATATTGTAGCATTATTGCTGGAATTGAATGAATCAGTGGTGGGTCTATTCCCGCGACTCGAATTCACGGATTTTCTGTTTATGTTTACTTGCGCCGGAATTGAAAATCATTTCCAAGAATGTATATATTTATTGCCACTAAAAGTTGTTTATGTTGTAGTGCAAGTCCACATAAGGAGGTCACTCATCTTATTAACTATCGATGTGAGATTTTTTCATTCTTCAACGCCACACCTCACGCACAGGGCTGGAAATCTGGAGCGTGACAATTTTAATTTTGGGGACCACATCGGATAAGATGAGTCTTGCTTTGATATCATGTTTAGAAATAGATTTTCGGTCTATCCCAACCCGGTCCAAAAGCTAGTTCATGAAGCAAGGATTGCCCAAATTAATTTAAGGAGATCCATCTCATTAACCATCGATGCTAGACTTTTTCATTGTTCAACAAATATGGATGGATTAAATTGAATTTCAAAAGATTACAAATGAAGAGAAAAGAAGAATACCTTGGGAGAGTTATCCTTGTCAATGGCAATAGCCCTTATGCCCTTTATAATAAACAAAACAAAAAAAACAGAATTAACTAATATTCAAAAGTACCAAAGCGTTTTTCAGAATTAAAATAGTTTATATATACTTCAAATTAATGTTGAAGAGCTATGTACCTACCTCATAGAGATCAGTAGATATTGTTCTCCTTAATATGTTATTTGATATTCTGAATTCTCTCTTCAAGCACTCAGATAATGTTTGTTTCCTTCCTTCTCGAATCTGCATAATATTTTAGTAACTTTATAAGTGAATTTCAGTGATTATACGTGAAATTAAATTAATTGTATAGTTTCACATGAAAGAAGCGTAATTATTCTATCTTTTCATACGGTGTATAGAAATTATAATTAGATGCCTAATTACCGATCTTAGTGTTATCTTGAGTCCAGTTGGGGATACTTTGTTTAGGTGTTTAAGCACTGGTTGAATCCAATTATTTCCTAATTTGTGTGCCTCAGCTTCCTGAAAATAAAACAAACATCAAGTTATATAATCTATGACTATGTTAATGGTTGAATTAATTATGCCATGATGAATTAATTAATTATAATGATCTTACAAATGACATCAAGATCTCCTCAACAGTATTCTTGGAAAAACATTCGTTGATTATGGACATCCTGCATGTAAAATATTGATGATATTTGCTTAAGTGTGTGCCGTCGAGCACACTTTTATTATTTAATTATATTCTTAAGAGCACATTTTTATTATTTAATTATATTCTCAATACACCCTCTCATGTGCGGGCCTGATTCTTTTTTCATAGGCCAAACATATGAAAATTCTTTTTGATTTGGGTGGTGGTGAGATTCGATCTGCTTTAATACCATATTGAAGTGTGTGACCATCTCATCTGAAAGTTTAAGCTTTTAGAGAGAGCACACTTTTATTATTTAATTATATTCTCAACAATATTGCAAATACTACAAATTACATCAATTAATTAATTAATTAAGATATAGTATATAGTATTACTTATTCAAGACGCTATTTTCAGGTATTTCAAAATCTTTAGAGAATTCTTTGATGACGGATTTAATGACATTCTCATCACCGGTGTTTAAGCTCAATAAGCGCTTCTCTAGCTCAGCCAATTTCTATAAACAAGACAAAAAAGATCACGAGGTCAAATTAATTAGCATTTAATTTGTGATTAGAGGAAGTTAAACAGAAAAATAGAGTGTTGGATTTATTAGTGACCTGAGAAGGGACAAAATGTGTGGCAAGTCCTGCAGAAACCACCTCTTTACCCTTTAGCCTTGCTCCTGTTAACCCCAAGTATTCTCCTATATAGTTATGCAAACAATGTAACCTAATTATATCACCTTCTGCTTAATTAGTTTGTAGGTTAAATCACCAATGACAAAGAATAAGACACCCGAATTTTATTTCATTTTATATGACGGTGTTTGACTAGACATAAAATGTTTTAAAAAGAAAGAAAAAAGTCTTGCTTTTAATTGTATATGTCATGATATTTATAATTTTGTAATAGCATGTCATTAAAATAGTACGTGAGAAAATACAAAAAAAAAATATCAAAAAAGAAAGAACGAGAGTGAGAAAATACACAAAAAAATAAACAAAGAATAGTGATATTTGAAGGCGTGCCTACCTAATCGACCAGGAAGTCGAGAAAGCATGTACGAAAAACCACAATCTGGATGGAATCCTATAAGTGTCTCTGGAGTTGAAAACACCTACCAATTTAATTACACAATAAAAGTTAGATTAACGCTCCCTAATTTCCATCTGAAATTATATATATATAATGTTGGAGATATACATAGGCCTGATCTATATTATACTCACAGTTTTTTCAGTAACAACTGAAAACCTCATTGGAACCATCAAAGATGCACCTCCGCCCATTGACATTCCGTGAACAAGAGCAACCTACAGGTCATGAGTTATTAATAATTAATTAAATAGAAATTGGGTGAATATAAAAAAAATAAATTGTTCTTATATGTAAAAAAAACAAAGAATTGGGTGAATATTAAAAAAATTGTTTCAAATATGATCACATAAAATAAAACAGAGATTAAAGAATAGTTTGAGAAAAGTAGAACATACCAAGGGTTTCTTATATGTATGAATGTGGTAGCAAAGCCAATACATCCGATACGTAGCTTCAAGGCATGAATCCCCTGGGAAATATAATTATTCAATACAAAAGAAATTTGTAATAATGCAATAGCTTTAAAAAGATGAATAACTAATTAAATCAATTTTTTTTTGTTATTATTTGCTTACTTATTGTTCGACCGTCATAAAACATTTTCAAATCTCCACCAGCAGAAAAAGCTCGTCCCGCTCCCTATTTACATCACAAAATTATAGATCCTATTATTATAAGCTACCATTTGCTAATTCATTAGCAATTAGGATGAGAAATATCCTTGCCTTGATGATGACAAGCTTTGTATTGTCATCTTTCTCAAATTTCTCGAGGTTCTCTCCCAGCAATAATGCCTAACACGTACAAGAAAATTGATTTAATTTAAACAATTACATATAATTACACTAAATATAAGATGAGATGCTCTTGTAGTCAGTTATGTCAGCTCATGTCTGATCATCAAAGTCAGAATTTAAAGATTATGATTATGAGAATTTAGTCCTTTAAAATTATTGAATTTTAAAAACATAATAATAATTAGTACACATACAAATATAATGTTTGGATCAAAATTACTGGGTTAAATGAAAGTAAGGCAATAACATAATAGTACCTCTTTGCCTGAAATGACATTCAACTGATTTGGGCGATTTAAGGTAAGCACTTTTACACGTCCAATTTCTTCAAAAATAACGACGTCCTACAGATAAACCAAATTTGCAGAAAGTACTCCTAAATATGAAGAATAATACAACAAGTGAAAGAATAATTGAAATTAGTTCTTATTGAAACTTTTAATTACCTCTCTAATATCAGGGTTTACGATTTCTTGAGCCATCCACGCAAAAATTAAAATTAAAATTAAAGGGCTTGCATACGTACGTTCTTAAAGTTTAATTTACCAAGGAAACACAAAACTGAATGATATATATTCTTGCAAAAAAAGAATTATTTTTAGAAGTGGTAGATAGAAATAATGAGATCAAAAGGATTCTGAAATTGACTTGTGAAGCCAGAAATTAGCTAATATATGAAATATGAAACTAAGTAAACAAAAGAGACAAATATAGTTGAAAATCACAAGGTGGATTCCCATTATCAACATTTTTTTTTTCCATGAGTGATAGACATGGAAGTTAACGCTCGCATAATGTTCGTTGTGACAGCCTGCAGACAAATAGGTTCATAGATCTGTTAAAATATTCATTTAAGTGAAGCAAATTAATTTATGATAGATTAGTTATTCTCATATTATTTTTTATGGATTATTTGATTTTTTGTATTAAAAGTAACATGCATTGTATAATTTTTAAGGAGAAGTTATTTGTTTATAAAAATACCATCAATCTTATTTAATAGAAAAAAAGGTTGAGGGATCTTAAGGGTATTTTTGTCATTTTATTATTTTATCCTGAGATAACTAATCTTGGCAGTTGGCACTATAATTTCATCCTACGACAAGAATAATTTATTTCAATATTAATTATTAATCAATATATAACGTATCTCAGGATTAATAACCAAACAAAGAATAAGAGAATATTAAAATTTTATTCGAGGATTATCTATATATGCTTATCCAGTATACCAAATGAATGTTAATTAATAGCATATATAGTTATATACTTCTATAAACATTCTAAACACCTTGTTTGGATCTTCGTTACTTATTGTATCATATTGTATCGTTATTATAAATACAATATTTGTTTAAGTTTTGATTGTTATATAAAATATATTATATCGTATTGTTAAATTCGTCATTGTCATTATGTAATAATGAAAATTTTCGTTTTATATTATGATTAATTTTGTGTTATCACATCGGTACCTAAATTGTGAATTCAACTATGTCCTTACTTTTCCATACATACAACACACCCAATATCTTTACAATTTTTTAGCTGATTTAATAACTATATGAGTTTGCTTGTATTTTGATTTATCGTCATCTTCATCGAATGCCATTATTTTAAAGTTAAAAAAAAGTGATTTAATGTGACGGCTTAGGAGGATTATAAAAATGGGGTTGACATATCGACCATGCACATGGATCATATCTCCTCAATAAATTGTTTCAAGATTTTATTTGCACATCCCTTGATTCGGGCGTAACATATCAATTTATGTATATTTCATGCCTCGAGAGGGTATTCTAGGCGTGGCCGGCATTCGGAGTTCATTGTTGGCCCCAAGTGAACCACTTAGTCCAATCACTCATTCAATCACATCAGCGAAAGACTTAATATAACTCGAAAGAAAGAGTATTTTAAATAACAATCTTATACAAGTAAATCTCATCTCATAAAAATATAGTTTTCAAATCAGACTCAAGTGAGACATCAACTCCAATCTACGCAATCTAAGTCTATGAAATCTCTACAACTATCAAGAAGGTGCCGAGACAAACCCACAGCTACTTCAAAAGAAACTACTCATAAGTAATGACTTAAATAAATGTGATTCCTCTGAAAGTAAGGAGGTCTCACCACTATCAACAAGGGAGGATTCTCAATGAAGTGCCTGTTAATGATCTCTAGCACCTGTATCTGCATCATGAAACGATGCAGGCCAAATGACGTCAGTACATGAAATGTATGAGTATGTAAAACAACTCGAAGGAGAAGAGGTCAACAATGCTCAATCAACTCAACAATAAACTCAAAGGACTCAACTCAATAGCTATGCAAATTAGAAATTTTATAATGTTTTTCAAAATGACTCAATCATTTACAATCTCAATCAATTCAATTATATCATGCACGATCATATCCTATTTGAGAGTTTCTCTAACCGACAACCATCACCTATGAGCCGGTGATGTAAAAAGAAGCGGTGTCGTTGCCACACCCGTCCGATACTTTGTCAGGGTAAGGGACAAATCACAATCAATCAAAGTCCATCATTTTGGGACTTAAGAGGTTTAACCCTCCATCCTACGCTGACTACGTAGTTTATGAGATTCGAGTAGTAACTATACTCGTACCCAATTCGGTACTCAATACTCCTCCTAAGACTCAATATGTTCATAAGTCAAATCAATCAATTTATGCATCTAGTCACATTGGACTCTTATCAAACTCAATCTCATCTCAATCATCGAACTCTTTCATTTAAAACATGCTTTTAAACTCATTTGTATCCCATCAAAACTCTATCTCAAAACAATCATTTATATTCAAAATACTTAGGTTTAAATAATAATACTTTTAAAGACTTCTCAGACTCAACTCATTCTCATTCAAGACATTCACAAATCATGCTTTAAGACTCAATCAATGCATATAATATTTAAATGTCAAAACTCAATTCATATGAAAACTCAAACTCATTTAAATTAATGTTTATGCTCAAATCATCAAGTTCTTTCAGTAAAATATGCTTTCAAAAATCATTCACATCTCGTCAAAACTCTTCCTCGATTTCAATCAATCATGTTCGACCTTCATACTCATTTAGACTCAATAATATATATATATATATATATATATATATATATATATATATATAATATTAGTTCAAATCATTCTCTTCATCAATGCATAAAAGTCATCATCTTTACTAAAAAAAATATGTATGTAAAGGTCATAATTATCAAATCAATTAGGGTTCACGGGAAATTAGCCATGAACAATGAATTTCAATCAATTGAGATATATAAAACAACAATAACCTCAATACATAATTATACAGAACTGAATAGAAGAAGAATTAACTCAATCGAAATTCACTAGGTTACACTTAACTCATTCTCAACAATCGATAGAATTAGATGTAGGGCACATGGATGAACTCAATCCAACTCTATGAGTAGCCTTATATACCTGTAAGATTGATATTACAATCAAAACCCGAAAAAAAATAGTATCTTTTTTGGAGGAAACCTTTGATCTTTGAACCTCGAATGTTTGATCTCTAAAAAAGAAACTCTTTTATGAAGTTCTTAGAGAGGAAGAGCTTGAGAAAACTTTGCATGAAAATCTATTCTCACACTAAACAATGAACCCTCACACATGCACACAATTATGAATCATTCGGTACAACCCCTTACCCCTATAAAGAATGACTCGGTTTTAGCTTAAAAGAATTTCGGAGTGTTACAATATGCAAATTTAGGCTCATATTTATGAAACGTAGCAAGTTTTCAGTTTACAAAATATAACAAAAGTTTTTTCACAAAATATATACATAATTTGTTTAAAAATTTTGTGTACGAAAACTATATGAAATATGTACATCTCATTCAAGACTTAGAATTTCCCTCATATTTTTTGAGTGTACCATATGAAATTGCTATGATATATATATATATATATAGTTCAAGGCTTAAAAATTTGGCTCAAAAGTTTGTGTATGAAAATTTTATGAAATATATATATATATAAGGATCAGGACTTTCTTGGTGAGGCTAGTTGCACATTATCTGAGGTGCTGATCACTGTCAATCCAATATTTTATTTTTGAACTTATAATGTCACCATAGTTTCTTACTTATGGTGTAGGAGACATGACTTATATTGAGGCTGTAATTGGTATGTGAACTGAAGTGCTTAGAGACTATACATTTTGCATTTAAGGCTCTATACTTTGTGTAACTCGGTTATGCATATCCCACGACTGGTTTTCTTGTGTTATGGTTGGTCGTAAAACATTGTGCATTTGCTTGACAATCATCCTATTCTGCCTGATTATTTCCAGAGGTTATTAATGTTACCAGCTAGATAATAGACACATTTGATGCCTGCTTTTTTACTGCTTGATATATTTTTCTTGTTTAACTTCTTGCATCCAGCTTTTTTAATTCCAACTAATGATTTCAGAATCAATATAGTTGTACGTATGAATTCTTCCGTATTAGTAGGCGCATGTAATTTCTTGTGCTCTGATTTCTATTATTATCCATTATTTTCTGTACTTTGATTACTCTATTTTATCTGTGTCGCTTTCGTTATTTGCTTTCCCATATCGCTTTGAACTTCTTAGCCTTATCGGCCTCTTTTTATTCTTTTATTGAGCCGAGGGTCTCTTGAAAACAGCCGTCCTATCTTGGAAGAAATAAGATCTGCATACACTTTACCCTCCTCAGACCCCACGTTATGGGATTTCACTGGATTGTTGTTGTTGTTGTTGTGTATATATATATATAATATAAATATACATATACACATACTTATTTATTTATTTATATTATATTATATTAAAAGCAGACACCTTTTCACATTGAAGAGTTGTTACCTTTTTGAATGGTGATTTTTCTAAAGGGTTGTGACTTTTCTAATAAGACACAATAAGCATCTAGTCATACTATCATTTGTTGGCTATAAATAAATGGGTTATCTCACATTTTTAAACTACAAATTTTCTATGTTTTCTATTCTTATTCTTTGTAAAACACATAATTCAATATATCTTATATGTTTTATATTTATTTATTTATTTATATTATATATTATATTAAAACATAGCTCTTTTCACATTAAAGGGTGTGACTAGCTTGTTCGTACTACAATTTATTGGCTATAAATAGAGGGGTGCCCTCACATTTTTAAACTATGAATTTTCTAAGTTTTCTATTCTTCTTATTCTTAAATACTCAATTTCGTATATCCTCTATATTTTATATTATATTTATTTATTTCTATTATATTATATTAAAAGCAAACCTTTTTATATTGAAGGATTACAACTTTTTCAAAGAATTATGACTTTTCTAATGAGTTGTGACTTTTTCGAAGGGTTGTGACTTTTCATTCTTAATGCAATATGCAGAGGCAATTCAGTATATTTCTACAATGTAAAAGACAACTGATAGCACGTTGCGTTGATTGCAGCAATCAAAAAGTGGTAAGATATCTATGTATAAAGTTGTTACTCCTCTCTTGAAAACTTTTTATGTTTATCCGACTATCTTTTTTTTTATCCATTTCGTGGAATAGGCTTAAAGAAGATGAAACTATCAACATAACATTATAGCATGATGAAATTGTAAAGTTTGATGCTTCTAATAGAAATTGTTTATTTTCATCCTGATGCAACAACAAATTTAGAAAATTAAATTTAATTAATTAGTTAGTCAATTAAGTAAGCTAAGTACTAATTGCTAATCTCTGATTAATATAGGATCGAGGTGAGAATAGTCATTGACGATCGCCAAAGGGTTCTTATTTTCACAAAAAAGAATGAAGGATAAGTTTAAAACATTGAATCAGAAGCTATGAATTTGTTGACAATTGGATCTTCACATTAATAGCCCAAATTTACGATTTGCTTTTACTAATCGGTATATATGTGATTTTATATATACATAATTTGTACATATACTACACATTCGGCTGCTATTTTTAGTTGAAGTGGAATTCTACAATTAGAGATAGACTTTGAGGATGTTACTTAAACCAAAGGACCAGAAGGCACTCAACACAAGATTGAATTCTAAGAGGGTAATATGAAGGAAAATCTCAAAAAAATTTAGCACAAAAATTTACATACAAATCAATTAACTATTTGCATAATATGGGCAAAACATGTAATTTTCTCATGCGATATTTCAAAGAGTTTGCCTCACCCTTATTTATGAGTTTTCTTAAATGATGTGAAAGTAGATTTTTGTGCCAAACATTATACACGATTTGTTTTGTGCATAACAGTATATACAATTCGTCTGGACATTTAGAATCTTTAATGTATCAAACTCAATAAGCTTCTCATCCTAATAAATTTGAGCTAATTACTTTGTCTCTTCAAATATAAGATCTTTAAATTTTTATACCCATCAATATAAAGTACACCCACGTTTCTATCAATATGGAATACACGCGTGTTCGAAAACTAGTGTTATCATAAATAGGAACGTTGTTTCTTCCAATTTCTCTTTATTTTTTACAAAATATTTTTTCCGCTCACATGATTATTATGGAGTAAATGTCCAACCCCCAATTGTTCGTTCAATATAGAAGGAGAAGAAACAATATCAAATTTTTATTCCAATATAATTTATTCTAGAATTAATAATCAAATAAAGACTAAAACAATACTAAATTTTTATCGCAGAATTATTTATGCTTGTCTTAAAAAACTCTACTAAGCTAGAGTTTCTGAGAAAATAGGAGAAAGTGAGAACCAGAAGAGAAGAAGAAGGAGAAGAAGAAGAGAGAAGAGCTCCTCAACTCATTACTTCATTTTGAGCTTATCCCTAATCATACATTGAGCCCTGCTATTTATTCATTTAGCAGTGGTTAATTCTAACAAAAACTTAGCTCTAACAAAAATAATTAATTAACTAACTGATTGTTAGTTAATTAGTTTTAACTGCTCTTTGTCAAAAGACTAAAATACCAAACTTCTACTTCTTAGGTCATAACACTCCTCTTCAAGATAGGAGGTGTAAAGATATTCAACACTCCTAGCTTGGATAGAAGATATTCATATTGGGCTCTAGACAATCCTTTGGCTAGTATATCTGTCGGTTGTTCTTGAGTTGGTAGGTAGTTTACTTGAATTAAATCTTGTTGCAGTCTTTCTCTAATGAAGTGACAATCTATTTCTATATGCTTTGTTTTTTCATGATACACTAGATTGGCAGCAATCTGAATTGTAGCTTTGCTGTCACTATACACTTGCACTGGCAACTCAACTTCAGCCTTCACTTCTTTCAACAGTCCAAGCAGCCACACTAACTCTGATACAGTTGAAGTCATGCTTCAATATTCAGCTTCAGCTGAGCTCCTTAACACCGTGGTCTGCTTCTTGGCCTTCCATGATATCAAGGACTTTCCAATCTTTACCATGTAACCAGTGACAGATTTCCTGGTTAGAGGGCAAACAGCCCAGTCTGTATCACAACATGCACTAACCTGATTGTCTGAATAGCTTGAGAGTAGTATGCCCTGTCCAGGTTGCCTCTTTAAGTACCTGACTACTCTTAGTGCAGCATCCATGTGAGATTTTTTAGGTTGATTTAGAAACTGATTCAATGTCTGAGTACTGAAGGATATATCTGGTCTTGTCATATTGAGATACAATAGTTTACCTATAAGCCTTTGATATGCTGATTGATTTGTCAAATGATCATATGATTCTTCTTGCTTCTTATTCACATGTTCATCATTCTGCCTTGATGTCAATTTGATATTCACATCCATAGGTGTGCTTGCTGGTTTAGCTGCTGTCATTCCTACTTCTGCTATGATTTCAAGTGTATACTTCCTCTGATGCATAAGTATCTCTTCTGTGAATCTTGTAAATTCAATTCCCAAAAAATATTTGAGCTCCCCTAAGTCTTTCATCTTAAAAGCCTTCTGTAAAGCTTTCTTAGTTTCTTCTATCAACTTCAAGCTGCTGTCAGTGATCAACATGTCATCTACATACACAAGTACTATTGCAATTCCTTCTTCTGATTTGTTGATGAACAAGGAGTAATCGTAATGACTCTGTTTAAACTTTAGTCTTAGGAGAGCTTCAGTAAGTTTGTGATTCCATTGTCTTGGAGCTTGCTTGAGGCCATACAAAGACTTTGTCAGTCTGTACACCTTCTCCCCTTGACTAACAAAACCTTGATAAAGTTGCATATAGATTTCATCTTCTAAATCTCCTTGAAGAAATGCATTGAAGACATCCATTTGATAGATGTGCCACTGTTTGGATGCTGCAATGGATATAATAGCCCCCACTGTTACCATCTTAACAACTAGAGAAAATGTCTCTTTGTAATCAATCCCTTCTTGCTGGCTATAGCCCTTTGCAACTAACTTGGCCTTGAACCTTCCTATTTCACCTGTGGACTTATATTTAACCTTATAAATTCACCTACAACCAATAGGCTTCTTGCCTGCAGGCAATGGAGTAATCTCCCAGGTATGATTGCTCTCCAATGCCTGGATCTCTGCCTGCAAAGCCTCAACCCATATTAGATCTCTGATAGCTTCTGCATAGCTGGTAGGTTCTGTCACAGTAGAGGTAGATGCAATGTAGCACTGATAAGAGGGTGATAGATGAGAGTAGGTGACATAGTTAGACAGAGGATAAAGAACATCTTTGGTTGCATTGAAGAAAACAAATCTTTCAGCCAGAGAGGGGGCTGTTTAGATCTTGTAGAATTTCTAGTGACCTGTGGAACCACTGGAACAGAAGACTCCTCAGAGACACTAGTATCATAATAAACCTTTACTTCAGATAAATTATGATTTACCTCAGGATGCTCAGCATCTGTATGTACCCCTTCTGATATAATAGCCTGGTCAGTACTTGGTAATACCACAGGAGCCATTTGAAGAAAATCTTAAGCAGCTACAACTGACCCTTGCAGGGTATCTACAAATATCTGCTGATGAGCAGACCTATCATCTTTGGCAAATGGAAAGATATCCTCCCTAAAGATAATATCTCTACTAACAAAGAAGGACCTGTTGAGCAAATCAAATAAAATATACCCTTTATGCACTTCAGAATAGCTCATGTGGATAGCTGACCTTGATCTGGGCATGAGTTTATCATGTTTAGTAAGATTTTTTGCAAAGGACAAGCAGCCAATTGTCCTCAAATGAGATAGTACTAGTTTTACACCATATAGTCTTTCATAAGGAGTTTGAAACTCAAGCACACTATTATGAAGTCTGTTAATGAGATAAGTTGCAGCTAGGACACAGTGACCCCAAAACTTTATAGAAATTTTAGCTTGAAATCTTAAAGCTCTTGTGACTTCAAGTAGATGTCTATGTTTCCTTTCAGCAACACCATTTTATCGAGGAGTGTAAGGACAATATTTTTTATGTATGATACCTAGTTCTTTAAACAAACCATCACAAACTGAGTTAACAAATTCTATACCATTATCAGATCTTAGAATCTTGACTACTTTCCCAAACTGATTCTGAACATATTGCAGGAATATTTGAAAAGATACACAAATATTTGACTTTTGTTTAAGTAAAAATAACCAGGTCATTCTTGAAAAGTCATCAATTATTGTAAGAAAGTACTTGTTGCCATCAAAGGTAGTTGTATTATAAGGTCCCAAAAGATCAATATGTAATAAGTCAAAGTGGTTACTACTTTTGATGCTACTAGAAGGAAAAACAGATCTAGTTTGCTTTGCAAATGGATAAACTAAACACTTAGAAACCTGACACATAGTGTGTTTAGTCATATTAAACATCTTAGCAAGTATTGCTGAAGATACATATCCAAGCCTTTGATGTCATAACTCCATGTCTATGGTTGAGTCCTTGACTTTGGGATGAACTGTATCAACAGCAAGAGCAGACTCCTTAGTATTGCTTTGAGTTAATTATCTCCACAGCAAATATAGAACTCCTTCTTCTTTACCAATTTCCTTCACCTTTCCAGTATAAAGCTCCTGAAAAATACAGAATTCAGAGAAGAAGGAGACTGAGCATCCTAATTCCTTTATTATTTTGCTGACAGACATCAGATTATATTTGAACTCTGGTATGTGGAACACATTAGTAAAAACACTTCTAGCTAATAGACTACATGAACCAATGTGTGTTACTTGTGTGGTACCTCCACTTGGTAAAGATACCTCCTTAGAAATATCAAGCTTTAACACAGACTCCTTTTATAGCATATCCAAATTAGACACCATATGGTTTATTGCACCTGTATCTACAATCAATACATCTCTATTTTCAGTGACAAACAATGCTTTAACTGCAACATTGGCCTTATTGTCATCAGATGCAGTAACTCTTGATCTTGATTGTTGACTCATCATTTTAAGAATGTGGTCAAACTGCTCTTTTGTGAATGTACAGCCCTAAAGTAATTGTTTGACATCCTTTTCAGCTTGACTTGTAGTAGTATTAGATGTGGAAGCTTCAACTGGGATTGGATCTGTGTTGTGTTGTGATGCGATATTTCTTCTCTGGACTGATTCATCATATACATTGGTGTTCAATCCATAAGAGAAATGAGCCTGAACTGGTTGTTGAGGTTGACTGGATAAGAGAGCAGCATCAATACAGGCAGTGTTTGTACTTTGTATCTTTCTCTTAGACTTAAATTCTGATGGTAACCAACAACTTTATAACAGAATTCTTTAGTATGACCTCTATACTTACAAAAGTCACAGATTAAGAGTGTATTTTTCTTAAACTTATGACTAGCACCTGAGCTACTATCACCTTTAGAATACATAGCAGCTAACTCTAACATGGAAGAATTTAGGCCTAAATTACTGATGCCTGTAATAACAGATTTTTGACTCTTATCTCCTACTATCATAGCATAGGTCTGATTGATAGTTGGTAGTGGATCTATCATGAGAATCTGACTCCTAGCTTGGTGATACGAATCATTTAGCCCCATTAAAAACTGATATAACTTTTGTCTATTCATGTGAGCTATAAATCCTCTAGATTTCTTACAGTTCCAACAAGGTGGGGACACTAATACTTCAAACTCATCCCACAAGGCTTTTGGCTTTGTGTAGTATACAGAAAGTGAAGTTGTCCCTTACTGCAGAGTGGCAATTTCTTTGTGTAGACTATAAGTCCTTGATCCATCTACTCTATCAACCTCTGTTGCAGATTAGTCCACACATTTATTGCACTTGAAGCAAATACAATTCCAATAAGCAAACTCTTTGACACTGAATTCATTAACCATGATAAAATGATAACATTCACTTTTTTCCCATTGACTCCACAGTTCTTCACCATACATCTCTTTTCTGCATGTACCATCAACTAGCTCTAACTTATTCCTTTCTAATAAAGCTAGTTTGATCGATCGATTCCATAAGGTGTAGTTCTCCACACCATGCAACTGAAACAAAATAATACTGATACCACTTACATCCGTAGGACTAAAAAAGAGAGGATGATTGTAGTCAATACCTTGCCCTTGTATGGAGTTATTACTTAGATTAAACTGTGTACCAACTCATTGAGCACTGTGATCTAGGGTTGCTTCACCTGTCATTTCTTTAAATTTCTTTCTAATTCATGTTGTAGTAGAGCAGATCTGAGCTTCAAACGAGCTTGGATATGTAAATTGATCTAAAAAAATAGACGAATCTATAAATTTGACTGGATTCTTTGACTCAAGATAAAGAACCACTTCTCACAGTAATCACTGTGATGATGACTCTGATACCATAAAAAAACTCGCACTATGCTAGAGTTTCTGAGAAAATAGGAGAAAGTAAGAACCAGAAGAGAAGAAGAAGAGAGAAGAGCTCCTCAGCTCATTACTTCATTTTTGAGCCTATCCTTAATCATACATTGAGACCTGCTATTTATTCATTTAGTAGTGGTTAGTTCTAACAAACACTTAGCTCTAACAAACACAATTAATTAACTAACTGATTGTTAGTTAATTAGTTTTAACTGCTCTTTGTCAAAAGACTAAAAGAACCTTACTTCTACTTCTTAGGTCATAATATTGTCCAACATACCAAGCAAGTCCTTATAGAGTTGTGAGATGTATATATCTATTTTGACCATTTTTCATGTACCATCGATTTATCATCTTTAAACATAAAAAAACATTGATAAGACAAGAGGCAAAGTTAATACTAGATAGGAGGTTTGGAGACAAACTTTGGATTTCAAGGGTTCAGACTGAGCAGGACCAAAATAAATATTTGGAGTGCAAATCCAGTATTGCATTGAATGAAGTATATGTGAAAGTAAGGCTTGCCACACAGACTATTTGCAAGAGAGAGTGTTAAGTATCTTGGGTACGTAATTCATGATAGTGGGAACATCGACAATGATATCATATATCATATTGGGGCGACATGGATGAGATAGAGGCTTACCTTTAGAGTCTTATGTGATACGAAGGTATATACCACCTAAACTTAAAGATAAGTTCTACAGAGTGGTGATTAGACCCTAACTTAAAGATAAGTTCTACAGAGTGATGATTTGACCCTACTTATTGTATGGATGAAGTATTGGCTAGTCAAGAAATCACATATTTAGAAGATGCACGTTGTGGAGATGAGGACGTTGAGATGGATGTATGGTCATACTAGGAACGACAAGATTAAGAATGAGGTTATCCAGGAGAAGGTAAAAATAGTTTTTGTGGCAGACAAGATGAGGGAGGCGAGACTAAAATAATTTGGGTATGTGAAGAGGGGGTGTGTTGACGCCCCAGTGAAAAGGTGTGAGAGAATGGTTGTAGGGCGTATGCAGAGGGGTAGAAATAGGCAAAAAAAGTATTGAGGAAATGTGATTAGACATGCCATGACTCAGCTTCATATTACCGAGGAAATGACTCTATATAGGAAAAAGTGGAGGTCGCGTATTAGGGTAGAAGGTTAGTATGAATATAGTGTTGTCTTGCCTTGCGAAGGTTTATGCTTGTTAGTGCATGTCGTAGTACCAGTCGTACTCTTGTAATTCTTATCATATGTTGTTTATGGTGTTTCTATTATCACACTATTTTGTTGTTGTTACTGTTACTGTTTTTCTTATTAACTGCTACGTTTTCTTTATTGTTTTCTTCTTCTTTTACTTGGGTTTGATGCACATGAGTCGAGGATTTTTCGGATATAGCCTCTCTACCTTCACGAGACAGTAATAAGGTTTACCTACACTCTACCTCCATAGATATCATTTAGTGAGATTTCACTGGGTATATTATTATTATTGTAAACATAAAAAAAATGCCTTGAAATTTTTTGCCAAAATCCTATATAAGTGCAACCATACTCTTGCATGGTGGTTAGAAAAATAAAATACCCCAAAATCAATCGAACTATTATAATATCAAAGAGAAACCAAGATGATTGAAACGATTTTAGAAAGGTTAATTTTAATTATACAACATAGAATAACCAAAAATTTAATATAATATAGACTTTTTAAATAGCCAATCAAAATCGAATCAATGACACCCTAACTTTTACCAGAAAATTGTGGACATGGATATACAATTTTTTCAACTTTTTGCCAAATCTAGTACCTACGGTAGCAGGTGCAACCCCAACTGACAAGGCGTGATAATCTAGTCCATCTCTCATCACGTATGACAAAATGGTACTGTTGCATTTCATTTGTCTTTTTTTAAAAAAAGAAAAAATAAAATAAATAAATCATACTATGCGGTTGTTTTGGTTAAAATTAAATTATTCTAGAGTTATAAGTAGTAACTAGACTAGATAATAATTATAATATAAAATATGTGCTAATTTTAATTTATACTCTAAATAAAAAATAAATATGGGTGAAGACTCAATATTGCAATTATATAACTAATTATCTGAACATAACATTTTTGGGAAATGATTTAAAAAAAATATTTCTACACAAATGATTTTTAGATAATTGACAAGAGCATCATCATAAGAGAAGAG
The DNA here is from genome assembly GCF_947179165.1 of Solanum dulcamara. NCBI lineage: Eukaryota > Viridiplantae > Streptophyta > Magnoliopsida > Solanales > Solanaceae > Solanum > Solanum dulcamara. The sequence continues at coordinate 61,971,174 of NC_077244.1, read as the reverse complement.
AACATTTTTTTAGGGATCGCTTGGTAGAACGTAGGGAAAATGAGCTTAAAGGGTTATTTGAGAGTGGAATGAAGGATAGAAAATTTCTATTTCTTTTTCCTTTTCTTTTGTTATAAACATTTAATTAGGGATTAATTATGAAGAGATGAGGTTGATTTAAAATATTTGTAAACTTAGGGTAAAAAATTAAAAGATCAAAAACTTTTAACAAAACTCAAAATTTCATCAATTTTCTTCATTTTCTAAACGCATTTCTTCCTCTTTCTTTGTTCTCCTCTCCTCTCTTCTCTTCTCTTTTCTTTTCCCCAATTCTTTCTCCTTTATTTGATTTTCTCTGTTCTCCTCTTCTCTCTTCTTTTCTCTTTTCTTTTCCCCAATTCTTTCACTCCAATTTGATTGTGAAAATTATTTAAAAAATGATGAAAAGAGAAGAGAAGAGAACAGAGGAGAAGAGAGGAGAGGATATGTTATTTATATAAACAGGAGTTGTTCAAGCAACCAAAAGATGCTGTTTAAACAACCCTAAGTTGTTTAGTTCAAACAACAAAAATTGTTTAAACAACCAAAAATTGTTTAAACAACCAAAAGTTGTTTAGTTCAAACAACCAGAAGATATTTAAACAACCCTAAGTTGTTTAGGCGTTTTTTTATGATTCTTTAGTTAAAACAATGAGAATATTTTAAATATTAGCTAGTTGTTTGGAGAAATATGAAAATATTTGTTAATTGTTTTGGAGATTGAGATATGAAAACATTTGTTAGTTGTTTAGACAAATGTTTAAACATCTGTTTGTTGTTTGGAGGTGATGATGACGTGGAGAAGTAACACAAATTAAAAAATCTTTGATTTAGTGATGAAGAAAAAGGCAAATGCATATTTCATTTTTGTTCAATGAAGATAAATCTAACCCTAGTTTGAAGAGAGCAAGGCTGCTGCTGCTCCCACTGAAAAAATGAGCAGATTTTCTGGAAATTGTTTGTTGCCCTTTTGGCTAAAAAAACCCTCTTATATGTTGGGTCTGTTTGTAAATAGCAAAACTTTGGGGTGTATAAAAATATTTTTTTTTAAATCAGCATAACTCATTAATACCTAATTATACTAGAGTCCCTTTTACCCAATTTTTAAAACTTGTGTTCTAAATCCTCAAGTAGATAACTCAAAAGTCTCTTTTAATTCTATCCCACGTAGAACGTACTAGAGAAAATAATATTGATATTATTTAATAGTGTTTTCAATCTATATTATTTTTATACATATAAAATCATTATATTAGCAATATGAGAGTTCATACTACATTAATAAGCATGATTAAAAACTAAAATTATCCTTGAAATTTCTCAAAGTATAAAAAGTATTTTTATAAGTAAATAATTATTTAATATTACAAATCAAAAATAAAAAAGTAAAAAATAATTTTGACATACATACCAGTGGGAGTAGTTGTCCAAACATTATTGATCGATAGGATTCATGCGTCAACGATCCAACTAAATAAAACCTATAAAAGGGGATCACTAAAAATAATCCTTTTCTTTCTCCATATTAGGCGCGCACACACACTCATCGTGCTCTCCGCCACTTCTCTATTTCATTCTTTCAGATCTATTCCCCTCTCTCTCTCTCTTTCTTTCCTTCCATTCATCAATGGCTTCTATTACAGGCTCATCAGCTACCACCATGTCCTGCTCATTCAACCTAAATCAGGTTGTACTTTTCGATCAGCTTCTCTCTTTTCATGTTATGATTTTCTCGATTACGTTTTCGTTTTCATTTTGTGCATCTGACATTCAATTTCTGAAATGCAGTTTATTCGAATTTGATTGTGGCTGAAACATGTTGATTTTACACCTCTCTACATAGTTCTAAGTTTTATATAATGAAATTTGAAATATTCCTTACTGGCTGGCAGGGGTGTGAAAAATCAAACCAAACCGCTAACCAAACTTTGGATACAGTCATTTTGTGATTGTAGAGAGAAACTTGTTGATCCATAATGTTCATTTGAAATAATTGTGTTGTGTCTCAGTTATCATTAGCTAGTTATAAATCGAAAAAAAACAAACCAAACTGAACAAAACCTACAAGAACCAAAACGATTGTTTTTGTTTAATTTGGTTTGTTTAAGAAATTTAAAAACCGATCAAATTGGTTCGGTTTTGGTTTTAATCAAAAACCTATCCTAACGGAACTGTGAACACCCCTGCAACACGTAAAGACCGGTTGATGGTGTAAATATTCTTGTATCTATACATTAAACTCTACAATAGATTTTCATTGTCAATTTGTTTGTTTCTCGAAGTAACTTGTCCTATTCTATGGCTGATGAAATGATTAGGAACAAAAATTCTCATGTAATTTTATTTTGAGGAAATAATCAATGAAACACAAAAATTGTATAATTCTTTGCCATATATCAAGGCCGCGATTTCAAGTAAATATTTGAGTTTCTACAAGAAGTAGAGAAACAGTTTCCCACTCTCCACCTGATCTGTGCCAGGGAAATAATTATACATTTTGTTTTCTTGTTTATGCAGGCACTTAACCGTGTCTCGAGTTTGAAGACATCCTCTCTTTCTTTCAAGGGTATAAGCTACTCTTCCATCAGATTGAATCCAGCCACTCGTCGCCTCAGTATTACTTGTGTGGTATTGTCTTGTAACCGAGTTTTTTTTATTGCTCAAATGTGTTTTCCAGTTGACCTCTAACCACAATTGTTGTGATTTATTGCAATACGGCCTGTTTTGTTATGAGCAAAACTGATACTGTGTTTTATGTTAAGCACCAACAATTAGAGCAAGGTTTTGTTAAGCAAAAATTTAACAGGACTTTTTGTGATATTTCAGATCTCAGGGGCATTAAGTGTAATTGAATTATCTATTACCCAAGAAAAAGCGGGAAATTCTGCATAGCTGATCTAAAGCATTTGTGCACATTTATGTTCACGTCTCTTAAATTGAACTATTTTCATCAGTACTGACACTATATTTATTGCAGCTGCTGTGTGATTAACCTCTTTATCCATTTATTACGACTGCTGTGTGATTAACCTCTTTATCCTAAGATTATCTTGTTTTTTCTCAAGACACAGATTATCCTAATTTTGTGGTCTGTAATTCAAAACACAGCTTGTTTTTCCTTTTCATATGCAAGTTATTAAAAATAATGAGAGTTGTATCTCTGCAGGCTAAGCCAGAGACAGTCAACAAAGTGTGTGACATCGTGAAGAAACAACTGGCTCTTTCTGCTGATACTGAAGTCTCTGGAGAGTCAAAGTTTGCTGCGCTTGGTGCTGATTCTCTTGATACGGTATGTAGTTTGGCACTAGGGCAATTTGTTGCAATGCATAGTTGTGTCTCCATCCTTTCTGCAAAAATGATTAGAACAATTAATTAATTAATTAATTTCAGTTTGGGCTTCAGCCAAATTAGTTATAAGGCTTAGTTAATGCCGTAATGTCTAGTATAGCACTTTTGTCTCCCTGTAAATGGTCTAGACTCTAGAGGAATTCAGATTGATTACAAGGGATAAAAAGTAGTGAATTTAAATTGATTGCTGCAAGGTGCTAGATCTATAGGCTTGTCCTCCCTCCATTTGATATACACTACTGTGATAAAAAACAAGTATGACCATATTTAAACATTGTTCCCAGAGTGTTCTCCGACAAAAGGAGTATCCTTAATTACGAATCCAAACAAAAGGAACATCCTTGATATCCCTAGTGATGTGTTGACGTTAATGATAGCATAATGGCATGGCTATTATAATTGTTATAAGGCATGTTGAATTTACCAATCTAATGAGTTCTCTCCCGAGAAAATAATACTAATAATCTTTAAGGGATAGCACTAACAGCAGAATCTGCAGAAATGTTCTCTTGTTGCTCTTCCTGTAACTAAGCCTCAATGGCCCTTTCCTTGGGGCGACGTCTTCCCAGGAACACACTCAGTTTTATATCTGAACACATTTGTTTATGACTGCAGAAGTTATCTGACAAAGATTTCGAGTTATTATGGAATGTATAATCTGTAAATTTTGTGAATACAAGTTTCAATGATTTGGCTCTATTGTTTCTGTTGGATCTCTTTCTTGTTCAGGTGGAGATTGTCATGGGACTTGAGGAAGAGTTTGGTATCTCCGTGGAAGAAGACAGTGCTCAGAGTATTGCAACAGTTCAAGATGCTGCAGACCTGATTGAGGATCTAATTTCAAACAAAGCTTGAGACTGAACTGAACTTTAGAACCTCAGTCCTCAGCTAGTTTGCTTATTAGGGTATCTCATTTTAATTGTCTTTTACAGTTCAAGATGATGCAGTACGCAATATTGAACTTCGTCTAGTTAAAAGAACTGTTTCATCAGAGAGGAAATGCTCAAGAACCGTCTTGTTTCATTTTTCATCGAACCCTGCAATTAAATCTAAAGATATACATATATATCTATTTGGTTATTCCATTATGCTACCGAGTTTTGGTGCATGAAATCCACACACCTATTCTAAATAGACAAATAGGTGGTACTTACAAATCTCAAAGATCTGTGTTGAAATAAAGGATGTCACTACCCTAGAACAAAATAAAAATTTCAGACCGATAAGACGACCTATAAATGAAGAGCTTTGTTCACATACAAAGTTTTAATCTTTTCCTAGGCTAAACCTAAGCACATTGATGTTGAGGTCTGGTTATCTTGCAAGAGGTCAGTTAATACTAATGAGTAAATGACATTGTTGAGGAAGGGGAATACGTTTACAAGGATTTAGTAGTAAAAATCATTAAGACACTGACTATGTTTTTTTTCCACCTCAGTTGTTTCATGTAGAAATGTTTATGACTGAAATATAATTTCTATTTATATAAAGATAAAATTTATTAAACTTTAGTTTTGACCACGTGACAAGTTGGATAAAAGTTCAAGACCCCAAAAGAGATATTATGATCCAAAATTTAAATTTATACCCCGTACACAAATTATTTATTTCCAGGAACAAAAGCTAAAGAGATGGACAAAATGGGAAAAAGTGCAAATGAGCCCAAAAGAAGTGTATTTGTTGTATTCAAGTTTGGGGTTCGAAACCAACAAATGTTGTGGTCAGGGGTATACATGGACCGGGTTGATTCAGATTTTTTATAAACCAAATCAAATCATTTGTGTCGGGTTATTAAATCTATAAATCAAATCAAATCAATAAAAATCGAGTTTTTCGATATTAATTTTTCTCGGGTTTTTTTGGGTTTTTCGGTTTTTTTGGGTTTCTCGGATTTTTCATAGTATCTAATAAAAAACACATAACAGTACTTCTTAAAGAGAGTTCTAGTACAAAATATCAACATATAAGATGGAAACAGAACACTGTTTGAAGTTTTAACTTTATAATATAACTTTATAAGATAACCTTTTTTTGTATATTATTTAGATGGACTTAAGTCAAAATCTAAATGTAAGAAAGAAAACAAAAATTATGATTTTTTTTAAAAAAATATTTATAAATTATATTTTAATAAATATTTTTATGTATAACATAATTTAAAAGTAGTATATCTATAATCGGATCGGTTTGGATTCGGTTTGATTTTTTTTAGTTAAAACCAAACCAACCCTATAATGGTTGAGTTTTTTTTCCAAACACCAAACCAAGTCAAACAAAACCACTAGTCGGTTTTTTTTTCCGATTTGGTTCGGTTTGTCAGTTTGGTGCGATTTATCAGTTTGCCCTGTACAGCCCTAGTTGTGGTAGAGTGGTAAGTACTCATTCATTCTTAATTATAGATCTCGGGTTTGAGTCTTCCTGATTACGGAGTCGTCTTTGTTAGGGAGCATCTTACCCCCAATATAGGACTTCCTAACACAAATCCGGATTTAGTTGGGCTCCGATGTGGATATCGAACACCGAATGGAAAATATAAAAAAAATTGGCCCAATTACTTAAATAATAAGGAAAACTACACAAAATGGACTCTTTAAACAAACTATTTACCACTCCATACCCCTTTTCTAAATAATTCTTTTATTTACTCCTTTGGCCAAACTAATTATCTTTGTACCTCCTTTAATTATTTTTAAATTCGCGCACTAACGTCAACGTCCACTCTACATGATACCGATAGAGTATCATATACTGATGGAGTATTATAGAAAATTAAGCTCGGACCTATATGATACCGATATAGTATCGATATATTGTTATGGTATCATTGAGGATTTTAAAACTGTCTCATTAAGCATTTTCAATATCATGATAATATATGAATATATTGTAGTAGTATCATTCAGTAATATCGAATGACTTAGGAAAATCTTTATGATACCATCACAGTATATATATATATATATATATATATATATATATATACTATGATGGTATCATTCAACATTTGTATGAAAATGATCCTTAGTGATTATATGAAACGATACTTAATGATATCATACCATTATATGATGGTTTCATGAATATGTAGCTGAAAGATTGAAGTAGACATCAATGATATCATGATAGTATATAGATGTACTGTGGTGGTATAATTAAGGACTAAAGCAGCTTCAATGATACCATGTCAGTATATTGATACTGCGACGGTATTTTAGTCTCGAATTTCATGCTTTGAGGATATGAATTGTAAAGAAATATTTGTCTGTAATTATTTTTCTTTTATGGGGATGAGCTTAGCTTTCCCTAAATAAATATAGTATATAAAATTAACTACGAGTTTTAATACATGATTTATTTTTACCAAAAATGACATTATTATTTTTTACCCTAAATAATAAAAAAAACATTTTTCTCTTTCTTCCTCTCTCTCCTTTATCTTTCTTCCTTTCTGTCTCTCCTTCTCTTTTTTCCCTCTGTCCGTCATTCTCTTTCTTCCTCTTTCTCTCTCCTTTCTCTTTCTTCCTTTCTGTCTCTCCTTCTCTTTTTTCCCCTCTGTCCGTCATTCTCTTTCTTCCTCTTTCTCTCTCCTTTCTCTTTCTTCCTCTCTTTCTCCTTCTCTTTTTTTCTTTTTGGTTCGTTTTTTCTCTTTCTCTTTCTCCCTCTTTCAAAAATAATAATTAATTATTTTTTAAAAAAAAGGGAGAAAGAAAAAGAGAAATAGAAAGAGAAAAAATAGATAGAAAAGAAGAAGAAGAAACACGCAGAAAAAGGGGTGGGGGTAGTGGGTGACTTTAGTTATTAATTAAGATAAATATACTATAGACCGTAATAAAAAATAATTATTAATCTAAAAGAATTTATTTATATAAAAATTTTGGATTGAGCATTTAATTCTAAACTGGTAGGCCCAAATTCCATCTACCTTTCACTATAATGTAGTAAAAACTTTATATTAGTATGTTAAGTAGTGTACGTCCATTTCTTTGTGTGGACCCACCACTGTGCAAGTTGCTCAACTTGCCTTCCTTTGTATCACTATATGATCATTATTTGTCATTATGAAGTAGAGAAGACATACTGCAATTCCTCTCCTTTTCTCCTCTGTTCTTCCTTTCTCTGTTATTTCTTGTGTCTTATTTTGTTGAAGCTAATATAATTTTATAACAAGTGTGATATTTTAATATTTTATTAAATTATCATATTTTTTTTGTTTCTGGCCATTGGCAGTGGAAGTAATTGCCTTAGCAATTGCCCATTGATGACATCTAATGTCATCTTTATTGTATTTTGCATTAGTACATATATTACTCAATCCATTATGCTTTTTTTAAACATAATTATCTCTAGTAAGTGGTGCATTAAATGATAATTTCTTTTAACATAATTATCACTAGTAAGTGGTGCACTAAATGTTATTGATGACATTCCATTATTTTTTTCATCTTTTGAATGTTTTCCTCTCCTATAAATAGAGAGATCTTCTTTGTTTTGAAATGCAAGAAAACATTGAGTACATTAAGTTTGTCAAAAAAAAAGAGTTCTTATTAGTTGAAGGGATGTTTTTTTTTTTGAGCTTTAAACTCAACTCTTGTCGAGAGTTTGTTGAGTTACACTTTGTGATAAGGCTGTTGTATCATGGAGGAGACAAGTCAAGAGGACTACTGCTGGACCAGTGAAAAAATTTGCTGCAGTGGGCTTGAATCTCCTTAAAGAGAGCGATATATCCATGCCTCAGCCAAAAAGTGAATTTATTTTCTTCATTTTATTTTTCAATTTGTAATCTTGTAATTTCACCGACATTTTAAAATCTTGGGGAAGTCATTGATTTTAAGTCTTCTAACCAAATCATAAATTTCTAGCATTTGAAATCAGTTAATCTGATATAATTCCAACTGTAATTCTTCTTAGAGAATTATTCGAAGATTGAAAAATTAGCACCCCTTGACTTGTTTGGTGTTGTGACACCTTCCACTCCACTCTTGATTTGCAGAAATAAGGGCAGTGTGTAAAAAAAAATTCATAATTGTGAAAACTACTTCAGCTCTTATATAATTTTAAGAAGGAAATTATAATTCATAAACTAAGTTATTGAAATATCCTAAGACGCTAAATTAACAAAGCACATATATCTTCATGTTTCTTTTATAATAAGTATTTGTGATTACATATTATTACAAACTTTTGGATATACATAATGTTACAAATTCTACCACATGGTACATAAAATCTATTCACGTCAAGTATGAGCTTTTTTTATATTGAAATATTTTTTTTGTAAAATATAAACTTATGAGTCAAGTTTTAAATTTTTTTAAAAATAAAATCACAATTTGAAATTCCAAATCCTCAAATTCGAAATAATAATTTGAAGTTGGAATTGAAATTTTATGCAATTTCATAAACAAAGGCTACTGAGCTACTCCCTCCATTGCATTTTTAGTTATTTCATTTCGTTTTTCGAGAGTCAAATTGCATAAACTTTTAATCAACATTTTAAAATGTATTTTTTCATTATATTAATATATATGATAAGAATTGCAACTTATAGTATTTTAATATTTGAACATTTAAATTTTAAATATTAATTAATTTAATTTAATTTAACTTCACAAATTTTAATTTAAAAAATTAGTTAAATTGAACTTGTGTAAAATAAAATTTGACAATAAAAATTAACGGATGTATATTTCTCGGAGGGTGTGTACAACAGCTTCCACTTCCCCTAGAAAAGCTGGAAAAAAAAACCTTTTGTGCAATATTGTATTCCATGCAACTATGTCTATTATTATATATTATAAATTATTGGTAACATAAATTGAAGTCCAAGGAATCAAGACACACATGAGAAGTATTTTATTTATTTTGAGTTGAAGTTATTTATATTATATTATAGGAAGATTATTTTTATTTTTCTTATATATTATCATATTATTCATATTTATAAGTAAGTCTTCTTAAAATATAAAATTATGTAATCTTAAAAATAAAATAAATTACATGCTTGGCTGCTACAATAGGTAACGACGTCTTGATATATAACTTAAACTCATTTATTTGTGCTATATTCTTGTCGAATAAAAAATATGTTTCTTGGGTCAACGATTCATTAATACAACAACAACAACAACAACAACCCAGTGAAATCCCACATCGTAGGGTCTGGGGAGGGTAGAGTGTACGCAGACCTGACTCCTACCAATGTAGGACGGCTGTTTCCGAAAGACCCTCGGCTCAATAAAAACATAGAAAAAGGTCAGACAGGAATATTAGAGTAAATCAGTAGATGACGAAAACGGTCCAAACAGTAGTATAATCAAAGCACAAAAAACAATAGATATTATTATTAGATAATAACATAAAGGGCAGCCCGGTGCACTTAAGCTCCCGCTATGCGCAGGGTCCGGGGAAGGGCCCGACCACAAGGGTCTGTTGTACGCAGTCTTACCTCATTATTAGATAATAACATAAATACCATAAATAACATACGTCAGAGTACAGGAAATCATAGTGCGTTAATACGCCTACGAGTAAGGGAGAATAAAACAACTATGTACTAGCCTTCTACCCTAATATGTGTCCTCCACACCCTCCTATCTAGGGTCATGTCCTCGTTAAGCCGTAAATGCGCCATGTCCTGTCTGATCACCTCTCCCCAATATTTCTTCGGCCTACCCCTACCTCTTCTGAAACCATCCATGGCCAACCTCTCACATCTCCGCACTGGTGCATCTGGGACTCTCCTCTTCACATGTCCAAACCATCTCAGTCGCGTTTCCCGCATCTTGTCTTCCACCGAGGCCACTCCTACCTTTTCTCGAATAGCCTCATTTCTAATCTTGTCACTCCTGGTATGCCCACACATCCATCTCAACATTCTCATTTTGGCAACCTTCATCCTTTGCACGTGGGAGACCTTAACTGGCCAACACTCCGCCCCATACAGCATAGCTGGTCTAACGACCACTTTGTAGAACTTGCCCTTAAGTTGTGGTGGCACCTTCTTGTCACATAACACACCGGAGGCGAGCCTCCATTTCATCCATCCTGCCCCAATACGGTGTGTGACATCATCGTCGATCTCTCCGCTGTTTTGCATGATAGAACCAAGGTACTTAAAACTACTTCTCTTTTGGATGGCTTGGTCCCCGAGCCTAACTTCCGCGCCAACCTCTTGAGGTGTCTCACTGAACTTGCACTCTAGGTACTCTGTCTTGGTCCTACTCAGCTTAAACCCCTTAGACTCCAAGGTGCGTCTCCAATCTTCCAGCTTAGCGTTAACTCCGCTACGAGTCTCATCGATGAGGACTATGTCGTCCGCAAAAAGCATACACCATGGCACCTCCCCTTGAATTTGCCGCGTCAATCCATCCATCACCAAGGCAAATAGGAACGGGCTAAGAGCTGATCCTTGATGCAACCCCATCATAACTGGGAAGTGTTCTGAGTCCCCTCCTACTCTCCTTACCCTGGTTTTGGCACCCTCGTACATGTCCTTGATCACCCTTATGTACGCTACAGGTACACCTTTAGCCTCCAAACATCTCCATAGTATCTCTCGTGGGACTTTATCGTAAGCCTTTTCCAAGTCGATGAATACCATATGCAAGTCTCTCTTTCTCTCCCTATATTGCTCCATTAGTCTCCTCATAAGGTGGATGGCGTCTGTAGTTGAGCGTCCCGGCATAAATCCGAACTGGTTCTCTGAAATAGACACGCCTCTCCTCACCCTCATCTCTATCACTCTTTCCCACACATTCATAGTATGGCTTAGAAGCTTAATACCTCTATAGTTGTCACAGCTCTGGCTATCCCCTTTGTTTTTGTAAAGCGGGATCATGATGCTCGATCTCCATTCTACGAGCATCGTTGCGGTCGTAAAGATGACATTAAATAACCTAGTCAGCCATTCCAAACCTACCGAGCCCGCACTCTTCCAAAATTCTTCAGGGATCTCGTCAGGTCCGGTCGCTCTTCCCCCGCGCATCCTACGTACAACATCCTTAACCTCATCGACCGTAATACTCCTACAACCCCCAGAATCGTGACTCCTTCCTGTATGTTCCAAATCTCCCAACACAATTTCTCTGTCCCCTTTGTCATTCAAAAGTTTATGGAAGTATGACTGCCATCGTTGTTTGATAAGGGTCTCCTCTACCAATACTTTTCCGTCTTCGTCTTTAATGCACTTCACTTGATCCACATCGCGTGCCCTTCTCTCCCGGGCCCTGGCTAGCTTGAATAATTTTTTGTCCCCACCTTTCTCTTCCAGTTCAGCATAGAGACGTTCAAAAGCTGCCATTTTTGCCGTTGCAACCGCCGACTTCGCCTCCTTCCTCGCTATCTTATACAATTCTCCATTCGTCCACTTCTCCACCTCATCCTTGCTCTCCATCAACTTAGCATACGCCACCTTCTTTGCTTCCACTTTCCCTTGCACTTCTCCATTCCACCATCAGTCCCCTCGATGCCGACTACGATTACCTGACGAGACTCCTAGCACTTCCCTTGCTACAGCCCTAATATAACTAGCTGTCCTATCCCACATATCGTTCGCATCCCCACTACTATCCCAGGCCCCCATATTCTTCAATTTCTCTCCCATCTCAAGGGCACTAACCGTTGTCAAACTCCCCCATCTGATCCTAGGTCGTTCTTCCCCGACCCTCCTCGTCCTTGTCATCTTTATCCCTAAATCCATCACTAAGAGCTTATGTCGGGTTGTAAGGTTGTCGTTCGGGATGACCTTACAGTCTTTGCACAAACCTTTATCATCCTTCCTGAGGAGTAAAAAATCTATCTGAGTTTTAGCCACTGAACTACGGAAGGTTACCAAGTGGCCCTCCTTCTTTGGGAAACTCGAGTTGGCTATCACCAATCCGAAAACTCTTGCGAAATCCAACAGTGCGGTTCCTCCTCCATTTCTATCCCCGAAGCCAAAGCCCCCATGCACATCATCATACCCTCCCAAAATAGATCCGATGTGCCCATTGAAATCCCCTCCCACGACAAGCTTCTCAGTAGGTGGTATGCCTCCTACTAACTCGTCCAACTCCTCCCAAAAGCGCCTCTTATCCTCCTCGCATAAGCCCGCTTGCGGCGCATAAGCACTAATAACGTTCAACGTGATCCCTTCAACGACCATTTTAATCGACATCATCCTATCATTGACTCTCCTAACCTCCACCACCTGATCTCTTAAATCACTGTCTATTAAAATGCCTACCCCATTTCTATACTTCGATTTACCAGAAAACCAAAGCTTATACCCGTCTACCTCCTTAGCTTTAGAGCCGACCCATTTTGTCTCCTGGACACAGGCTATATTAATCTTCCTCCTCTTTAGAATCTTAACCAGTTCTATGGATTTACCCGTTAACGTCCCAATGTTCCAAGAACCTATTCTCAGTCTAGACGCTCCTTTAACCCACTTACCTCTCCTTACCCTCGTCCCCGTCCATGAGCGAGAACATGACCCTAGTCTACCATCACTATCCAAAGCCACAAAAATGCGTATGAACTAATAAATTATTTGAGGGTTTAAAATCGGCAAAATGTAACTACAAGTATATGAACAAAGGATAGAATATAAAGATATAAAAACCGGAGGTACCAACTCCGGTAGAAATGAACCTGGTTGCCGCCGGAAAATACTGCTCACGTCGGAGTACTATTCACGTCGGCGTACTTATTTGAGTTGCAGGGATTGTTCGTCACCGGAAATACAGATCAGTACACCTGAAAAAAAAAAAAAAAAAACTTTGCCGGAAAAACTAGAGCTTCGCCGGAAAAACTGAAGCTTCGCCGAACAGACTGTTGACTGAAAAATGTGAGAGTTTTAGGAGGCACAGTACTAGTAGAGGTATCAGTTGAAGCTGCAGTTGAAGCGAAACTAGCTCCGAACAACCACGATGAAGCTTTAGCCGGTGTCCCAGTAACAAGACTAGATCCGTCTTTTGTAAAATGGTCTGGTCACTGGTGTCGTCGCTGTTTGTTTTTCGCAGGGAGCAAGGCGTCAGGGGTTGTTTAGCGCTGCTGTTCGCAGGAGAAGCAGCAGAACAGCAGCAACGATGGTGGTTTACCGTTGGTTACTGCGTGAAGGGAGACGGCGACGTTGGTGTTGGTGCTTGGTCGGAGCAGCAGCGGCGAGGGTCTTAATGGGGAGGAGGAGCGCGGTGGGTCTTTGCTCGTATCTATGGAGAGATCTCGCCGGAGACGGAGCGAACGAGTTCGTTTGGTTGTCTTCACCGGCGGAGACGGAGATGGCGAGCAACAAAATGTTACCGTTGTCTAATTTCACACACACAAAGAAATTAAATTATCATGCATAATTCAATGAAATATATATGATTAAGAAGCACATGAATATCAACTATTCACTTCATCTACACGTATAAGTATTTCATAATTTGATATGTAAATAAAATCGTGCAAAGAAGTAGCTAGTATTAAAAAAAAAAAGAGAGAAAAAAATCCTATAAATATAGTTCAAAGAAGCGTATTCAAACACCATCAACAACATATTAATTTGGAGAATATATAGAAAGAAATTAAAGGAAAAAAATGAAGATAATTATTTTTGTTCTATTTATTAGTATAGTGGTGGGATTTGGGATTTGCAATGCAGATAATAAAAAGCTGAAGATGAATTATTATCACAAAAATTGCCCTTCAGTTGAAAAGATTGTTAAGGAAATAACATGGAGCAAAGTTGCTGCTGATCCAACCTTGGCTGCAAAGCTACTTCGTCTTCACTATCATGATTGTTTTGTTAGGGTACGTACTTATCTTCCTTTTCCACTTAACTTCTTTTGTTACATCTATTGATATTCGGGGGCGGAGTCAGGATTTCACTAAGGGTTCAAAATAAGAAAAGCAAATATACAAAGATGTCTAAGGGGATTCAACATTGATCGATTATATAGTTTTCTGTCTAAGGGGATTCATATCTGATATCTGTTTTGAGGTTTAATTAGTCATTATTCCCACTTTGGGAGTACTAAAGTGTATTCTATTAAAGATAATTTCATTTCCATTGCTCAAACTCAAAGTCTCTTACGAAAGATGAAAAAGTACTTATCACTTCATTATATATATATATATATATATATATATATATATATATATATTTATGATCTTTTCTGTTAACTTTATCCTTTATATATATGTACCTTCTCCGATAATTAATATGGTATATATATCACATATCAGAAAGTAGAGTTTAACTTCAGTACACTAATTAACCATTCGAAATATATGTTTACACCAAAAACATCTAAAAGATAACTAACTATAGTCTATAGGTGCATGTTTTGTCCATAATAAGTGTAACACTAGAATTACTTGAAAAGTATATAACATGTTAAATTACACTGATTCATATACGGATGTCCTAGATTATACATTGAAACTATTATTGTAGGGATGTGATGCATCAATTCTACTTGACTCCAGTCCAAATAATAGCGGAGAAAAATCAGCACTACCAAATAGATCTGTTGGAAGTTATGAGGTTATCGACGATATAAAGAATGAAGTAGAAAAAGTGTGTCCACATCAAGTTTCTTGTGCTGATATTCTAACCTTGGCAGCTCGAGATGCAGTTTCATACCAAGTAAGCACTGAATTGATCATAATTCATAATTCATTCGATTTATTAAGTTCAAAATCTATTATTTATACTTTATTTGATGAATTTTTAACAAACATATACCAAACCTCAGCCAACATTACTAGGTTCAAATGAACCCATAACGAAAGCAGTACTATACATCCACATTTGATAATAAACTTTGGCTACGTGTTTGGCCAAACGCGGTCTCTTAATGATTTATTGAATATATATGTGCGATCATTAACTCAAAATTCATAAATTTTAAATATTGGTCCACCTCTGTTGATAAATAGATAAACAAGTAGTAATTATATTAATACATAATAACAAAGAAAGAATGTCGTATAAAATGGAATTATGGATGGTACTAATTAAGGTTTAGCGTATTGTGAATAGTTTGGAAGATCAATGTGGCAAGTTCCAACAGGGAGGAAAGATGGAAGGGTATCGAGTGCATCGGAAGCATTAAGCAGTTTGCCCTCTGCTTCTGCAAACTTTTCCACTCTTTTGGGACAATTTCAGGACAACCATTTGGACATTGTCGATTTGGTCACTTTGTCAGGTACTAACTAATTTATATTATTCTCTCCTTCATTTCCTACATTAATTACAATAACATGCATGTTTGAATTTCTTTAAGGAAACAAAAGTAATATATACAAATATCATCATTCTTCTGGTAAGTGAGAGGTTACTGCTGATAGCTTTACTTGTCTTTTTTTTAAACGAGTGATGATAAGAGTTTTACGTGTCTGTTCGGGTCCCAAAATATCATGTGATTCAAAAATAAAATGAGGATACTAAAATTAAATAGTTTTCGAAAATAGAATGTGGGATTAACTAAAAAGAATTACTCCCTCCGATTTCTTTTACTTGTCCAGTATATAATTAACTTAATGATGAATTAATTATATTCAGGGGCGCATACAATAGGAGTGACACATTGCACATTGGTTGCTAGAAGACTTTACAATTTCACAGGAAAGGGTGATGTTGATCCTTCATTGAATCCCAATTATGCTACTACTTTGAGGAAATTATGTCCTAATCCTATTAATAGAGCAACGATTCTAGAAATGGATCCCAAAAGTTCTTTATCTTTTGATAGCCATTACTTTGAGGCTCTGAATCAACATATGGGCTTACTTGGATCAGATGCTGCGTTAATGACCAACTCTTTTTCTGCTAGGATTGTAAGAAAGATGCAAAATCCAAATGTTTTCTTAGCATTTTTTGGTCGTTCAATGAAGAAAATGGGCGAAATTAGAGTCCTCGCTGATGGTGAAGGAGAAATAAGGAAGAATTGTAGAGTTGTAAATGCCTGAATTCAAATCAGAGGCAGATCCTGTTTTATGTTCGAATTATGTATACATATGTTTAAAAAATGTATACTTATAATAAGAACATATTCATTCTGAATCATCTTATTCGAGCTAAATCACGAGAAACTTCAAGAATATGGCACAGTACATGAATTCAAAGGGGTTAGTCGATTGATCAGTGTAATATGATCAACTTCTGAGATTATCTTGTTATTTCAAAAAGTGTATTAGTGTTTTGCATTCAGTTCATTATGTTTCTGTCTTTAATAAGGTAGAGAATATCTATCTTGTAACAACTTTACTCTTCTTAAAAGTACTACTACATTGTTTTACATTTGGTTTTGCCAAAATTAAAGCTTTAATTCATAACTTAACTATACTAAATCAAAAATAGTCCTGCTTTTCCTGCCGTGCTATTAGCATTTAGCCATCAGGCAAGGCTTTTCAGAGATGACTGAGGACGGATGGAGTGTTGCGCTGCCGGGTTCATATCAACTAAAAACTGTTGATCTGGAGCATAAATTTATGTGTAAAAATATAGTATTGAAATTGCAACTAAGTCTGAACCCATAAAGATTAAAAATATAATGAGAAACCTTAAAAGCTGAACCCATAGAGCTTAAATTATGGATCCACGCCTAGAAATGGATCTTCATTTTGTGTATGGCCACTAAGGATTTGATCCAATTCATAAACAAAAGGTATCACGTTCTGGTTCTGTTATTGTCTTCTCGTTTTATACAAATATTCCGATGATCAAATAAACCAAAAGGAAAATCAAACATACTTGATCCTATTAACGTTGGTATGCTATCCATTGTTGCTTAAGGACAGCCAAAGCGCAACAGATGTTCTTCCATTTTCCTCCATCCTTTTATTTCTCCTAAAATCAAACCTAACACAAAAGCTCATATTTTCTTCCATCAGTGCTTTTTCGTCAATCCAAAACATGATATATGTCTTAGTCCTAGCTATCATATTAAATTAAATCTTCTTTTGTTTCTTGCAAGCTTGCACCTGTGTGTGGAAGCAGATCAAAACAGAATACGCAATGTGATGCACAAACGTCAATAAGCCAAGCAGGCAAAAAGAAAAAGAGAAAGCTAACAAAACTTGTTTTGGTTGAGTTAACATACAATACAAACAACTAAACCGAAGTACTGGCACTGTCTCGAAACTTAGTGTGAGAGAGAGGCATACTAAGTTTAACACGCTTTGCAGCTCTTCCTACAATACCCTGGAAGGCCTGCACTTCCCATCATATACTCTGGATTCTTGGTGCATTCCCCAAGAGCAGCCCATCTCTCACAATTCTCATCAGCATCGGTGCAATATCCATCGGTACCCACAGTTTTGTCAAAGGAATCCACATGAATCCACTTTGTTGCTGACCATTTCTCACCTTGAAGTACAGGGCACCCACCATGGAGGCTAATAGGATCAGGAGTGGCATTTGGATGGAGACTATAGAAAAGCAGGGCATCTCCTTTCCGTGGTTTCACTGATAAATTCAGAGAAAACGAAAAAGCAGAGAAATATGCACAATAAGTTGCAGCAAATACAACTATGCAACAATTCTGAGAGATCTTGAAATCATATAGATTTACCTGATATGCCATTCTTTGCACATTCAGACAAACTGTCATCTGCTGCCATTGACCTACGTCGATGAGATTCCTGTAGAAGTTCCAATATATGTTGAATAAAGAATGTGTTGTAGCAAAGAAGAAGAAGCCAGGATCAGACTGTAGTATAAATTTGGTGAAGCTAAATAGCATATGTCATCTCATCAGTACCATTCAATTTATAGAGAGAAGAAAATATCTAAGCAAAAATGTGATGTTCTCCAAGCTCAGACCACTGCTTCAATATTATGGCTCGCTGCAACTGATATGTGACATAGCGGAAGCAAAGGTTTAGTATTTTCTAATGGACCTCCACGCTTTTAACAGATTTTGCCCTTCAATTGTGATACTACAAAGCTCAGTATCCTTTTAGTTCTTGGTTTTCTATTCCGCATATTTTTAGCCCTCCAGTATTTTGTCTTCCAAAATTTTAACAACACCAAAATTAATATGTTACCTTTAAATCCACCCCAGGAAAAAAAATGCAGATATTGCAAAGGTAAGTTAAGAATGGACACTTTAAAGTAGATAGAAGCAGAAGACAAATGCTCTCCTCATAAACCCAATAAGCAAAATGTAGAATATAATTGAACTCGTGGGTATAGCAGAAAAATGGAATCAACAGTAGATAAAACCTAAACTAACCTCTGCTTTTGGGAAGACAGTCTCACCTCCCTTTTCAACATCCGTGAGATACATAAGTACAGTGGCTAAATGATGTCCACCTCGAGCAATATTAACCTTGTCTACAAAGTAATCATAGTGCGGCTCATATTTCTGCCCCTCCTCATATCGTAGTACTTGTATTTCTTCTCCATTCTCTGTAAATAAGAGATAATTATCACGTACTCTGGTAACTTAGTGTTGTTTCTCCAAAAAATTCTAACCAGCAGACATAGTGACAAACTTAATTGATAGAACAAAGAGTGCGTGTCAAAAAAGTTGTTCATAATTTAATTTGAAAAGGGGGATCATTCTTATAATAGAGGTAATTAATAAGTTTTCATCTATTTTGTCTATGTAGCATTTTGGCGACTTAGCAGAGTGGTAAGGCAGAGGACTGCAAATTCTTTTTATCCCAGTTCAAATCCGGGTGTCTCCTGATCAACAAAAAACTTGAAATCTGAAGCAGAGAAAGCAGACTGTTGATACTTGTTTGATTCTACCTGGTCTGGATGTAAGTCTTACACAATGTTTAGTTGAAAAGTTAACATGTTTAGTATAGCAGATAGCATAGCAGGTATTTTTTTAAAATAAAAACAGATCCATTGTAAACCAATAAATAGTGAACAGAATGGATAATATTTCAAACTAAATCAATTTCCTCTTTTCTAGTAGGTTGCACTCTTTAATCAACACCACATTATGCCATTCTCAATCTCAAAGCTTAGTGATATAGTGTAATCAACATCTGCAAAACCTATTACAGTTCGACTTGTCAAAATGATATATTAAAAAAGAAGGAATTATCATTTAATATTCATACAGCTTCAAACATTTTACTGAAGCGAGTAAATTTTGTACACGACAAGGCTGATAGGTGGCGTATTAGAGAGAATCTTCAATATGTAACTAACTATTGATGAGTTAAGACAAAATTCACATAGAATGTTTCGTTTAGGGGATGCCACACCTTTGGGTAGAAAGGTCCAAGTTGCTATCTTATCCTCTATCCCTGAGACAATAGGATCCTGCGGCATGAGAGGCAGAGAGAAGATTTCACAAGATCAAAGATACAGAAATGAGAAAAGACGAAGTTATCAAGTATGAAGCAATGAGTTTTGTCTTTATAACAAGTAATATCATCTGAAGCCTGTATAAATACGATATTATTGAAGGCAGCAATCATCAAATAATCAGATTAACATAACAATAACTGTGTTGGGGATGGGCGGGTATGGAAAAGTGGATCAAGGAGAAGGATTGCAACCTTGTCCGAAAAGTTGCAAACCTTCTCAACAGGCAAACCTTTTCCCAACAGGTGCCTTTTCTGAAAAGATATCAACAGTCTATATATATCTGTAAAATCTTCAGAATGTTCCATACGAAATTCTGAACATACCATCTTCTTCTTCTTCTTTCTGCACTTCCTAAAATCGTGTGATATACATCCTTCAAGTGGTTCGCTGTCATCAAAGATTTGCAGTACCTCTACTTTGGTGAGTAATCGTTCTATCCTGGGAGGAAAGATTCCAAAAACCTCGGGTACTTTGAGGGGAATAATTTCCTTAAGGACACACTGTGCACTCAGTGGGCTCGATTCTGTTTCTGCATTAATATTTTCAGATTCTGTTTTTATTATTTTCAGAAGTTTCTGTTACTGTTTAATATTTTCCAATACAGTTTACTAACATAAGGTACTTTGCATCCCAAAAAGAAAACGCGGACACACAGCAAAAAAGGTCTCCACATTGGTAATTAATAGAATATAGAGAGGAAATTCTCTAAGCAACCAAACTAGGCATAATTTATATCTAACATACACAACCACTTCTAGAGTTAAAGATCAAAAAACATTATCGCAGGATCATGCAAGTGATAGAAAATGCTGAATCAAAGCTTGAAAAGTGAAGATCCAGAAAACTGCCAACACTTGCATGTGCCCGTAGAAATATGAGTAGCATAATCAGGACATCGAAAGATAAAAGCAGTAAAATGGTGAAAATTCTACATAAAAAAAGGTGTAGAAATCAACCTTAGCTTTGGAAATGAACATTCCGGAGCTGGTCCTAACGTCACTGTGCTTACTCTTTCCAGACTCATTATCTGCCACAGCCGATCTCTTCAGCTCCGATTTCGCCTACCACACAATCCCCAAAGTCAAAAAGTCCACAACACAAAAACTTCAGCTTCCAACAAAACATATATTAGTAAAAAGAGAAAATGAGACTCACGAGAGATATCAAGTGATTGCATTCTTCATCCGTAAGAAATCCTTCATATACAAAAGCTCTGTAAACAATCAAAACGTCGAAAATCATAAATCATAAAATTCATTTAAGAAAAAACGGGGAATTAAGAAGTAAAATATACCTAGGTTTCCATGAAATTTGCTTGGCCTTAGATGGATTGATGATTGCTGAGCTGGATGATTCGTGCACGAAAGCTATGATAAAAATGGGGAAGAAGAAACTCGCTAGCTGAGAAGTGATAGTCATGAATTCAGACCAATTTTGACAAAACTTCTGAGCTGAAGTATTCCAAATTTGCTACGTAATTGTAAATCTAAATTCAGTTGACTTGAAGCAGTAAGCTGACACAAGATACCCAATAACTGTACCAGAGGTGTCAAATGTGGTGCTTCCGCTTGAATTTGAAAAAAATAATAAAAATTAAATGAGAGAGTTAATAATGGATGGTTATTGACCCATTTTAAAAGGGGATATTTGGGTTGAAATACGATAAAATGCAAGTGATAACTCAATCACATATTTTTTGTGTTAATTTGAACTATATATCAACCTAATTTTTGATGAACTGAAACTCATTAAGATAAAATGAATTAAGCTATTCCCACTTTACACCCACTATTTCAAAAAAAAATTAACTTTTATTCGTCACTTTCAATATATTAGAAAAAGACAATTATTTATCTTCAAGTTTTATTCTTATCATTAATTACTTATTTCTTAAATCATTTTTTCAATCTCTAATACTAAATATTAATTAATAAGGATAGTGTGGTGTCACGCTCTGAGAGGGTACCCTAGGCGTGGCCGGTACTCAGAAACCATCTCTGGCTTCCGAGAGAACCACTTGGTCTCATTACTCATTTGTTCATAAGCGGAAGACGTAATAATACTAATGTGGGATTGTCATAATCAAAGGAAAAATATATAATTCTTAGAAGAAGTAGTTTCTAAGGAGAACTACTCCGATTACATCATCAGACTCTGTCTATGAAGCCTCTAATACTCTTAGATGGTGCCAATGACATGTCCATGGCTACCTCAAAAGAAACATCACACTCAACAATAATAAAAGGATAAGGAGTTCCTTCGAATACAAGAAGGACTCACCAAATAGCTGAAAAGAAATGATCTTCAACGATGCGCCTGTTGAGGATCTCTAACACCTGTATCTGCATCATAAAACGATGCAGGTCGAATGACGTCAGTACGTGGAATGTACGAGTATGTAAAATGGCAGGAAGGTAAGGACAGATATCAAGAAACTCCTCTCAAGAAAACTCAGCTCAGAACTCAACATCATCTCAACATGAATATGTAATGCAAGTTTAAAATATAATAATAAAAATAATAGTAATAAGCAATGCTTACTCAGTTGGGAGTTTCTCTAACCGACAACTATCACTTATGAGCTAGCGATGATACAACGAAGCGATGTCGTTGCCACATCCATCCAATACCTTGCCAGGGTAAAGGACATCACCATCTTGGATCCATTCATCAAAGTCCTCTTTTTGGGACTTAAGAGGCATAGCCTCCATCCTATGCTGGCTACGTAGTTCTGGGGTTTGAGTCAATTAAACTCTTACCCAACTCGGTGCTCAATACTACTCCCAAAATATGTGCTCATATTAAACTCATCATCTAGTCTCATTGGACTTTAATTTAAATCATCAAACTCATCTCATTTCATGTTCATCAATCATTATACTTCCAAAAACATCATTTACATCTCATCAAAACATCTTGCTCAAAATATCATTTTTCTCAAATTCATTCAAATTCAACTCTTTTACTCTTTCAAAACTCAATAAAATACATATATAGTATTAATTCATATAACTCTCTTTTTATCAATAAAAATAATAAAAAGCCAACATCTTTACTCAAAACATATGTAAAAATATTCATGAACATCAAATCAATTAGAATTCATGGGAAAGTAGCCATGAACAATAATTCCAATAATATGAGAGATAAGAATAATAATAATATTAATGCATAAATATATCAAACTCAATAGAAGAAGAATTAATTCATCTAGAATTCAAGATTTGAATAAAACTCAACTATAACTCAATTATAATAAATTTAAATATTGGGCGCATGGACGAACTCAATCCAATGCTATGAAAGCCTTACATACCTTAAATCCGAAGGTTTACTCCGAATTGGAATACTCTTGGATCCCTAGCCTTTTCTCCTCGCCGGAGCGTTTTGTGTACTACCCGGAGTATAAGAATAACCGGAGTAGTATTTTTATACTACTAAAACTAAAACTATATTTGAGAAGAAGTATACAGAGAGAAGAAATGCTTAGGAAAGCTTGATGAATAAAATGAGGAAATAAGGTGGGTATTTATAGGTGGGAAAGAGGGACCTAACAATAAATAAAATAATTATAAAGAAAAATCTGAAAATTTAATGGAATATATTGATGTCATGGATGATGTTAAATGGAGGACAATTTATGTCATGCATGATGTCAAATGCATCTAGATGTTTCCATGGTAGGTAAGATGAGTTCTTTTTAACAGAATACTCATTTTCGAAGCTACGTTTGAATAAGATAAATTCCTTATTAGGATTTGGTTTCTTCATAAGAATTGTAGATATGGAAGTCTAGTTTCATATCGTTCAAGAATCAACCAATTTGGAGCAACCTACAGTGAGATATGAATTTTCTTCTATCAACACTCAATTCCGTCACAGCACTATATCTTGCAAAGATTAATTTATTTGACCTACTTATACTCCGAATTTGAAGTTATGTTCTTCATGAAAGTTGTAGGTAAGGATGTTGTGATTACCCAGAAATTTGAATCACCTAATTTGGACCAACCTATGAAAAGTTATGCCCAAAATACAAAGGCTGTATTATTTTTGTCGAGAATTGAAATACCGACATACAACATTTTAGGGGTTGTTACAATATCTCCCCCTTGGGATCATTCGTCCTCAAATGAAGATGAAAATAGGAGACATAAAGAATGAATATCATCAATACATCAACTCCGATACTCAAATGGTTAATGACTCAAACTCAAGAATAAACATCGACTCAAAGGTAGAAGTAAGGAATATTACCTTGAATATCGTCATCAGAAGGCATAAATAGATGAGGATAGTTAGCCTTCATATCTTCTTCAGCTTCCCATGTAGCCTGTTCAACAAATTGATTTCGCCATAGGACTTTGACAGATGCCACTTCCTTAGTTCTTAATTTGCGAACCTGACGATCAAGAATTTGAACTGGAATCTCTTCATAACTCAAACTCTCTTTCACCCCAATGCTCTCAGCTGGGACAACAAGTGAAGGATCTCCCAAACACTTCTTAAGCATAGAGATGTGAAACACGGGATGAATAACAGCTAATTCTGGAGGCAACTCCAATTCATAGGCTACGTTACCTACCCTCCTCATAATCTGATAAGGACCAATGTAGCGGGGACTAAGCTTCCCTTTCTTTCCAAATCTCATCACACCCTTCATGGGTGAAACTTTCAAGTATACCCAATCGTACACTTCGAACTCTAAATCTCTTCTTCTAACATCAGTGTAGGATTTTTGGTGACTTTGAGCAGTCCTCAACCTCTCTTGTATGGTTTTCACCTTCTCCATAGCTTGGTGAACCAAGTCTGGTCCAATCAACTCAGCTTCACCAACTTCAAACCAACCAATTGGTGATCTACATCTCCTTCCATACAGAGCTTCATAAGGAGCCATTTGAATACTCGAATGGAAACTATTATTGTATGCAAACTCAATAAGAGGTAAATGATCATCCCAATTACCTTTGAAGTCAATGACACAGGCTCTTAACATATCCTCCAAAGTCTGTATCGTACGCTCTGCCTGGCCATCTGTTTGCGGATGAAAAGCAGTACTAAGGTTCACTCTTGAACCCAAGCCCTTCTGAAATGACTTCCAAAACTGAGCAGTAAATTGATCTCCCCTATCAGAGATGATAGACAAAGGAACTCCATGCAGTCTAACAATCTCTCTAAGATATAGTTTGGCATAATCCTCTGCAGTGTTCGTAGTCTTAACCGGCAAGAAATGGGCCGATTTAGTCATCCTATCCACAATCACCCAAATAGAATCATGTTGTTTGCGGGTTCGTGGTAAACCGGTAATGAAGTCCATATTGATCATTTCCCACTTCCATTCTGGTATCTCTATATTCTGAGCCACTCCACAAGGCCTTTGGTGCTCAACTTTAACTTGTTGGCAATTTGGGCACTTGGACACAAACTCTGCTATATCTCTCTTCATTCCACTCCACCAGTATACTTCTCTCAAGTCATGATACATCTTTGTTGAACCTGGATGGATGGAATACTTAGAATTATGGGCTTCTTTCATGATTCTCTCCCTAACACCATCAACATTTGGAACACATAATCTTTCTTGATATCTCAACACTCCATCTCCCCCTTTGGTAAAAGCCATTACCTTCTGCTTGTGAACCTCATCCTTCAGTTGAAGAAGAATGGGATCCTGATCTTGCTTTTCTTTCACCTCTGCAACTAGAGATGATTCAGCTCCATTTCGTACTATTGTACCACCCTCATTGGAGTCAATAAGTTGAACTCCTAAACGCGCAAGTCTATGCACTTCCTTTGCCAACTCCTTCTTTTCCTCTTCCACATGGGTTGTACTCCCCATAGATAACCTGCTAAGAGCATCAGCAACTACATTTGCTTTTCCTGGGTGGTAGAGAATGCTCATGTCATAATCCTTGAGCAACTCTAGCCATCTCCTTTGCCTCAAATTCAGCTCCTTCTGGCTGAATACATACTGTAAGCTCTTATGGTCTGTGAACACATCCACATGTACACCATAAAGATAGTGACGCCAAATCTTAAGAGCAAATACCACAGCTGCCAACTCAAGGTCATAAGTGGGGTAGTTCCTCTCATGAGTCTTAAGCTGCCTGGAGGCATAGGCAATGACCTTACCTTTCTGCATCAATACACATCCCAACCCAACTCTTGAAGCATCACAATAGATTACAAAACCATCCATTCCTTCGGGTAGGGATAGTACTGGAGCAGTAGTCAATCTAGCTTTCAACTCTTGAAAACTTTTCTCACAAGCATCAGACCATTGAAACTTAGCCTTCTTCTGAGTCAGCTTAGTCAATGGTGAGGATATGGATGAAAATCCCTCAACAAACCTCCTGTAGTAACCAGCCAAACCTAAGAAACTCCTTATGTCGGTTGGAGAGGTGGGTCGGGGCCAGTTCTTAACTGCCTCAATCTTTTGAGTATCAACTTGGATTCCATCCCCAGATATAATATGACCTAGGAATGCTACAGACTCAAGCCAAAACTCACACTTTGAAAACTTAGCATACAACTCCTTCTCCTTAAAAGTTTGAAGGACAATCCTAAGGTGATTAGCATGCTCACTCTTACTTCTAGAGTAGACCAAAATATCATCGATGAAGACAATTACAAACGTATCTAGGTATGGCTTGAATACTCGGTTCATGAGGTCCATAAAAGCTGCTGGAGCATTTGTCAATCCAAAGGACATAACAAGAAACTCAAAATGACCATAGCGGGTTCGAAAAGCCGTCTTCGGGATATCACATTCTCTCACTTTCAACTGGTGATAGCCTGATCTGAGGTCTATCTTAGAGAAACATGTGGCACCCTGAAGTTGGTCAAATAAATCATCTATTCTGGGGAGAGGGTACTTGTTTTTAATGATGACCTTGTTTAGTTGTCGGTAATCAATGCACATTCTAAGGGACCCATCTTTCTTTCGCACGAATAGGACAGAAGCGCCCCAGGGTGAGACACTTGGCCTAATAAACCCCTTATCTAGGAGGTCTTTCAGTTGTTCTTTCAACTCTTTCAACTCAGCAGGAGCCATCCTATAAGGAGGAATAGAGATAGGTTGTGTATCAGGAAGGATATCAATACCAAAGTTTATCTCTCTATCAGGAGGAATTCCGGGTAGATCCTCAGGAAAGACTTCAGGAAACTCATTCACAATGGGAACTGACTCAAGAGATGGAGTCTGATCATTAATATTTTTGACTCGAACTATATGATATATACATCCCTTAGAGATTAATTTTCTGGCCTTAAGGTAGGAAATAAATTTACCCCTAGGCACTACAGAATTCCCCTTCCACTCTAAGATAGGCTCGTTTGGAAATTGAAACTTGACAATTCGGGTCCTACAATCAACCGAAGCATAACAAGAATAAAGCCAGTCCATACCAAGAATCACATCAAAATCAACCATGTCCAACTCAACTAAGTCAGCCATGGTATCCCTATGATAGATTGACACAGTACAATTTCTATAGACCCTCTCAGCTAAGATAGAATCACCAACAGGAATAGACACACTGAAAGGCTCAAGAAGACACTCAGGAAGGATCTCAAATTTACTAGCCAAGTAAGGAGTCACAAAAGATAATGTAGCACCTGGATCAAGTAATGCATACACATCAAAAGAAAGGACTCGAAGCATACCAGTAACAACATCGGGTGCGTTTTCTTGGTCTTGGCGACTACCCATAGCATACAGGCGGTTGGTTCCCCCACCTGCACTTGAAGCTGCACCTCTATGATTACCTCTATTCTGTGGAGCTGCAGAAGAAAACTGAGCTCTACTACTTCCATCTCCCTGCCTTTTTGAAGGACACTCATTCTGGAAGTGACCTATCTTTCCACATCCGTAGCAAGCATTGGTGCCCACACGACACTCTCCCAAATGGAGCCTTCCACATTTAGCACATGGTGGTTTCCCTCTAGAACCTTGAGCCATACTTAATTGGGACTGAGAACCTTGAGATCGGAAGTTTTGGTGACTTAGAGATCTTTGATCATACCTGGTATTAGGTGTAAAAGTATTTGTTGGGGAAGGTGCATAATTGTAAGACCTTTTCTGAAAGAAAGACTTGTTACCCTTCCCTTGCTTCTGCTCATTCTCATGCCCAGCAGACTTAGCCTTCTTGCTTAGGTGTTCTTCTCGGTCCTTTTTCTTATCATCCTCAACCTGCTGAGCATACACCATCAATCTAGAAAAATCCATGTCAGAAATCATTAGCATTGCCTTACATTCTTTCTTTACATGTTTGCCTAGGCCAGAGACAAACTTCCTCATCTTAGACCTCATATGGGGAATCATTTCTGGGGCATATTTGGACAATTGAATAAACTTCAAACTATACTCTTTCACAGTCATACTCTCTTGCTTGAGGTTCACAAACTCCTCAATTTTTGCTTCACGTAGCTCTTGGGGAAAAAAGTTATCAAGAAATGCTCTTTCAAACTCATCCCAAAGAGCAGGCTCTGCATCTTCACCTCTACTTTCTTCCCACTGGTTATACCATACATTTGCGACATCCTTGAGTTGATAAGACACCAACTCAACACCCTCAATCTCTGTAGCATGCATCGCTTTTAGTATCTTCCACATCTCATCAATGAAATTTTGGGGGTCTTCATCAACGTTAGAACCCGTGAAGACCGGTGGATTCATTCTCAGAAAATCTCTGATCCTCGTGGCAGCAGACGGCTCTTGATAACTAGAGCTAGGAGTTGGTGAACTTTGGCTACTATTTCGAGCAGCCACCAACTGGGTGAGCATAGCAATCGCTCCTCGAAAATCTTCCTCAGAAGTAGGAGTGGTCTGAACAGTAGGTACTTGGGGTACCTCAGTAGACCTTGCAGGTCGGCCCTAGTTCTCTGTGGAGGCATCACTGACTGTGGAACCTCAGTGCTGGCAGCGTTTCTCTGACTAGTTGAACGTTTAGGAGGCATGTCTGAAACGTGTAAACGCACGAATTAGAAAGAAAGATTTTATAGAGTTAAACTCTATCGCACGAACTCAGATTATGAAAGAAGTGAAATAATTCCTAATGTCCTATAGCTTCCTGATTATAAGTGTGGTGCACGACACACCTATAAACAAGACTCTACTAGACACGGCTTCATAGACACCCTAGGACTCTTGAACTCTGTGCTCTGATACCAAGTTTGTCACGCCCTGAGAGGGTACCCTAGGCGTGGCCGGCACTCAGAAACCATCTCTGGCTTCCGAGAGAACCACTTGATCTCATTACTCATTTGTTCATCAGCGGAAGACGTAATAATACTAATGTGGGATTGTCATAATCAAAGGAAAAATATATAATTCTTAGAAGAAGTAGTTTCTAAGGAGAACTACTCCGATTACATCATCAGACTCTGTCTATGAAGCCTCTAATACTCTTAGATGGTGCCAATGACATGTCCATGGCTACCTCAAAAGAAACATCACACTCAACAATAATAAAAGGATAAGGAGTTCCTTCGAATACAAGAAGGACTCACCAAATAGCTGAAAAGAAATGATCTTCAACGATGCGCCTGTTGAGGATCTCTAACACCTGTATCTGCATCATAAAACGATGCAGGTCGAATGACGTCAGTACGTGGAATGTACGAGTATGTAAAATGGCAGGAAGGTAAGGACAGATATCAAGAAACTCCTCTCAAGAAAACTCAGCTCAGAACTCAACATCATCTCAACATGAATATGTAATGCAAGTTTAAAATATAATAATAAAAATAATAGTAATAAGCAATGCTTACTCAGTTGGGAGTTTCTCTAACCGACAACCATCACTTATGAGCTAGCGATGATACAACGAAGCGATGTCGTTGCCACATCCATCCAATACCTTGCCAGGGTAAAGGACATCACCATCTTGGATCCATTCATCAAAGTCCTCTTTTTGGGATGTGTAGAGATGTGTAGAATTTATGGAAATATGGAAGTTTGCATGGTAGGTTTTACATATGTATAAATCCATGTATATGAAGATTTTGGAGGCAAGATGAATTAAATTTTTGTGTAGTATTTTAGCAGTAGTTATGGAGTAGTAGTTATGGTAAAAATTTTATGTTGGAATTGGAAGTTGAATGAATTTATTGAAGTTGGAAATATGGGTTAGGTGATGAAATGGAAAAAAATTAAGTTTGTATAATTTGTTAGTTGTTGTTATGATTTTTGGGATATAAATAAAGTTTATATGGTGTAAGTTGGTATTAAAATGGGTTGTAGGAATTATGTAATTTTAGTATGATATTATAAGAATATGGAGGTAAGTTATTAAAAGTATGGATTGTTGTTGTTGATTATGAAGTTGAAAGAAGGAAATGAATTTGATTATGAAGTTGAAGAAAGAAAATGAATTATAATATTTTTGTTGTATTTATGGAATTTTTGAGTGAAATATGGAATTGATAAAAAATTGGATAGCTTACTTGGAATATTTTTCACTTATGTTGGAATGAGTTAAAATTAATTATGGATATGGGATATTCATATTTATTTGGAAATGCAAAGTTTGGTTGAAAGTTGTTTCACTAATTGGAAAATTACACCAATTTATGTTATGGTGTGTTAAATTGATTATCGATGGAATTGGTGTTGTTGTTGGCTTGGTTGTTGATATTGTGGCCGAGTTGTAATCTCGGGGTTGTCATATATATAGGGGAGATGCTGCCGAAATTTTTGTAGACAAGTATTGGAAAAATTGAATTCTTAAAGTCTTATGAATAGTAATTGGTAAATGTGACCAATTGTAGATTTTGGAGGAAACGGGAATTGAACTTGGACAACCGTAAAAGGCCAAAAAGGTATGTAAAGTTTTACATTTTCTTCTCTTGGCATGTCCTAGATGTAATAGGAGTGAATACGAACCTCGGGGATCACTCTACTCTTTGAAATCGACGCTCGAAAATTTCCCTTTTCTATTCAATAGAATTGAATTAGGTAATTATGAATAGTTTTGGAAAAATTGTCTAAACTTCTAGATTTTGCACAAATGAATTCCGAATACCTTGAAACTCTTCTAAATAATGTTATGAAGTCTAACGCACGTGATTTGTATACGCCACCTCATTTGACCGAGGTGGGCCCCACTATTCCGAATTTTTCTTCGTTATTCCGTTTGAATTACGGTAGGTAGAATTTGAAAGAAATTCTTTGCTATGCTTCCTAATATTATATGAATAATTATTCCGTTAATTTCCATAATATATTTAGAAGTACAGAGATGATTTGGAAAGTACTATTTTTACATAGACTATTGTGATATTGGAAGTACTTGTACTATTATTATTATTCAAGTTTCTTTTTATGATTTGTTATCGAAATTATGTCATCGAGTCTGTATAAATATTTTGTAATTTAAATTGCATTTAGTTTCTCACTACTCTATTCGTGCATACTGTAACCATTCTTTCACTGAGCCTGGCCCAGGATATGTTTTCGTGCGTATTTCTCTGCATTGTTCGCCGTGTCCCGACGTGAGGGGGCAGGTATGACATGTACATAGGGTGGTAAATGTTATGCCACGGAGTTATGCTGTGCCATGTACATATATGTTTGTGATATGATATGATTTGATATGTCCATCTGATATGATATGATTTGTTACGGAAATATTCCCTACTCTGGTGTTATGCTGTGCCGTGGTGCCGATGATGGGAGGGCAACCACACTTTGTTCACCGAGTCCATAATGGGGTCGGATATGGCATATGTCTGTGCATATATGGTTTGAGATTTTGATAAGTATTTTGAAATTATGAACATTTATTTTGTTTTCTGCACATACTATTTAGATTATGATTTTATTTATTACAGTTCATGCTTTACATATTCGGTACATTTTTCGTACTGACCCCCTTTCTTCGGGGGGGGGGGGGGGCTGCATTACATGCCCGCAGGTACCGAAGTTCGATTTGCTGATCCACCTGTTTAGGATATTTGTTGCGTCGTTGACAGTGCTCCCTTGTTCGGAGCTTGTATTTTGGTACTGACTTTATCTCTGTATATTTGGATATTTTGGTCAGGGGTACGACGGGGCCCTGTCCCGTCATATGACTATGCTATCATCTGTAGAGGTCTGTAGACAGAGTTATGTTGTGGGTTTTGTATATATGGTTTGGATTTTTGTGTGTTTTGTGACAACCTTTCAACTCTCGTGCGTATATCTACTTTTATGATATATTTAGCAATTTCTACTAATCACTACATTAGTTTATTCGGAAAAAAAATAAACTAATTTGGGATAAGGGTACGTTTGGGTGCCCAACTCGGGCACCAGTCGCGGCCTACGGGGTTGGGTCGTGACACAAGGAATCAAACTTCACCCATCTTCATTTAACGTGAATGAAACTTACATAATTCATTGTTAAATTACATAAACTGGCACATAGAACATAGACTAAATAAAAGTGAACTGGGCCACGGTTAAACCTTACAAAGTAGCTACACCAAAAATCATTCAAAGGTTTAAAGTTGTCATTGATAATCATTCATACCATAGTGTAACGATCAAGTTCATTGATGCTTAAAAAGCACTCCATGAACTTTTTGTTGCTTCAGTTGATACACTAGGTTCCTCTTGAGCAATTTGATCTTTTCCTTCAGCTGGAGCATCATCTTCATCGACAACAATAATAGGAAATTCCAAAGACATGTCATTAGCAACTTCTTGAGCTTTAATTCTTTCTATTTCTTCAACAACATCTTCTGGCCCCTCGGCAAAGTGTCTGTTAGCTCTATGATTGGCAAAGATCTCTTCCCAATCAGCAAATAATGGCCATTTATTAAAGTTCATTGACTTGGCATTTGGATCAACCTAAGAAAAAGTAAACAAGTATGTAAACAAACTGACAATATTCCAAAGACAGAGGTCATATTCACTAAGAGAAAATATGAGTAACTAGCTTTAGTTTGCTAATAATTTAAAAATTATAAATCACCTTTATCAAGTCATTCCAAGCTTTTGGATCGTTAACTAAGATGGATCCATTTCTATATCGAAATCCTAAACCACTTCGACTCTTTACCAACGATATGGCCATATAACGCCTTTTTCACTCTCTTATTTTAGAACAAATATGTGGTAGAGATTGCAATCCGCAATTAGGATGAAAAACATTCATGTGTTGTTCCAGTTCCATTAAATATACATGTGTAAAGGTTCCGAAGCCTTTACACATACTGAAATGAAAGCCTCAAAATTCAAACTAACCATCCTACTAGAATAAAAAGGATCTTCCGGAGCTAACCGCACTGAAATTTTTTTCATCCGAGCACGTTTATCAAAAATGTTGGCCGATGTCAAACTTTGACCAAAATATCAAAGTTAAAACGCCTAACGGCACAAACTCAAAATGAAAGCCTCAAAATCCAAACCAACTATGCTATTAGAATAAAAAGGACCTTCCGGAGATAACTACGCTGACAGAATTCTCATTTGAGCAGAGTCAATATTTTTAGTAAACGTTCTTCAAGATTTGAAACTTGCTACCAGATTGCTTTGGCCATTAAGGATGATCAGTAGTACTATCCGGGGGACATTTATTCTTCTCTTATCCGTTTCTAATTTTTGAAGCATTTCAATTTAGAAGAAATCATATCGGCTCTATCTTGTTGGTGCTATTTTAAAATATATTTCAATGACAGTAGGGGAGAATTCATGAATGAAAAGCCAAGAATTGTTATTATCTGTTCTCATAATTCATAAGGTGTGCTTTATGAAATAGATGAAATGATTTCAATCTGGTTAAAGATGATTCAAACAATAAATGACTGGATAACAATTTGGGATTCAACATGAGCAGTAGCTTGAATTATTGTTACAATTAAATTAGAAGGGAACAGAAACACCTAAACCATTCAAACTAATGAAAACTTGAGAAAAATCATCCCCATTACAAGTCTGTTAGAGAACAGAGACATAAAATACAAACTAAGTCCATCTAAATTTAAAGTGAAAGAAACTTACATAATTCATTTTTTTCAAAAGAAGTTTCCTATTTTTGTAAGATTATCCTTCCATGAGTAAATCACCAAGCTTCAAAATTTGAATATCAGCCCCAACGACATACAATCAGTTAAAATAATAGCATTCGAGTACTCCGTATTTCAGACTGCACCTTTCTGATTACTCCAACTGTTGAATAATCTGCGAGAAAAGAAAAGTTGAATGCATTCTCAAAAAAGAAGGAATGAAAAACACCTCGGAGAAGATGATGAACTTACCGTAAGGGTTAGCGTTTCGAGCAATCTGAAGAACATTTGAGTTGGCTGCTTACAAAAACACTAATATTGAACCTAATCATCTATTTGTTATTCAAAAACAACCTACTTTTAGGCCACTACATTTGTGGACTTCTACTAGGTAACAAAAAATCTCATTATGGTTAGACCTTATAAAATAGCTACACAAAAACCATTCAAAGTTTTAAAGATTATCATTAATAATCATCCACATCATACTATGGCGTTCAAGTTCACTGATGCTTAAAAAGAACTCTATCCTCTTTATATCTTGAGTAATTTTCATTGCTGCCTTAACTCGTTCATCCGAGTTGTATATTTCAAATGCAGGGAATCCAATAATAGAAAATATCTTACCACGAATATCAGATAGATCACGCTCTCCTAGCTTGTCTATTAAAGCAGTCATCCTCTTATCATGACTTTCAGTAAATTGCTTCATCACCTCCATTAAACTTTTAAGAATAGTCTTATTCTCATCCTTAGTTTTTTTTTGCTTCTACCATTGTCGTTGACTTTAGAAGGCGATGCTTTAAAATTATTACCTTATTTCTTAGATTATTGGGTTTCATCATTTTGAGTTGTGAATGAACGTTGTGCTGCTCCAGTTGATACATTAGGTTCATCTTGAGCAGTAAATGGACTTTGTGTTGCTCCAGATGATATATTAGGTTCCTCTTGGGAAGCTTGATTTTTTCTTGTGCCTGAAGCATCATCTATGTCGACAACAACAATAGAAAATTTCAAAGACGTGTCTTTAACAATTTCTTCACCTTCAGTTCTTTCTATTTCTTCAACAACATCTTCTGCCCCCTCAGCAAACTATCCAGTAGCTCTATCCTTGCCAAATACCTCTTCCCAATCAGTAAACAATGGTCATTTTTTAAAATTCATTGACTTGGCATTTGGATCAACCTAAGAAAACAAGAAACAAGTACGAAGTAACTTACAATATTCCAAAGATAAAGATCATATTCACTAGGAGAAAATATAAGTAGCAATTCACTAATGATTTGAAATAAATATAAATCACCTTTATCAAATCATCCCAAGATTTTGGATCGTCAACTAAGATACTTCCATCACTATATTGGAATCCTAAACCACTTCGACTCTTTAGTAACGATATCATTGCATAACTTTTTTTTCATGATCTTATTTTAGAATCAACATGAGGTAGAGATTTCAATTCACAATTAGGATGACAAACATTCATGTAGTGTTTCAATTTCATTAAATATCCATGCCTAAAGGTTCCATTATCTCCTTTCCAACCATTAACACACAATTCTTTTAATCCATCTACAAGAGTGAGTTCTCCTTCTGGAGTCCAATTCCTTCGAGACGAAGGTGTTGATTTTCTTGCCCTCTTTTTGAACATGTTAGATGTTGCAGCTGTGGGACAAGCCATTTCAATCTATAAAATTATAAATAAAATCACAATTAATACTAACCTACAACTTACTAGTAAAATATTTTAATTATAACTAAGAAAACTGTAATACAACTAGATTGTTCTGGAAAACAAAATGTGATATATATACACAAATTCACTACTTATATATTCAAAAATAAATAGATATACATTGAGATTCACCATTTGTCTCTACAAACAACAACGTGAGACATACAAAAAGAGACCATTAGTTTTCACAAAATAATTAAAGCTATTACATTTTACAGTGAATTAAAATCAAAAATAAAAGTGCATGAACAGAGCAAAAGTAACCACATAGTTTAAAATTATAAAGATTGATTTCCATATCTTTCATTCCACATAGACTGAGCTAGTTCATCCCTCCAAGTGGTCCACTCATCAGATGCTTCAACTGTGTTAATATTTTTATGTCCATGTTGATTCTCCATGTGGAATTCCATTTTCACATTTAAGGGGTCAACTTTCATCTCTCTTCGAATGAAATTGTGTATCAAACAACATGCACTAATAATTCTATTATGAACCTTAATCGAGTACCACGAAGGACTTCTAAGAATTCTCCAACGTCCTTTTAATAGACTAAATGCTCTTTCAATAACATTGCACGTCTTAGCATGCTTCATATTAAAGAGCTCTTCTTGACATCGAGGTGATGGATTGTCACCCTGCCAATCCTTTAGCCAGTATCTATATCCTCGGTAGGGAGACAGAAAATCATTTTCATTTGTATATCCTCCATCGCATAGATAGTAATTGCCTAAAAATGTAAACAATAATATAATTACTTTAAATTATTATTCTATTTTTGAAAGTTCTTAAAATAGATAAGTGTTTGTTTTTAGTATACCCTAGGGTACTTTTAACCTATTTCTTCATACAACAGCATCTCGCAATATGCGACCATCAGCGACTGATCCCTCCCAACCAGGTAATACATAAATGAAGTTGAGATTTCTATCACAAACCCCCAAGACATTAGTTGTTATATCTTTTTTTCGTATTTTGTACCTTGACTTATATATTGCTTCAACTCTAATGGAAATATAAGTACCATCCAATCCAATGCACCAAGACAACCCTATAAGATAAATTCAACTCTAAATACTAAAGGACAATCAAAAATAAAAATACTATCATCATAATATTTCAAGTATTTTTTTGTAGTAAATCAAATGTTAGATGGAAATTTACCTGCCTTAAACAATTTTCATCGATCATTAGTATCATCTTCAAGCACCGAATTAAGTTTAACAAGTAACACTGGAGTTAGTTTAAGAATAGCTCTTAGACATTCATTAAAGGCTTGAATTACACTCCACCCCGATCTAATATAATCAACTTTGACAGTTTTGTTCTTTTCTTGATGAGCTAAAATATTTAAGAACATTGCTAACTTTTCAGTACTCGACATATTTTTATTGTCAGTCAACCCTCCAATATTCTTGGCTGAGGAGGTTAGATGTGAAATACATTTCTGTCCATCCTAAGCTTGTCAATACATATAATATCATTGTCACGAATGAGAACATTCAAATGAGACAAGATTTTAAAAATTCTAGAACTCATACAATATCGAATGACCCGTCTATTTCTAGATTATTTTCTTAATAACATGCAGTAAATAGTCATAAAAAAGCAAATAAGGACAATATACGAATGTACCACAATCTCCTCAAGGATGATAAAGTATTCAACATCACACAATTGCTGAGGATCCATAGACACCTATTTTACATTTAAAAATTGCAACATCGTTATCAAATTGTATCCCAAAAAAATAAGCATCAATCATGTTAACTATTTATTTTAAGTATGTGTAGTAGGAAGGTAGTAGATGGTTTCAAACAAGAATGTTCAATTTTATAAAAAAGAAAAAGTAATATTAAAAAAAGGGTCAAGTGTCGTATTTTTGTTTGGCTTCAATAACTAGAATACTAAAACTATTTTGTCATAATCCAAATACATGTTCTTTTCTTGCAGTTTTAGAAGCTAAAGAACTAAAACTAATGAACCCCTTTTTAAAAAGAATAATTTTTGAACAAATAAAACCCACATCAAATTTGGATGTACTCAAACTTCAGCTTAACTACAAAATATTGAGTAGATCTAGAATTTCATTTGTATCTCAACAAATTAACAAGAAGAAAAAACAAGAGGAGGAGAAGAAGAAGAAAATAAAAAAAGATAAGCCAAATTTAAAGTTTCAAAACTTCTAACTCCAAAGAAAGAACGCAACATTGAAAGTTTTTTCAATCTATTTGTGTCTGAAAGAAAGACGATTACTGCTATGGATGTTGTTTATGAGCTAGAGGCAAGGAAGAACTCCATGGATTTGGGGGTTTTAGGGTTTCTAGTATTAGGATTTTTTTTTGAGCTTGATGGTGTAATTCTTTGTTATATATTCAAGATATAGAAATTTGGTCCAAAAAATGTGTAAATGTTTTCTAAAAAGAAGTGGGCTATATTTGATTGAGAGTGAAGGGTAAAATTGTCCATTTATATTTTTATTCAGGTATTGGTTATTCATGTATAACTTATTCCATCTCCTACCCCGCAT
The DNA here is from genome assembly GCF_947179165.1 of Solanum dulcamara. Classification (NCBI taxonomy): domain Eukaryota; kingdom Viridiplantae; phylum Streptophyta; class Magnoliopsida; order Solanales; family Solanaceae; genus Solanum; species Solanum dulcamara. Next base: position 61,933,257 of record NC_077244.1, on the reverse strand, counting down.
AAAATAATACATAGATTGTCTCATAACTTATACATGTTATTAGTTATGTGATTTTCTAATTTTCTAACCAAACATAGTATTATGTGTGTTAAATTTTATATCTTACACAAAAATGCTACCAAACATGTTAAAACTTATGCAGCATTTCATACATGAATAACTCAATCCTTATCCAGTAATCAAACGAGCCTGTAGTGTTTAGCCAGCCATGTCAAAACGCACACGTTCAACCTAGTATGCATTAACCTTCTGAAGTTGATAGTTGTATGCACAACTCATTACAAGATCAAATATCCAGCAACATACTATTTAATTTCTGGATACACTCAAACAGAACAATGTTCGGTCCAACACGTACGTTATTCACTCAACGTCAAAACTTGATTGCCGGCACTTGTCATTTTGATTTGTCACCTGGATGCGGTGATTCAATCAGCTATAGTAGAATAGAACATTAACAATCCGACCTGTGTGTTGTGGATTCCGATAGCTCCATGGCAGTGAGATGTTTGTCCAGAGTGTTCAGATCACATAAGAGATCTTCATTGTAACAAGGGATTAACATTATATTTCTCCAACTCTGCCTGATTTTGCTGGTAATTCGGATCATCTTTACACTTTGGTGAGTGCAAGTCAAGTAGTAAATTCACTTTTTGGGATATATCCTCTTGACGACTAGTATGTTGGAATGTTTTCTTTCTCTCAAGAATGCTTCTGGTACCTTTTAGCATCTCGTGAACCTGCATATCATGACATGCATCAAATTAGTGAAAATTACATATATATTTTCTCCTTTCTTGTGCCATGGTATGTTAATGTTATAGAATAAGGTGTCAAGTTCTCTTGGAATTAGCTCAACATTTCCAAGCACAGTTGGACTGAGAATCGAAAGGCTACTATCCAGGTTCTGTTACTATGATTCATACTGGTTATGTGCCCCATAAAATTTCAGATAACATGCCTGGCTCATTTGAGGCCGATCTGTTGAAGCTTGCTGTATGCATAAAGAGGCAACTGTAACCATCCGATTCATCTGTTCTGAGTCATAGGCATCCCCAAGTGATGGATCAACTAACCCACTGTGATTCTTACTAAGGAGCATTGGTTTGGCCTGCAACATAGGGTTATCATAATAAGTTTTAGTATGATCCGTTGCCAGAAGAGGTGACAATTTTAATCTACTACATCTTCTTCCTAATCACTACAGTACATACAATTGAGATGATTGCATACCCACATCACAACACTATTACGAGATTCATCCAAAGCTGGACGCCCAGAAATGAGCTCCAACAACAAAACGCCAAAGGCGTACACGTCTGTTTTTTCATCCACAACTCCATGCATGAAGAACTCAGGAGGGAGGTATCTGTCATGGAATTTAAAATGATATATCATTGTGGGAGGTAATTACTGTATACAAGTTTTTCTCGGTTGAGATTATGATCCACAAACCCGAATGTGCCTTCGAACTGAGATACAGTGAGGTGAGTCCACTGATCAGGAAGCCATTTTGCAAGTCCAAAATCAGATATCTGCAGAAAACTAAAAGTTGAACATCAAAATGCCGCAAATTGATGTGAGCAAAATAAAACCCCTATAGATTTTGTTTTATTAGAAGTTCATGGACTGTGGATGTACTGACTGGAAGAGTGCAGCTTAATTAGCAAATAAATAAAACAAAAAACAAATAACATTATATTTTATCGGTAATGCACTAAAATGTTCTTTTGCTCTGTCACTTTGAAGAAAACTTCATGTTTGGGACAAGTAACAAAAAAAGTTCCATCAAGAGATTAGGTATTAGTGAATGAAGGTACTCTGACAAATGGCATTCAAATATTGCTGAAAGGTGTTCAAATGCCAGACAACAAAGCAACTCTAAAACATAATACATAACTTCACAAGTACTTGTTCAAAGAGATACCTGAGCTTCAAAATCTTCCGTAAGCAAAACATTAGCTGTCTTGATATCTCTATGGATGATTCTCCTCCGGCAACCCTCATGGAGATATCCAAGACCAGCAGCAGTGCCTAGAGAGATATTATACCTATAGCACCAAGACAACTTACCCTTTTCACCTGAAAAGAGTAATGCATAATTTAGAAAACTAATTAACGGTTAAGAATCTACAGAAGAAATAAATTCAAAAGAAGATAATGATAGACAGACCATTAAGCAGATTCGCTAAGCTCCCATGTGGGGACAGAGGAAGGACAAGGTGCATCCCTCCTTCAACTCCATATCCAATAACACCAGCAATGTTGGGATGGTTGACATGTACCAGAATTCCGAGCTCAGATAAGTAGTCGGCTGTCATCTCCTCTTGAGTTCCCCTGATCAGCCTTTTAACTGCCACCAGTTGGCCATCTTTAAGATGTCCCTTATATACTTCAGATGAACCTCCCTCACCGATCAAGTTTTCTTTGAGAAAGACATAAAAAATAATGAGCACCACAATAGGCTCTTTAATCAGTAATTTGCCAAATAAAAGTACTAACTAAACATTTGGGAGATGTAAATAAGCCAATCATGCACAAGCAGTTGAAAGTTGAAAACTTGAGTTGCTCTGAAGTTCAAAGTGATATTTTCTTTCAAGTTGACAGCCTTAGTTGCAGATAATTGAATAAAATTAAATCGTCTTAAGACGAAAGAGTAGAGATACAAAGAAACTCATACCACGGCTAAAGTTGTCGGTAGCTTTCTGAAGATCAGAGAGGAGGAAATTCTTCCAGTGCGCTTGAAAGCAGTGACGTAAATCAGTATCTAGATTAGGAGTAGACGCCATTGGAATGCTCTGTTCTGTACTCCTACTTTTCCATTTTGGTAGCATCTTAATAGAAGGCAGCGAAGGTATGCTAGGATGGAAAGTATGCAAATGCATGGCTGAACTTATCTTTAGTCTTTTAATGAATCCTTTCCACTGGGATTGAAGTTTTCCATCTGAATCTGACGTGCTGCTGGACTTTGAAGTTGTAGACTCTGCATCATCTTCGGGAGCATCTCTTATAGACTCCTCAGCTACGTCATCTCGTGATTGAACCTTGTCCAGAGGTTCTTCAGTTGAATCCTTTTCTATTTTTCCTTCACCCACAGTGAGACATAGCAATTCTAGCATAACATGATGACATGTTACATATACAAAGATACACACGCACACAAACTAATCAACGGATCAAGATGAGTAATATGATCAAAAAAACATCCAGAAGATGAAAAAATTCAATTTCACCTTCAGCAGAGATAGAAATGGAAGCACAAAAGAGTAGCTTATTTTGCCCCATCTTCGAAAGCCCCCTTTCCGAAATTCCTTCACCGACATTGGAGGGATTCTCACTGTTAACATAATTAGAACTATCAGTTATTTCGACAAGTCATTTAATCATTGTATCAGGCGATTGTTGAAACATCAAGCTAATGGTTTCTTCCTCCATTCTTTTCTTTGTCCATTTTCATTCAAATTCAGGCCAGTACTCAACTCATCATCTCAACTACTATTCTCTATCAGATATGTGCTTTTGAATTTGATCTATCTGTATCCCCCTTAATAAAACTACTCAAAGATTGATCCGAAGTTGTAAATACAGCAGTCCCTTGATATACAATTGTTGTTCAGGCATATATATACAGCAAAAAACATTTCTAATGAAAAACAATTAGCAAGTTTCTATTCATATTATACATCATTCGTGTGCATATTTTATTGCATCACAACGACACAGATGTATATATCTTTGCATTAGAAAACAATTACGTTAGCAAACCTATCTGTAAATTGTACAAAATACAAATTCGTTACAACATTTCCTCATCAAAAATCGTAACAAGGGAAATTAAAATCGATGAGAATAGAAGATACCAAGGAGAAGCAAATGGTTCACGAGTAGTTTTCATGGGTTCTTAGGGGGAAAACGACGATGAATTAGCCAAACAAAAACTGAACCCTGGGTGGCCTGAGCAGGGGAGAAGAGATGGGAGCCTCGAGAAACGAAAAATGAATGAGAGAGAGAGAGAGAAAATTGAAGGAGATGAGAGGGAAATAGTGGTTGTCATGCTGTCTACCCGAATCTTGCCTCCTCTCTATGAGCAAAATTCGGAGTTTTCTCCATATTTACGTGCATGATTTCTTTTTGTCCCCCAACCTACGTGCATGAAAATAACTATTCTAATAAATTTAGGAAAAAACTGTGATTTTTTTCCTCAACTAGACCTCACAATATAATACTATACCTCCATCTCCGTTCCATATTAGATGAACATCTTATTAAAATTGTTTGTCTCATATTACTTGATCACTTACTAAATCAAGTAGAATTAATTAAATTTTTTTCATTTTACCCCTACAATTAATATGCTTTGGAAGTTTAAACAAATTTTAAAGATTCAAAAATCTTTTTTTTTCAAGAGGCTAATTAATATGAACAAAGGGAAAAATAGTAAAGTTAAACAATCTATTAATGAATTCTTAATTATTGTACAAAATGCAAAATGTCCATCTAATATGGGACGGAGGTAGTATACTATATACATATTATTATCCTTATTTACAAGCTTTTTGAAAAAAAATAAAAAAATACGGGGGCGCCAGGACGGAAAAAGTTACGGGATACATTGAACACAGTGGATTTAGATCAAATCTTTATATGTGTCAAGAATATATCAAAATATATAAAAAAAATTATTAAATTTCGAACTTAACAACTCAAATGATAAGTGAATTCAATATATTCCAAATTCATAAAATTTAATTTTTGGGTTCTATCTAGAGGTGGGCATAAAATACCGAAAACCGAATTATCGAACCGAACCGGCTATTTCGGTATTTCGGTATTCGGTATTCGGTACTTGAGTCCGGTATTCGGTACCGGAATATTAAATTTCGATATTTCGGTTTCGGTTTCGGTATTTATTAATTATCCCGTTCGGTATTCGGGATTTACCGAATACCGAATTATTTCTGTTGGGCTCCTAAAAATTCCTTTTAATTTTTAAACATAAAGGGCTATAGGCCCATTCCTATAATTTAATCCAGCCCAATTGTCTTCAACATACCCTAAGTGAAGTCCCTAACAGACTAACACATTACACACTAACAAGTAACAACACTTAACCTATTCAGTATTCACTATTCAGTATTCACTATTCAGTATTCATCTCAATTCTCAATACTTCACTACTATTGAAGTTCTGCTTCTGCCCTTCACGCCGCCTTCAGCCCTTCAGCTTCACTGTGCCTTCACGTCGCCTTCAGCCCTTCAACTTCACCGCGCCGTCACGCCGCCATCAGCTTCACCGCTTCACGCCGCCTTCACCTTCACCGCTTCACGCCGCTTTCACCTTCACCGCTTCACTTGAAGGTAAGTTCTCTTTGCTTCTTCTCTTCCTCTTCCTCTTCCAGTCTTCCTTCACATTCTGTCTCTATTTTACCCCAAAATAATATGCGTACCCTAAATTCCATTTCAAATAGATTACGAAGTTTTTGTCCTTTTTTCAAGTGCATTAGTTCTTTATCGAAGCTTTCTGTGTATGTGCTGAGATGATTTTTATAACCTCGTGATGAGAGTGTGTCTCCGTTGATAGTTAAGTACTTATAGAACTATCTGTATGAGTTGTCATGTCCTTTTTCCTTTTGGTTTCTGATGCATGTGGATGCTTAGGATGTATAATTGAGCAAAGGAAAGGATAAAGATAGATTTTGTTAGTCAAAATTCCAGTTTCATTTGCTCATTTTTACTATTTCCATAGGCTCATTTCTTTGGATCTAGAAATTTCTGACTTCTTTATTCCTTTCACAGGACAATCTGTTGACTGAAGTGGTGAAAAGGTTCAAAGGAAGAAACTGGAAAAGAATTGATAATAAACCATTTATTCTTTCATGTTCTATACTTTTCAGCTAGTTTTTTGGATCAGGTTACTTTTCAGCTAGGTTAACCACAAAGACCAGCTCTTAGTAACTCACTGTATCAGCTCAAAGTCTCCTTCTTTGTTGCTTTGTTTCTTGCTTCCTTTCTTTCAAATGAAAATGATTGTTAATTTATGTCTTATAACATTTGTATTCTCTTCAATGTTTAGATGAAAGATGAAACAAGTCGAACGACCAATGTCATTGGAAGCGCACCTTTGGCTCTTACCAAGTCTCTTGATTCAACAATGGAAGTTCAACAACATGCATTGACGGTGAAGAGAAAAGCTATAGAATCAAGATCTGCTGCTTGGCCGCATTATGAGAAGCTCATAGAAGATGGAATTAATAAAGCTAAGTGCAAGTATTGTGGTAAAGTTCTCTTAGCTGATTCAACTAAAAATGGAACAAGTGGACTGAATAAACATTTGAAAACTTGTCCTAAAAATCCAAATAAGGTTAACAATTTCAATTCCAAGTACAAACAATCAAATTTAAACTTTTCCTTAGAAGGTGAAATGTGTGATGGGGCAATTTGGACTTTTGATCAAGAGGCATCTCGGAGGGCTTTAGTTGAGATGTTAATCCTTGATGAACTTCCTTTTCGTTTTGTTGAAAAGGAAGGTTTTAAGAATTTTATGAAAAAAACCCAACCTTTATTTCGAGTTCCCTCCCGTAGAACAGTGACTAGGGATTGTTATCAAGTTTTTGGTGAAGAGAGACAAAAGTTTATGAAGTATTTGAAAGAAACATCACCGAGAGTTTGTCTAACCACAGACACATGGACATCTATTCAAAGAATAAATTATATGTGTTTGACAGTACACTTTATTGATAGTGATTGGCTTTTGCATAAACGAATTTTAAACTTTCAGGTTGTTACTAGTCATAAGGGTGACGAAATGGCCCGTTGTATTAGTAAGTGTTTGCTTGATTGGAAATTGGAGAAAATAATCACTATAACTGTAGATAATGCTTCTTCTAATGATGTCATGGTGAAAGAGTTACACAAACAAATGGTTAATTGGGGATCTAACATGAAATGTGGTAACCATCTTCACGTGAGATGTATGGCTCACATTTTGAATCTTATTGTGCAAGATGGCATGAAAGAAGTTGGTCCATCGATCAAACGTGTTAGGCAAATGGTGAAATATGTTAGACAATCTCCCGCAAGGATTAGAAAATTTGAGGAATGTTGTGAACTAAAAAATATAGACAGTAAGAAGTCATTATGTTTAGATGTTTCAACCCGGTAGAATTCGACCTACTTGATGTTGGATGCCGCACAACATTTTGAGAGTGCATTTGATTACTTTGATCTCGAAGATGGTGGATTGTCAACTTATCTTGCTAATCATGTTTGTGAAGATGGAAGCGTTGCAGGTGTACTTGAAAGTGATGATTGGCAAAAGGTGAGAAATATGGTAATATTTCTTAAAAGATTTTATGATCTAACTGAAAAGGTTTCAGGTTCACTCTACGTCACTTCTGCTGGTCACTTTGAAGATATAGTTGAGCTTCACAATCATTTAAGAGAGTGTATGGAAGACAATGATCCTTCTTTGGCAAAAATGGGAGAAAAAATGAAACAAAAGTTTGTCAAGTATTGAGGTGCTCCTGAAAAAATGAATAAAGTGCTTTTTATTGCCTCTATCTTAGATCCTCGTAACAAATTTGAGTATGTTGGCGACGCACTTGAGGATATGTTTGGAGATGAAAAGGGGAGTGAAATAAAAGATGAAATGGTGACTTACATGAAATCTATGTTTGAAGAGTATGTAGCAAAATTCTCTAATGTATCTCGACGCCCATCTACTCTCTCTGATTTATCGGGTCAGACATCGGATTCATCTATCTCTAACACTAGCACGAAATCAACAAAAGTAAGAAATAGGATCCAAATGAAGAGGAACAAACTAGTTGGTACAGGTTTGGGTAGTAAGTCGGAGTTGGAAAGGTATCTTAGTGAAGAACTAGAGCCGACTGATGATGACGACAATTTTGATATCTTGTCGTGGTGGAAAGTTCATTCTCCTAGATATAAAATTCTTTCCGAGATGGCTCGTGATGTGTTGGCAATTCTAATTTCTAGTGTGGCATCGGAATGTGCCTTTAGCACCGGAGGCCGTATTCTTGATTCATTTAGGAGTTCTTTGACTCCGAAATTGGTGCAAGCTGTTATTTGTCTTCAAGATTGGCGTCGAAATGAGCCTTATCCCATAAATATTGAAGAAGATTTTAATGACCTTATGAAACTTGAACTTGGTATGTTTTTCAGTTTCGGTATTTTATTTTTATATTTTTTTACTTTGTTTAATTATTGACACATTTTAAATTCTTTTTAGCTATGGATGATATTGACTTGCATTGTTCAAGCTGAAAAACAGTAAAAGCAAATTTTGGACTCTATTTCCTCTGCTGCTACTGTTTCTGACTTCTGATTTTGGAGCTGCTTCAAGTGGTGGTGGTGGTGTGTGTAGTGTGCTGCTGCTGCAGGTAGTGTTGCAGCTTATGTTGTTTGTTGTTGTTGTGTGTTGCAGCTGAATCATTTTGTTGTTGTTGTTGTATGTTGTATGCTGTTGCAGGTGCTACTGCTGTGTGTAGTGTTGCAGCTTATTGTTGCAGCTGGTTGTAGTGTTGCAGCTTCTGTGAATGCTGAAGATGTTGAAAAGAAAGTAAGTTGTGATCCAGTTTGTTGGAATTGTTGATGCTGAAGAAGGTGCAACTTGTTAGAGATATGTTGCTGCTGAAGAGGTGCTGGAGAATAGCCATGTAGTGCTCTAACAACTTCAGATTGGTTGTTGTTGACTTAATCTGACTTTGCTGCTGTTGGTTGTTGCTTGTTGTTGGCTCCAAGTAAATTGCATCCTCCAAGTTGCAAAACCATTTTGAGTGCATTAATTTGGTGGTAGTCTTTGTTGTTGTTGTGTGATGTTTCTGCATAGGAGAAAAATGGCTCCAGGTGTTGTGATTGTCCTCCCCACAGCTGTAAGGTGAACTCTGAAGCCTCCAGTAATCTGCATTTTCAGAAATTGTTGGAGCTGTGAATTTAGGGCCTTGAGTTTCTGCACTTTGTTGGGGTTTTGTTGATGTTGGAGAGTGAGTTGGAGAGGGACCAGGGCATGTGCAACTACAGCTTGTTGGGATTTGCTGCTCCAGTAACCTGCATAAACACACAAACAAACAAATAAACAAGAGCAAGGGCCTCCAAGAGCTGGAGTTGTAGTTGTTGGAAGTTGCTGTTGCTCCTCCATGTTCAACTTCAGTTTGCAGATTGTAGTTGTTGTTGTGTGATGTTTGATGTGATATTCTTGATGAGCAGCTCCTTCCAGGGTGATGTGAATGCACCTTTCATAGTTGTATTTGTACCCTTGTCACACCTACACAAGAAAGATCAAACAAATGCAAACAACCAACCAAGCATAGTTGTCTTCTCAGATTGTGCCAATGTGTTGTGAACCTGTACCTACAGCACCAACAAACAAACAACCAGAAAAAATCTCCAATGTTATTGAAATCCTTGAACCCTGATGGTGGTGCCATCCATAATGTGATGCAAGTGTTGATCTTATAAGATGCAGAAATTTGGGTATTACCGAATACCGTACCGAACCGAATTTTTATTTACCGATTACCGAATTACCGAACCAAAGTTTGAAAGTTCGATATTTGGTATATACTTTGAATTACCGATTACCGAATTATCGAATCTAAATTTTGAAAATACCGAACCGAATACCGAACGCCCACCCCTAGTTCTATCTCTGTCCTCGCTTAATGTCATTGTCTATGTGGGAACCAAATTAAATTACATAGTCGGTTTTTATCTGTGTACAATAACATGCAAAAATATAAACCACATGCATATAGTATAATTTAAACTAATCAATGACTCAATTAGTTGTCGACTTTCAACTCTTCTTTAAGAAAAGGAAAAAAAAAGTAAACAAATAGTATAATTTTTTAAAATGTATGTATTTTATTATTTTAATTCATATAATTAATACCCACGTAAGTTGTTATTTTAAGTTATTCATATATTTTGTCAGTTGGTAAAAGAATTGGAGGTTTAATTTGGGTAAGCGTGAGGCCATTTCATTGAGACCCTGACGTGGCAGATACTATAGACAAAATACAAAAATTATAGATTTAATCCACTAGAGCCTGAAGTAACAAAACACACGTCACCTTCATTGAGAAATTGGATGGAAAAATTTGTTCAACACACAAATTGCAACCAACTATTTTAGTTTATTAATTTATTATAATTATAATTATAATTAAACAACAATATTGTCAATTAAAAACTCTATGTGACGTGACAGGATCTATACATGTATTATCAACCTTAGTAACAATTTATTCACTATAATTCATGTATATATAACTAATTCCTTAAACAAAATTTCAAGGCGTTTGATCGGAAAAGGTGGCAAAAAGTTCTTTTTTTGAAAAAATATAATAAAAGTTTACAACTTCGTCTTAAGCCTCTTTGGGAAACTAAAAGAATGCATAAAGTAATCTTTATGTTTCACAAAAAGAAGTTGAAATTATTTTTTCCCAAAACCCAAAAAGTTTGAAAAGCTGAAAAAACAACCAAAAAAAAAAACAAATAAACTTAAAGCCACCCTAGAATATGTTTGGTACAATGAAAAAAAAAATCATATTTAAATGATAAAAATATTTTTTAAAGAAAAATGACGAATAAAAAGAAACAAATTTTATGATTAACATTGTATCATATTTTCTCCTTCCTATCTACCCAACGCCCCCAACCCCAATCACCAACACTCTCCCGTCTCATTTCCATGTTCTTCTCTATTCATAGGCGTAGTAATGAATTACGATCTCTTGCGCTTTGACTTCTGATTTCTGTTACTATTTATTATTTTCTATGTTTTGACTATTCTATTTTATCTGTGACGCTTTCATTATTTATTTATTTGTATTTATTTGTTATCTATTCGTTATTTGTTTGTTGTTTTTCTCATAAAGCTTTTAATCTCATATTCTTATCTAACATTTTTTATGTGTTTATGCTTTTACTGAGCCAAGAGTCTCCAGAAAACAGCCGTCTTACCTTGGTAAGAGTAAGGTCTGCGTACATTCTACCCTCCCAAATCCCATGTTGTGGGATTTCACTAGGTTATTGTTGTTGTATAATATTTTGTTATATTATATATAAAACTTTAGAAATAAGTAATATATTAAATATTTTAAAATAAAGAATAAAATGTACTTATTTTCCATTCATGAAAATATTACCAAATTTGCGATTTGTAATGTTACCCCCCAGATCCCATATTGTGGAATTTCACTGGGTTATTGTTGTTGTATAATATTTTGTTATATTATATATAAAACTTTAGAAATAAGTAATATATTAAATATTTTAAAATAAAGAATAAAATGTACTTATTTTCCATTCATGAAAATATTACCAAATTTGCGATTTGTAATGTTTATTCAGCATTGCGGATTAAATTAAAAAAAACAGAGACCATTCGCCCCATAAAAACAAATCCCCTCAACCCGCGCATCCCTCGTCCCCACATCTTGTCTATCTTTTTTCTCTCCCCTCTTTGTATTTAAACCTTCTGTCCTCCTAACCCAATTCTTCAAATTCAAAAAAACAAACAAGAATAACTGTTTTTCCCTTTTCCTTGACAATTGAGAGAGAAAAATAACAAACAATTTCCCTCCTTATCCTCACCACAAGGAACAGGAAAAATCAGAAATTATTCAACCTTCTTTTTTCAATTCCTGTAACCCATTTTCAACAACTCTGTTGATTTTCATTATACGAAAAAATTATGGCAACAGAGGTTTTGCGGCCACAGGATATTTTAATTCAACGCTTCAGAGTTTCACCGACGGCCTGCTATCGTCGGAGAACCAATTTTGGAAACGGAAATGGCTATTTTAACTCTAGGTCTTCCTATGGGAACCGGAAACCGGACGTCAGAACGGAAAGGGAAAGATCCGAGAAGAAGAAGCTGAAAAACCAACCTGAGCCGTTGATGAGGAGGAGAATTGCGAGTTCCGAAGATTTGAGACCGACTCACAACGCCGGAAAGTCTAACGGTGGCGTAGTTATGGGCAAGGTGACGATTTTGAGGAGAGGTGAGTCTTTGGATTCGCTGAATTCGATCTATGTAAACGGACCGAGTCAAACCGAAATGCTGCCCAAGCAGATCCGGGTCGGGTTATCGTCGGCTGACGTCTACGCCGGTTCAGCTTTTTCAAATTCGCCGTCGCCTAGAGCTCTTCCCTTGCCTTCCTTTTTCAATAAAAAGCAGGAAGATTTCAAGTCCTTTGATGACTTTGCTACTAGAGATTTGAGGCGTTTGCTTCGGCTGGAATACTAAGCGGATCCGGTTTTGACGTTCCCTATAAGAAGACCCGACCCGAATATATGCCGACAAAGTTTTCGAATTTTCGGGATCTTAATTTCTCCATAACTTTTTTTTTTAGACATGTGGAGCAGATGAAAAGGTCTGAAATTTGAGAAATTTAGAAAAAGAAACGCGTGGGTAACTATATTTTTTATTATTATTTTTCTTCAAAATTTTGTAAGATATGAATTTATTTATTCATCAATATTGGGAGAAGTATGGAGGGTTTTGTTGTAATATGGGAATGGAATATTGTAATATAGTACTATATGATAATATGGGAATGGGATTATTATGGGAGAATTAGTAAAGTGGTTGAAGGTGAGGGGGCAGGGGAAGAAGGGGGTTTAAGAAGAGTATATAAAAATGTTGTGCTGCTCTGTTGATGGTGTTAGAGATGACTGATGAAAGAGGAACTTTTCTGTTTCTTCTTGTAAATCTTAAGATAATACTTAAAAATACTACTCAATGATCAAGGCCTACTACTTTCTAATGTTTTTTTATTATTATTTTATACTTTCGGAAGTCTTGAAGTAACTGATAAAGTTGTTGTCATGTTACCAAGAGGTCACGGATTCAAGCCTTGAAAACAGTTTATGGCAGAAATGCAAGGTAAGGCTGCGTACAATAGACCCTTGTGGTCAGACCCTTCCCCGGACCCTGTGCATAGCGAGAGTCTTAGTGCATCGGACTGCCTTTTTTATACTTTCGAGACTGTATCGAAAATAGTTTATCTACTCTATAAGGATCAGATGGGTATACACAATTTTTTTCGGACTCCACTTAAGAAATTACAATAAATAATAATTATTGTTGCATCTTCAAATATTTATTTGATCATGAAATTTGATCGGATTGAAGCTTGGGTAGATTTCAATATCTAATCCATCTCTTTCTGTCAATTATTGGGTTGTCAAACAATTTTTGATTTGAATTCGAACTTTTTGATTTTAAGTATTTTTCAAGTTCTCAAAAAAATAGCTCAGTCCAATTATTTAGGAGTTTATGAAACTTTCATTTACAATTTTCTTAAAAAAACACAAATCAATTTTTAAAAATTACTACTTTAAAGACTTAAATTATCATGTTTCTAACTTTAATATCTGTGATTAAACAGAAACTCTCTCTCTTTTTATTCATTCTCTTTGCTTGTTGCGTGTTAATTTCATCATTTTTGGAACATGAATGTGATGGCTCCATCAGTGTAGCTTTGACATGAAGATAAAGTGATGAAAAGAAGAAGGAAGGAGAAGAAAGGAGAAGAAGATGCAGACGAAGCAGAAGAGAAGAGGAGAAGAGAGAAGGGAGAGTAAAGTTAGAGAGAGAAGGAAATATCAGAGAAAATGAAAATTATATTGTACAGTATCTGGTTACACCTTTATATACTCACACTTGTATAGTGTGATGTATTTGTGTATTTTGTATACTCATATATTAATTACTTCTAACCATTTATTAACAACCTTCTAACCATATCTAACAACTTCTAACTAATTCTAACAGCTTCTTAACCATGATAGCTTGCTAATTCTAGATTAAGGTTAACAGAATGATGCACATTAAGAACGGATCGTATCGCCTGCATATTCAATTGACACATCCATTCTCCCTTTGTCTATATTCAACCTTCCCAGTAATCATCATTTGCTTTCCCAACGATAACTCTCTATTGTGCTGCATACATTATTCGGAAACTTATTTAAATATAACATATTTTAAAAAATATTTATTATTTATAGCTATATAATTTTAATATATTTATATTGTATGTATAATTCTCTTTTAATATATTATTATGTTAAAAAATTTATCAAAATAAATCTAATACATTTTAAGACACTTACAATATATCTATATTGCATGCAAAATTATTTTTATACATAGTACAATATATATTGCGTATTATTGTTCAAAGTAAGACCATCTCAACAAGTTTGGGTTCTAAAGTCAAACTAGATGTCTTTTTTTTAGGTGACATATATAAATTAAATAATTATAATATACTCAACGTAATTTACAAATGAAGTCTAGAGAGTTAGGATAGATACGAACATTATGAAGTAAGAAGGTAAACAATGTAATTTTTTAATGAAAAATATATAATATAAAATTAGAATAATAAACCTAACTCAAAATTTTGAAAAGTTTATATAATGATATCGAAATAGTGTTGCACTGAATTTGATTAGTTGATATAATGAAATTAAAATAATTTTGATTAGTTTTAATGCTTGAAATTTGAAGAAAATACCAAAAGCAAATTTGATCTTTTTATAAATACACAACGATAAATTTTATATAATGTACAATGTTTGACTGTTTGACAAACTTTAGAATATTTAATAATAAGTAAATGAAAATAGTGAAAGGGGAATAAAAAAAGTAAAATATAAGAATAATAAATTAGTTATAGTTCTTCTCATTGTTTATTGCCATTTGATTTCTACATTGTATTGCTGTTTATAGGTGTGAGCCCGTTGTACTTTAATTATCTTATCTTATTTTATCTTATCTTATTTATTTATAGTAGTTAATGTCTCTTTCTTTCCGTACCATTCTACCATGACTTTTTCACTTTTACTATTTCTTGTTTTCATTTTGTTTTCGATATGCTTGTCCCTATCTGACCTTTTATCTTGTTTTCTTCTCTTGAAGCCGAGGGTCTTTCGGAAATAGCCGTCCTACCTTTCAAGGTGGGGGTTAGGTCTGCGTACATTCTACCCTCCCCATACCCCACATGGTGGATTATACCGGGTTTGTTGTTGTTGTTATGATAATCGTCAGAATATAAATAAAATAGATATCCACAAAAGAAAGAATAATGCAATTAACTAAACATTATTCAATTTCTCAATTATTACAACAATTTCTATATTAAGTGAGGTATAAAATTATTATATTTTCTACTAAGTTTTTTTTTCTTCAAATTTATCAATACATGAGATTTTTTTAATAATATATATACATATTCGAGAGAAAGTAAGGGCCCAAAAAAATTGAGGTCCCAAATAATTACTTTAATGTTCTTATGATCCTGATTGAAACTATTTTTATTTTAAGAAAAAAAAAGGCTAAATATTATAACTCTTAAAATAGTGATTAATATTTAATATCAGATATTAAAAGTGGATATTTACGTATTTCGTCCTACGCGGAGTCGTATGATGTGTTAGACAATATAATTACATTAGTTAGCCTCCTTGAGACCTATATTTAAAACATATGTTTAAATTTTAAAAATTATTTGAACTTTATTCAAGTCTAACAAGTTTAGACAACTCATATTGCTCAGTCATTTTTTTATTTATTAAAGTTCACCATACATTTGACTATAGATTTTGAAAAAAATATTTTATTTTTAAAATAATATAATTTATATTCATAAATTCTAAAAATTATTTAAAATATCAATAAATTTATATTGTCATTTTATAATGAATATGTTTCATGAAAAACCATGACAACGTACACAATTAATTTGAATTTTGAAAAAAAAGGAAGGAAACAAAAGAAAAATATAATTAATTTTGTATACGAAAAACTATTATTGCTACTTATAATTGCAAGTGACTTCGCAGAGCTAGATCGGATAAAAATTATTTAAAATATGTATATAAACGTATAAATTTTATATAGCATACTAAGACTGAAATTTAGTCCAAAATTATAAATGATGGGTGTTTTTATAAAATATAAAATTTGGGGTAATTTTTAAATTTTAAAAAAATTCAAATACTAGAATTTGGCTCAAATACTAATTTTTTTAGTATTTAGAAAAATTTGAATGTTACGAATCTAGTACCTCAATTCAACAACCAAACTTTACTATTTTCAAACGAGCGATTCCAAATTATAATTTTATAATATGATGGATTACTCTAGTACCTCAATGTAACAATGTACTCTAACTATTACAAATACTCTAGAGAAGATAAACTCTCTTCTTTCACAATTTTCACTACCTCACCAATTAAACGCAATAATAGACTAATTACCCCTCAATACCTATCCTATTACAACCTTAACTCTAACAACACCTAAAACACTAGTTTATGGAAGTTATTTTCACTCCTCTGAACCTTTGTTGTTTTACTGTTGTCTCGTGCTTCGAGAAGAAATAATTTTTCTTGTGTGTAATCGACAACCACTGCTTGTCCCAAAATCTCTCTTTTATATGATTTGTAACTAGGAAGGTTTTGAACTCAACTTAATGCTAGAGATCGCTAATAATCCTAAATCACTTTTGACACACCTTCTTCACTTGATAATGAATCTTAACACACATAATCATTCGATCTATACGCATAAAAAAATAATTTACGTACTTAATTTTTTTCTTTAGGGGGTGTTATAATAACATTCTAGATGCAAGGGAAAATGAAGCTGTTTCTAGAAAAACCAAATGTGATGTAGGTCTTTTGCATAAAAGATGTGGTCATGTGTCCATTATACTTAAAAAATTATTTTCTTTTGATATACAAAATGGTCAAGAATGTATAGCTAAGTACACTGTGTGTCCTTGTGGTAAACAAACAAGACTACCTTTTACTTCTAGTAGTATATACAAAGAGCATTAGTTCATTTGATTTGATTCATGTAGACCTATAAAGTCGTTATTGTTAGGGGAGGAAGCACCACAACTAAAGTTTGATATGATAATAAATAATGAAAATAAATTGGACACGAGAATTTTACGTGGAAACCCCTCAAACAGATAGAGAGGAAAAACCACGGGGTAGAAGGATTTTATTATAATGATATGGGAGTACACTGCTCTCAAATACAAAAAAAAAAAACAATAAACACTTCTCTCGTGTAAAAGTTCACTAAAGAGAACACTCAAGACTACAATATTTATCTTGGTATATAACTCTCTTTGTGTTCTTACTCTTTTGGATTGTATTTTTGTGGTATGATCTAAATGAGGGCAAGAAGCCCTCTATTTATAGGAAACTCGAAACGCGTAAAATATGCGTTTTCGTGTAAAAATACGCATTTTCTTGTCAAAAGTTATTAAAGGAGGCAATAACTTTTGAAACGCGTAAAATGCGCATTTTCTTCTTGGGCGGTGCATGTGCACCTCCCTTTTGACTTTCTTTGCACTTATAAAACAACAACTAAAAAATATAATTCAATCTGTATCAAATGTCTCTTCTGTCCAACAAGTTCCTTCTGCGTCACAAAGTAGGAGATCATGCAGAAATGCACATCCTCCCATATGGCTGAAGGATTTTGTATTATTGAACATACATACTAATACTCCATATGCATTGAACAAATACATTCGCATTTGGCTATAAGACTTATCCTCCAAACACCAAGCATATTATTGGTCTATCATCTGTTACAAAACCTTCAAGTTACTCTCAAGAGCGCTATGAAGGATCCTAGATGGATGACAGCCTTAGAAGACGATAACACTTCAAAAATATGACCTCACCTCCTGATAAAAGATCTATAGGGTGTAAATGAGTATATAAAGTCAAGTACAAAGAAATATGAGAGATAGAAAAATTTAAAGTAAATCTAGTAGCCAAAGGTTGTAAGAAACAAAAAGGAATAAACTTTCAAGAAACATTTTCACCAGTGATAAAAATGGTGACAGTGAGAACAATCTTGGCTTGGCTGCTGCAAATTAAAAAAGTGGCATATACATCAAATAAATGTATACAATGCCTTCCTACAAGGTTATCTATATGATGAAATATGGATCTTCCTCAAGGATTTACGAGTCAGGAGGAGAAGTCACAGGACCTAAAAGTGTGTAGACTTGTAAAATTTTTGTATGGGCTTAAACAAGCTCCAAGACAATGAAATATAAAATTTATCGACAACTTTAATGAAATTTCAGTTCAAACAGAGTTAACATGATCATTCATTGTTTACAAAAAAATCCAGTGAATCCATGGTCATTATACTCATATATTTAGATAATATGCTAATCACCGGAGATAATTTTGAAATTGATTCAAGAGAATTAAGGATTCTTTGAGCAAAGCTTTCAAAATGAAAGACCTAGGTGAACTCAAATATTTTCTTTGTATTGAATTTGCTAGATCAGAATTAGCTAGGCTTACTCATGAATCAAAGAAAGTACACGTTGAAACTTATCTCAAAAGTTGAATTATCAGTATCCAAACCTATGTCAATTCCCATTGATGTTAACATCAAATTAACATCTAGACAGTATGATACTCATATAGGAAATAATCAGGATCTAAAGAGTGATCCAGAGGCAGATCAAACTGCCTACCAAGGTTAATTGACAAGCTCTTACCTCTAACAGCTACCCGACCTGGCATATCATTCAGTGTTCAGACACTAAGTAAATTTCTCCAACAACCCACGAGTCCTCGTATGAAAGCAACACTTAGAATTGTAAAGTATATCAAACAGGATCCAGGAATACTACTAAAAGGGCAGTCCGGTGCACTAAGGCTTCCGCTATGTGCAGAGTCCAGGAAGAGTCCGACCACAAAGGTCTATTGTACGCAGCCTTACCTTGCAACACTATTACTGTATATTGTAATGCAAATTGGGTTGCATGCCTCCTAACTAGAATGTCTGTTACAAGTTTGCTAATCAAGATAGGTAATTCAGTGTTCTCGTGAAAATAAAAAAAACAAATCATTGTATCCACGAGTTCTGCAAAATATGAATACAGAAGCTTAGCAACAACAGTTGTTGAACTTGTTTAGCTACTTGGGTTACTATTCTCTCTTCTTCTTCACTATTTGTTTCTCTATCTTTTCTCTCATTTAGAACACAAACACTACTTCTCTATTCAGTTCTTCTGGTTCAACCTTCAAATAGTATTCTGAAATTCATTGA
This sequence comes from Solanum dulcamara, assembly GCF_947179165.1. Classification (NCBI taxonomy): domain Eukaryota; kingdom Viridiplantae; phylum Streptophyta; class Magnoliopsida; order Solanales; family Solanaceae; genus Solanum; species Solanum dulcamara. The sequence goes on along the minus strand of NC_077244.1, from coordinate 61,914,125 downwards.
ATAACATGGAACCCAAGGCATTATACGGACTGACAAACTCTAGCTCTCATGGTGGACACCATGTGGGGAGAGCCCTAGAGAGTTGGGTAAATCTCACATATATATATATTATAGTCCCCCGTGATATTTCAAAATAAAATTGAAACGATACACATAAACAGATTAACATAGGCCCTGCACTTTATAATAAATATTGAGTCATTTGAAGCCCTGTAATGTTAAATAGGAACGATACACAGTTACTTCCACCTAATCTCACGATGACTTAATCAATTGTGTTTTTCTACACCAATATGCTATCTAATTAATTAGATAACTCATAAACAAAGTCGTGAACACAATTATCCTTATTTAGTTAAGAATTGTTGTTATTATTTATATATATTGTTAAACCAACTGGTAATTAAACTAATTGAAATAGGTTGTGTCAATGACTAAATGTTTTAAGTGGCGGAGGCACATGAGGGCCCGGTGTAAGCTAAGTCTCATCAATCTAGGGGCCATAAATATTATGTATTTTTAATTTTATAATTTTATTATTAAGAAAAAATAAATATAAAATTTTTCAATAATTTTGTAAATAAATTCACACATAATGCTCCCAGGAAAATCATTAAGAAAATATCCTTAAAGATTTATACGAGATTTAAATATTTATCAGGATGATAATAGGACTTATTAATTAGCATTTTTACATGCATAGTAGTTGACTAACTAAAATATATAATATTTTTCAAAGACGAACGCCGTCTTGAACAAATTAATTAATTCAACTCTAATCACTTATGCGACAAGTTGAATATTATAGTATTATTACTAAGACTGATGTTAAACTGTGAATAAACAACAAAACTGATTTTTCTTGGGGGAATTTCTAATGAAGCGTGACTTTGCATGACGTCGCTACACGTGCCTACTAAACAACATTCTGGTAAGTGGTATCTTTTCGAGCCCCTCCACCCCATCCACCCATAGGTAGATATTGCCTTTCGAGATATATACGTTAAAAAAAAAAGGTACTAAAATTTTAATAATGTTATAAAATAAATCAACTTGACAAAATGAATGAGAGAGTAAATAGAAGAACAAAAGAGGAAACAAAACAGAGAAATTGTCGTGTATCTATATTTCTGTGCGTCTGTGTGTATACATGTTTGTTGCCAAAGTTGGCAATATATAGACAGAAATGGTGAGCAAATTGCCAAGAAAAGGTGGGCAATTTGCCCAAGTGGACATCCACATCCACTGCTGTAAGTGGACATCCATATATACTTACATAATACTCCCCCTTGGATGTCCACGTGTAAATAAAAAAAACTTTACAAGAAATAATATACATAGCTATTATAAACATCCATAAATATTGTGCCTTGTTAAAACCTTATTAGGAAAAATCCAGTGGAAAAAGCCTAGTAAAGAAAAAAAAAGTACACATATCTAGTAATACGCCTTGAGTGCTGCCTCATTAAAAACCTTATCAGGAAAACCCAGTGGGACAAAATCTTGGTGAAGGGAAAAAGAGTGCAGCGCGTATTTTACTCCCCCTGATGAAAACTTCATTTGATATTTTGGAGACGACGCATTCCAACCTTATATCTTAATTTCTCAAAAGTTGATGTTGGTAATGCCTTTGTGAATAAATCTGCAAGATTATTACTCGAACAAATTTGTTGTACATCAATATCACCATTCTTCTGTAGATCATGTGTGAAAAATAATTTTGGTGAAATATGTTTCATTCGATCTCCTTTTATGAAGCCACATTTCAATTGCGCTATGCACGCGGCATTGTCTTCAAATATAATTGTGGGTACTTTAACATCATTTTCCAGACCGCATCTTTCTTTGATGAACTGTATCATCGATCTCAACCACACACATTCTCTACTTGCTTCATGAATTGCTATTATTTCAGCATGATTTGAAGAAGTAGCAACAATGGACTGCTTTGTAGATCGTCATGATATAGCAGTCCCTTCGTGTGTAAACAGATAGCCTGTCTGAGATCGAACTTTATGTGGGTCTGATAAATAACATGCATCTGCATAACCAATAAGGTCTGCATAACCTTTGTTAGTATAAAACAAACTCATATCAATAATACCCTTCACGTAGCGCAAACCATGTTTGATACCGTTCCAATGCCTTCGCGTTGGGGAAGAACTATACATTGCTAGCAAATTAACAGTAAATGTTATATCAGGCCTAGTTGCGTTAGCAAGATACATAAGTGCACCAATAGCACTGAGATATGGTACTTCAGGACCAAGAATTTCTTCATCCTCTCCTGGAGGTCGAAATTGATCTTTTTCCACTTCAAGTGATCGAACAACCATTGGAGTACTTAATGGATGTGCTTTGTCCATGTAAAATCTTTTTAAGATTTTCTCAGTGTAGGCAGATTGATGGACAAAGACCCCGTCTGCTAAATGTTCAATTTGCAGACCTAGACAAAATTTTGTCTTTCCAAGGTCTTTCATCTCAAATTCTTTCTTTAGATATTCAATCGCCTTTTGGACCTCTTTAGCGGTTCCAATGAAATTTATGTCATCAACATAAACGGCGAGTATAACAAACTCTGATTCTATTTTTTTAATAAAAATACATGGACAAATGACATCATTTATATAGCCTTCATTTATTAAGTACTCACTTAGGTTATTATACCACATATACCCTGATTGTTTTAGACCATATAATGATCTTTGCAATTTCACTGAGTACATCTTTCGAGATTTATTACATGTTTCAGGCAATTTTAATCCTTCTGGGATTTTCATGTAAATTTCATTATCAAGTGAACCATAAAGGTAAGCTGTAACTACATCCATTAGGTGTATTTCAAGATTTTTATGTACAGCTAAACTGATGAGATATCAAAAAGTTATTCCATCCATAACCGGTGAATATGTTTCTTCATAGTTGACCCCGGGTCTTTGAGAGAATCCTTGTGCAACAAGGCATGCCTTGTATCTTACAATTTCATTTCTCTCATTTCGTTTTCGCACAAAAACCCATTTATAGCCAACTGGTTTTACACTTTCAGGGGTTCAGACTACTGATCCAAAAATCTCATATTTAGCAAGTGAGTCTAATTCTAATTGAATTGCCTTTTGCCATTCTGGCCAATCACATCTACGTCGACATTCTTCGATGGATTTAGGCTCAAGACTTTCACTATCTTGCATGAGGTTAAGTGCAACATTATATGCAAAAATATTATCAATCGTGATTTTTGATTGATCTAAATTTATTTCATCACCGATAAAACTTATTGAAAGTTCTTCATTCACTTGGGTCTCGGGCTCACTGATTTCTTCAGGAATATCAGAATTACTCAAATCTTAACCTTCTTCAGGAGGTTCTTGTGTAGTATCATTTTTATTATTTCTCACACTTTTCTTTCTAGGATTTTTTATCCTTTGATCCCAATGGTCTACCACACTTTAGGCGTGTTTGGAATTCAGAAGCTATGATACTAGTAGATGGTCCTTTTGGGACATCAATTCGGATAGGCACATTTACTGCAGGGATATATGACTTAGTTATCCTTTTCAAATCCGTAAATGCATCTGGCATTTGATTTGCTAATTTTTGTAAGTGGATGATCTTTTGGACCTCCTGCTCACATGTGCGGATACGTGGATCAAAATGAGATAGTGATGAAACTTTTCATGCAATTTCTTTATCTTTTTCGGGTTCCTTTTTCTCTCCCCCTAATGGCGGAAAAAGTGTTTCATCAAACCGACAATCTGCAAATCGAGTAGTGAATAAGTCTTCAGTCAATGGTTCAAGATATCGAATTATGGAGGGTGAGTCAAACCTAATATATATGCTCAACCTTCGTTGAGGGCCCATTTTTGTACGTTGTGGTGGTGTGCTACAAGAACGTATACCGCACAACCAAAAATTCATAAATGGGCTATATTTGGCTCATGACCAAATACTAATTGTGACGGATAGTATTTATTATAATGTATCGATCTGAGACGTACAAGTGCTGTTGCATGTAAGATAGCATGACCCCAAACAGTAATTGGCAATTTTGTTTTCATTAGTAGAGGTCTTGCTATCAATTGTAGGCGCTTTATAAATGACTCTGCAAGGCCATTTTGAGTATGAACATGAGCAATAGGATGTTCAATTTTTATCCCAATTGATAAGCAATAATCATTAAAATTTTGGGATGTAAATTCTCCAGCATTATCAAGGCGAATGACTTTAATTGGATAATCTGGAAATTGCGCTCACAATCTTATTATTTGTGCTAACAACTTTGCAAATGCTAGATTGCGAGATGATAACAGACACACATGAGACCATCTAGATGATGCATCTATTAGGACCATAAAATATCTAAATAATCCACTAGGTGGATGAATAGGTCCACATATATCTCTATGTATACGCTCTAAAAATCCAGGAGGTTCGATGCCAACCTTCAAGGTCGATGGTCTGGCAATTAATTTACCTTGATAACAAGTAGCACATGAAAATTCATCAGTCGTAAGAATCTTCTGGTTTTTTAACGGATGTCCAGTTGAATTTTCAAGAATTCGTCTCATCATTATTGATCCAGGATGACCTATTCGATCATGTTATAGCACAAATGTATTTGGATCAGTAAACTTCTGGTTTACGATCATATGTGCTGCAACTGCACTAATTTTTGCATAATATAGACCAGATGACAAAGTTGGTAATTTTTTCAAAATATATTTCTGGCTTGAGACACTTTTGGTTATACCAAGGTATTTAATATTCATTTCATTTAGTGTCTCAACATGATATCCATTTTTGCGGATATTTTTAAAACTTAACAAGTTTTTAAGGGATTTAGAAGAGAATAATGCATCTTCTATAACAATTTTTGTCCCTTTAGGCAGAATTATAGTAGCTCTTTCGGAGTCTTCTATCATTTTTGAATTACCAGAAATTGTAGTAATATTTGCTTTTCTTCTTAGTAAGTTAGAAAAATATTTCCCGTCTTTAAATATAGCATGAGTTGTTCCACTATCAATTACACAAATATCCTCTTGATTTATCATTGATCCAAACAAGATTTGAGGCATTTCCATATTTTCTTCAATAAAAAATAAAATAAGTATTAACACATGGTACATTACACAAATTTTATTTATTTACATTGACTAGGAAAATACAAACATGATATTTAATACATATAAAAAGAAGAATATTTATATATTATTAGTCCTATCAATATTCATATTTTTGTCTGAAAAATTAAAGAAATCGGTTATATTCAAATGCATAGGCTCAATATTATCTTTAGAGATAAAATTTATCTCTGGATTATTTTCTGTCCTCTTTAATGATGCCTGATATAGCTGAACCAGACGTTTTGACGACCGGCAAGTCCGCGACCAGTGCCCCACACCTCCACATCTATAACATACACTTTCTGGATTATTCTTCGGTAAAGCTTATGGCTTTTTACCCTGCCTTTTATATTGTTGGTCATTTCTCTGTGCCAGCCGAGTATCATGATTAAAATTTCTTCTTTGACCATGACCACGACTGGGGCCATGGCCTCTTTCTCATTGGTTATAATTTATCTGATTCACTTCAGGGAGTGGCAAAGAGCCAACGGGCTGACTATCATGATTTTTCATTAATAATTCATTATGTCTTTCATCAATAAGAAGGTGGATAATAATTCAGAATATTTTGTAAAAATTTTTTTGCGATATTGCTGCTGTAGGAGCATATTCGCGGGTGGAAATGTGGAGTATGTTTTTTCCAGTTTATCTTGCTCAGTGATTTCTTCTCCGCTTAAATTTAACTGAGCTATAATTCTAAATAAGACAGAATTATATTCAGTTATATATTTAAAGTCCATTAGTCTCAGATTTAACCCGTCATGACGTGCTTGTGGAAGCATGACCAACTTCAGGTGGTCATATATTTCTTTAAAAATTTTTCACAATTTCAGGGGATCCTTTAATGTAAGATATTGTAATTTTAGCCCCTCGTCAAGATGGTGGTGGAGAAAAATTATAGTTTTTGCACGGTCTTGACTAGATGTCGTGTTATCATCTTTAATGGTGTCTGCCAGACCCATCGATTCTAGATGAATTTTGGCATCAAGTGCCCATGATGAGTAGCCTTTTCCAGAGATATCAAGAGCAGTAAATTCAAGTTTGAAATATTAGACATTTTAAGAAAATAAAATTCTTACCCCTTTTATTACCTTCTAAAAATATTGCCCAAAGTAGTGGAGCATCGTGCTGATAACGTGTTATAAAATTATACTAGCTTCAACATAATAAGACACAAGAAATAACAGAGAAAGGAAGAACAAAGGAAGAACATAGGAGAAAAGGAGAGGAAATGCAGTATATCTTCTCTACTTCATAATGACAAATAATGGCCATATTTATAGTGATAGGCAAGTTGAGCAACTTGCACAGTGGTGGGTCCACACAAAAAAATGGACGTCCACTACTTAACATACTAATATAAAGTTTTTACTACATTATAGTGAAAGGTAGATGGAATTTGGACCTACCGGTTTAGAATTAAATGCCCAATCCAATTCCAAGGAATTTTTATATAAATAAATTCTTTTAGATTAATAATTATTTTTTATTACGATCTATAGTATATTTATCTTAATTAATAACTAAAGTCACCCATTACCCCCCACCCCTCTTTCTGCGTGTTTCTTCTTCTTTTTTTCTATCTATTTTTTCTCTTTCTTTTTCTCCCTTTTTAAAAAAAACAATTAATTATTCTAATTTATGATAATTAATTATTATTTTTGAAAGAGGGAGAAAGAGAAAGAGAAAAAACGAACCAAAAAAGAAAAAAGAGAAGGAGAAAGAGAGGAAGAAAGAGAAAGGAGAGAGAAAGAGGAAGAAAGAGAATGACGGACAGAGGGGAAAAAAGAGAAGGAGAGACAGAAAGGAAGAAAGAGAAAGGAGAGAGAAAGAGGAAGAAAGTGAATGACGGACAGAGGGAAAAAAGAGAAGGAAAAACAGAAAGGAAGAAAGATAAAGGAGAGAGAGGAAGAAAGAGAAAAGTGTTTTTTTATTATTTTCGGTAAAAAATAATAATGTCATTTTTGGTAAAAATAAATCATGTATTAAAACTCGTAGTTAATTTTATATACTATATTTATTTAGGGAAAGCTAAGCTCATCCCCATAAAAGAAAAATAATTACAGATAAATATTCCTTTACAATTCATATCCTCAAAACATGAAATTCGAGACTAAGATACCGTCGCAGTATCAATATACTGACATGGTATCATTGAAGCTGCTGTAGTCCTTAATGATACCACCACAGTACATCTATATACTATCATGATATCATTGATGTCTACTTCAATCCTTCAGCTACATATTCATGAAACCATCATATAATGGTATGATATCATTAAGTATCGTTTCATATAATCACTAAGGATCGTTTTCATACAAATGTTGAATGATACCATCATAGTATATATATATATATATACTGTGATGATATCATAAGATTTTCCTAAGTCATTCGATATTACTGAATGATACTACTACAGTATATTCATATATTATCATGATATTGAAAATGCTTAATGAGACAGTTTTAAAATCCTCAATGATACCATAACAATATATCGATAATATATCGGTATCACATAGATCCGAGCTTAATTTTCTATAATACTCCATCAGTATATGATACTCTATCGGTATCATGTAGAGTGGACGTTGACGTCAGTGCGCGAATTTAAAAATAATTAAAGGAGGTACAAAGATAATTAGTTTGGCCAAAGGAGTAAATAAAAGAATTAATTAGAAAAGGGGTATGGAGTGATAAATAGTTTGTTTAAAGAGTCCATTTTGTGTAGTTTTCCTTATTATTTAAGTAATTGGGCCAATTTTTTTTTATTTTCCATTCGGTATTCGATATCCACATCGGAGCCCAACTAAATCCGGATTTGTGTTAGGAAGTCCTATATTGGGGGGTAAGATGCTCCCTAACAAAGACGACTCCGTAATCAGGAAGACTCAAACCCGAGATCTATAATTAAGAATGAATGAGTACTTACCACTCTACCATAACTAGGGCTGTACAGGGCAAACTGATAAACCGCACCAAACTGACAAACCAAACCAAATCGGAAAAAAAAACCGACTAGTGGTTTGGTTTGACTTGGTTTGGTGTTTGGAAAAAAAAATCCAACCATTATAGGGTTGGTTTGGTTTTAACTAAAAAAAGTCAAACCGAATCCAAACCGATCGGATTATATATATACTACTTTTAAATTATGTTATACATAAAAATATTTATTAAAATATAATTTATAAATATTTTTTAAATTTTTTTTATAATTTTTGTTTTCTTTCTTACATTTGGATTTTGATTTAAGTCCATCTAAATAATATACAAAAAAGGTTATCTTATAAAGTTATATTATAAAGTTAAAACTTCAAACAGTGTTCTGCCTCCATCTTATATGTTGATATTTTGTACTAGAACTCTTTTTAAAAAGTACTGTTATGTGCTTTTTATTAGATACTATGAAAAATCCGAGAAACCCAAAAAAACCGAAAAACCCAAAAAAACCCGAGAAAAATTGATATCGAAAAACCCAATTTTTATTGATTTGATTTGGTTTATAGATTTAATAACCCGACACAAATGATTTAATTTGGTTTATAAAAAATCTGAACCAACCCGATCCATGTATACTCCTGACCACAACATTTGTTGGTTTCGAACCCCAAACTTGAATACAACAAATACACTTCTTTTGGGCTCATTTGCACTTTTTCCCATTTTGTCCATCTCTTTAGCTTTTGTTCCTGGAAATAAATAATTTGTGTACGGGGTATAAATTTAAATTTTGGATCATAATATCTCTTTTGGGGTCTTGAACTTTTATCCAACTTGTCACGTGGTCAAAACTAAAGTTTAATAAATTTTATCTTTATATAAATAGAAATTATATTTCAGTCATAAACATTTCTACATGAAACAACTGAGGTGGAAAAAAAACATAGTCAGTGTCTTAATGATTTTTACTACTAAATCCTTGTAAACGTATTCCCCTTCCTCAACAATGTCATTTACTCATTAGTATTAACTGACCTCTTGCAAGATAACCAGACCTCAACATCAATGTGCTTAGGTTTAGCCTAGGAAAAGATTAAAACTTTGTATGTGAACAAAGCTCTTCATTTATAGGTCGTCTTATCGGTCTGAAATTTTTATTTTGTTCTAGGGTAGTGACATCCTTTATTTCAACACAGATCTTTGAGATTTGTAAGTACCACCTATTTGTCTATTTAGAATAGGTGTGTGGATTTCATGCACCAAAACTCGGTAGCATAATGGAATAACCAAATAGATATATATGTATATCTTTAGATTTAATTGCAGGGTTCGATGAAAAATGAAACAAGACGGTTCTTGAGCATTTCCTCTCTGATGAAACAGTTCTTTTAACTAGACGAAGTTCAATATTGCGTACTGCATCATCTTGAACTGTAAAAGACAATTAAAATGAGATACCCTAATAAGCAAACTAGCTGAGGACTGAGGTTCTAAAGTTCAGTTCAGTCTCAAGCTTTGTTTGAAATTAGATCCTCAATCAGGTCTGCAGCATCTTGAACTGTTGCAATACTCTGAGCACTGTCTTCTTCCACGGAGATACCAAACTCTTCCTCAAGTCCCATGACAATCTCCACCTGAACAAGAAAGAGATCCAACAGAAACAATAGAGCCAAATCAGTGAAACTTGTATTCACAAAATTTACAGATTATACATTCCATAATAACTCGAAATCTTTGTCAGATAACTTCTGCAGTCATAAACAAATGTGTTCAGATATAAAACTGAGTGTGTTCCTGGGAAGACGTCGCCCCAAGGAAAGGGCCATTGAGGCTTAGTTACAGGAAGAGCAACAAGAGAACATTTCTGCAGATTCTGCTGTTAGTGCTATCCCTTAAAGATTATTAGTATTATTTTCTCGGGAGAGAACTCATTAGATTGGTACATTCAACATGCCTTATAACAATTATAATAGCCATGCCATTATGCTATCATTAACGTCAACACATCACTAGGGATATCAAGGATGTTCCTTTTGTTTGGATTCGTAATTAAGGATACTCCTTTTGTCGGAGAACACTCTGGGAACAATGTTTAAATATGGTCATACTTGTTTTTTATCACAGTAGTGTATATCAAATGGAGGGAGGACAAGCCTATAGATCTAGCACCTTGCAGCAATCAATTTAAATTCACTACTTTTTATCCCTTGTAATCAATCTGAATTCCTCTAGAGTCTAGACCATTTACAGGGAGACAAAAGGGCTATACTAGACATTACGGCATTAACTAAGCCTTATAACTAAATAGGAGACAAAAGTGCTATATTAGCAGAGTTTCGTGCTGATAACGTGTTATAAAATAAATCAACTTGACAAAATGAATGAGAGAGTAAATAGGAGAACAGAAGAGGAAGCAAAGCAGAGGAATTGCCGTGTATCTATATTTCTGTGCGTATACATGTTTGTTTCCAAAGTTGACAATATATAGGCAAAAATGGTGAGCAAATTGCCAAGAAAAGGTGGGCAATTTGCCCAAGTGGACATCCACATCCACTGCTGTAAGTGGACATCCATATATACTTGCATAATAAATAAATATTAAATCTGGACCATAAATTTAATACAACAAATACAAGTTGAACCCATTACTCATTCGGTTTTATTGTTGGATTCACTTTTACATGCAGTGGCTTACAATTTATGCAAGATGTCAATTTAGGGAATTTTCACATATAAAAAAGTTAATTCAATACTACAGTTCGGTGGAGGAACTTTATTAGGATATTATTCTGGTGGTGTCCTCGTTTGATCTATTATCATTTTTTCATCACCGGTAGAATTTTACTATTCATGAAACTCAGCACCCGACTTCAATTACAAATTCTTACTTGGGGTAATGCATTAGGTGCCGTAGCTCCCAAACTCATGTCATTTGCTTTTTTCTTTTTCATTTTTTAACTAAGAAAATAAATCAAAAATAGGACAAAAAACGCCTGTTAAATTTTTACCCGCCTTATCTATCTTTTTAACATTTTTTCTTTACACCATTAAGACTTTTTCAAAAAATATATCTTTTTTTTTACTTTTACTTTGCAATGTCCTACTTTACATAAGTTATTTCTTTTCTTTTGGTTGAAAAGTGTGTTCATAATGAAAATCGCTTAGAATTTATAGAAATCTAACTAGGGCTTTAAATATGTATGATAAACTTGAGAAAAATAAAAAATAATTTACTATTAAGTAAATGACAAATACACACAAATAAGTTATGGAAAAATTACCCTTTTACACATATTCTAATACCATATTTACTTGTATTCCCTATTATACCAAAAAATTTCCAAAATCCCTCTTTTTCCTTTAACTCTCTCTCCCTCACTGATACATCACTCTTCCTCCCTAAATCCTCGCCCTAATTCGCTTCTCTTCATCAGTTTTTGAGATTTTGAATTTATGAGTACTTCTGTTACTCAATTTCAAGGTTCTAACTAAGGTATATTTTAATTTTTCATATATGGAATCTCACTTCATCCTCATTCAATCTGATTTCTCCTAAAATTTGTATCGTTTGATTTCTTCTGTAAATCTTTAAAAAATCTTCTAAAATTGATATCATTTGCTTTCTTTTGTAAATCTTTTTGTTTTTGTAACTCATATCTTCAATGATACATATGGAATCCGTTGATGGTCTCAAACAGTCGAATAAAAATCAAGGAATTCTTGTTTCACCTGGTTCTGATTCATCTTGAGAAGGTTACGACGAGGTTAGATCCAAACATCGTAATGATCCAGCAGTGATGGATAAGCTACGTGAGAAATTGAAGTCAAAAGCTCCAGTTAAATATGTACCCAAAGAACTGGACAACAAGATTGAAGGGGTTACAACACGTCCTAATCTCCCAAAGGTATGGGTTCAATTAAGGTTTTTTTTAATGAAATTTTTATGAAGGTTTTTTGATTCTGATACATATCGTTTATGTATCAGCTTATCATGTATCAAGCGCTAACTCTTCTGATACATAGTGTTTTTTTTAAATGCCATTTTTTTAGAGATTTACTACTTCTGATACATCATGTTTAAGTGTCAGTTTCTATTGTATCAAGTTTTAATGTTTCTGATACATCTATATTTATGTATCAAATTAAAATTTATAAAGTCTTACTGCTTCTGATACATCTTCTGTATGTATCAGAATCTCATGTATCAAATATTTTAATGCATATGATACATCGTATTTATGTATAAAGTTCAAGTTGTATTTAATCATTTTTTATGTCAATGCAAGGAATAAAATACGTCATCAAGAAGATCTCGCCCCACCCATTGAGATTCGGCATGGCATATAAGGCTAATTTTCTTGATGATTTTGAATCATCAATAGGTGAAGAAGGTATAAAGTTATTTAGGCAATCCATATTTGATCACTACTTAGATATGTCAAACTGCAATTTTCAAGGGCAAATCATCAAATGCCTCTTACTTCTTGAGGTAGAGCAAAAAAACAAAGAAGAATTGCACATTCGTCACGTGCAGGGTAATATACTCCGATTTACAATAAAGGATTTTGGTATCATTACTGGTTTGTGATGTACCGGTATATCAATGACTTTCGGTACTCTAATGACCCAACAAGTAGATTATTGTCTATATATTTTCTTGGTGCAAAAAATTGGGTCAACAAAGCTCGTTTCGTTGAGTATTTTCTGGTAGGAGGATGGAAAACAAATGAAGACGCTATTCAGATGGCCATTCTCTACTTCATCCACACTTTTATTTTTTCTCAACTAGGTGATGCACCTATATCTGTTGATGATTTTAAGATGGTAGAAGATGGTAGGTATGAGCAATACCCATGGAGGAAAATAGCATTTTCCAAATTGATAAAAGGAATGAGGCAGGAGTTTTCAAATGCCAAATAAATATATCGTCTAGGCGGTATGCCATACGCTCTGAATGCATGAATATATGAATATGCATCTCAAGTGCCCTCTAAAATTGTTGTAAAAGTGGGTAATAAAATTCCTAGAATTCTTAACTGGCGTGTTGTTGTCGTGAAGCCAAAATTTGAGACCTTCATGTCTACCATCTTCAGTGAGGTACATGCATTGAAGATTATTCGTTTATGCACTGATTCATTATACATAGCATCTAAGATACATTATATATTCGTGACCTTGATACAGTATAATTTGATTCATAAAGTAGATGTATCAGCTGCTATATTTATGTATCAGGTTGTAAATGTATCAAGATATAATGTCCCTGATACATCTACTTTATATATCAAATGAAAATGTATCAAGGATTAATGTTTCTAATACATCATGTTTATGTATCAGAATTATCATGTATCAATTATTCACTTATTTTCTGATAAGCAACCAATCTTTTTTGCAGTATCGATGCTCCAACATTGTGCCATCTCAACATGAAATGGAATCTATTGTTATTCATGGCAGTCAACATCAACCTGAAGCTTCTACATCAGCTGCCAAGGTCAATTTCAAAAAACCTCATGAAGTCTCCGAATTTGAGGACTTTTCAACAACACCGCCCACAGAATTATTAAAAAGATCCAGTCATGTCACTGATACATCTTCTCTACCTCCTTCCAAAAGAATGAAGACTACCCTTACTAAAGAGTCAATTCAAATAGAAACAGCCAACATGCATAAGGATGTCATACCACCAAATGAATTAGAAAAGCATGTTTCTCCTGATAATATACCAGCGGCGAAGTCAGCGGTAGGAGGTGAATCTTTCGATCATTCGGAGCAAATTGTTCATATGCAATTCAAAGCATTGAAGAAGTCCATAAAGAAGTCTCTAAAGAGATACGTAAGTTATTACTTTAAGATGTATCACATACAATATACTTTTAATTAGTTGATACATTCTGATTTTTCATATAACTGTATCAAGGTTGACCAGAAGTTCAAGCGTTTGGAGAATAAAATTGATTCAAATCATATTGATCTTTTGAAAGCCATCGACAGTATAGCGAATCGAATGACTGGCACATCATCTCAACTTAAAACAGATGATTTTGATCAAACATTCCATGTGGTGGAACAACAACAAGCACCTACTGGATTGGAGGAGCACAATTTTGTAAATAAATCTGACCCACCCCAAGCAAATGACCAATCTAATGTCCAGGAAGATATTAAGGTACATACATCACGTAATATTTGATATTTATACTTTTAAACTTCTGGATACATTTCATTTTCATGTATCATATGTAAATGTTATTATGTTTTCAGGGACCTGAACCATCCACCATGATAAAATAGGTGGACAATATATCAGAATAAAACATTTCATCAGATGTTCCAGAATCATTTGATCAGCATATTTCTTCTGATACATTAAAGGTAATGTATCAGAAATAAATTGATGACCAATCTGATGCTATATATATATATTGTATAAGTTCAACCTCTTTAAATATATAGATATCTAAACATTTTGTACATATATATCATAAGTAAATGTTATTATGTTTTTAGGAAGATGATCCATCCATCAAGATACAAAAGGTGGATGATGTATCAGAACAAACTATTGTAGAAGATAATGTAAAATCATTTGATCAACATATGTCATCAGATACATTAAAAGTAATGTATCAGTATAAAATTTGATTAAGGTAATGTATCATATCAACAGTTTTTTTCTTAAGTAATTATTTTTTTAACATTTGTAGGAACCGGAAATATTCATTATTACACCACAATTGAAGGATGTATCAGCACATCAAATGGAACCACAAAGAGCAGATATTGTTCAACTTATTGTTGATTCTGATACATTACAGGTAATGTATCAGATACATTATTGAGATAAAGTCAACATTAATAAATTTTATAATGACGTTATACATTACATGTAGAACACTGCAAAGAAAGATGGAAGAGTAACTGTTGATAAAACTGACAAAGTAGAAGAGCAAGTTGAGGAGATTGAAAAAGAAAAAATCAAACCAAACACATTGGAATCCAATAATTTAACACCGTTTTCGACCAAAACTCTGGATGTGATAGCTGCTCTAATATACAGACTTTCATTATCAGTCATGCCATTGACCGCTGTTAGTCATGAGCAAGTAGTTCAGGATGAATGTCTATTACGCGATAGCCAGCTACCTACCACTCTTCCATCAAAACCCAATGTATTGTCTGACGATGCGAAGACACCATTTCGAAGAAGTAGGATTCCTTCGAAGATCTTACAATCGCCGTATCTTTTAAACTTTGGGTCGAGTGAAAAGGGTAAGGAAAAATTATCATCTGTTATGCATCAGACACACCCTTTTGATCGTTTTGGTATATGCTATCATCCCCCATCCGAGATTTTCACAGACTACTCTCAATTGAGAGATAAAGGACTACTAAAATCGCATGGCAACAAGTAAGTATGATATATACAACTTATATCCATACAAGTTGTGTATTATATTTATTATGTTATTTAAATATAAGCTTTCATTCAGGAAACCGAAGGAGAAACATTACATATCTAAGTGGTCTTCATTCGGCTTTGAAAAAATGGATTTTGTAGTGGCATTTCCTAAATATAAGAACTGGTTCTACCTAATGTCACAGCCGAACAGATGCTGGAACGATGAGGTAAAAATTTCATCATAAAGATTATGATACAAGTCATACTTACTATCTGATACATATAGATTAATGTATCTGATACATACATAATCTGATACATTCAGTTTGTTATTTGGTAGGCTTTGAAAGGCACAATCGGGTCAAAAAGGCCTATAATCCTTTCTCAAACCAAACATAACTTAGGATTTCGCCTCAACAAACATATCAGGCCAAGTTCTAGATCAACAGTGCGATGCAATTGAATTTTAATCTAAAGCTCACCACACAATGCACATGAAACCATGAGGTTGGTTATATTCTTACCTTGAATGCCCGTAAGAGAATTTTTAAGCATCACAAAAGTACAAATGAAAGATACCAACAGAAGTTATGGTTTACCACAAAGCTAGGGGTGGGCATAAAATACCGAAAACCGAATTACCGAACCAAACCGGTTATTTCGGTATTTCGGTATTCGGTATTCGGTACTTGGGTCCGGTATTCGGTACCGGAATATTAAATTTCGGTATTTCGGTTTCGGTTTCGGTATTTATTAATTATCCCGTTCGGTATTCGGGATTTACCGAATACCGAATTATTTCTGTTGGGCTCCTAAAAATTCCTTTTAATTTTTAAACATAAAAGGCTATAGGCCCATTCCTATAATTTAATCCAGCCCAATTGTCTTCAACATACCCTAAGTGAGGTCCCTAACAGACTAACACATTACACACTAACAAGTAACAACACTTAACCTATTCAGTATTCAGTATTCATCTCAATACTTCACTACTATTGAAGTTCTACTTCTGCCCTTCACGCCGCCTTCAGCCCTTCAGCTTCACCGTGCCTTCACGTCACCTTCAGCTCTTCAACTTCACCGCACCGTCACGCCGCCATCAGCTTCACCGCTTCACGCCGCCTTCACCTTCACCGCTTCACGCAGCCATTAGCTTCACCGCTTCACGCCGCTTTCACCTTCACCGCTTCACTTGAAGGTAAGTTCTCTTTGCTTCTTCTCTTTCTCTTCCTCTTCCAGTCTTCCTTCACATTCTGTCTCTATTTTCCCCCAAAATAATACGCGTACCCTAAATTCCATTTCAAATAGATTACGAAGTTTTTGTCCTTTTTGAGTTTAGTTGAAAAAAGTGGACAAATATATCTATACACCACGATTTCTGACTTGTGTGTTCTGAAATCTGAACCCATATACGAATTGCTTCTCACTCAGCAAAATACCACACTGACTTGTGTGTTCTGAACCAAGACTCACATATTTGTTGTATTGACATTTTCTGAACCAAGACTCACATATTTGTTGTATTGACATTTTCTGAACCAAGACTCACACAAGACATAACACTTGCCTCCTAACTGTAAGTCATCCCATCCCTCCTTCTAATAACTACTCTTAATTTTTGTATATGGGAATGTGAATTTTTTATTTTATTTTTGTGATTCTGCATATTTTTTGTGTGTTTTGAATGATTGTTAATTTATGTCTTAAGATTGAGCAGGTTTCATTTTCTATATACTATAAGTGAAGTTTGTGATTTGAAATGAATTGGAAAAAGTAGTAACCAACTCACTGTATCAGCTCTTAGTAACTCACTGTATCAGCTCAAAGTCTCCTTATTTGTTGCTTTATTTCTTGCTTCCTTTCTTTCAAATGAAAATGATTGTTAATTTATGTCTTATAACATTTGTATTCTCTTCAATGTTTAGATGGAAGATGAAACAAGTCGAACGACCAATGTCATTGGAAGCGCACCTTTGGCTCTTACCGAGTCTCTTGATTCAACAATGGAATTTCAACAACATGCATTGACGGTGAAGAGAAAAGCTATAGAATCAAGATCTGCTGCTTGGCCGCATTATGAGAAGCTCATAGAAGATGGAATTAATAAAGCTAAGTGCAAGTATTGTGGTAAAGTTCTCTTAGCTGATTCAACTAAAAATAGAACAAGTGGACTGAATAAACATTTGAAAACTTGTCCTAAAAATCCAAATAAGGTTAACAATTTCAATTCCAAGTACAAATAATCAAATTTAAACTTTCCCTTAGAAGGTGAAATGTGTGATGAGGCAATTTGGACTTTTGATCAAGAGGCATCTCGGAGGGCTTTAGTTGAGATGTTAATCCTTGATGAACTTCCTTTTCGTTTTGTTGAAAAGGAAGGTTTTAAGAATTTTATGAAAAAAACCCAACCTTTATTTCGAGTTCCCTCCCGTAGAACAGTGACTAGGGATTGTTATCAAGTTTTTGGTGAAGAGAGACAAAAGTTTATGAAGTATTTGAAAGAAACATCACCGAGAGTTTGTCTAACCACAGACACATGAACATCTATTCAAAGAATAAATTATATGTGTTTGACAGTACACTTTATTGATAGTGATTGGCTTTTGCATAAACGAATTTTAAACTTTCAGGTTGTTACTAGTCATAAGGGTGACGAAATGGCCCGTTGTATTAGTAAGTGTTTGCTTGATTGGAAATTGGAGAAAATAATCACTATAACTGTAGATAATGCTTCTTCTAATGATGTCATGGTGAAAGAGTTACACAAACAAATGGTTAATTGGGGATCTAACATGAAATGTGGTAACCATCTTCACGTGAGATGTATGGCTCACATTTTGAATCTTATTGTGCAAGATGGCATGAAAGAAGTTGGTCCATCGATCAAACGTGTTAGGCAAATGGTGAAATATGTTAGACAATCTCCCGCAAGGATTAGAAAATTTGAGGAATGTTGTGAACTAAAAAATATAGACAGTAAGAAGTCATTATGTTTAGATGTTTCAACCCGGTGGAATTCGACCTACTTGATGTTGGATGCCGCACAACATTTTGAGAGTGCATTTGATTACTTTGATCTCGAAGATGGTGGATTGTCAACTTATCTTGCTAATCATGTTTGTGAAGATGGAAGTGTTGCAGGTGTACTTGAAAGTGATGATTGGCAAAAGGTGAGAAATATGGTAATATTTCTTAAAAGATTTTATGATCTAACTGAAAAGGTTTCAGGTTCACTCTACGTCACTTCTGCTGGTCACTTTGAAGATATAGTTGAGCTTCACAATCATTTAAGAGAGTGTATGGAAGACAATGATCCTTCTTTGGCAAAAATGGGAGAAAAAATGAAACAAAAGTTTGTCAAGTATTGGGGTGCTCCTGAAAAAATGAATAAAGTGTTTTTTATTGCCTCTGTCTTAGATCCTCGTAACAAACTTGAGTATGTTGGCGACGCACTTGAGGATATGTTTGGAGATGAAAAGGGGAGTGAAATAAAAGATGAAATGGTGACTTACATGAAATCTATGTTTGAAGAGTATGTAGCAAAATTCTCTAATGTATCTCGACGCCCATCTACTCTCTCTGATTTATCGGGTCAGACATCGGATTCATCTATCTCTAACACTAGCACAAAATCAACAAAAGTAAGAAATAAGATCCAAATGAAGAGGAACAAACTAGATGGTACAGGTTTGGGTAGTAAGTCGGAGTTGGAAAGGTATCTTAGTGAAGAACTAGAGCCGACTGATGATGACGACAATTTTGATATCTTGTCGTGGTGGAAAGTTCATTCTCCTAGATATAAAATTCTTTCCGAGATGGCTCGTGATGTGTTGGCAATTCCAATTTCTAGTGTGGCATCGGAATGTGCCTTTAGCACCGGAGGTCGTATTCTTGATTCATTTAGGAGTTCTTTGACTCCGAAATTGGTGCAAGCTGTTATTTGTCTTCAAGATTGGCGTCGAAATGAGCCTTATCCCATAAATGTTGAAAAAGATTTTAATGACCTTATGAAACTTGAACTTGGTATGTTTTTCAGTTTCGGTATTTTATTTTTATATTTTTTTACTTTGTTTAATTATTGATAAATTTTAAATTCTTTTTAGCTATGGATGATATTGACTTGCATTGTTCAAGCTGAAAAACAGTAAAAGCAAATTTTGGACTCTATTTCCTCTGCTGCTACTGTTTCTGACTTCTGATTTTGGAGCTGCTTCAGGTGGTGTTGTTGTTGTGTGTAGTGTGCTGCTGCTGCAGGTAGTGTTGCAGCTTATGTTGTTTGTTGTTGTTGTGTGTTGCAGCTGAATCATTTTATTGTTGTTGTTGCATGTTGTATGCTATTGCAGGTGCTGTTGACTGTTGTGTGTAGTGTTGCAGCTTATTGTTGCAGCTTATTGTTGCTGCTGGTTGTAGTGTTGCAGCTTATTGTTGCTGCAGTGCAGCCTGCAGCCTGCAGGTGTTGTAGTTTGTTGTTGCTACTGGTTGTAGTGTGTGTAGTTTGTTGTTGTTGCTGGTTGCTGCAGGTGTTGTTGCTGCTAGTTGTAGTGTAGGGAGCTGCTGCAGGTGTTGTTGCTGCTGGTTGTAGTGTGTGTAGGGAGCTGCTTGAGTGTGTTGCAGCTTATTGTTGCTGCTGGTTGGCTTATTATTGCTGCAGTGCAGCCTGCAGCCTGCAGGTGTTGTAGTTTGCTGCTGCTTGGTGTTGTAGTGTGCTGCTGCTTGGTGTTGTAGTGTGTGTAGGGAGCTGCTGCTTGGTGTATTGTTGCAGCTTATGTTGTATTGTTGTTGGTGTTGTAGTGTGTGTAGGGAGCTGCTGCAGGTGTTTTAGTTTTAGTTTTTATTTTAAGATGGTTTGTGGCTATTTATTTTGTAAAAAAAAGTGCTTGTATTTGTGTTGATCTTATAAGATGCAGAAATTTGGGTATTACCGAATACCGTACCGAACCGAATTTTTTTTTACCGATTACCGAATTACCGAACCGAAGTTTGAAAGTTCGGTATTTGGTATATACTTTAAATTACCGATTACCGAATTATCGAATCTAAATTTTGAAAATACCGAACCGAATACCGAACGCCCACCCCTACACAAAGCCAATCATTTTTATCATACCAAATATTTCGCATGCTCCTAACTGTATTCGTCCCAATCAAGAAGATATGACTCTTAAAATATGTACACAATTTATTATTTTATGTATTTTCTATTTTTTTAATTGTTTTTTTTTTAAAAAGGAAATACCGAACCCAAGAAGGGCTGCCTACGTATCTCATCGAGATGAGAATCAGGTGTGCGTAGTTCTTGCAGATATGATATATAAAATAATTTAAAGATTTAGACAAACTCAGAGTGACGTCACTTAAGTCCAGTGCTAGTTGACATCTTCAGTTGGGGAGTGTTTTTTGCCTATTTGCACCAATACGTTTCGTGTCCTCTCAACCATTGGTGAGGATACCTATCGTTGTATTATTTTTTAAAAAAAAAATATTCCTCAGAGATTATACATTGGTGTGTTCTTCCAATTTCCTGCAGGAATCAACTTGTTATTGTGCTCTTTTTGGGGATTGTCTCTTATGACTTGAATTTTCCAATTATTCACGAGAATCACATATTATTATAACCATCCCCGACTATTATCGGGGATAGTTTTTCCTGTAAAGATATGAGAAAAGTGTGAAAGCGGGGCCATTATAAAAAATAAAAAAAATAAAATAAGAAACAACATATAAGAGTAAGACTTCATAGTCAAAGACTCCTCCAATTTATCTTTCAGGATGTGTATTGGTGTCTTGTGAAATTTAGGGGCATCATTATTTTCCATTAACTCTTTGTCCCTGCAAAATCCATAAGAGAAAGGGTAATAATTTTTCTTAGATTAAAGAATTGAAAGAGATTAGGGATAAAGTTTATGGTTGAATGTTGCCGCCGATTTGAGATTGTCGTGATTCTCTCTCTTGAAATAATGTCGTTTCTCCTGCGTACAAAGAAAACTTCTTAGTTAGGGAGAGGGTGTTGACCTCAAAATTGAGATCCAATCATTTATCGCTTGATGTCCTTTGATAACAACCTCTATAAAGGAAAAAGAAATCAACTTTGTTGAACCCTCGATCTTTGAGAAGTAAGCAAGTTTGATTTCCAACATAAATCAGTCTCTTCCTGAAAAAGAAGAATAACTCAAAAGCCAAAGTATTAATCCGTGTTTGTAGTAATTAAGGCAAAATATCACACAAAGAACTAAATATATAAATGTTGTTTTGTTTGAAGACAAACTAATCAATGGGTGAAAAAGACTAAATGGGTAGAAATTTAGCTATTTTTCGATTGATGTGTGAGAAATGTTGACTTGTGTTGAATCACGAATTTCTTGCTCTTCAACTTTGTACCCTCATTCTTCTTAGATGCAGAAGAAGTTTTCAATTTATTTGAAAGAATGATGAAAAATTGAAAACTTCAAAGACAGGATCGAGCCTTGAAAGGCTGCCTACGTATCTCACAAAGGAAAAATTCAGGTCCGACGTAGTTCAACCAGATCAAGATCTTTCCAACTTGAGATGACAAATCAAGTATTTTTTTTGAAAGGATAGAGTAAGATTTAGGACTTGAAAGTGAAATTCGAATTTTGTAGTGAAACTAAAGACTCTGGGACATTTGGTCACACTTTCGAACAATTGCTTTTGATAGTGGGCTAGAGTGTCTTCAAATAAAGCAACAAATTCATTCAAACAGTTATAGCATATAACAGATAAACAGTTATTGTGTGTCCTAAACAGATATATGACCTTTTTATGCCAAAGGTAGGCCTAACGATTTTTGAATGATGTATAACATTATTTGAAACACTCCATTGCCCCAAAACTTATATTTATACAAATATTATGAATAAACTGAATAAGGATACATAATGGGGAGAAATGGATACTAATGATCAATCCCATGCAGGGGTACAATCCTAACTAAGTCTTCGTGAAAAATCCTTCGTTCTTGACTTTTTGACATCAACCTCTTTTAGATAGAATAGCAACTTGCGAAGATCCTTCTTTGACTAGACTAAACTACTAAAATAAACTTCCAACCCCGAGGGACAATGGTATGTCAAATGATGTATACAACCTTCAAATATAAACACATAGGTATGATCGTCCATTTAGGCCGAGGGCCGTTTTGAACTTAAGGTGGTCTTTCTAATGGGCCCAATATGCCTTGGGTATTGGGTCATCTTAGGCCAATGCCCTAAATTAGGATTTTGGTTTCGCTCTACGCTAGGTGGACTAGAGTGAGTTTTGAAAAGAGACTGGATACTCTAGTCGGACAAACTGTGGGCTGAATATTATAAACAGCGTTGGACGACCACGAACCAACTGCCCGTTTATTAATTCAAGAAGTAATGGTTATTTTCTGAAGGAACAGTCGCAGGTGACTACGTAACCGTCTTTAATCCTAATGCAAACTATTTGCCATTTGATGGAATTTAATGTCATGAACTGCAACAATTATAATTTATAAAATTTAAACAAATAAAAACAAATAAACATTATTACAAACATAGTTAAATAATCAAATCTAATGGTTGGAACCAATTGAATTCCCCAGCGGAGTCGTCATTTCTGTTATGTCGAAAAATGGACAAAGTGTAAAATTAATTTCATCTTTATAAGAAAAAATCAATTTTAGTAAAAGAGGAGTCGCCACTTAATTTTTTTAAGAAATTAAGAAAACATTAATTTAAAAGACTCTAACAGATTTAAGTCTTAAAAATTTAGAGAAAAAAGGTACGAGGTTCATATTACTATTTTAAGAAGGTTTTAGCACTTAAAATAGCCGCTAACATGCGGTTATCCAACGATTTGAAAATTATTTGACTAACTTTGGGAAATATTAATTTAAAAGAAAACGAAGATTTTGAAATATTTTTTAGAAAAAAAATTGATAAAACTTAAACATTTGATTATAATATACATGTATATATATATATATATAAAAAAAAAGAAGCAAAAGTTTATCAATGACTAACTAAATGTAGAAAATCATTTTAAGAATAAATTAACATGAATTGGTTTATCCTTAGGAGAATTCAATTAAGTTAAATCAAACTAATCAACTTCTACGTTATTATAAACAAACGTAAATAAATAAATAAATTATTACAACCCGAATTAAATATAAATGAATAAAGTATGAAAATTTGGTCCAACACTTAGTTTCTGTAAGCTTGGACTAAGTTATTGGGCCATCTGCATTTTGGGCCATCTGCATTTTGGGCCTTAAGCTTAATTTCATTATATATCGCAGCTATATATACACTATATTGAATCGTATATACACCATATACCACGTGTTTGTTTCCTGTAGATGCTGTATATCATTTTATATCACTGTGTATCAGACTGTATATACATTATATACAGATTTTATTCCTTGTAGCTGCTGCATATTACTGTATATACACTATATATAGTGTTTTTCCCCTGTATCTATTGTATATCACTGCATTTATACTGTATATAGTATACACTATATATAACACTGTATACAGTGTTTTACCCCATGTATCTATTGTATATCACTACATACGTACTATATACAGTGTATATAATACTGTATACAGTGTTTCTTCCTCTGCACATACTATATATCATTGTGTATACACTGTATACAGTGTATATAATATTATTTCTTTACATCAAATTGTATACACACTGTATATCAGTGTATACGGCACTGTTTTCTGCTTGTATTCCGTGTATACAACCAATATCAATATTCAAATCATAGATATTATCTTTTTTTCTATGTATCAATTTTCAGTCATTTGATCAAGATGATAGGAGACTCAAAATTCAACGATATGCAAGGATGAAGTCCAAAGATTGACTCGAATTGATATCACATGCACCAAAATAAAATTACAGAAGCATTTACTCATTTTAAACTAAATCAAGGAATATATCATGGTATTTTGAATTATTAAATTGATGGGCACCCTAGAAGTGACTAGCAACATGCTAACTAGCTCAATTTTAAAGAAAGAATCAAATCAATTATGCCATAAAGGTTCTAACTAAATATAACTTAAGCATATTTTATTATCTACATTATGTTAAAAGAAGATTTTGAAAACATGAAAACCTATATTGTCAAGGAAAACTAGTTGGAAAAATAATGAACAAAACTAAGTGTTTTCATTAGATAATCCTAACACATGCTAGCTAATTAATCCTAACACATGCTAACTATAAGGAATTTCTATCATTAATCTAGTTATTCTTAATACATGCTAACTAAGAAAAACAAGACTACAAATCAACTAACTATAAAATATGAAATAATATGAAATAATTAAATAAAATAAAACTAAGAAAATATTTTACCTTTTTCCGGGCCACGAGATTGAAGACGATGAGCGGAAGACATTCACCACCATCCAAGAGCTTGATGAAACTCCAATCTACAAAAAAAAAAAAAGATTAAAAATTTAGACTCGAACCTTCGTGGGTTCGACGTTATAAGAACATTGTTCTTAGCCTAAATTTTGACTTCAATCTCCTATTTTCCTTGAAGAAAAATATAGATTGAAAGCTAGAAATTTTCACAACTTTTAGGTTGGGGACAAAAGTCCAAAAATCCTAGCCAAGTTAAAAAAAATTCTAACTTTGGGGTGGCTAAAAAACCTCCCCCTTCTTCCCTCTTCTTAATAAGAATATGAGCCTTTATATAGGCTCCAAAAACTTCAAATTTTCATACAATTTTCGATGTGGGAGTTTGAAATTTTTTTTTCTTTAGAAAAAACTAAAATTTTCAAAAATACAACTATAATTAAACTAACCTAACTAACATTGTATTTAGTAAAAAAAAAATCTTTTGAGGTGATTTTCGAATAACCACATAAATATTAATCAAATATATAGTTATATAGAAATATGTGTATTATACTAAAATTTATAAAAAGGTAAAAATAGTTAAGAATAATATAAAAATATTTTTGTTTTTTTATAAAAGCTAATTATTTCAAAATGTTCGAATTCCAAGAAACTCGATAGCTAATTTGCGTTGTGGATGATCAAAATTGGGTTTCAACATCAAACTCGAATATAAAATCAAAGTTTATGTATAATATTCTACTGTATCAAACTTGACTGCCCGGGGCATCTTGCTTATGTATCACAATAACATTTACCACTTTTTAATGAATCTGATACATATACTTTTGTATCACATTCTCATTTACAAAACAGTAATTCTTATAATACATATTGTTTATGTATCAGATCCGCTTGTATAAAGATGTTATGATTCTGATACTTCTTTCTTTTTTATGTATCATATTTATAAGTGTCACATTTTGCGAATTCTGATACATATTGTCTGTGTATGAGATTTTCATGCATCAAGATTTATTGATTATGATACATCATGCATATGTATCAGATTCTCATTTCTCAATATTTATTGATTCTGATACATTTAGTTTTTGCATAAGAATTTCATGTCTCAAGATTTAATGCTTATGATACATCTTGCTTATGTATCAGATTCGCATATATTAAGATTTACTGCATATGGTACATCTACAACCTATATCAAACAAGATCTTATGTATCACACACAACTCTTGTGGAATTATGGTTGTCGAAAAGACAAGAATGTTTATGTTTGGGAAAATAACGATCCAAAAAAAACCATGTGAGATTTTATTTTTCCTAGTCAAGGAGAACCGATGGACGTCGTGTATTTTTTTAAAAAAATATTATAGCAGTAGAATGTACAATTTTGTTTTTCACCAATTGTAAACATTTTAAATGTAACTGCTGATTTAAGTATCCCGATACATTATATTTAATGTATCAAAATTGAATGTACTAATCTTGATACATATCAACTAAAAAGATTTGTATGTTTATGTCATGTGTCAAACTCAAATATAAAATAAAAATAGATGTAATTATATGATTCAAATAGAATGTATACCGGGATACCACAAATATCATATCTCTTTAGGAATGAAATTACAAGTCTTTCTGTTGTGGCCTTCGTGGCCACAACGTCCACAAGAATTTGTGCTACTTATTATCTTTTCACTAGCGAACTTTTTTCTCCCTTTCTTTAGTCTTCCTAGCATCCTTTTGTATATCTGTGGCAAGACAAATTCTTCCAAAATTTCCTTCTGAGCAGACCAATCTTTCTTATCTGGCATTGGAACCATTGATAATTCATAAGTATTTGCCAACACCTCTGGCTTGTAGTAATCAGTATAGTATGGGTCCAGGTCAGTAATGTTCTTGCTCTTCAACACTGCAATTGCATGTGGACATGGTATCCCGTCTAGTTGAAATCTGCCACAATTGCATGTTTTTCTTTCAAGACACACAATGTATCTTATACCTAATTCATAAACAGAATAAAGATAGTCTGATGAAGCAACAACCTGTAGAAAATAAATTTCAAATATATGTATCAGTACTTATGCATCACATACACAACTATGTATCAGAAATGATGTAAAAGGGTAATAATTATCATAGGATATACATAACTGATGAAGCAACAAACTGCAGAAAATAAACTTCACATATATGTATCAGAACTCATGTACCAAATACAGATCTGATATATCAGAACAGATGTAACATATGTAGCAACGAACTGCAGGAATCAAGTTTCACATATATGTATCAGTACTTATGTATCAACTATACATTTGATGTATCAGAATTGATATATCAGTATATAATTAGCACAGGTTATACCTAAATGATGAAGCAACAAACTGCAATAAATAAACTTCACATATATGTATTAGTACTTATGTATCATCTACACAACTAATGTATCTATACTGATGTATCAGTATATATTTAGAACATGTTATGCATAACTGATTAATCAACAACCTGAAGGAAATAAACTTCACATATATGTATCAAAACTTATGTATGAACTATAGAACTTATGTATCATAATTGATGTTTCATTATTTAATTAGCACATGTTATACCTAACTGATGAATCAACAACCAGCAGGAAATAAATTTCACATATATGTATCAGAAAATATGTATCAATTACAGAACTGATGTATCAGAACTGATGTATCAGTATTTAATTAGCACAGGTTATACCTAACTAATGTATCAAAAAACTGCATGAAATAAACTTCACACATATGATGTATCAGAATTTATGTATCAGTATTTAATTAGCATATGTTATACCTAACTAATGTATCAAAAAAATTCATAAAATAAACTTCACACATATGATGTATCAGAATTTATGTATCAGTCTTTAATTAGCACAGTTTATACATAACTGATGTATCAACAACAGAACTGATGTATAAGAAATGATGTATCAGTATATAATTAGCACAGGTTATACCTAACTAATGTATCAAGTACTTATCTACTTAAAATAACTGTCGTGTACCTTCATTCTCGAACACTTGATCGTGTTTGAAACTAGGATATCTTCGAATTTTCTACCCAAAGTATGTTTTGTATAAGATGTTATTTCCCTATTTTTGCAGTTCCAAGAACCAAATAACATTCTCGTTTGCTCCAAAAAGTCAATTATAGGCAGCTCTCGTGCTTCAACAAGATATCCATTGATACATTCTGCGATGTTAGAAGTCATCATTCTACCCCTGTTGACAGTGGCATGAACCCTTGACCACTTTTCGTATCCTGCATTTTTTAAATATTGTGCCACCCATTGATCGATTCTTTTAACTTTGGCCATTAATTTATCGACTTCATCTTTTCGGTATGCCTTGGCCATTGAATAGAAGATGTCACTTAGTACAGCTTTGCTCCTTCTGTATTTAGTACACATATTTTTCCATATATGCCATATGCATGCAAAATGAGCAACATTGGGAAATATCATGCTTACACTCTTGATTATGCTTTCGTTTCTATATGATACAACACACATATTGTCCCTCTCACCAAATGCATTTTTGAAATTCCAAAAAAACCATGTCAATGATGCATCATTTTCTGTATCAACAACACCATACGCCAACGGCAATATGCAACCTAAAAAATCAATAATAGCGATATAATAGTTATTAGAATTCATTCGATTCACAACAAACATGACAAATGAGACGACACACTGTTATTCAATAACCAATAGTATCAAAAAGTAATACCTGCCCCATCATGTATGCTAGCTGATACAAACGTCCCTTTATAAGGTGCATCAAGATGCGCGTCGTCAACAACAACTACTGGTCGACAAAACTGAAACCCCCTCATCAAGGGCCTTAACGCTATGAATAAATACATGAACTCATCAGTTGGTGACTTGTGCATACTTATGTACGAATTTGGATATACGGTTTTTAGCATATGTATGTATACAGGCAGCTGTCTATATCCATCAGCAGATTTTCCCCTTAACATCTCCAAAGCATGCTCTTTTGAACGCCATGCCTGTTGATAGGTAATATCAATTCCATACGCTGATTTAATATCCTCTCATATATCATTAAGGGTGAGAATTCTTTTATGATTAATCAATTTAGGTGCTGTGAATGCACTAACAAAAGACTTTGTAGCATGAACTTTATTGAAAATTCTATCTCTCAGTGCACATGAATGTTCACTATTAAAATATCTAACTTTGAATATATCGGATTTTTTCCAACATGAAGCTTTCATTTTCCAACAACAGCCGTCTGAACAACATATTAACACATAACTGCATTTTTATAAAAAAAATGACATGTATCATACCAACATTTTTTCATATGTAATATCACCAAACAAAGGGACATTCTGATAGGAAGTGTGTTAACGCATGTACTTGATACATGCTTCTTAGTATGTATCATGAACAAAAAACAAACATGCATCAGATACACAGTCATATGAATCTGATATATACTGACAACAATATTTTTTAAAAGTATAACTACGATCATTTTTTAACTGAGTTACTGAAATAGAGTTTTGATGTATCATGATAGGAAAAAATAATTTTTTTAAGCATGTATCAGATACACACATTCATATGTATCTAATACATACTGTTTGATAATATCCAAAACCAAAATTTCCAAATACAGACTCTGCGCATACCGTTTACTGTCGGATCTTTTAATCTTGAAATTAAATTCATTATTGATTTTGTATTTGGTCATTACGTCAACTAGAGTTACTTTGTCCTTATAAAATTGATTCTCCTTCACTTCCGCACCATTTGTATCAGCGATGTAGTTCGTCAAATCCAATTCTGCTATATAACAATTTGCAACATTACCAGATTCTTCTTAACAAAAAATTTGGGACTCATTCGCGTTTAATTCGGCACAAACGATTGCTCCAGATGTACTGTCGAATGATTTTATCTCACATCTTTTTTTATCAGAGCTTGATATGCACAGGGGATAATTTACGAAACCAGGCTCTTTCTTCTTCAACTCTATGTAAAGATTAACACTCATATCATTACGAATATATATTGGCGACGAGTTACCTTCAATGATGTATCGGATTTCAATATTTTCACTGATTTATCCACACTCAATTCAGCAGCGATTGCTGCTTTTAGATTTGAGTAAGATACATTGTCACTGACAACGATTCCATCACTTTTGTATTGTTCATAACTAACATTGGATTGCCAAACTCCAGAATATCTCAGTAGTATCGGAATATTCATATCGATTAATTGATGAAACGCGACGTTTGTTTTGAATTGATGCTCTGTTGTTTTTCTTGGAGTCGATGCTCTGTTTTTTGGCTTGAAACTTCATGTACATAACTGTCGCCTTCTTTAACCAATTAATCTCATTAATTAGATCAGTAATTGATTTAAAAAGCCAATCATACCTTATCTCAATCTACTATCCATAAATAGCTGATGTGTATTAACTATTCTACAGCTAAAGTTGATGTATCAGATACATAACTTATGTATCAGCAAAATTGAAAAAATAATTAAAATCGACTTCGGTTTGAATTGATGCTCTATTTTTTTCATTCGAGACGATGCTCTGTTTTTTGGCTTGAATCTTCATGAACATAACAGTTGCTTTTTTAACTAATTAATCCCATTAATTAGATCAGTAATTCAATTAAAGAACCAATCATACCTTACATTAAGATACTAACCATAAATAGCTGATATGCATTAAATATTCTACAGGTAAAGTTGATGTATCAGATACATAACTTATGTATCAGCAAAACTGGAAAAAAAATGAAATCGAATTTGGTTTGAATTTATGCTCGGTTTTTGGGCTTGAATCTTCATGTACACAACCGTTATTTTTTTTAACCAAATTAATCTCATTGATTAGATCAGTAATTGATTTAAAGAACTAATCATACCTTATATTACAATACTATCCATAAATAGATGATCTTCATTAATTATTCTACAGCTAAATTGATGTATCAGATACATAACTAATGTATCAGAAAAATTGAAAAAAAATGAGAAATCGGGTAATTTTGATACAATGAGGGATGTATAGTAATTAAACTTTTCCATTATGGGATTTAGGTAAAGTTTACATAGGTTATATGCTCAGCCCCAATTACTCATTTCAGAGTGAAAAAGGCCCAAGTCCAACAACATATTCAAAGCTTAAATACACATTAAATAGAAAAAGGAGTGAAAAACTTGTAAAAGCTACTGCAAAAAAAGGTCTAAGTCAAATGAACCTCTTCATTAAAGAGTATATATTCATAATATTCAAATTTAACCTTCTATTTTTTGATTGAGGGGTTCGGTATATATATATATATATATATATATATATATTACATCGTGAATATTGTTGGCGAGAACTGTACTACCCTCCTTGAACGCCTTGAGCAGTTGAGCCTATAATTACTAGTCGATGCTAAACCTAATTTTGATATATGGTTCACAAAATTGAAAAACTAGCACATATATTTTCTTAATTATTTTTTTGTTTCCACTATTAAAGGAAAACGTAAAGACAAGAGATTAGAAATAAAACGCTAGGGTAGAAATCATTTGGCGTGTAAGGTTGAACCAAACATCGAGAGAGTTAGCACTTAGCAGTACTAGTATTTACACTGAGCCATTAGTGTGAGAACCTTCCTTATCATTGACCTATTAGTTAATTTTATTGGGGTTCACAAATTAATATACATGTATATTTACTTAATTTTTTAGTACAAATGTACTGGGCTCCTCCAAACCCCTACTTAGCCCCGCTCTTGAGTAATAACACAGTAATAATAAAAATTCAGATAAAAATATTATAGAATAATTATGTAAAGTGCCCGTTCTTAAACTTTACATATCGTTTTTTTAGTTAAATTTTTTAATTTACCTAAAATGATCATTCGACCATATTTTTCCCCAAAAAAATGGCTACGTAACTTCAGCGTCGTCTTCTTCTTCTACTGTTGTTGCTCTGTCCTTTTTCTTCTTCTTTTTAAAATTCGACCTACCGCAAACGTGAATTATTTTGAGTAAATTATATATCAAAAGACTCGAAATATCAAGATGATTTCATATTAAAAATTTGAGACTGTTTAGAGGAGATTTTGAATTAATCGAAATTGAATAGTCAATGTATACTTCATGAATAATTAAGCGAATATGGTGTATTATAATAGAAATAGTACCCCCTATTGTTAGTGTAATGATTTACTATGCATAAGAATAGTACCAAATAGGGGTACGTATAAATAGGTTGAAAATACTACCAAATAAGGAATGAAATAATACTAAAGCTAATACATGTAGTACTTTCTCCGTCGCAATCTATGTGACACCTTTCGAATTTCTAAATCAAACAAGTCTCTTTGACCATAAAATTTTCATATAAAACTTTTAGATATTTGAATTTTCAATTATTTCAACTTATACTACTTTTTACGTAGTTTTCAAATATGTAAATTCCATTTTTAAAAAAAATTAAAAATATCATGTCCCACTCATTAAAAAAAGTTAAATTTTTTAACTCTTAAAATTCAAACTATAACATATAAATTAAGACAAATTAAATATTTTCTCTAATATATACTTCATACCAAACAACCCGCTAAGTATAATGTTGTTTGCATGTCTGTGGGGGCAACAAAGAAATAACATTGTACTTGTGAATTAACGACAATATAATAACAATACTACTTGAAAGTTCAAAACATGTCTTTGCCTGCTTCGATCGATAAATCTTCCACGTTTCTAACAATCATATCAATCGTTATTATATATAGAAAAGGTATGAGGATAGAGTCTTAATTTTAATGATGTGTAAAGTGTGCAGTTCAAAAATAATTCAAAACCCTAAAATTTTGCATCTTGTTCCCAATAGTGTCTAGCATGGCAATATCTATGCAATGCATGTGTCCAAATTCAATTACACCTTAGTGACAAACTTAGATTTTTGAGATTTAAATTTTTTAATTTTGTGTTCTTAAAATAAACTAATTAGGCTTAGATTGCACCACTATTTTGTTTCACATAATATATTTAAAAATCATTTTATTAAAGCGGAACGAAAAATCAAAACTATGGAGGAATATATTAACTTTAACCAAAATATTATTTATATGTTATTTCAATAAATAATTTATGCTTAACAAAAATAATCTACTATAATTGATTTTTAATTAAAACACAAATTAATTTGTGTTTGGGTTGATTTACCTATAAAATATGGCAATAATATGCTCATTTTTAGTTTTAAAGCTATTTCGGTCATTTTAACATTTAATAAAAAAAAATTACCAAAAACAATCAACGGTTTATTTTCAGGTCAAATAGTTCTATCCAAACACATAATTGTTTATTCATATATTCAGCTTCAACACTTAAAAAACAATTTCAAAACTTAACGATTAAAAGCTATTTAAATTCAATCAATCCAGGGGGACTCTAAATCTATCTATATCTATATATATACTTACATTTTTTCATAAATACAATTATCACGTAATCATGTTATGTAGTTTTAATTTAAATTTTTTAATTTGATTAGTTCATTTAATTAAAAATTAAATTGATCTTATTTGCACATGCCAATCGAAAGAGTGGTGGGCACCACACATGCACAAAATATGCGCGCATGGAACAGTAGGTACTCATAAAATGCTGATGCTTGCTCCTTCTCTGTTTGTATATAGTACTAAATATTTTTAAAAATGACCCAATAGCTATTTTTATTTACTCATAATTTTAGGTTAAATCTATTTTTTAAACCATAAAATATTACTATACCAACAAAAGAAATTCAATTACACCTAATGAAAAATATATGTTTTATATTTTTTTTTAAAACTCCAGAATAATCCGTACCATTACAATCTCTGTTACAGTTTTTGTCCTTCGGGTGAGCACTTATTGAAGGGGGATCGATTTCAGGTCATCCGTATGAACAGTGGCGGAGCCACCTTGTGGTTAGGGGGTATCGGATGAACCCTCTTGGACAGAAAATTATATTATTTATACATAATTAAAATAATTTTTTATGTATATATAATAAATGTCAAACCCCCTTCAACTAGTTCATGTATCTACTTTTTAAAATTTTGAATTCCTTAATTAAAATTTTAACTTTACCACTATGTGTAAATGACCACTTTTTAAATCAATTGAGGCATTCCGAAGGCTAACATGTTCTATGTTGTCATACAAAAATGCGAGAAAATTTGCGCATGCAAGCATTGGATTACATACGGCGGCTAAAGTAAGTCTCTCCAACATTCATGTAATTGCATCCTTATCCATTTAAGCCCAATGTCCCAAAATAAACATACTGATTATGATCAAACAAACAAAAATGCACTTTGTAGTATTAAGGCTCCCTATATATGGCCATTGGTGGGCTTATGTAGTGTCGAGTGTCGACACACATACACTAGAGTCTAGATGATGTCTTGGTACAATGCACAGTCCTTGTCGGATTATTTTCTTCACTCATGTATATATGTACCTAAAAAATAACCTACATAGTATAATAATAATAGCATATTCGATATAAGTCCACAAAGTAGAATCTATAAAAAAAAAAAAATGTACGCATATTTTATATCTATCTTCAAGTTAAATCGCTATTTTTAAAAAAAAGTAACGGAAGTATAAGAAATAATAAATGGTGATAAAGTACAAGTAACAACAAATTATAATAAAAATCGACTGACAAGAAACTATCAGAGTAATACTACCACTACTAGTATGGACTGATAACAAGACGACACACTGCTACGGTGCTACCTACTAACCCCCTATCATAATTCACGTCCTTTACAACCTTTTTATCTAAAAATATGTCTTCAATAAGCTAAAATTGCGTCATTTCTCATTTACTCATCTCTGCCCAATACTTTTTTGATCTACCTTTTCTGAAACCACCTATAGCCAGCCTCTCATCTTTCCAATCAAAACATCTCCTCTAAAAATAAAAAATAAGAAAAGAACCTACATAGTCTTTAAATATATTTAGTACTATTATATTATAAAACAATAAGTAGAAAAATGGGTTTCTAATTTTCTGGAGGATATATAGTGGAGTATTTTTCTTTTTAATACTATGCTTTTTGGTAGAGGGGATGAGATGCAATTGAAAGATGTATAGTATACTATAATGTATGTGGATGATGGGTAATACGTGTAGATGTATGAGACTTGTAAGGGAGGTTTGTTGGTGCGCATGCAGAACACAGTGGCTGGATGTGGTCACTAATATATGGGTATGCCAGCCACCATGCCCTTTGTATATTGTTAGAAAAAGTATCTTTTGTTGGTTTTATAATGAAGCAAAGAGATTAGAGTATAAATTAATAGAGAATAAGGTGTAAGTCATAAGAAAATAAGTCATAAATTAGTGTATTTAGACACCGTAACTATTTAATTTGTAGTTATCTTATGATCTCATTGTGTAAAAATATATTACTTCCTCCATTTCAATATAAATAAATTGTTAGGCCTTTGTTCGTATTTCAAAATAAGTGAATTGTCAAAGTTTAAGAGAGTTATTAGAAATTTTTTTCATTTTTGCCTCTCATTTACATTTTTTATCTGATAATTTCAAGCGAGTTAATTATTCATATTAATGATTTTACTTTGAATTATTTTTATTTTCAAGAATAGTTTGAGAATAACTCAAAGGACAAAAGTGAAAAATGGTGTTTAATCTATGTCCTATTTTTTTTTTAATAATTATGCATTATCTCAGCAATTTACTTATTTTGAAATGGAGAGAGTATTAGTGTATAAAAATTGAATTTCCATGTGAGAACATCTAATATGTAAGGCTTTGCATGCCTTTGGCATAGCTTAATATATCCAATAATTGTTGTCATGCATTCAAGCACTTTTGTTTA
Source organism: Solanum dulcamara (assembly GCF_947179165.1). Lineage (NCBI taxonomy): Eukaryota > Viridiplantae > Streptophyta > Magnoliopsida > Solanales > Solanaceae > Solanum > Solanum dulcamara. Next base: position 61,878,347 of record NC_077244.1, on the reverse strand, counting down.
TAATTGTGTCCCTCTTCTTCTAAGACACCACGTGATTTACGAGTGTACCTTGGTCTCTATAATTGTCAACGATCCAAATATATGTATATATGTATTTATTATATTGTATATGTTAGATATAACCAAATCCCCCTCTAATTTAGCTTTTTGAATAAAATATATATAATGATGTACATTTTTTTATTTATTCATCTTTAAAGAATAGTTAATAATGTTATACTAGTCATTTTCATTTTAATGCACGGGTGAAGTACAACAATTGCGGTATTTTGACTTGTCAACAATTGTCCACCTATTGTCCGTCCAAAGAATATTTTTATAAAATTGTGACCTGGTATATTATGAATCTATTATAATATAAATTGTTTGAATTTTAGGTGGAATGTTGATCCATTGTAATTGATCTTTCTACTTCTCGAATATATGATTTTTACAATTTATGATCTTAAGTTTGTTTAATATTGTGTAGCTATAAAAGCTTCTAATAAATGGGTTATATGAGTCATTTAATTATTCTTTTAAAATTTAGAAAGTTATTATTCCTTTTTAGAATGAATTATAAAGAAAATATTGTCAGATAAACTAAACCGAGAAGAATGAAGTAATAATGTCTAGTAAAATATTGCTACTGATAGAATTTAACTCACTTTGTTTCAATTTATGAGGCACAATTGGAATTTTGAGAGTTAATCAAATTTTTTTATATATCTTTTAAATATTGAAGTTGTTAATTATTGTGACTTCTAATATTTTTTACACAGTTTTCAACTATATAAAATTTATTTCAAAAAACTAAAAATTGCCAATTGTACGTATAAATTGGGATAGAATGAATATTTATTTATTTTTAAGAAAGAAATCAAATCAAACCTTTTCTAATTTCTAATAAAAACCTTATTACCAAATAGTTTGTCGGGAAAGGAAAAGTCGAGAAATGGAAATGTACTTAAGTATTAAAGTGTTACTGATGTTTATTGCAGGATGAGTATATTACTTCGCTTTTATTCAAATATTTCCTGTTTTAGCCCTAATAAATTTTAAAAAAATAATAGAAAACACTTTAATTAATGAGTCCTTGCTACGCGAACTGCATGGCACCAGATGTCAGATGAGAAACTTTTTTTTTTTTTTAGAGATGTTGGAGGAACAATAACAATATGGATTTATGTTGTCTGAAAAAAAGATCTCTCACGCAAAATACAACCATCATCTTGTATTCAGTTTTTGGCTTACGATCATTAATATATTTGGTTGCCTCATCCGCATGTCTCCCATCTCTCTTTTTTTTTTGAGTACGGTGTTCGATATCTATATGAAGCTCTGATTAAATTTGAATTACGCTTTACAGGACTATTCTATGGGGGGTGACACTGCCAATAATATTTTCTTCATATTTAATACTCGACAAGTTATGATCCCACTACTACACCACAACTTAGATTAGTGCATGCGCCTCCTCCCCCACTCTCAATCTCCCCATCCCCATACACAATCTTCCTCACTTATATAGACTTACTTCCCTGTTCCAGTTTTTGTCACCTTCACATCCAACTTCTTTTAAAAAAAAAGTATAGTAACATTTCCACATAAATTTCCACTATTAATTCCCGTTTCTAGCCAATTTTTGTAGTTGGAAGTTTAATTTCATCAATGGCTGCTTCCGGATTTGAAGGATTTGAGAAGAGACTTGAGCTACACTTCTCCGGCGACGATCCGTCCATCGAAATGGGAGGTTTCCGGCAATTGGATTTTGATTCCTTGGAAGAAGTATTACATGTTGTGCAGTGCACCGTAGTGTCAGCTGTTTCAAATCAATATTTTGATTCTTACGTACTATCAGAATCAAGCCTCTTTGTATACCCAACCAAAATAATCATCAAAACTTGTGGTACTACCCAGTTGTTGAAATCGATCCGTCCGTTCATCCACTTCGCATGTCAAATGGGACTTATCATTACAGAGTGTAGGTACACTCGAGGAAATTACATTTTCCCAAAAGCACAACCGTACCCACATACAAGTTTCAAAGAAGAAATTTCTTATTTGCAGGATCAATTGCCTAATCATCTTTGCTACAGAAAAGCCTCTGTTATGCCTTCCAAATTCACTTCACATTCATGGCATGTTTTTTCTGCTTGTGATAAGTTTTACCCAATTCCAATTCCCAACGATCTGTACACAGTGGAAATTTGTATGACAGATCTCGACCGGGTACTTGCCCGGAAGTTTTTTAAAAATCCAGATACAACCGGAAAACAGATGACAGAGGTAACCGGAATCGGAGAAATCAATCCGAATGCTTTGATTTGTGAATTTGCTTTTGATCCTTGTGGATACTCCATGAATGGGATTGACGAAGATCGTTACTCTACGATTCATGTGACGCCGGAAGACGGTTTTAGTTACGCTAGTTATGAGTGCGTGGGATCAATTTACGATGACGACGACATTGCTAGGATTATGAAGAAGGTGGTTCAGGTTTTCCGACCGGGGACGATGTCAGTGTCGACTACGTGTTCGAGCGGGAGCAGCGAGATTTGGACCAGAATTGTTAAAGCAGTTGAACCACTAGGGATGAAACGGCGGAGTTGCACGATCGATGAATTCCCAGGTGCCGGAACTGTGGAGTTTCAAACTTTTACGTCGACAGGCAATAGGTGAATTATAGTATTGAATATATGGAGTTTAAATTCTAAATTCGTTGCCGTGAAAAGGTTTGAAAAAGTATATGGTGAAAGTAAAGGACTACTATTTTTACTTGTCTTTTTTATTTAAATGTTAATTGTTTAGAGTTTAGTTTAAAAAATTGTTGTGAATATTAATATGGGTGAAAATCAAATTCCCTCCTAACTTTTCAAACAGAAATTGTTATCTCGACTTTATTTTATTTTTTTAATTTGAAAAAAGAGAGAAGAGGTACGTATTGATGACGTATTAGAAATATAAAAATGCATAAGGCTACCTTCCCATGCCTAAGCGTGCTTCTAATGACACGAATAGTACTTAGCCACGATAACGTCCAGATTCCAGACATTCATCTTCATGCATGGGTCAAATTGTCACATAAACAAATCAAATATGCTAATTACATTTATCAGTGTTAGCGGATCGATTTGGATTGATTATTGATCAAAACCAAAATTAAATTAATTTTTAAATTATAAATAAATTTAAATCAAACAAAATATAATATATTTAAATTTGGATTTGATTCGATTATTAATCATTCCGAAAATAAGGGAAACAATTTATTCAAGAGAGAAAAAAAAACAATGATTCAATCAAAATGACATGAATTATTTTCACATCATTTTGAATCTTATAATTCTTATATTAAAATTTCAATTATGTTTAACTTCCTGATTATATTGTTAGTTGATCAAATGTACAAAACAATATAAACTACCAATATTGCTTCTTAAATAAAATATGCATCATGTCCTTACTCTTTTCCATTAGAGTGCTGCATTTTTTGAATAAAAAATTATTCATAAAAATAATATATTATGTATATATAATTATAAAAAATATGTATATAATTTTTTGGTTCGATTTGATTTTGTTAAACAATACAAAATCAAACCAAATATTATCGATTTTTAAAATGCAAAACCAAACCAAAAAAAATAAAATTTGATTTATTTAATCGATTTTTACCCAAATCTAAACACCCCTTGATTATGAATTCAGTATTGCTCCTCTGCATTTAATCCATGCGGATGCAGGAAAGGCACATAAGACAAGAATGGACTTTGGCAGTAGGATGCAGTCCGAAAAACAAGACATGCCCGTCTCAACAACTTTACACATCGGAATGGATACAAGCCACCACACCCCACACCTTGATAGTAACAACAACATATAGAGTGTAATAACGTGGATCTACTAGCACAGTTCTGTGAGATTTAGACCCAAAAAAAACACTGAAAGAACATTACAGATAAAGAGAAGTGAAAGACAAAACTGACAACGCTAGGCCTTTATGTCAAGGGCTACTCCAGTAGCGTTAACATAAGGGCAATAGACCGTGTGACAAGTTTCCGACAAGGTACACTTGTTCACATGATAACTTAAACCTCATTTGTTATTTGACGACAGAGCAACATCACAGTATCCCTCAGCAAGGGACATCCTTCACCTAGTTCCACCAGGGCCATATCCCTCAAATCCTATCGAAATTTAGGTAATGTCCAGTGCTGAATGAACATTAAAAACACAATTCTTTGCTCCTTCAACTATCTTTTAAAAGAAAGCAATATTTGCATGTTATATATGGTGCTTATTTATAAATATTTCTGATCCGCTTATCAACTGCTGGTATTCATAAGGAATCAGCCAATTTAAGCTTATATCAATTAAGTACTAGTTGTAATGAAACTAAAGTTGTTACCTAATCAATTTATGTAATTGCCAAATGAACTTAAATATGTTAAACATACGAGCAAATGCTTTGCATCAATGCAATGTTTATCAGACTGTAGAAGAGCAAGTATAAGTGGACATACCTGGAGAACACTCACATCCAATAAACTGAGTTCAGGGCATCCTCTTGCTATGACAATTATTCCAGCATCCCCAATTTGGTGGATACCTTGAACGCAGCCACTAACATTCAAATGACCAGAGAGCAACCTTCACCAAAGCCACAAGTGCGCCCTACCCTGGCAAATAAATAGAGCTTAATGATTTTCTTAGAGCCAATAAAGTGGTACTTAAGTAGCAAGCTTTGGATCAAAAAGCACTTCAAGGTATCTGCCGTGGCAGATATAACCAGTCAACATTACACATTAAAAGAAAAGTTGCTCCAAAAAAGAAAATAAAATTGCTAAAGCGAGGAATCAACTAGATATATTTTCTTGCTGCAGTGTAGAACACTTTTCATTGGACTCAGGGACAGGAAGCATTAAAGCAGCAAACAAATATTGTGCCTAGACAATCTTCATCTTCATATGAACAAGCGACCTTTTGCAGCACCAGAGGCTCCAAATGGAGCACACATCTCAAAGAGAATTCAAGTATAAATCCATAAGACAACAGAAGAAGAAAGTAGTGCAAGAAAGGAAGAGACTGTCTGACAGTTTTATCTGCACGAAACTTGATGATTGAGAAACAAATTTAAAATAAGGTGACATTAGTGAGAAAGAGAAAATCATGTACCTAGCAAACAGAATCGAAGGCTGAGGCCTGTAAGATATTTAGAGTATCAAAGTCTCCTTTAGGTTCAGTCGAAGAGATCTACACAAAGTCATCAATTCAACCATTCAAATGTTCTCCGCTAAGATCGACCTCTTTTCCAAATAATCTGAACCTCGATATCACATTCTGAATCGGATATTCCGATGAAAGAAGATCCTCTGTCCGTCCCTTATCATCGAGAGGAAGAATCACTATCTATCTATCCACATATACGTATAAACAAATGTGGTTCCAGGGATCGATAAATTGCACATCAAAAGCTATAATTCCCTTAATTCAAACACTATCGAATTAGATGAAAATACGAGAATTATCAAATAAAACAATTGAGTTTTGGCCATAAAGTGCAAAGGATACAACACAAGCCAGATTTCACTAACAAAAGAAATTACATCATTAGGGACAGTTAACAGCTGCCGAAAGCAAAATGCTTTCCACATCAGATACGCCTCTTCAAGAAACCCCATTCCACAGCTAAAGTGATTCTCCAAAAGAAGTTATCACAATAAAGCCTGTCTAAAAGATTCACCATCTGATGGGCCAATTACAAGCAGTAATATAACTGAATGACATCATTAACCCAAATTATAAAGGATAGATGTTAGATTAAACTCCAAACCCTGAATTTCAATTTTTTGATCTGCAACTTTCTTTGTCGTTTTTTATCTGCAACTACAAACTCAGAATTGCATACTATTTTAAATTCATTAAACAATAAGCTCACTGTTTTGAAAACGTTGAGATGCTTGAAAGAACACTACTGATAAAAATTGTCCATCTCTAAGAAAAAAAAAACATCAAGAACTAGTTGAAAGTTGAAACCAACAAACACATCTATAGAGCAACAGAGACATCTACTAAGAAAATTCTGATATGTTCATATTACTTATTTTTCAGTCTATCACTGTACATTTGTTTCACATTCATCATCATCTGATAACTATCTGCCTCTTTTATTCTCTTTGTATGTACGGCTGGGGCTGGAGTGGGGTTGTTCTCTCTGATTCAACTGCTTCTATTTTCTTCTGTAAGAGAATTAAGAAACAGAAGCCTTGTTTGCTACTTCCAACCCAAAAATGTTCGATGTACAAATCAGCCCCTATTTCCAGTTCATACCTCCGTGGTTATCTGCTTTATCTTCCACTCAGGAATCATATCTTGCACCTACAATATCAAGTCACCTTCCACTTTAATTACACTCAAGTCAGCACTTGTCTTGTTTTTTAGAGTAGTCAACATGAATGTTTCTTCTTTTCCATAAAGGAAATTATTTTATCACTTTGGGAAAAACTCCCATATACAAGCCGTATAACAAAAAGTAGAGAATCTACACAAGAATATGGTTACCAAACAGTCAACGAGAGCTCTCTAGTTGCTTAAGGATTCCAAAGAGAGAGAGAGACGAGGATGAACACATTTCACAAAAAAATACTTCTAGTCAGTTACGATATTGTTATTGATTGGAAAGAAGGAATATAGGGGAAAGAAGATGCTAAATTTAGTGTGATGTTAGGCCTCCATGGACTAACTCATGTCTCTTGAATGCTGTGATAATAACCTAAAGAGAGGAGAGGATAACAACAATGTGTTCAGTTAATTGTAGCAGTCGCTAGGTCAATATGGAGCTGTTGCAGGTCTGTTATTCAGAAGAAGAGAATGGCATAGAAAATATATTAGAGGGAATAAATAACAAGGGAGTGATCCTGAGAACTTGAACTCGCACAGCTAAGCGAGAATGGCATCTCTAATTTATGGGAGGAAGGTGTTAAGAAATCTTGATAAGACTGAATATGATTTGAACCTCAACTCCAAGCCACATGCACCTTTTTCCTTTTCTCTAGAGTAATATTAGCTAACTGTATCATACACCCCATTAACGCGTACTCAAAAAAGAGAAAAACAAAACATTTTCTTTGAACAAGAAAATAACAGTCTCCAAAAATTTAGAAATGAAAGAAGAAAACATTACACAGTAAATTATACCAGTTTCGTGAATGAAACCCATGGTAATAAAGTCTGAACAAAATAGTCCCACCAAATGTCTCTTTGGTTGGAAGGCTGGTGCTCGTCAACAGTGTATTAGATGCATTGCCTACATGTGGTGAGATTGTTCCGAATTAGGATGAAGGTGGGAAAAAGGTTAGATATATTAGAAGGTACAAGGTAACAAAGAAAGAAAGGTATTTAATTTGATAAGCTCAGACAATGTATCAAGGAAATAAAAAAGGGGGGTAATTTGAGCATAAAAAATCTGAGGCTGCAAAATGAAAATTTACTAATCAAAATGGTTGTGGAGGTATTCAGGAGAGAAAGAAACATCGTGAATATATTCAGAAGAGGAAGAAGCATTGTGGAGGAATGGATTAATAAAACCGTGGAATAATGGAACTAGTAGGGTTAAGGTCTGCATACACTCTACCCTCCCCAGACCCCACTTGTGGGATCACACTGGGTATGTTGTTGTTGAATGAACATATGGAGCACCTCCATGAAACTGGTCGTCATGGATATGATGTACAGAAGCACATAAGAGGTCAATGGCAAGAATTTTCATATGCATCAGCTTTAAGGTATGGTAGAATAATTTCCTTCTGGAATAGTACATGGATAGGGAATAATCTACTTAAGGAGTGATGGCCAGACTTCTTCCAGATAGTGCAAGACACTGAAGCAAGATGTTCATTATTCCACAGAAGCAGGACTGCATATAAGTACGATGAGAAAGCTAAATGATTGAAAAATTTAAAGGTTGAACAATTTTCTTTTGTTATTGCAGGTATGCCAAGGAAGGGAGGATGATACAAATATTCTTTTGGACACCAGACAGGTATATTTATTGTTAAATCTTGTTGCTGGGACTTAAAGGCAGGAATCCAACACAGCTTAGATGGCCTTGGAAGCAGATTTCACATGTTCCTCTCAAGGTAGATTGACTTGAGTGGCAGCACATGGGGCTGGTTAAAACTAAAGATAAACTCGTGCAACAGGTGCTACCTTTGAGAGAAAGAGATGGAAAATAACTGTTACCTTTTTCTACGCTGCAATAGTACCCCTGCAGCTATGGTAATGTTCTTTAAGCTGAAGTGGACAGCGCCAGAAATTTCCAGGGAGTGTTTTTTTTTTAAAAAAAGCATGGTAACATTGTATTCATCAAATGCTGGGCACCATACTTACAGTTCAGAAAAGTAAAAGAATTAACTTGTTCTACAAGGATTCTACAAACTCTAGTAATGATTCAGTATCCTCTACATAGTTTCTTTTACACCAAAAAATACAAAGACTGGATACAATTCATCTTAATTCTCTGTATAGAGCTGTTCCTGTTTTAAAACACCTTGCATTTCTCTCTCTCCACACAATTCACCATATACAAGCTGGAATAAATCCACTTCTTCTGCCTTCCCCTGTCCCCCACATTGCTCCAGCATTGCACAGCTTTAAGTGTAGGCTCATGACCCATTTCAGGTCAGTCATACTCAGAAAGATCTGCCACAACTGGCCAGTCACTTAACAGTGCAAAAGTAAATGGCTATTATTTTCTACATTCTCCTGACATAGGATTCTACATTCTCCTGACATAGGAAGCATCTTGAGTTTAGCAGGATTCCCCTTCTTTGCAGATTTCCACAAGTTGAACATGTTTTTCTGACCATCAACCAGGAGAAACATATCACTTTGAAAAGAAGGACTTCCAGGAGTTTCCACTCAGTTGAAATGGAAGAGGCATCAGTAAGAAACATAAAGGGGCACGAACGACAACTCCAACATGCATTTGGTGGAAAATATGGAAGGAAAGGAAGGCCTCAAATGTAGATGTATATTACAAAATCTTACATGAGAGTGGAAGTTATGATCATACCCAAGCTTGTAAACATTAAGTCATATAAGCTGCTGATAAGTAAAAATAAATAAAATCAGATATGGAAGAAAACCAGAATAAACAACTAACTTGTCCATAAATATTTGGAAAATGTAAAGAGCCAACAAACTCCGAACGCCTTGCAGAGCAGTTGCTGCGCTTGCCGTTAAAGAGTAAGAGGCTGATTCTTTAGCAGCTCCAATTCGTTCATCGAGAACAAGTAGGAAATCATATAGAAAAAACAAGAGCTAAAGAAGGGGGTGGGATCTCTCCTAAAGGAAAGAATTGACCTCGAGACTGTCCTACTCATTCTCCCTTTCAAGCATCATCTGAAATTGTAGCTTCAGAACCTTAACTGAGGGGGCATCCTTGGGCGACAGTAAGTACACTTTAGTCATGGATAAACTCCGAGTCTAATGACCAGGAATCCAACAATCTACAATGAGATTCCTAAGTAATTTCCTATAAACCTAAGGAACTATATGTGTCTTAGTTTGACTTGCACAAAAATTTTAAAAAGTAAGGAATACTTTTGAATCTTGTGGTCATAAATATATCATGTTGGATGTTGGAGTTGAAGAATTACTAGATATATAAAGTGATATTGTTTTCGAAACAGACTAAAAAAGGAAAGTAATACACATATATTGAAAAAATTGGAGATGGGAAATTCACCACACTATGCACAGGGGCATAGCCTCTTCGTATGCTGATGCGAACCCTCACAAGATAGCACCGATGCTTGCGAAGTGTACAAGCAGGCACCAGGGTTCAGATCTCTGGGAGCATCATCAACTACTTCAGCAGGCTGATCAGCTCCAACACTTGCCAAACATCCACCTTTGCAGCTCAAGTACTTATGCATGGTTTCACACTGATTGAGCAATACAAATTTGTTAGGAACACAAGATTGACCACTTGATTTACATACCGAATCGCATGATTCACCTTGTCTTCCTATCACAATACTTATACCAGCCAGCCTCGCTTCAGTTTGTACACCAGAAGCACCACCAGAGGAAGAATTAGACGGTATAGAGAAACAATGATGAAATTCACTGAGATAAGCGTTTTCATGAACCACACTTTCTGAATTATGACGACATCTTCCCGTGCAAAAATCAAAAATACTGGAATACGTCCCTGCAGATATCGGGTTAGATATCTTGACATTTAGAGCCAGATCCTTTTGTGTCCTGGAGGGATTGAGACAACAGGAAACACAAAATTCATAGGAATTGCAACATTGTGAAACGAGATTACAACCATTACAAGAAAATCGATCTGATTTCCCACGGCAGCAGCGAGAATAGGGATCAATGGAGAGTGCATCACATACTTGACCCATATCATCAGCAATCAAATATCTTCCTTGAACGGTAGTTCTACAGGTATATTTGTCTTGAAGACTTGCATCCCTCCTGATAGAGAATACTGAAGAAAACTCAACTAGGAAGAATAGAAATACGAGCAAGGACGATGCTATCAATTTTGACATTTTCCGGGTGGAAATTGAATGTTCCGATCCCAGTGTAGGGTTGCGCTAAAGAAATACACCTCCATCAACTTTCTTTTATTTTTTATTGTGGTATTCCTAAATTTGAATTCGAATTATATTGAAAAATAAAATGCTCTATAACAAAGATTCTTTGATTTCATACTCAAGAAAACTTAAACTAGAGATATGGAAAGGATTAAAATTTCATTTTGATAATTTATTTTAATCGAGTAACTAAACACGTTAGTAAAATATTTCTATTAGATATTTTTTGTTTAAATAGAGTATCGCACATGATTTAAAATGAAAAATTGTACATGTGAATAGTGTGTTAGAAAAGTTTCAATGGGAAATTTAGTTTATAATAAGGAAATATTAAAATGTTAATAGTTCCAATATAGGTAATTAAAATGTTAATTATTTTTTATATTCTCAATATTAAGACTTTCTCTACTTAATTCTAATAAGGAAGAATTTAATAAATATAATTTTATTTATATTTAGTGGAGTATCAAAAGAAATTAACATTAAACATATTATAGTTATGTTACAAAACTCAAATAAAGAATAATTTATATAAGATAAAATCTTAATAGATTTAAATTCATAAAATATTATATTTGTATGACATTTGCTATTGATTTTTTGACTCGATAGCTTCAGTTTGATGAAATGAAACTATCGGACTTGAAATAAGCACCATCGATTCGATCCAATTATTTTTGTTCAATATCAAATTGAACCAAATAGTATCACATTTTAAAGATTTATCACTAAATCAAATCTAATTATATGTACATTATGAATCATATAAAATACATATAAATAATGAGTATGTTTATTTTGACGGTTTGATCGAATTATTGTTTTTGGTCAACATCAAAACGAATCAAATATTATTACATTTTAAAAATTTATGACTAAATCATACTAAACCAAATTTACGTCAATTTTTTCCTGGATTTAATTTACTTGACTTATCGATTTTAGGGTTTCATTTAAATACCCCTATTTAATCTATACTCTTCATGCCAAGTGTCATGGTGATACATTTCATCATAAAACATAGTACCATTTATTCAATGGATAATCCTCTCGGTGAATATGTTTTGATATTTTAATTTTTTGTATTGTCAACAGTAACAAAGTAATATTTTCAAAACATTCAACTTCGAAATACCAAATACTTCATTGATGATCGTTGAATACAAGCATTTCTCTCTCACACATACATATAAATGTATGCATAATTTACATATATATACACTATATTAGTATATCAATAATATATCTACTTGGACTATATTGGTAAACTAGATGACCTAAGGATACATTTTTATTAGCTAAAAAGTAAAGCCAGCCGCGAAAGAGCAAACACCGCGAGAGCAGCTACTATCAAGTGTGTGTTTGCTCTTTCTTTCCATACTTCCATCATCCATGTCTTCTCTAACCATCTTTTCGTAATGACATCTACATATATAATTAAGAATCTTCTATTATATATATTTGTATACATAAAGTACACCATTGTGGTTTAAAAAAGGGAAAAATTACACAAAATAGACTAATTGTGAAATTATTTATCTAAATTGGACTCAACCCAAGCTATTTATCCTTAATAGACTCATGACCCAAACTATTAATTACCCTCTTACCCCACTTTCTCCCTTTTAACTTCGCGCATGATGTCATGCTGACGTCAGCATCACTGCTTCTCTTAATAGATACCATCAGAGTATATTATACTTTGATGGTATCAAGGAGTTTCTTCTTGATACCATCAGAGTATAATATCTTCTGATGGTATCAAGCAATTTCGCGGAAGCATTGTCTCTTCCTTCTTGATACTATCAGAGTATATATATACTCTCATGGTATCAAATGTGTATTTACACCAGTCTGAGTATATATATACTCTCATGGTATCAAATGTGTATTTACGCCAGTCCCTTGTTCCTCTTTTTGATACCATCAGAGTATAATATACTTTGATGGTATCAAGCGATTTATCAAGCAGTTTCTTCTTGATACCGTCAAAGTATAACATACTCTCATGGTATCAAATGCGCGAGATAGTTAAAAATAAGGGGTATGAAAGTAATGGGGTATCCAATGGTAAATAGTTTCCTTTTTTGGAGTATAACAATAATTATCCCTTTAAAAAATATCTAGCAATGTATATATAAATTGTTTCCTCTGTCTCAATTTATGTGACATACTTCTTTTAAGTCCATCCTAAAAAAGGTCATCTTTTCATAATTGAAAAATTAACAATTTAACTTTAAAATTAACTGGACAGTACTCAGACAAAGTAGTTTTATATATATCGGACTGAAACTATATACTTACCATCAGTGGCGGACCCAGGATTTTTAATAAGGGGGTTCAAAATCTGAAAAAGTAGACACACGAACTAGCCGAAGGGGGTTCGACATCTATTATTTATACATAAAAAATATTTTAACCATGTATAAATAGTATAATTTTTCGCCGAAGGGGGTTCGGATGAACCCCCTAATTACATGCTAGATCCGCCCCTGCTTACCATATGTGGTTGGAAAGGAATCAAAGAATATTTCCATATGTACTTCCTCCATTTTATTTTACTTGACCCTTATATCCAAAATACAAGTTGCATTTTATCTACCCATTTTAGCAAATGAAGAGAGTTTTTTTTAATTATTTTCTACACTACCCGTAGTGTTAAATAACTATATAAAGTAATAGTAATCAAATTTAGAATTACAAAACATCAGTAATAAAGTTAATTTAGTGAAATACAAATCTAATTAAAGTTTTCTTTAAGGAAATGTCACATCAATATGGTCAAATAAATATAAAACGGAGGCAGTATTTAAATCATGTTCTTTTGGTTAACGAAAAAGTCACTTTTCTCCAGATTTTTCCCATATAGCGTATACACAAATAGTAGTAGAGTAGTAATAGTTATCCGTCTGTTTCTGTTGCTTTACAATCTCTTTAATAACCTCCTGCTTATCATTTATGGCTTCTAAATGAAAAGCTGTTATGTTCTCTTCACGGATGGTTTCATAAGCCATTTGTTTATCTGAAAATAAGCAATTTTTGCAGAGCCCAAGTATGCGGCCAAATGGAGAGGACTCCATCCAAAATCATCTACTTGCTTTCTCAGAATTGGTTCCTTCCTAAGTATCATTTCCAAGCATGCTATTTAAAGGAGTAGTCCGAGATAGTAAGGGCACATAAATTTCACAAATATACGATCATAGACATTTCTTGCACCAAAATTACATAACTTCATTTATTTCGTCCCTTAAAAGTTGGCACACTCATTAAGAAAACAATAATTGGCATGACTATTTTACCATACTACTCCTATTAATTGATATTTAGTGTCAAGTATTGGAAAATAATTTAGAAAAAAAATAATTAATGCTAAGGCTAAACATGAAGAAAAAAAAATGGTTGAAGTGAGAAAAAGAAAGTGTTAAAAGTTCCTAGGTTGGGTAAAAACAAAAAAAAAAAAGGAAAGTGAAGAAATGGAGATATATACCTGTAGTAGGGAAACGATTCATTGCAACGGTATGTAGCACAGTTGTTGCCATAAGGACCAGCGTAAGATGGTGAATAAGTGGAGTTGTATTTCAAAATCACGATCCTAATCCGTCATGAGTGGCACCCATAATTTTTCGTATAGTTAATAAAGGCTTCGAGGAGTTCGAGATTGTCATTCCTTAGCAGCCAAATGAATAAAAGTATCTCCGTCAAGAGTTCAAATTGAAAAATAAGTTTGCACCAGAACCAACCATAGCAAGAAATTTTATGGAGTTATTTTTTTCATTAATGAAACCATCGTGCTGAGATGCAACATGGAGGACGGTATTATTGTAAGGAGTTAATTGGGTAGAGAATTGGTGTTTGTAACTTTCTACAACTTTCATGTCACCTTTTTTTGCAGCAATATACAACTTCTTGTCCATCGACATTTGATTTTATTGTTTGATTGAGGAATTGAATAATGTACCAGTGTGTTTCATTATATTATATAGAGCTTTGATTTGTATTAAATTAGACAAGAATTAATGACTTTTTTGGGCATTTCAAAGAGGGCGAGTCATTGCCAACTATGCCTGACACGAGCTTGCATAAAAAAAGAAATAAAGAGGAGACTTTAAGGTCGTCTTCTTTTTTAAAATAAGACTAGCTAAATGTACGTGCTTAATTCCGAAATGCTGCCATCTTTCCCCAATAAAGTCGATATATTAGCACATAACACATCGGAAGGGATACAGACACCAGTCCACAACTTGAGTACAATAGTAATAAAACACAAGAACAAGAAAGTGACCTTCTAAAATGAAGTCAATCTACTAGTACATTCCTGTGAGATTTGAAAAAAAAAAAACTGAAAGAACATTACAGATCAAAGAAAAGTGCAACACAAGCTCTCACGACACCCCTTTCTATGCCAGGGCAATTTGCAACTTAAACTGGCTATCCACAACGATAGTCTGTTTTAACCTTGCAGCTTTCTATTGGAGCTGCAAGGAATATATTACATTAATCTGCACAGAGATCTACAGATCAACACAGAGATAGGAGATGATGGACCCAGCTCTCCTTTTGGTTCTTGGACTCACTTTCCACTTCTCTACAAGAACTTTCTTTATATTTGTGCAGCTCGTTATCACTGTGGCTACTCCAGAAGCGGTAATACCAGGACAATAGACCATGTGGCTAGTTTCCAACAAGGTACACCTGTTAGCAATATAACTTAAACCTACATCTGTTATTTGACGACAGTGAGACAACACAATATCCCTCAGCAAGGGACATCCTTCACCTAGCTCCACCATGGCCATATCGCCCAAATCCTGTCAAAATTTGATGTGCTACTATTCAGTGCTGAATGGAGATTAAAACACAATTCTTTGTTCTATCAAATATCTTGTATATGGAAGCAATATGTGTGTGTGTGTGTGTGTGTTACATATGGAACTTATTAATAGGAACTCCTAATGCACTTATTAACCAGTGGCATTCACGAGGAAGCAACCATTTTAGGCTATACCTACTAAGTAGTTCTAATACAACTTAAGTTGTTACCTAATCACCTTAAATCAACTTATGTAATTATCCAATCAACTTGGTATGTTGAGCATATTCATAGTCTTTGCATCACATGCAATGTTTCTCCCACTATAAAAAGAGCAAGTATAAGTGGACATACCTGGAGTACACTCACATCCAAGTAACTGAGTTCAGGGCATCCTCTTGCTATGGCAATTATTCCAGCATCCCCAATTTGGTGGCAGCCACTGACATTCAAATGATGCAGAGAGCAACCTTCACCAATAGCCACAAGTGCTTCATCCCCTACTCTGGTAGTTAAATAAAGGATAAGACTTATTAGAGACAAATTACCAGTAACACCGGTAGTTAAATAGCAAGCTTTGATCAAGAAGCAGTTCAAAGTATATGATATGCAAAATATATGCAATCAACAATATGCATAAAGGAGAAGTTGCTAAAGCAAGGAACCATCTAGACACAAATTTTTGTTTAATCACGCAGTGTGTAACATTTTCCATCGGACTCGGGGACAGGAAGCTTTAAAGAAGTAGATAAAAATTGTGCCTAGAGAATCTTCATCTTCAAATGGACAAGTGACCTCTTGCAGCACGAGAGGCGCCAAAAAGGAGCACAACAGTTCCCATATCCAAAAAGAAATCAGAGAAAAGAGATGCAAAGATAAATGTTCATCTCAAAGAGCATTCAAGTATAAATTTATAGGACAATAGAGGAAGTAATGCAAGCAAGGAAGAGGCTGTCTGACAATTTTATTAGCCGAGACTTGATGATTGAGAAGCAAAATAATAGAAGGCAATATTAGTTGAGAAAGAGAAAATCACGTACCTATCGCAGAATCGAAGGCTAAGGTCTGTAAGAAATTTACAGTTCTCGCCAACAGCTATAATTCCCTTATTTCCAACCTATCAAATCAGATGAAAAGAGCACCGTTATCAAGTAAAACAATTGAGTTTTGGGAATAAAGTGCAAAGGATACAGCACAAACCAGATTTCACTAACAATAGATTAGAAAGAATGAAAAAGGGGAAAGAAGGAGTGCTGTTAGGCCTCCCATGGACAACTCAAGTCTCTTGAATGCTATGGTAATGTAGTCTAAAGAGAAGGCACATATCAGTGATGTGTTCAGTTGATCATAGCAGTCATAAGGTAAATATGGAGCTGTTGCAGGTCTGTTATTCTAGATGAAGAGAACGGCATTGGAAATATATTAGAGGGAATAAAATAAAAGAGAGTGATCCTGAGAACTTTAGCTCGCACAGATAAACGAGAATGACATCTATAATTTATGGGAGAAAGGTGTTAGGGCTTTCTGGCTGATACGACTATCAATAGGATTTGAACCTCAAATTTATTCCACGGGCAACTTTTTCCTTTTTCCAGAGAAATTTTTGTTAATGTATTATAAACCCCATCCACCCAAACACACACAAAAAATGAAAACATTACTCAGTAAATTATACTCCCTCCGTCCCATTTTATGTGGCACCCTTTCCTTTTTAGTCCGTCCCAAAAAGAATGTCACCTTACTATAATAAGAAATAATTTAACTTTAAAATTCCTCTTTTACCCTAGAGAAATGATTTACATCCACACAAATATCTAAAGATTATTTTAGACCACAAGTTTCCAAAGCCTTCTTTTTTTCTTAAACACCATGCCAAGTCAAACAGTGCCACATAAAATGGGACGGAGGGAGTACCAGTTTTGTGAATGAATAGGGTAACTAAATCTGAACAAAATATGTGCTACCAAATGGCTCTTTGATTAACCTATTTTCCTTTCAAAAGAAAAGGTACACCCCACCCCACCCTCCCTCTACCCCAAATATAATATATGTTCCAAAGACAGAACAAAGTAACTATAATACAAAAAGAACTTTCATGATTTCGTGTAAGCACGCATAACACCTTTTTTAATGTATGAGGACACCAAAAACTTTTTAAATAAATTTAGGTGCTTTATTACACTGGGTTGTTGTTGTTGTTGTTGTTAGGTGCTTTATTAATAAATTTTATGCCTCCCGAAAAGAGTTTGATAATGAACACCTTAATTTGTATTTGGGAGGAAGGCTGATGCTCATCAACAGTGTATTAGATGCATTTCCAATTGGGATGAAGAAGGGAAAAAGGTTTGACAAATTAGAAGGGACTTTCTATGGCAAGGTAACAAAGAAACAAAGGCAATTCTTTTGATAAGCTCGGACAATGTAATCAAGGACAAAAAGGGGGTCATTTGGGCATAAAAAATCTGAGGCTGTAAAATGGAAATTTACTGATAAAATAGTTGTGGAGGTATTCAGAAGAGGACAAGACATTGTGGAGGTATTTAGGAGAGGAAGAGGCATTGTGGAGAAGTGGATAAAGAGAAGCGTGGAATGATAAACAAATACAGCACCTCAATGAAACTGGTCTTTATGGATATTCTGTATAGAAGCCCACAAGAGCTCAATGGCAAGAGTTCTCACAAAGAATCAGCTTAAGGTATGGTATAAGTAATTCCTTCTGGCACAATAAAAGGATAGGCAATACTCCACTGAAGGGATGATTCCCTGACTTCTTCCAGATAGTCCAAGACACTGAAGCAAGACCGTCATCATTCAACAGAAGCAAGACGGCAAATAAGTATGAGGAGAAAACAAAATGATTAGGAAATTGCAAGGTTGAACAATTCTTTTGTTATTGCAGGGTGTAAAATTAGGCCTTGGGCCTAACTCACACCCCAAAAGCTAACTCAAAGGGAAGAGGATTGCCCAAGCCTTATAAGGAGACCACCCATCTCAATAACCACCAATGTGAGACTTTTTTCATTCATTAACACCCCACCTCACACCCAGTGCTAGGCATCTAATGTGTGGGCAATTTTCATTTGGGGGCCCAACATTGGGTGAGATGGGTCATGCTCTAATACCATGTAAAATTAAATCTTGGGCATAGCTCACACCCCATAAGCTAGCTCAAAGGGAGGAGGATTACCCAAGCCTTATAAGGAGACCACTCATCTCATTAACCACCACTATGGAACTTTTTTCATTCTTTAACACAAGGATACAAAGGAAGGGAAGGAAGACAAAGATAAGAGTCTTTTCGGCACCATAGCAATTCTGTTAAATCTTGTTACAGAAGGTAGATTGACTCGCATGGCAGCATATGAGGCTAGTTAAAAAAGAAGATAAACTTGTGCAGCAGGTGCTACCTTTGTGAGAAAGAGATGGAAGACAACTGTCACATTTTTCTACATTGAATATTACTCTCACAACTATGGTAATGTTCCTGCACATCTTTAAGCTTATGTGGACAATGCCAACAACTACCAGGGAGCTCCCACTCAGTAGGAACGGAAGAGGCATTAATAAGAAACAGAAAAGGGTACGAACTACAGTAACAGCGTGCAATTGATAGACAAAATATGGAAGGAAAGGAACTTAAGGTGCTTCAAGAATAGAGCAGAATCTGTTAGCAAAATCAAATACAACTGCTTGTCTTTTACTCGCTTATTGTTGTAAAGTTGAATTCATGTCGGATGAGGTTTTTTTTTTGGAGAATGATTCATATCGGATGAGGTTAGTCTCTTAGATTTATTCAGTGCCTTCAGGTATAGAGGGTATTTGATGTGTACATACTAAAACACTAGAACTGGAGGATGCTCTTGCTTTTGTCAGCTGATGTATTAGAAAAGTTCTGCTGGTGTTTCCGGATCCCTAGTGTACAAGTGCAGCACCATCTCGGTGCTGGTAATTAATAACATCTTTGAATCTTTACTGATCAAGAAAATGCACATCTCCAGCAATATGCAACACCTCCACAAGTAAAGATATCTTGTAACTTTGACATCACTTGAGAACAAGAGAGAAAATCCCTATGTAAGAGGAAGTAATGCGGGAGAGAGATTATTAAGTACCTCATAACATCGACGGATGTGTAGCCTTTTGAGGTTGCAGCATCCTCTGGCTATAGAGCATATGGCTTCGTCCCCAATACTCGCACAATCTACCAAATGCAGAGCTTGCAAGAACTTGCATCCTTTGCCAATCTCAGACAATGCGAAATTACCAATTCTTTGACAATACAGCAAGGCCAACTCCGACAGATGCCTACATTGTAAAGCCAAAACTCAAATTAGGACCTTTTGATTCCTTGAAAAAAGGAAGGAAAAAACTCAAGATAGGACCAGGACAGAATTTTAGAGGGTACAAACTATCAGATCAAGAAATGGATAAGATTCATGAATTTCATAAGTATTATTAATAAGATGAGACAAACATTATATAAATAGCAGTAATCAATCTATCAGTGAACCAATCAACTATCATTCAACAGCTTGCTAGTCATAATAGATTAGGTTTTTAGTCTTCATTTTTAAAGAAGAAAAGATGAAAGAAATAGGAGGACACTATACGACGAAAAAAGACAGGATTTCATTAAAGACAGTGAAATTACTGCCAAATCGTCTATGAACACAAACACAAGTATTACTGCCGACATAACTACTGCTCCCATCCTCTTCAACTCACATTTTCTTGAAAGAAATAACATCATATTCAAAGTATATATGGCAAATCAAAAACTGCAATCAAAATAAAACATAGGATAACTGCAATTACCATTCTGATTCAGCATATTATCCTATACTAACAGGTAGTTCAATGCTTCTCTCAATCAAATTCCAATACTAGATCAGCCTACATCCTACTGTAAGCCTCTTTGAAAGTGTTGGAACTTATCTGCATTCCTCATTAATTATCTAACTCAATAGATTCAGAAAGTTGGCTGTAAACATGGATGAAACCATCCCCTGGAGTTTGGAAAAGTATAGCATTTATTTCATGAGGTAATACTGCCAGAAATAGCATAACATGATTATCGCATGAGCTTTGGAATAACAGAGAACTCAATTTGGCCTAACTTGGGAGTACAGCTTATGTAGAAATACCTTCTTTTTTAAATAAAAGGGAAAAAATACTTTTCCAAAGAGTATGTTCAAAGAAGCTCACATTAAAAATCTAATATAAGCACTCCATCTATAATCTGCTATAATTGTTTTATGAAGCAATTTTTCTGTTCAATTTATAAAAATTAAAATCAAGCAGGAGCACTGCATTTCTATTTGATAGAATAGCAAATTTTCCTTTAACATAGCGCCTGAAATCTTAAGTGCAAAAGTAGTTCCATAAGCACCAATTTTGAGCTGCTTCTTGTAATGCTTATTTTTCTGAAACCTCTAAAATCTAATTCTAAACATTTACTAAATACTCACAGAGGTGTTTCTCATGCTAAACACACTCCTCAAATGCACTACACGCATGCATACGACTTTAGAAATATAAGCAGTTTACAAGAATCTATCTTTATTTCAGGGAAGAAGGAGAAGGGGGGAAAAGTAAACACTAGGTCTTTTTGTCGTCAATAACTAAAATTCAACACTAAGGTTAAAAAGAAATTCAAAATAAAGCACAAGGCAAAAAAGTGTACGTGCAAGATCTTGCAATAGACTCCAGTCCATATGTCCCTATATTGTGGCAGCCATTAACCTCAAGATGTGTGAGCCCAGCGCAACCAACTGCAACTGCTTCCAAGCCTTTGTCGCTTAAGAAAGTACAATCATTCAAGGTAAGAGACTTCAACCGTTTGCACCCTTTACCAATAGCACACAGACTCCTGAAGAAATATGCATAAAGATATAGGTCAGATTGGAAAACCAATCATCCCAGCACATGCTTTGTTAAATTTTTGCTTGCAACTATTGCCATAAAAAGGCAGACAGCAACACACAGTTTGAATCAAGTTACTATCTGTTCTCAATATTCAGGAATTCCTTTTTTTAGCAAAGATGGAGTTGAAAATTTGAAGATTAGTAGCCTGTTTGGGTTGACTTATTTTTAAGCAGCTTATAAGTTGAAAACTGCTTATAAGTAAAAAAAAAAAAAAAAAGTAGGTACAGGCCAACTTTTTTTTTAATTATAAGCTGTTTTCAACTTATAAACTGCTTAAAATAAGTTCATCCAAATAAACCCAACTATTTATTGGGGCTTATATTAAGCACAAAATGACTTTAAGTTGGTCAGTCAAACACTCAAAAAAAGTTGAAAGCAGCTTATAAGCCAATCCAAAAGGCCTCTAGGTATTTAGATTGCAAAATCTAAACACTGACAAAGCTATAAAAGCTTACATGAATATAGAAATTACGATCATGCTGCTGGTAAGTAAAAACAAATTAATCCAAATAGGGAAGACAAGCAGAATAAACAACTAACAACAACAACAACCCAGTGAAATCCCACAACGTGGGGTCTGGGGAGGGTAAAGTGTACGCAGACCTTACTCCTACCAAGGTAGGACGACTGTTTCCAAGAGACCCTCGACTCAATAAAAGCATAAAAAAGGGTCAGATAAGGCTAAGAAGTTCAAAGCGATATGGGAAATCAAATAACGAAAGCGACACAAATAAAATAGAGTAAACAACTAACTTGTCCGTAAATATTTGGAAACTGTACAGAGCCAACAACTCCAGCAACAAACAGCAAGTGCCAATGCCTTGGAGAGCATTATCTGTAACATTGACACATTGTAGCTTCAGAACCTTCAACTGAGGGCATCCTTGGGCAACAGCAAGTACACCTTTATCATGGATAAACTCTGAGTCTAGTGACAAGGACTCCAAAGATCTACAACGAGATCCCACAGCTTCCAAGGAGGTGTCAGTTAAATTTGCACAGACAGCCAAACTAATCGATTTCAACGTCTTCCCGGAACCATCTACCAATTTAATCAAGCCTGCGTCAGTTAGGCCTTCACAGAACCGTAAATTCAAATCTTCAAGTTGCTTAGAGAACTCCCCAACAGCTGCTAGACCTTGATCTCCAACATAACAGCCCTTTAAGAGGAACAGGAAACTAAAGCTTCTAAGACTTTTGATAACATGTAAATCATCTAATTCAATTCCAAAACAGCTTGAAACAGATCAATAGAATAACCATGAGCAAACCAAAGTTCTAAATGACCAGATATCTACCTGTAAATCCAAAGACTTCAAAAATATACACTTTTCAGCTATAGACCTCAGCCCCACATGTGTCACATTGGAGCAACATATTAAGCTCAGCTTTTCAAGCTTAGTGAAACCAGCAGCAACAGCAGTCAACCCAGCATCTGACAAACTGTAAAATTCTGTTTCATTGTCTTCCGAGCCATTTGTTTCAGCCAGGGAATGGATCTTGAGAGATGAAATCACGGAGTGATCAGTGCCACGCCTTCTTCCCTGCAACGGGTATACAAAAGAAATAATAAGTTTTAGACTTTCAAGATGAATGTAGCTTCCAGGTACAAGCTCAGAAATTCATTTGTGAGCCTAACAAATAATGTAGCACACAAACCTTCAGAAAATACTGTTTTGGCACCAGAAACTTGAAAAAAGCAAAATCCAAGTCTGACAAACACAAGGCAGAGGAAATTCGCTTGTGAACCTAACAAATACTGGAGTTACTTATATTTCCACTAAATGTGAAAAACTTTGTTTTTGATAGGTATTACCACTAGATGTGAATTTAATATCATGATTGTTTCGCCCAGTGAAGTCAGATCTCCCTGCAGAATTAATCTCAGTAAATGCGTCAAACTCGAATTAAACACAATCATTGCAAGGTGACACAACAATTAGTAGAGGCAGCTTATCACCAATAATTAAGGAATGCTTACCTTGTTTTGGGGGGCAAATTATGTTAGTCATAAGCCCTCTATATCTGAAGATAGATGGCTAGATGTGATTGTTTTCCATTGAAATCAGATCCACAAGATGATATCCTTAAAGAAGGTGCATCAATCCTTTTTTTTGTTTAGGGAAGAAGGTTAAGAAGGTGCATCAATCTTGATTTACCTGAATCTTTAAAACACGCTCATACAAGCTGGCATAGGGAATTAAATTAATTTCGGGGAGATGTTTGGATGGAGGACTTCGTTGAAAGCTTTATTCACTGAGTTATACCCTTTGAAGTGAATAAAGAGGCATATGGCTGATTACTTGACTCTCCGGGACTTTACAGTTATTGGGCTACCATACTTAGAAGACCATCCAAAGATTGGAAGCTTGTACACTTCCTAAATCAGGAGTTATCCCTTCACAATTTTAATTCTAAAGCTTCTCATAGTGATTTAGCAGTGCAGAAAGGGTCTAGTTAATGTATCTTTTCTGTTGGGTTCTTCTATAACTATTTTTAATAAAGATGATAAAACCCTCATCCTACTGGAAATCTGTATGAAAGAATGAAGTCGCATAACAACATTCAATATGCAGATGACACTCTAATTGTTTGAGATGTGGAGGAGAGTCAAGTTAAATACTTGAGAGCCATCCTTATACTTTTTGAAGCCATCTCTGGGCTCCACATCAACAGGAGGAAAAGCCATATTTTTCCAGTCAATGAGGTTCCAAACATTCAAATTTTGATAGACATATTGGAAGGTGCTATTGGTAACCTCCCTAACAGTTACTTGCTTATGCCATTGGGAGCCAAAAGCAAATCCATAAATATCTGGAATGGTGTACTAGAAAGATGTGAGAAGAAGATGACCAGATTGCTGATGTTCATACGATGTTGCTTCCTCGCAACAAGTATGACTTATTCAGGCTACAAATGGGTGTATGTGATTTTGAAGAACAGAGTGTTTAATTCTTCAAAAAATCAACCACGTGCACAGAATCATATCATGGTTCTGTTTTTTAGTATTAGTGGACTTCGGTTTTACTTGGTCAATTTCTTTATTTTACTAGTGGGCCACATTTCCCATTGTTTATCCCTTGTTTCTCCACTACGTGTTTGTTGCTATCTTTTAGCCTTAGCAATTCAGTTGTAAGCCTATAAAACAGTATTAGGTTTTCTTGTTTCCAGCAATTTGAATTAGGCAGTAAGAAGTTTTCCTTTCTCATAGTTTTGCCTATTGTTTTGACTGTTGTTTTTAACACAAAATTCGTGACAATTTAGAATCAAGCATCGAAATTCACATATTGAGCACCATAATTTAACTAAGATAAATAAAACAACAGCATACTCAGCGTAATCCCACAGGTAGGGTATACACAGCCCATCTTATCCTACTTCACAAAGGTAGAGAGGTTGTTTCTGAAAGTTCACTGACTAAGATAATGCATATCAAAGAACATACCGAAGAAAACAAAACATAACAAATATTAGAGGAAGCATTACATAGCCTTCAGGAAAAATGAACAGTAACAACAACGAAATAATGTGATAACCAAAGCACAAGAAACAATCAGCAATAATTATTACTGAAATCGCAAGACAAGAAATTGTTCGAGTACTGCTAAAGGAGGAACAAGTATGGGTCAACAAACAACCATCAAGCCTCTAATTCATGACTTCCATATCGTCCCATCCAAGGTCATTTCCGCGCAATATCCTATCAAATGACCTCTCTCAATACTTCTTCGGACTACCTCTACCTCTACTTACGCCCACCCGTGCAACCTCTCACACCTCTTTATTGGAGCTTCTGCGCATCTCCTCTTCACATGTCCAAATCATCTCAACCTCGCTTCCCTCACGAAAGTCACTCATATCTTGTCCTGAATATCTTCATTCATAATTTTATCACTCCTAGCATATCCACATCTCTACCTCAACATCCTCATTTCCGCAACCCTCATCTTCTGAACATGAGAGCTTTTAACTGATTAATACTCTGCCCCGTACAACATAGTCGGTCTAACCACCACTCTATAGAACTTACCTTAAGTTTAAGTAGTACCTTCTTATCACACACGACTCCGGAGGCAAGCTCTATTTTTTCCATTCTGCACCTATATGATGTGTGACATCATCATTGATTTCTCCACTACTATGGATAAACAAATCAAGATACTTGAAACTATCTCTCTTCGGGATGACTTGTATACCACACCTCACTTCCATGCTAGCATACTGTTTTACATCACTAAACTTGTACTCCAAGTATTCAGTATTGGTCCTGCGCAACTTGAACCCTTTAGACTTTGGAGTTTGTCTCCAAACCTCTAGCCTAGCATTAACTCCACTGTGAATCTCGTCAATCAATACTATGTCATCTACAAATAACATAGATCATGGCACCTCACCTTAGATATGACACATCAATTCATCCATCAACAAGGCAAATAGAAACGGACTAAAAAGTTGACCCCTTGTGCAATCTCAACACAACTGGAAAGTGCTCTGGGTCCTCAGTTGGGACTTGGCTCCATCACACATATCCATAATCTCCATAATGTATGCCATCAGTATGCCTCTAGCCTCCAAGCATCTCCATAAAACCTCCATTGAGACTTTGTCATATCCTTTTTAGGTCAATGAACACCATATATAAGTCCATCTTCCTTATAATGCTCCACTAATCTTCTCGAGATGGATAACTTTTGTAGTACTTTAACTAAAATAAATGTCAAACTGATTTATTTCAGGTGAAAAAATGAGGGTTAACATGAGACATCAGGATCACCAATTCCTAACTTGATGATAAAATTTGAAGTCCCCATCTAGATTTTAGAGTTTCTATCCTCAATTGTCAAATACATACTCTTTCACCAGTCATATCTCAAAAGATATACACAATAGCAACTAAAACGAATAAAGCCGCTAGGCAAAAACAGAAGAAGAACGCAATCATTCCAAATCATTAAGAGCAAAATTAGAATTCTGAGCTAAATATTCCCAATTCGGAATGCAATATACATCCCAATCTTAAATTTAAGAGCTAGACACTCGAAATATCAATTCTAGATGTCGCATTACAAGCTAATCAATAAATATATTTCATTCGCATAGTGGATTCAAAAGGCTTACAAGCGGAACCGGGAGAGAAATGGACAGTCTCTCGTTGACAAACACATTCCGGACATTGACGAAACGGCGAGCGAGCAGTTTGATAAAGACGTCGGGGCAGCCGGAGGCACCAATTCGTAAAGTGAGACGACTGAGGCGCTCGAGACGTAGCCAACGCTTGCAAACGAGTGCACAAGCGTCGCGGCTCGATTTTGATTCCAGATGCCGAAAAATATCGAGAATCAACTCTTCCGGCAAGATTTGATTGATCCAATCACGCCCTCTCATTGAATTTTTCTACTTCTTCTGGATCTATATGACCTTATAAATACACAATTCGCAAGCTGAATCTCGATTTCAGATACGTAAAAGAGAGGCAATGAAAGATTGATGAGTGAGGATATGGACGTGGTGTCAGGTGAGTCGGGTCGGTAGAATTTGCCCGTCAGTTCCCCATTTTATTCCCTACAAGTTTTGTCACCTCCAACAAATAGAATTTGGCGAAGAGACATTTCCCATTTTAGCCTTGGAAAATTTATACTTTTCTCAGATAACTATTGCAATACATACGGGTATCTTTGTAATTTAAGATATGGGGATTACTATAAGATGCGATCTCAGATCAACCGTAAAAAACAGTACCGAATTGTGCATGTTAAAGTACTTCTTAACACTCCCTCTGATATTTTTTGACTTGATAATAGTATTTAAAGAAAAAAAGAAGAGTTTTGAAATTATAAATTATTTCATTAAAAGTAGAAAAGATAATTTTAAGTTAAATTAATTATAATAAAGTAGCATTCTTTTTGGGACAGACTAAAACAAAAAAAGTGTCACGTGAAATGAAACGAAGGAAATACTACGTATTTGATTTACAAAATTAACCCCAAAAATAACAATATCAAATTGTGCCAATGAAATGACACGACACATTCCAGAAGAGATATCATGGTGCATAGTATTTATAGATGACATAACACTGATTGATTAGATGAGGCGGAGATGAACATGACAGTAGAAGTTTAGAGACAAACCTTAAAGTCTAAGAGGTCGTTTGGTGTGATGGATAAGAGAAATTAATCCTCAGATAATTTTTAAGTGGCCTTTAATTTTCTGTTTGATTGCAAAGGCTGGTATAACTTATCCCAAAATTAACAATTAGGGGTCGTTTGGTTTGAATACAAGTTGTAATGGGATAAGTTATGTCGGATTGGTTATGATGGATAAGTTATGCTGAGATTATTTCTTATTGAGTGTTTGGTTTGTTGTATTCAAAATAATTTGCATGGCATAAAATTTAAGAATAAGTTGTTTGTTTACAAAAATACCCTTCACTTTATTTAGTTTTTTATATTTTATTTGCAAGCTTTAGTTATTCAATATCCATTAATAAGCTTTAGTTATTCAATATCCATTCTTAAAATAAAACTTTCATCTTTTTTAGTTTAAATATATTTATGTGTGCATTTTCATGATGTCTGTATGTATTTAAAAATAAAAATAAATCTTATTTAATTTAAAAATAGAATTTCCATTTTAAGTTTGGTAAAGTAAAAAAAGGATTTATGAGAGATCAAAATATAAATAAAGATAAGAATTAGTCAAATAATTTTATAATTAAAAATTATATTATATTGTGTAATTTTTTAATAGAAAAAATATGAAGAATTATCATAAAAATAAAGAGTGAAAGTTGTGAATATTGTTATATATGGTATTAAAAATGTAAATATATATGAATTTGAAAAGTGAGGTATAAAAAGGATTTAAAGGGTTATTTTTGTCATTTACCTATTTTATCCCAGAATAAGTTATCTCGGGATTAGTATACCACCCAAGAGCAGGGGATAACTTATCCATCACTAATTATTAATACTGAAATAAGCTATCCAAACTTGTCAATCAAACAACAAATTAAGTGTCACTATAATTTAATTCCATCACTATATAGTGCTATCCTTCACACCAAACGACCCCTTAGTACTGGGATAAGTTATTCCTCCCTGAGGTGGAATACTAATCCCAGGATAACTTATCCTAAGATAAAAATGTAAAATAACAAAAATACCCCCTTAAACTCTCTTTTATACACCACATTTACATTCATGTAGATTTATATAATTTTTAAATACATTTATAATAACATTCATCGCTTTAATTAATTGTTGTTTTTATGATAATGTATTTTTCTATTAAGAAATTACATTTTATTAATACAATTTTTGTTTATGAATATATAATAAGTTGAATTTATTTGTCTAATTCTTATGTTTATTTATATTTTGATTTCTCTTAAAATGTTCACTCCACTACTAAATTACCTATTTTTAATTAAATAGTTTATTACTAACTTAAAAATTATATTTTATATATCAATTAAAATATAGATAACTTTAAAATGTAGATAATTTTAATAACAAAATTTCTTTTACTTTAATAAACTTAAAATGAAAGTTTTATTTTTAAGCGAAACAAGATGGGAGTTTTATTTTTAAGCTAAATAAGAGGAAAGTTTTCTATTTAAGTTAAATAAGATGGAAATTTTATTTAAAGCTAGATAAGATTAATGTTTTATTTTTAAATGAAATAAGATGAAAGTTTGATTTTAAAAACACGTGGCACAATCATGAAAATGCATAAATATATTTAAGTTAAATAAGATGAAAATTTTATTTTTAGGAATGAATAACTAGGACTGTTCACAGTTTTGGTTAAAACCAAAACCAAACCGAAAATTTAACCAAACCGAATAAAAAAACCGACATTCAGTTTGGTTTGGTTTGGTTTGGTTTTAAATTTGAATAACCGATAATATTTGGTTTGGTTATGATTATAGAAAAAAATAACCGAATAAATAACCGAACCAAACCGATAATTATATACTTAAAATTTATAATTATTTATATGTATAATATTAGTTTTTCATAAATAATTAAAGATATTTTATACGTTTTAATTATTAATTTAATATTAATATACTTATTTTTAAGGCTCAACAATCCAAACTCAACTCTCAAGCCCAATTATAAATTCTAATAAACACTAAACAGCGGTCCAAGTCCAACAATCCAAGCCCATTAGCCCAACTCTCAAGCCCAATTCTAAATCCTAAATTCTAAATCCTAAATTTTTAATAAACACTAAGCACTTGAGCAGCAGGCAGCAACATAAAGTAAAAGTTAAAACTTTAAAACCCTAGTATCTATTTTCCTTTTACATTTTTGTTTCTCTCACGTTGGTTTCTCACAAAGTCACAGACTCACAGTCATAGACTAACAGTGAAGGCTCAAGAGCAACCTCAACTCCTCAACCCCAAGTATAAGATTGTCAAATTTTGAGAAGGTTTGTAAGGAGTTTTTCAAATTTTAAATTGATTTTAAGTTGTTTTCTTTTTTTCCGAATGTTTAAGTTGTTTCATTTTCTGTTTTGAACCTCTGTGGGTCGTGAGGAAAAAAGAGCTTCATAAGAATTTGAAGAATGTAGAGAGAGAATATTTGAATTATCTTGGCTAGTCATAAACCGAATAACCAAATAACCGAATCAAACCGAACCAAACCGACAATAACCAAACCCGTGGTTATTATTTTACTTGATTTGGTTATGGTTTTAAACATTTAATAACCGATTAAATTGGTTTGGTTATGGTTTTAATCAATAATCGACCCAAACCGAACCATGAACACCCCTATGAATAACTAAAGCTTGCAAAGAAAACGTAAATAAAAAAGTTAAATAAGATGGAGGTATTTTCGTAAACAAAAACTTATTCTTAGAAATTATGCAATGAATATAACTTTGAATATGACTAACCAAACAAGCAATAAAACTACTATCGGCATAACTAATCTCATTATAACTTATCCCAACATAATTTGTATCCAAACCAAACGACCCCTAAGGTTTTTATGTTGTACAGGATAAAGGGAAATACTTGCATGTAAGTTCAATGACGAGATTCATAAATCGAATGTGGTCGTGAGGCTTGACACTCGGATCATCCCTATGAGAAAAAGTTTCAAGTACCTAGAGTTAGTAATCCAAGGTATATAGGGAAATTGACGAGGATATCGTACGTATTGAAGCGGAGTGGATGAAATGGAGGGTCACATCCAGTATTCTATGTGATAAGAATTTACTTTCAAAATTTAAAGTAATTAAGTTCTACAAAGTGGTAGTTAGACTGACTATATATGTTATCTACCGCGGAGTATTGCCAATCAAGAACTCCAATGTCTAGAAGATGAAAGTAGCAGAGATGAAAATGTTGAGATGAATGTGCAAACATACCAAGAGAAATAAGATTAGGAATGAAGATATTTATGACAAGGTGAGAGTGGCCCCTGTGGACAAGAAGTGTGAAGACGAGATGTGCAATGCTCCAATAAAGAAATGTGAAAGGTTGAATTTGAGGAAGGTAGACATAGGTCGAAGAAGCATTGGGATGAGGTAAATAGGCACGACATGTCATACTTCAACTCACTGAGGATATAATCCTTGATAGAAGGGTGTGGAGCAGTGGAGATCAAGAAATACGATCGAAGGTTAGTAAGTAGTCAACATATTTTTTTTCCATTCTAGAGTAATAATATTATTCTTTTATGATCTTTTTCGCGAATTTCTATTGTTATAATTTTTTTAGCAAAATTCATCTTATTATCTTGTTATTTCTATCACCTTTTTTATTTTCCTTGAAATGAGGATTTATAGAAGTCAATCTCTCTACCTTTTCAAAATAAGAATAAGATTCTCGTACACTTTATCCTCCTTAAATTTCACTCGCAGGATTACAAGGAATTTATTGTTGTTGAATTCTTCAGATCTATGGCATAACATGTTAAGACTTACTACAACAACAACAACAACATTTGGAAATAATATGCTTTTAAAAACATTTGGAAATAAGCAATAAAGTACCATCGTTTCGCTATTTATAAAGGAAAAGTCAGAAAGTTAAAAATAAAAATTGACATGTGTTTAGTGTGAACACTTAAACGGATCTTCTAGTTTTGCTAACTGAAATCATATATTATCATTTAACTTAATGAAATCTTCAACTCACTTGTTGAAGTTTATCCTCCTTTTCCTTGACATTCCTTAAGAAGGAAATGGGAAATTGTATAGACAGGAGCAATCAAGGCTGTCAAAGTTTACACCTGCCCACTGCCCTCTACTCTGGGGAAATTGAGGATTAGAAGTCCATTGAACAAGGATAATCAACATGTAAAATGCATACATACATCAAGAAGGAAATTATTCCCAAGGAATTTAAACTTTAACAAGGAAAAAGAACATCCTTACTCCAAAAAAATGGATGTCGCACTGTATTTGCTCAAACTCGGGAAACACAGAAGGATCCCCTTGTGTAATATATTTTTTTCCTGTGTAGAAAACATCCCTACTCCAAAAAAAAAAACTCTTTAAGTTGTTGGGTGGGGGTGGAGGGAGGGAAGAGAGAATAATCAGACATTTATTCCAGATTATATTTCAAGAAAGTACACCGTACATGCAAAGCTAGTTACAAATTACTACTATTACATTTATCAGTAGATAAACATTCAGTAGAAGCATTTTTTATATTTACATAACAAGCTTGATACAAGTTGAAGACACCAACATTAACAAAGAGAGATGACTACATATTAATCATTATATCACGATCAATAGAATTCGCGGTCAGGGAAGAACAATGGAGCCACAAGGGACCAAACATACAGTCCAGCAGTAACCCATTCTGTACATATGCGAACCCAAAGAGATGTCCAGCCGACATCAATTAGCTCTGAACTATCAGAACTGCTAGTCCACCCAGAAAGAAGCATTGCAGAATACATGCTAGCTAGAGCAAATATCAGATGGAAGAATGTGTAGGAGTAGCTCACAGGCCGTGCTTCTGGTGATCCTTGCCCAGATTCCAGCTCCTCAGAAGCAAGAAGGGATTTCTTCTCACCTATAAGAGAAGATTGGTACTCGTCAATATGCAGATGAAGAAAATCTACAGCAGGATATCAGCTGCATAACGGACAAGCCCATTGATGACTATTGCTCATGAAAGGACAGATACAACAGCTTGCGTGGGGTGGGATTTACCAATACACTTTCGCTTTACATTAGAGTTTTCATTTTTGATAGAAACAACTGGTGTCACTTATGATTCTGTAGGAGTCTATCTCTACAACTGATAACAATTTAACAATCTTAATTCACCTAGGCCTATATGCACACAGTCTATGAGAGGTATTACATGCTAGAAGATCAATTGTTAAGAAAGCATAAGCAATATTCCACCTAGGTGTTTGGACTAAATTCATAAGGATCTACCTTAAAAAGTGTTAAACTGAAGAAAGGATGGAGAATGCGATTTCACAAGGACTTTACACAGATTTCCTAAAAGTCACCACCACCTAGTTTAGTATATTGACAATAGGCAGATCATTCACAGGAGCCCATGTCAGAATGAAATCTTGAGAAAATGGGTTGACAAATCTTAAATCATTCACTGAGCAATGGAAGAAGAGCATCAAAAGGTTTTGGTACCTGATCTGGGAGAAGATGGTGGAGACATAAAAGTAGTAGCAGATCCAGCACGAAGAGCAGAATACAGGACTGAGAGAACAGTTGTAAGCATTCCAAGAACAAGGGTACTTGTTGTTACTGCCTTTGATTTGTTATGGAGCCCATTGCAGACATAATCCCGAGGCTCACTTGAAAGACCACTATAGCAAACATAAGCACAGTAAACAGATATCACAGAAGCTGGCAATAGGCTTCCATTTACCTGGACATAGTTAAAAGGAAAAAGATGAATTGCACAAGAATATAAAAGGCAAAATTTAGCTACCAAAATGATTTTTCTGAATGCATTGTAAAGGAGGTAACCTTAAGGGAGATGTTTGATGTATACATTGCATATACATATAAGTGCATGTAGTTAGCAAGAGATAATCGGCTTCACAATACATTATGTATATGAAGAATTTCAAAAGACTCATCGAGAGGTTGTCCTCCAGAGCAAGCCAGGGTAAAAGAAAGCACCAGCAGAGAGAGCATTTACCTTTGGGTGCAAAGCAATAACAGCAAATGCAAATGCAAGAATCATGGTCATAACAATGAAGAACACGTTCAGTCCACAGTCATGGCCAGAAGGATTGAACCACATAAACAAAATTCCTGAAAAAACAAATGTTGCTATGTAGCACACCACAGATACCACAAGTAGAGCGACATACCTGTAAAAGATATGTCTATTTAATAGACGAAACAAGGTCTGGGGATAAAATAATTACAAAAGATAAGAAATTGAACCAACCACTTCTGCTCATCTTTTGCAACCCATGAATCATTCCACGAGTGTGTAGCATCTAATAATATTATTACTTGGATTAACAAAAACAACCCTGCCCCAAATTTCGAAAGAAAACCTGCAAAGGCAGAAAAATAGACCATTCAGATAAAGTGAAAAAAAAAACCATACTTTTGACAGTTCAGTTACTGAACTAAAGAAATGACACAATACAAAAAGAAACAGTTTGAACTGAGAAGCTAGAGGAAAGTGTACTTATTGGAAGAAGTAAACTGGAGGAAAGTGAACTGTCAAAACATGCCAGTTCTTTTCCATAGTATATATTCTGTTCATCATGTACTTGCAACACAAAATTATGTTTTCTTGAGAAGTTATCTGATAATTTGAACGAAGATCCTTCTAAAGTTTGGTAGACCTGGGTGAATTGAAATCCTTAGTCTTCTGACTTCTGAATTTCAGTTGATGATTTCATGTAGGTGTAATGCCAACGAAAAGAAAAACAATCAAAATGTTGACTAGAAAATTAAATTCAGGAAGGCCCACAGGGCCTTGATCTAATGGTAAGAGCACAATGTTTTTTCTGTCAAGGAAACTGCTTGCTGTGCACATGATATGTAGGTTAGGCACATGTCATGGATTCGAACCCTACTGCAAATAAAAGCCTGATATTTAAGTGAAGAAGGATAAAGGGGCGGGCCTACTATCCATCGAGTTTTGAACCATGCGCCCCTGGGGGATTTCTCAGAAGAAACTTCAGGTTAGGGGCATAGAACTGACCATAAATTGTTATGACACCGTTCGGGAGGAAAAACATGAGGGCAACAAGCAACACCCAGATCACCAATTTAGCAACCCATCCACCGTGATGCCAGGAGTCACGTCTATCATTTTGATCCTTGATACCAATCATTATAAGTGCAAGCAGTCCAAAAAACAAGAAATTCCCCAAACTGACACGAAGAACAGCTTGTGTTTGAAACCATTCCTTCGATAAATTGTCTGAAGTGTTTATCCCTACAACCAACCAACATATGAACCAATTAGTAAGATACGCAAGTATTATTTTCATCGCTTTAGATAACAAGTAGCAAGAATAGTATGCGGAATTTAAACAGATATTTCACTTGGACTACCGGATTATCAGAGATAACACAGATTTAGAACCATAAAGAAATGTGAAAAACATTCTGAACTAAATGCCTCCATCAATTCTGTCCCATTTTCCGGGCAGAGAACTGCTATTTTTGACACATCCCTTGTTAGCCATATATATTTACAAGAAGAAGGAAAATTTACAGTTAACTCCTCTGTTCTTTATTTAGTTCTATAGTTTCTTAAAGATATCTCCCAACCAGCATTTTCAAACCTATAACAATACAAGTGAATTTGATAATGCACTCTCATTAAACAAATACATATAAATCAAAAGTACTTCTCCTATTAACTAATTTCTATTCCAATTTAGTTTATTCTTTGGAGTTTCAGTACTTCATCAAAAGTCATATCTGTTACCATCTACCGAATTCTGATTACATCATCACATTTACATTTTTTGCCCAAAGGAGTTTTGTAACAAATCATAAAACTAGAAGAAGCAGTGTGATTTGAAAAATGAAGAAGACAGTCAAAACTGGGGAAAAGCATAATCTCATCCCTTAAATCTGGATCTCATTCACGATAATCCTTAACAGTCCTCCAAATTTTCACAAGTGGTGAACATTTACTCTAGCCAAATGGCCTACTATATCTAATAGAAGAAATCATGTGCAAGTTACCTGCTCCATTACCAAACATTTACGAAAAAAAGGATCCAATCATTCTCTACTACTACTAGTAGATCAAGCCCTAATCGGGGGAAGGAGACACCCTAAGGAGTGTACTTGTCACTCTTCATTGCCAGAGCTGGCCTATTATTTATGCTCACATGGTTCTTCTACTGCATTATTGGATTCATCAGCAATAGGTTTTTATTTTCAAAGAAAAAGGAAAAAGGGAAAACTTGCAAAGAAGCAGCATGTCAAATCAATAATAATAAAAAAGATGGTGTTTGTACCATTTCCATCCCGGTGGTTATCATTGTTGGCTGAGGAAAAAGGAGAAGTGGAGGAGAGGGAGGAGTGGAGAAGTACTAGATACGAGGTTAGGATTCTTTTTTTCTTTTTGTCAAAAAGTTACATTAGGGAACTACCACGACGCAATTCGTACATTATTCTTTCATTAGACACACCCTACAGCCAGATTCCGTTGGATTGGACTAAGAGCCTGTTTGAATTGACTAGCTTTTAAGCGGTTTTGTAGTGTTAGGGTAAAATAAAAGTGATTTTAAGCTAAAATAACAAAAATAAGCCAAAATCCATAAGTTATAAGCCCATCCAAAAAGGCTCTAAATGTACCCCACTTTTCAAGACCTGGAGTAATATTAGTCTACCTTACATATGAAGGAACATTTTGAATGAAGTTATAAACTTATGGGTCAATTTTGGACTCTTTCTTGTGGCAACTGATAATATATATCATTAACATTTAACAATTACTATAATAGTTAGTGATGTTGACAAAACCAAGGAAAAAAAACTAATAAATAAATTCATTCTCTTTTCAGATTGATTTCTTCTTTTTTGAGCTTCACTACATCATCAAGGGAATTTTTTACCATTATCTTTAAACAATTGTTTGCAACATAGCGTTATCTTTTGCAACTTGAAGAAAACAGTAGCAGTGTCTATATAACCAAATTATGAAACTCAGAAGGCGTACTGTAATTTCAGAAAGTTGAGTTTTTTTTTGGGTAGTGCCAGGTAAGTCCGATATCAAAGGATGCATTGTGATGTTCTTGTGATTATGCTGAACTGGATGGAGCATCCGAGCCTGGTGTAATCTACTGAACAAGGAAAGAGAAGTACTATACTTGGGTAAGATTCTTGCTTTGAAAGATCTCAAGTATACTAGTATATTATTGAGTACCAATATCAGGTAGAACTTGGATGCACGCCAAAAAACTAATTCACAAATAAAAAAATATTGCAAGAAGAAATCAGCTAAAAGCAAAGCATTGAAAGGACCAGTAACCAAAGCAACCATGAAAACAACTTCGCCACCAAACAGTGTGGTATGCACCCAAAAAAGTTTGTAGTACATTCATAACCAGGTAAGGCATGAGAACTAATCAGTAAAGAGGAGTGATCATTTATGGTCTCTGGCAGAAAAGAAGCCTAGGAGATGAACAACATAGAGAGGAAAAGGCTTTGTAACCCATTGTCATTCTATCTAAAGCTTCTTGATGTCTTCTACTCCTATCCATGTCGAAGAAAGTTTGGTTATTATTCTGCCTACTGAATGGAAGTACAATCTAATGCAGTTCAAAGACTATTCAAACATGCTCATAATCTCCTAAAGAAGCTGCTAAACTGTATAAGTACTTCCTGAACCAGGATAATGTTTCATCATAGCATATTAACAATTTTCATCAATACGGTTCTGGCCTATATACAACTGAAGATGGAACTTAAAAGTGAAAGGACATAGCTTAACCTAATTGCAATTGGTCTGAAGTATAATACTTCACCCATTCTAACTTATATGCCAATTTCCCCCTTTTTGAAGTTCTATTGAGTCCCACATCAGCTCATTAGGGATGAGGGAGGTCTTTGGTATTGGGCAATCCTCACCTCATGATAGCTTTTAGGGTTGAGTTAGACCAAATATCCAGTTCTTTAATAAACTATTCAATTTGAACTTTGATGTGATATCTGTTTCCTATCATACTAACTTCTTAATTAATACTTTTAGTCGGATACATCATATGTAAAATGAAATAGAGAGAACAAGAATTTAACATCGTGCTTATGTACTATCAGCTGCGTTCCAATAGTAACTAAAATTTTGAAGGCGGAGAAATTGAAAAGTTCTCTGCCAGCCAAACTTGATATTCAAAATTCGAAACAAGCCATCAAAAAGGTAAATTAAAAACACAGAATTGAAAAGAAAAGTCAATTAAAAGCTATTGTGTGGAGAAGAAAAGTTATTAATAAGGAAGAGGATATTTACATGAGAAATTCTTGAGAAGAGGAGAAGCCACTTCTCTGAGAACCCAAGAGACGATCAAGGAAACACCAAATAGGCCACAATAAGCGAGTCTAGCTGAGCTCCTGGTGACACCTGAGGCTACCGATGTGCAGAGTCCGCATGTCAATGACGCGCAGCAAGATGCCAAGCACGACATCTCCAGAAACTACTGTTTGTTTCTTCAAATTGAAACTTCTCGACTTGCCCAAAGCTTCCTTGGGTGAAATGGATGAAAAATGTGAATGGGTGTTTCGGACTTCCTTTTAATTCTTAAATGGCCCTAGTCAAGTAATTGTGTGTGGTTTGGCCCAGTATCAATGCAGGTCACTTAATAGAGGGGTCGAAGTGCACAAATACCCCATTTTAGGACCCCCTATTTTAAGGCATAGCTCAATTTTAGATTATTTTTTTTTTTGGTAAGTTAAAGTCAATTTGAAATTAAAGATACGTAAATATTGTATAAGTGGCTGAAAATCTTTACTATCAATCAGTAGATTGAGAATTTGAAACACATCGAAGTATACATGATAACACTATTGTTCCTATCTAGAGTGAAGAGAGAAAATAAATTGTGTGTAATTGGTAATCTAGATTCCATGAATCATAAAATAACTCTACTCTTTCTCTTCAACAAATATAATAATTGTTTTGTAGTTCTCCAATAGAATCCAAAATTAATTTAAGATTTTTAAGAATTCAATCTTAATTTAACTTTGTTTGCTATTTTCTTTCGTGTGTCTTACTTCATTTTTCTCCTTATTTCAAACTAATTTCGTGTGCATAATTTATGGAATGTTATAAATTAACTTAGTTGACAATTTTATAAAGGAAGAAGAACAAGAGAATATGTATATAGAAAGTATTAATAGAGAGAATAGTAATATAGAGAGAGTAATAGTAATTCTCTTCTTTTATGTGTTTTGTATGTTTTTACATTGAAGTTTAAGGCTATATTTATAGCCATATTTACAAGTGGAGGAAAATATTAGTGGGCAATTTACCCACTTAAAAAGTAAATGGACTATCCACCATTTTAAGTGGACAACCATTTTACTTGGTTGATAATACTACCCCTTGGATGTCCACGAGAAATGTGTCTCGTTAAAACTTTATAAAAAATAAAATAATATACATTGTTATTTTGAACATCCATAGATGTTGTGCCTCGTTAAAACCTTATTAGGAAAAACCCAGTGGGAAAAAGCCTAATGAAGGAAAAAGAGTACACACATCTGATAATACGCCTTGAGTGCTGCCTCATTAAAAATCTTATCAGGAAAACTCAGTGGAACAAAACCTTGACTAAGGGAAAAAGAGTACAGCGCGTATTTTGCTCCCCCTGATGAAAATATCACTTAATATCTCGAAGACGACGCATTCCAATTTTGTATCTCATTTTCTCAAAGGTTGAAGTTGGCAATGCTTTGGTGAACATATCCGCCAAATTGTCACTTGAACGAATTTGTTGGACATCTATTTCACCCTTCTTTTGAAGATCATGAGTGAAAAAGAATTTTGGTGAAATATGTTTTGTTCTGTCTCCTTTGATGTATCCTCCCTTCAGTTGAGCTATACATGCAGCATTGTCTTCATACAATATTGTTGGAGCGTCTTTTGTCAAAGAAAGACCACATGTTTCTTGAATGTGTTGAGTTATTGATCTTAACCAAACACATTCTCGACTTGCTTCATGAATGGCTATTATCTCTGCATGATTTGAGGAAGTGGCAACCATAGTTTGCTTTGTTGAATGCCATGATATAGCTGTACCACCACATGTAAATAAATAGCCTGTTTGCGATCGACCTTTATGGGGATCAGATAAATATCCCGCATCTGCATAACCGATCAATTGTGACGTGAAATCATTTGAGTAAAACAATCTCATATCAATGGTACCTCGAAGGTATCTGAATATATGCTTAATTCCATTCCAGTGTCTGCGTGTTGGTGAAGAACTAAATCTTGCTAACAAGTTTATTGAGAAAGCTATATCTGGTCTAGAATTGTTGGCAAGATACATTAATGCACCAATTGCACTAAGGTATGGTATTTCAGCACCAATAAGTTCTTCATCATTTTCATAAGGCCGAAACGGATCTGTATTAATATCAAGAGATCTCACAACCATTGGAGTACTCAATGGGTGTGTTTTATCCACATAAAATCTCTTTAAAATATTTTCAGTATATGTTGACTGATGGACAAATATCCCATTTGTAAAATGTTCAATTTGTAGACCAAGACAAAATTTTGTCTTTCCAAGGTCTTTCATTTCAAACTCCCTTTTCAGACATTTTACTGCCTTTGAAAGTTCTTCTGAAGTTCCAATAATACTCAAATCATCAACATATACTGCTATTATGACAAATTCAGATCCAGACCTTCTCATAAAGACACAAGGGCAAATTGGATCATTTTTATATCCTTCTTTTAGCAAATATTCGCTAAGACGATTGTACCACATTGGCCCTGATTGTTTCAACCCGTACAAGGATTTCTGAAGTTTTCTTGAGCAATTTTCTCGAGAATCCTTGTACGCTTCAGGCACTTTGAACCCTTCGGGAATTTTCATAAAAATATCGTGGTCCAATGAGCCATATAAATAGGCAGTGACCATGTCCATTAACTGCATTTCAAGCTTTTCATGAACTACCAAATTCATTAGATACCTGAAAGTAATTGCATCCACCACAAGGGAATATGTTTCCATATAGTCAATGCCAGGTCTTTGCGAAAAACCTTGGGCTACAAGTCGTGCTTTATATCTTACGACTTCACCCTTTTCATTTCGTTTACGCACAAAAACTCATTTGTGCCCTACTGGCTTGACACCTTCAGGTGTTCGAACTATTGATCCGAAAACTTCACATTTTTCAAGTGAAGTTAACTCTGCTTGAATTGCATCCTTCCATCTTGGCCAATCATTTCTCTGTTTGCATTCATCGATAGATTTTGGTTCAAGATCCTTATCTTGTTGCATTATTTCAATGGCAACATTATAAGCAAAAATATTATCGACCACAATATCATTTCGGTTTCACCGTTTTCCTATCGAGACATAACTTATTGAGATTTCTTCATTCTCATTATTTTCAGGTACTTGGACCTCCTTGGTGGTATCACCATTTGTTGTGTCTCTAGGCTCTTCTTGAGCACTCGCCTCCAAATTATGATCATCTTGATCATTTATTCCTTTCCTTTTTCGAGGATTTTTATCTTTGGAACCAAATGGTCTTCCACGTTTTAAGCGTGGTCTAGACTCATTTGCCTGAACAAGTTATCCTACCGGGACATCAACTCGAACTTGAGCATTAGCAGCTGGGATATGCGATTTAGTAACCCGTGGAAGGTTAGTAAATGCATCCGGCAGTTGATTTGCAATATTCTGCAAATAAATCATCTTTTGAACTTCTTGCTCACATTGATTTGTTCGAGGATCTAAATGAGATAGTGACAATGAATTCTAATCTATCTCATTTTTCAACTGCTTATGTTCTCCCCCTAATGTTGGGTATACTGATTCATCAAAATGACAATCAGCGAATCTTGCCGTAAATAAATCTCCAGTCATAGGTTCCAGATATTTTATAATAGAAGGAGATTCATACCCAACATATATTCCCAACCTTCTTTGGGGACCCATCTTTATGCGGTGCGGTGGAGCAATTGGGACATATACTGCACACTCAAATATTCTAAGATGGAATATATTTGGCTCCCTTCCAAACGCCAACTGTAATGGGGAAAATTCATGATAATTTGTTGGCCTTATGCGCACAAGTGCTGCTGCATGCAAAATAGCATGCCCCCATACTGAAATAGGAAGTTTTGTCCTCATTAGCAATGGTCTAGCTTCTTTGCCCAAAAACTCTTTCATCGTCTTCGGTCAAAGAGGGACAGCTGTTGACACCCAATTTTGACCCTCAACAACGTAATTTTTACAAAAAATAATAATAATACAATAATAATAAAATATATATAAAATTAAATAATAATAATAATAAAAAAAAAATGAAATATACATATATGGTATCATCATTTTAAATTAATTTCTCTCTCTCTCTCTATATATATATATATATTTATAAAATAATTCTTGAATATAATATATTTTATTATTTATTCAAAAAAATTGTTTCAAAAGATTTTTATTTTTAAAATAAATAGCTCTGTTAATTAGTTGGATTTTAATTAATAGACTCATATTTCAAGTTAATTTATTTAAACTGAAGTTAATTATTTACTTTGTAAAAAATGAGAGGTTTGTTAATTAATTAATGCATACTCATATTATTTTAATTTTAGACTTCTTCAATTTTAATTAAATTAAAATAATTGGCTTTTATAAAACCATGCATATTTTCAAGTGTATTTTAAATAATTTGTTATCTTCATAACACATGCATTTTTTTTTGTTATATAGTCATTATCTCTTAGTAATATTTAAATTTGACATATAAAAAGAAAATTATTATTTTACCATAATTAATTATTTCGTAAATTAATAATTAGTTACAATGAGGTTAATCATTTTACTTTTGTTAAAATTAAGAAGATCGTAATTAATTCGTCTAATTTGATAACCAATTTCACTAATTAATTTTACGTTTTCATTACTTTTCCTAAATAACAAATAATTAATATTGAATTAACAATTTTTTTATTATTTTTATTTTTCCATTAATACTACAACACGCAAATAATATATATGCCATCTCCTCATCAAAAAATAAAAATAAATAAATAAATAAATAATAATAATAATAATAAATAAAGAAATTAAAAAATATATATATTATTTATTCATCCGAAAATAAAAATAATTAAAAATAAAATAATAATATTCTGCACACCTTTTTGTCCCTCTTTTAAATAATAATAAATAAATAAATAAATAATGTTAATCTTCCGTAAAATAATAATAATAATAATAATAAAAAAAAAAAAAAAAATTAATTTACTACCCATACCTATATTAATACTATATTAATAATGCCCATCACCCGTTGTCCCCTATTTAAAAAATAAATAAAAATAAATATTAAATAATAATAAAATATATAATTGTTTTCTTTTTATCCAAATAATTTTAAAAAATGAATATAATAATATATATATATATATATATATATATATATATATTTTCCGCCGCACTTTTGTACCATTTTAATATATATATATATATATATATTATATTCATCCGATTTTTTTTTATTTATTATTATTTTTTATTTATCTTTTTAATAAAAATTAAAACATTAATATTATTTTAATCCACGCGTGCCTCGCCCATCATTCTTTGTCCATTTTAATATATATTCACCCGAATTCCTATTTAAAAAATAAAAATATATGTATAAAAAATAAAAAATATGTATTCTTTCATCCGAAATTTTTTTTTAAAAAAATAAAAATAAAAATATATATATAATAAATAATTCATCCGATTTTTTTTAAAATAAAAAATATAAATAAAATATATATATACACATGCTTTGACCCCCTTCCCATATTCCTATACCATTTTATATTCTACGCTTGTCCCCTGCACATATACCCATATTAATATTATATCTCTTTTCTAAAATATATATATTCAAATCCGATTTTATTTTTAAAATAAATAATTAATGAAATAAAAATAAATAATATTAATTTATACCACGCGTCCCCATATATATATATATATATATATATATATATATATATATATATATATATATATATGTATATCCGCGCATGCCCTTCCCATCCCCCTTTTTCTTTTTTCCAGAAAACACTTTAAATTAACTAACCCATGCTTGTCCCCTCCACCCCCCTTTTCTTTTTTTTAGAAAATATTTTTTAAATTAACTAACCATTCTTGTCCCCTCCCATCTCCCCATACATATATATATTTAATGTACATTTTGTCTTCTTTAAAAAAAAGCATAACTAGTAATAAAATAAAAGAAATAAATATATATATATATATATATAAAAATAATTAATAATAATAATCGGCTATATATATAAAAGATATATATATATATATATATAATTTTAAATAACATTCATTATTATAATAATAATTTTACTCATCCAACATATATTCCACGCGTGTTTCCCTTTATATATCAAATAATACTATTTACCCATTATATATATATTCATCGGCCAACCTATTCAAAATAATAATATTATAATATTCATTCCGCATTATTTTAATATATTGCCCCATTCCGCATTATTTAAATATTCCACCCATTTCGTATTTATTATTATTTTCCGCCGTTCCGTATTATTTTAATAATCCGCCCATTCTGCATTATTTAAATATTCCGCCCATTTCGTATTAATTATTATTTTTCCGCCGTTCCGCATTATTTTATATTTTCGCCCACTCCACATTATTTTAATCATTCGTTTTACTTTTATTTTTATTTTAATTTCCATCTCCCTATAAATAGAGGGATTGGACAGAAGGAAAGGGGGGGGGGCTTACACTTACACGAAAAGGAGGAGAAAACAAAAACGCAGACAAAAAA
Organism: Solanum dulcamara; assembly: GCF_947179165.1. Lineage (NCBI taxonomy): Eukaryota > Viridiplantae > Streptophyta > Magnoliopsida > Solanales > Solanaceae > Solanum > Solanum dulcamara. The sequence goes on along the minus strand of NC_077244.1, from coordinate 61,834,022 downwards.
AAAATAAACTCTTACACTGATTTTGAATATTTCTTTCAAAGTATTTTTGAATTTGCACTTAGCTTTACTTTTAAAACGAGGGTAGATTCATGACCAAATCATCCCCGTTCACTGCCCTGCAACAGGTAATATTTACTTCATGTTCCTTTTTTTTTTCGTTGTCATTATGCTTAAATATTATCCTAAAAATGCTAGCCTCCTAATTTCGTCACTCTCTTTTTGTTTGCATGAACACTTCGGGAGCAAAAATGGAGTTTCAATGTAATCTTCATTCCCTCACATGGAGCCGATATCCTTATTATTATTTTTACTATTGTTATTACTATTATTATTGTCGTTATTATTATTATTTTTAATTATTATTGCTATTATTATTATTAGTATATTTTATTTTCTGTTATTACTATTATTATTATTATTATTATTATTTTCGCTATCAATATTATTAATAGAAGTAGTAGTATGTTTATTTTTCTGTTAGTATTACCATTATTATTATTATTATTATTATTATTATTATTATTTTCGTTATTCATATTAATATTATTATTTTCATTATTAATATTATTAATAGAAGCAGTAGTATGTTTATTTTTCTGTTATTATTATTATTATTATTATTATTATTATTATTATTTTTATTATTGTTATTATTGTTATTATTGTTATTGTTATTATTATTTTCGCTATTATTATTATTAGTAGTAGTAGTAGTATATATTCTTATTATTACCGTTTTTTTTTTATTATTATTAGTAGTATTTTATTTACTGTTAGCATTATTATTATTATTATTATTACTATTATTAATATTTTCGTAATTATTATTATCATTATTATTAGTACATTTTGTTTACTGCTATTATTATTAATATTACTATTATTATTATTGTGTTATTATTAGTATTGTTATTTTCGTTATTAATATTATTAGTAGTTATAATTGTACTTTTATTTTTTACTGTTAGTATTATTATTATTATTATTTTCGTTATTATTATTATCATCATTATTATTAGTATATTTTATTATCATTAGTATTATTATTATTATTATTAGTAGTAGTATATATATTTTTATTTTACTATTTTTATTATTAATATTATTAGTATATTTTATTTCTGTTAGTATTGTTATTATTATATTTTATTATTATTATTATTATTATCATTGTTATTTTTATGTCTATTATTATTATTATTGTTATTATTATTATGGTATTATTGTTATAATCATTATTATTATTTTTATTATTACTATTATTATTATCGTTATTATTATTATCATCATTATCGTATTTATTATTATTGTTGTTGTTATTTACTGTTATTATTATTATTATTATTTATCATATTATATTTATTATTTATCATATTATTATTATTATTTATCATATTATTATTATTATATATTTTTTTTACTACCGTTATTATTATTATTATACTTTATTATTATTATTATTATCATTATTATTATTATTATGGCTATTATTATTGTTATTGTTATTGTTGCATTATTGTTATTATGATTGTTGTTATTATTATTACTATCATTAGTATTATTATTACTATTATTATTATTACTATTATTACTATTACTACTATTATTAGTATTATTATTATTATCATTACATGTTAAATTTGCTTTTATAATGTGAATATGTTCTCACTAATGCTATAGCTAACATTATATAGATATTTAGATTTGTGAACTTTTAATTAAAATGAGTCATCATAATAAAAGAAACCTATATTTTTATTTAAGGCTAAATTATTAGTAAAAAATACCGCATTTAAACACGCACTTATTTCATGCAATAAGCAATATTTGCCTAATAATTTCAAGTTCAAAAATCTTTTTCCATGTAATTACTAAGCTTCATTTTCAAAACTTTTGAACAACTTTTTATAGTTTTAATCTAAACCTAAATTTGGCCGGTAATCGTTTTTAACGAATCTTGAAGGATGCCTAACCCCTTCCCTTTAGAATAACTAGAACCCTTATCTAGAATCTCATAAGCTAAGTAGACCACTAATCGGAGATCATTTTTAGCATTTAATAAGTTAATTATTTAGGTATCCTAATTTACCTTAAAAATAATTAGGTGGCGACTCCTTAAAATTAAATAATTTAGGAATCATCAATATGTTGTACACCATTTGACCTCGAGTTAAAATGGGGTATAACAGCTTGGCGACTCCGCTGGGGATTAAAGGTCTAAACCACAACTGACTTAGGTTAATAATTTATTTATTTATTTATTTTATTTAAATTGCTTAATCTGTGTTTATCCTGCTCATGTGATATAATTTATTTATTTGTTATTGTTTTATATAAATTGTTTATTTGTTATTGCTTTATATAAATTGTCATTTCGTTCATACTTCCTTCAGTTCTGGAAAATTGACACGATCACACGTACACGTGAGGTGTGTTTTGCGCACTCACAAATTTTTCTTCAAAATCCAAATTTAGGAGAGTTGGCATATGCGCGGGGTGTCCGGATTTTTTTTCCGTGTGGCCGCGTAGCTTTCTCACTCGAGTTGTCCACTCGGGAACCTTGTGTCTAGTAAACCCATTCTTAATTCAACCAGAATAGAGCTAAACCAACACATTTTTAGGACATGCATCATTTATCATAGGAGGCTTAATATCCTTAAGTCCATTAGTCAACTTTATCCTAATGTCCGAGTGGGTTCACGACCCCAAGTAATTTTATCATTTGTATGTGCATTATTTGAAAAATAGTTGTGCCAGAATATGGACCATTTATCTAAATTAATTAAACCTTAAGAGGGAGGGTATTACTAATCCTTTTGTGATGCAGATAGCTATGAAGATCACAAGCTTTTATCTTGTGGAGATTGAACCATGAACATGTAAATGGAATGAAGATTTTTAGATGCGATGGAGAATTTTATTATTATTGTTGGCATGTAATAAAGCTTAATTCTATTTTTTGTATTTAATTTTGGGGATAGATTTGTTTAATTAATTAAAGAGCAATGGAATGACATATTATGGTACATTTATTTTTCAAATACGCGTTAGACCTACCTCTGGCATAAAGAGGTCACCTATATTAGGACGCATTATACTTGTGTTATGTGCTTTATAAATTTTTGCATGCTTGCTTTCTATGTGACTTATATGAATTTTTTTTTTCAACATTAATTTAATTGATTATTACTAACATTATCTTTGTTTTTTTTACAGAAGAGAAAATTATTTTTCTATCTCTTTATTTGATTACCTATTATAAATTTTATGTCATGTTTATAATTATTATTATTATTTTCACGTTTGCCGCATGTTTAACGAGTCTAGAGCATCGTTTAAGATCATAATTATTTTAAACTCGTGCGAACTCTTAGCGTCCTCAATTAAGATTTTCTTCCTTTAATTTTAATTTGTCATTATCTTAAAATTACTTCCTTTGACCCTTTCAATGCCTGTCCTCAACTTGCTTTTAAATTATTTTTCCTTAGTCTTTTGAAATGGGCTTAATTGTTCATCATTAGGTGTGATATGTTTGCACATCGATTCACTACTAATTTTTCTAGTCTCGTGCCAAATTTTACCTTTCTAGATTATTATGGATATAATTTTATTTTTAACAACAAAATATTTTTTTTAGTTCCATACTTCGTACAAATAATTTAGCACTTAATCTACGTCATGGAGGTTTTGCATTCTTGCAACTTATTAGTGATCTTCACGCCATTTGTTGCTTCACTAGCTTAATTCAAATACTTGTGTTTTTCTTCTAATGGGTTTTCAAGATTTTTTTTATGCACCTGCTAATTCCAAGTTTTGGCATGCAAGTCGAGTAGAATATCATAGGTCTACAATTGACATTGTTTCCATCCTCGATAATTTTAATACGCCCGTACTAAAATAGATTTATTTTTTTTCGCAATCCTTCAATTTAGCAAGTCCAATCCTTGTGCGCTTGATTGACATATTTTCTATTAAAACCTCCCTTATTAGCTGTTAATCACACTCTTAATTGCTCTATTCTTGACCTGCTGCATACTTTCTCTTTGTTTACCCAAATATTTCATTTTATTTGACATAAGTCAACCTTTCTCGTAACTTCGTTCTAAACTTAGATCATTTTCTCTAGTCTAGAGCTCTTATTCAACGAAATCATGATTTTTTTTTACTTTATCTTCATTTGTTTATTCTAATGCGCTAACACTTTATTTCGTTTCTAAAATTTTATTTTATTTTTGTCTATCATTGAATATTGTTTTGGCTGCAAATCTGCATTAAGGAAAAATATAATGACAGAAGAATTGAAAGCATTCAACAACAATATGGGATTAGTGTAAGCACAAAATGATGATAACGAGAAGAATGTGATTCGAAGAAATGTATTAGTCAATCTGACAAATACCTTTAGCCTTCTTCCTACCACCACTAAGGCTTCCGGCTCAACTCAAAATATTTGTTTAACCATGCCTTCTCTCTCATCTTCTACCTACTCTTTTCTATCCTTTCTAGGCTTTTAATGAACTACGTGTGACCTGATTCCCATTGGTAGCGGGATATGTAGGCGCCCATGTTGGGTTCGATCTAGATAAAATAAAAAATTCACTTTCCCCAAAAGCAAAACTGGGACAGCTTTGCAGAGGACCTATAATCCTTCGAAAATACAAAGGTTATGATTACGAGCCATATTCACGCCATAATTGCTTCAAAGCCATAGCAACAAGAAATGCAGATTCAAAGCCAAAACTTCGTAGTTCAATGCAAGACAACCATTTTATTTTATACTAACAAATTTTCTTTGAATAATGCAAAGGCTATTTTTTATTTATTCTTGAATGACAGCACCATGAGGCCCAACATCAAACCAGAATTCGCAAGATTCAAATGGTGCAATATCATCAAGAATGAAATATGAAATTCACAATTTTCTTTGAGCATATGAATCTCTTGGAAATCAATGTCACCAAGGTGGAAGGTTCCTAAATTATGAGCAGCACATTAGGAATTTTCGTTAATGCTACACTGCACTGTTAATGTTTGCTAATACAAGAGGCATTATACGTGGGATAATTGCTACTACAAGGCATTGCATCAAGCTTGCAAATACTATATTATGAATTTTGCTTTCATGAAGACAGTACACCGAGCTCTGCACTGCATTTTGAATATTAAGTACTGCAAAGACATTGCAACATGCTTTCCATATTAGATTATCAATGTTTTATACTACAAACAAATTGCACCAATCTCAATGCATTGCACCAAAATTCATATTTATAAGTTTGCACCATATATTGGGTTAGTCCACCCTAAAATGGGACATATCGAGTTCGTCCACCCTAAAATAGGATATGGGTTTATCCACCCTCTAATAGGATATGGGTTCATCCACCATAAAATAGGATATGAGTTCATCCACCCTCTAATAGGATACAACATATATTGCAACACATTTCATAGGCACCCACCTTTTAATACGGGTATTGCAGCACATTTCATAGGCACCCACCTTCTAATGCGGGCATTGCAGCACATTTCATAGGCACCCACCTTCTAATACGGGTATTGCAGCACATTTCATAGGCACCCACCTTCTAATGCGGGTATTGCAACACATTTAATAGGCACCCATCTTCTAATGCGGGTATTGCAGTACATTTCATAGGCACCCACCTTCTAATGCGGGTATTGCAGCACTTTTCATAGGCACCCACCTTCTAATGCGGGTATTGCAGCACTTTTTATAGGCACCCACCTTCTAATGCGGGTATTGCACTACATTTTATAGGCACTCACCTTTCTAATACGGGTATTGCATTATATTCCATAGGTGCTCACCTTTCTAATGCGGGTATTGCAGTGCATAATATCTTGAAATTTCTTCAAATGCATGCCCAAATGCTTTTCTAATATATTTAAATGCACTGCATAAATGCTTTCAATTATTATCAAATGCACTGCATAAATGCTTTCAATTATTATCAAATGCACTGCATAAATACTTTCAATTATTATCAAATGCACTACACTAATATTTTCCAATATATTCAAATGCACTGCACTAATGCTTTCTAATATATTTAAATACACTGCACTAATACTTCCTGATATATTCAAATGCACTGCACAAATGCTTTCTAATGCACTGCACAAATGCTTTCTAATGCACTGCACAAATGCTTTCTAATGCACTGCACAAATGCTTTCAATTATTATCAAATGCACTGCACAAATGCTTTCAAATATTATCAAATGCACTGCACAAATGCTTTCAATGCTTTCTAATGCACTCCACAAATGCTTTCAATTATTATCAAATGCACTGCACAAATGCTTTCAATTATTATCTAATGCACTGCACAAATACTTTTAATTATTATCAAACGCACCGCACAAATGCTTTTAAATATTATCAAATGCACTGCTCAAATGCTTTCGATATATTCAAACGTGCTGCACAAATGCTTCTTATATATTCAAATGCACCGCACTAATGCTTTCTTATATATTCAAACGCACTGCACAAATACTCTCAAATATTATCAAATGCACTGCATAAATACTCTCAAATATTATCGAATACACTGCACAAATGTTTTCAAACATTATCGAATGCACTGCACAAATGCTTTCGATATATTCAAACGTGATGCACAAATGCTTCTTATATATTCAAATGCACCGCACTAATGCTTTCTTATATATTCAAACGCACTGCACAAATACTCTCAAATATTATCAAATGCACTGCACAAATACTCTCAAATATTATCGAATACACTGCACAAATGCTTTCAAACATTATCAAATGCACTGCACAAATGCTTTCGATATATTCAAACGTGCTGCACAAATGCTTCTTATATATTCAAATGCACCGCACTAATGCTTTCTTATATATTCAAACGCACTGCACAAATACTCTCAAATGCACTGCACTAATGCTTTTCGATATATTCAAATGCTTTATTGCGCTCCAAGTGGCTCTCAATTGTTTTTTTTACTGCTTTGCACAAATGCTTTAAATACAATTGCATAAAACGCTTGCAAAAGTTGCAATATTTGCAAAGACGTCATTTTCATTAATCATTGACTTGAGAAGTTGCAATCTTCATAAATTATTTGGGTTAAAGCCTTATTTCATTAATCATTGCTGAAAGGCATCATTCTCATGAGTCATCGGCTAACCCTATTTTTATAGGCTTTATTTAATCATTACGGTTTGCAAGGCCGCATTATATATACTCGTACCCTAGAGGTGTCATTCCCATAAGCTTATTGCACATTGATTTATATTTAATATTTACTAATTGTCTTATCAAGTTTAAATTTTGCAGAAATCGCAGCATAACGTGGAATTATTTCTAAGCAGTGAACGGGGGATGCTTGTTGGAAAGTCAAACTCACCAACAATGGTCATGAATCTACTCTCGAACTCTACTCAACCTACTTCCATAATTCAAGTTTTAAAATCCAGTCTCGCCATTATTCGTTATTGGGACGATTTCTTTGGGGTTAGGCTTTACTTCGTTCTTTCCAATATTCTCGCCCCTTGTCGAGTTCAGGTTTTTAATTCCACTTTATCTCTTTATATTGTCAATACGCTCACTTTTGCTTCGCTTCATTTTTCATAAACTTCATTTCAACATTGATGGCTGGGACAAAATTGGCTATTATGTCAACTTCTTTGCCCAAAAACTCTTTCATCGTCTTCGGTCAAAGAGGGACAGCTGTTGACACCCAATTTTGACCCTCAACAACGTAATTTTTATAAAAAATAATAATAATACAATAATAATAAAATATATATAAAATTAAATAATAATAATAATAAAAAAAAAAAAACGAAATATACATATATGGTATCATCATTTTAAATTAATTTCTCTCTCTCACTCTATATATATATATTTATAAAATAATTCTTGAATATAATATATTTTATTATTTATTCAAAAAAATTGTTTCAAAAGATTTTTATTTTTAAAATAAATAGCTCTGTTAATTAGTTGGATTTTAATTAATAGACTCATATTTCAAGTTAATTTATTTAAACTGAAGTTAATTATTTACTTTGTAAAAAATGAGAGGTTTGTTAATTAATTAATGCATACTCATATTATTTTAATTTTAGACTTCTTCAATTTTAATTAAATTAAAATAATTGGCTTTTATAAAACCATGCATATTTTCAAGTGTATTTTAAATAATTTGTTATCTTCATAACACATGCATTTTTTTTTGTTATATAGTCATTATCTCTTAGTAATATTTAAATTTGACATATAAAAAGAAAATTATTATTTTACCATAATTAATTATTTCGTAAATTAATAATTAGTTACAATGAGGTTAATCATTTTACTTTTGTTAAAATTAAGAAGATCGTAATTAATTCGTCTAATTTGATAACCAATTTCACTAATTAATTTTACGTTTTCATTACTTTTCCTAAATAACAAATAATTAATATTGAATTAACAATTTTTTTATTATTTTTATTTTTCCATTAATACTACAACACGCAAATAATATATATGCCATCTCCTCATCAAAAAATAAAAATAAATAAATAAATAAATAATAATAATAATAATAAATAAAGAAATTAAAAAATATATATATTATTTATTCATCCGAAAATAAAAATAATTAAAAATAAAATAATAATATTCTGCACACCTTTTTGTCCCTCTTTTAAATAATAATAAATAAATAAATAAATAATGTTAATCTTCCGTAAAATAATAATAATAATAATAATAAAAAAAAAAAAAAAAATTAATTTACTACCCATACCTATATTAATACTATATTAATAATGCCCATCACCCGTTGTCCCCTATTTAAAAAATAAATAAAAATAAATATTAAATAATAATAAAATATATAATTGTTTTCTTTTTATCCAAATAATTTTAAAAAATGAATATAATAATATATATATATATATATTATATTCATCCGATTTTTTTTTATTATTATTATTTTTTATTTATCTTTTTAATAAAAATTAAAACATTAATATTATTTTAATCCACGCGTGCCCCGTCCATCATTCTTTTTCCATTTTAATATATATTCACCCGAATTCCTATTTAAAAAATAAAAAAATATGTATAAAAAATAAAAAATATGTATTCTTTCATCCGAAATTTTTTTTTTAAAAAATAAAAATAAAAATATATATATAATAAATAATTCATCCGATTTTTTTTTAAAATAAAAAATATAAATAAAATATATATATACACATGCTTTGTCCCCCTTCCCAATCCCTATACCATTTTATATTCTACGCTTGTCCCCTGCACATATACCCATATTAATATTATATCTCTTTTCTAAAATATATATATTCAAATCCGATTTTATTTTTAAAATAAATAATTAATGAAATAAAAATAAATAATATTAATTTATACCACGCGTCCCCATATATATATATATATATATATATGTATATCCGCGCATGCCCTTTCCATCCCCCTTTTTCTTTTTTCCAGAAAACACTTTAAATTAACTAACCTATGCTTGTCCCCTCCACCCCACTTTTCTTTTTTTTCCAGAAAATATTTTTTAAATTAACTAACCATTCTTGTCCCCTCCCATCTCCCCATACATATATATATTTAATGTACATTTTGTCTTCTTTAAAAAAAAGCATAACTAGTAATAAAATAAAAGAAATAAATATATATATATATATAAATAATTAATAATAATAATCGGCTATATATATAAAAGATATACATATATATAGACATATATTCCATGTATATATATATATATATATATATATATATATAATTTTAAATAACATTCATTATTATAATAATAATTTTACTCATCCAACATATATTCCACGCGTGTTTCCCTTTATATACCAAATAATACTATTTACCCATTATATATATATTCATCGGCCAACCTATTCAAAATAATAATATTATAATATTCATTCCGCATTATTTTAATATATTGCCCCATTCCGCATTATTTAAATATTCCACCCATTTCGTATTTATTATTATTTTCCGCCGTTCCGTATTATTTTAATAATCCGCCCATTCCGCATTATTTAAATATTCCGCCCATTTCGTATTAATTATTATTTTTCCGCCGTTCCGCATTATTTTATATTTTCGCCCACTCCGCATTATTTTAATCATTCATTTTACTTTTATTTTTATTTTAATTTCCATCTCCCTATAAATAGAGGGATTGGACAGAAGGAAAGGGGGGGGGGTTACACTTACACGAAAAGGAGGAGAAAAAAAAAACGCAGACAAAAAAAAAATAAACTCTTACACTGATTTTGAATATTTCTTTCAAAGTATTTTTGAATTTGCACTTAGCTTTACTTTTAAAACGAGGGTAGATTCATGACCAAATCATCCCCGTTCACTGCCCTGCAACAGGTAATATTTACTTCATGTTCCTTTTTTTTTTTTCGTTGTCATTATGCTTAAATATTATCCTAAAAATGCTAGCCTCCTAATTTCGTCACTCTCTTTTTGTTTGCATGAACACTTCGGGAGCAAAAATGGAGTTTCAATGTAATCTTCATTCCCTCACATGGAGCCGATATCCTTATTATTATTTTTACTATTGTTATTACTATTATTATTATTGTCGTTATTATTATTATTTTTAATTATTATTGCTATTATTATTATTAGTATATTTTATTTTCTGTTATTACTATTATTATTATTATTATTATTATTATTATTATTTTCGCTATCAATATTATTAATAGAAGTAGTAGTATGTTTATTTTTCTGTTAGTATTACCATTATTATTATTATTATTATTATTATTTTCGTTATTCATATTAATATTATTATTTTCATTATTAATATTATTAATAGAAGCAGTAGTATGTTTATTTTTCTGTTATTATTATTATTATTATTATTATTATTATTATTATTATTATTATTATTGTTATTATTGTTATTGTTATTGTTGCATTATTGTTATTATGATTCTTGTTATTATTATTACTATCATTAGTATTATTATTACTATTATTATTATTACTATTATTACTATTACTACTATTATTAGTATTATTATTATTATCATTACATGTTAAATTTGCTTTTATAATGTGAATATGTTCTCACTAATGCTATAGCTAACATTATATAGATATTTAGATTTGTGAACTTTTAATTAAAATGAGTCATCATAATAAAAGAAACCTATATTTTTATTTAAGGCTAAATTATTAGTAAAAAATACCGCATTTAAACACGCACTTATTTCATGCAATAAGCAATATTTGCCTAATAATTTCAAGTTCAAACATCTTTTTCCATGTAATTACTAAGCTTCATTTTCAAAACTTTTGAACAACTTTTTATAGTTTTAATCTAAACCTAAGTTTGGCCGGTAATCGTTTTTAACGAATCTTGAAGGATGCCTAACCCCTTCTCTTTAGGATAACTAGAACCCTTATCTAGAATCTCATAAGCTAAGTAGACCACTAATCGGAGATCATTTTTAGCATTAAATAAGTTAATTATTTAGGTATCCTAATTTACCTTAAAAATAATTAGGTGGCGACTCCTTAAAATTAAATAATTTAGGAATCATCAATATGTTGTACACCGTTTGACCTCGAGTTAAAATGGGGTATAACAGCTTGGCGACTCCGCTGGGGATTAAAGGTCTAAACCACAACTGACTTAGGTTAATAATTTATTTATTTATTTATTTTATTTAAATTGCTTAATCTGTGTTTATCCTGCTCATGTGATATAATTTATTTATTTGTTATTGTTTTATATAAATTGTTTATTTGTTATTGCTTTATATAAATTGTTTATTTGTTATTGCTTTATATAAATTGTCATTTCGTTCATACTTCCTCCAGTTCTGGAAAATTGACACGATCACACGTACACGTGAGGTGTGTTTTGCGCACTCACAAATTTTTCTTCAAAATCCAAATTTAGGAGAGTTGGCATATGCGCGGGGTGTCCGGATTTTTTTTCCGTGTGGCCGCGTAGCTTTCTCACTCGAGTTGTCCACTCGGGAACCTTGTGTCTAGTAAACCCATTCTTAATTCAACCAGAATAGAGCTAAACCAACACATTTTTAGGACATGCATCATTTATCATAGGAGGCTTAATATCCTTAAGTCCATTAGTCAACTTTATCCTAATGTCCGAGTGGGTTCACGACCCCAAGTAATTTTATCATTTGTATGTGCATTATTTGAAAAATAGTTGTGCCAGAATATGGACCATTTATCTAAATTAATTAAACCTTAAGAGGGAGGGTATTACTAATCCTTTTGTGATGCAGATAGCTATGAAGATCACAAGCTTTTATCTTGTGGAGATTGAACCATGAACATGTAAATGGAATGAAGATTTTTAGATGCGATGGAGAATTTTATTATTATGGACCAGAATATGGACCATTTATCTAAATTAATTAAACCTTAAGAGGGAGGGTATTCATGTTCCTTTTTTTTTTCGTTGTCATTATGCTTAAATATTATCCTAAAAATGCTAGCCTCCTAATTTCGTCACTCTCTTTTTGTTTGCATGAACACTTCGGGAGCAAAAATGGAGTTTCAATGTAATCTTCATTCCCTCACATGGAGCCGATATCCTTATTATTATTTTTACTATTGTTATTACTATTATTATTATTATCGTTATTATTATTATTTTTAATTATTATTGCTATTATTATTATTAGTATATTTTATTTTCTGTTATTACTATTATTATTATTATTATTATTATTATTTTCGCTATCAATATTATTAATAGAAGTAGTAGTATGTTTATTTTTCTGTTAGTATTACCATTATTATTATTATTATTATTATTATTATTATTATTATTTTCGTTATTCATATTAATATTATTATTTTCATTATTAATATTATTAATAGAAGCAGTAGTATGCTTATTAGGAAAAACCCAGTGGGAAATAGCCTAATGAATGAAAAAGAGTACACACATCTGATAATATGCCTTGAGTGTTGCCTCATTAAAAATCTTACCAGGAAAACTCAGTGGGACAAAATCTTGGTTAAGGGAAAAAGAGTGCAACACATATTTTACTCCCCCTGATGAAAATTCATTTGATATTTTGGAAACGACGCATTCCAATATTATACCTTAGCTTCTCAAAAGTTGATGTTGGTAATGCCTTTGTGAATAAATCTGCAAGATTATTACTCAAACGAACTTGTTGTACATCAATATCACCATTCTTCTAGAGATTATGCGTGAAGAATAATTTTGGTAAAATATGTTTCGTTTTATCTCCCTTTATGAAGCCACCTTTCAATTGAGCTATGTACGCAGCATTGTCTTCAAATATCACTGTGGGTACTTTGACATCATTTTTCAGGCCGCATCTTTTTTTGAAGAACTGTGTCATCGATCTCAACCATACTCATTCTCTACGTGCTTCATGAATTGCTATTATTTCAGCATGATTTGAAGAAGTAGCAACAATAGTCTGCTTCGTAGATTGTCATGATACAACAGTTCCTCCGTATGTAAATAGATAGTCTGCTTGATATCAAACTTTATATGGGTCTGATAAATAACATGCATCTGCATAACCAATAAGGTTTGCACAACCTTTGTTAGTATAAAACAAACTCATATTAATGGTATCCTTTCGGTATCGCAAAATATGTTTGATATCGTTCTAATGTTTCCGCATTGAGGATGAACTATACCTTGCCAGTAAATTAACAGAGAATGTTATATCAGGTCTGGTTGCGTTAGCAAGATACATGAGTGCACCAATAACACTGAGATATGGTACTTCAAGACCAAGAAGTTCTTCATCCTCTTCTGGAGGTCGAAATGGATCTTTTTCCACTTTAAGTAATCGAACAACCATTGGAGTACTTAATGGATGTGCTTTGTCCATATAAAACTGTTTTAAGATTTTCTCAGTGTAGGCAAATTGGTGGATAAAGACCCCGTCTGCTAAATGTTCAATTTGTAGACCTTGATAAAGTTTTGTCTTTCCAAGGTCTTTCATCTCAAATTCTTTCTTTAGATATTCAATCGCTTTTTGGACCTCTTCAGAGGTTCCAAAAAGATTTATGTCTTCAATATAAATAGCAAGTATAACAAACTCTAATTTCGTTTTCTTAATAAAAACACATGGACAAATGACATTATTTATATAACCTTCATTTATCAAGTACTCACTAAGGCGATTATACCACATATGCCCTAATTGTTTCAGTCTATATAATGATTTTTGCAATTTGATTGAGTACATCTCCCGAGACTTAGTATATGCTTCAGACAATTTTAATCCTTCTGAGATTTTCATGTAAATTTCATTATCAAGTGAACCATAAAGATAAGCTGTAACTACATCCATTAGATATATTTTAAGATTTTTATGCACAGCTAGACTGATGAGATATCAAAAAGTTATTCCATCCATAACAGGTGAATATGTTTTCTTCATAGTTAACCCCGAGTCTTTAAGAGAATCCTTGTGCAACAAGGCGTGCCTTATATCTTACAATTTCATTTATCTCATTTTGTTTTCGCACAAAAACCCATTTATAGCCAACTGGTCTTACACCTTCAGAGGTTTGGACTACAGGTTCAAAAACCTTATGTTTAGCAAGTAAATCTAATTCTGATTGAATTACCTTTTGCCATTCTGGCCAATCACATATACATCGATATTTTTTGACGGATTTAGGCTCAAGACTCTCACTATCTTGCATGAGGTTAAGTGCAACATTATATGCAAAAACATTATCAATCATAATTTTTGATCGATCTAAATTTATCTCATCACCGGTGAACTTATTGAAAGTTTTTCATTCACTTAAGTGTCGAGTTCACTGATTTCTTCAGAAATATCAGGATTACTCAAATTTTAACCTTCTTCAGAAGGTTCTTTTGTAGTATCATTTTTATTATTTTTCACGCTTCTCTTTCTAGGATTTAATGGTCTTCCATGCTTTCGGCGTGTTTGGGATTCAGAAGCTATGATACTAGTAGATGGTCCTATTGGGACATCAATCCGAATAGGCACATTCACCATATGGATATGTGACTTAGTTATTCGTTTCAAATCAGTAAATGCATTTAGTATTTGATTTGCTATTTTCTGTAAGTGGATGATCTTCTGGACCTCCTGCTCACATATGCAGGTACGTGGATAAAAATGAGATAGTGATGAAAATTTTCATGCAGTTTCTCTTTTGGATTCCTTTTTCTCTCCCCCTAATTGCGGAAAAGTTATTTCATCAACCGATAATCTGCAAATCGAGCAGTAAATAAGTCTCCTATCAACGGTTCAAGGTAGCGAATTATGGAGGGTGAGTCAAACCCAACAATTATGCCCAACCTTCATTGAGGGCCCATTTTTGTATGTTGTGATGGTGCCATAACCATGTATACCGCACAATCAAATATTTGTAGATAGGCTATATTTGACTCATGATCAAATACTAATTGTGATGGAGAGTATTTATTATAATTTGTCGGTCTGAGATGTACAAATGTTATTGCATGTAAGATAGTATGACTCCAAACAGTAATTGGCAATTTTATTTTCATTAGTAGAGGTCTGGCTATCAATTATAGACGCTTAATAAATGACTTTGCAAGACCATTTTAAGTATGAACATGAGCAACAAGATGTTCAATTTTTATCCCAATTGATAAGCAATAATCATCAAAAGTTTGGAATGTAAATTCTCCAGCATTATCAAGGCGAATAGCCTTAATTGCATAATCTGGAAATTGCGCCCTTAATCTTATTATTTGTGCTAACAACTTCGCAAACACCATGTTGCGAGATGATAAGAGACACACATAAGATTATCTAGATGATGCATCTATTAGGACCATAAAATATCTAAACAATCTACTAGGTGGATGAATAGATCCACATATATCTCTATGTATACGCTCTAAAAGGCTAGGAGATTCGATGCCAACCTTGTAACAACCCCTAAAATGTTGTATGTTGGTATTTCAATTCTCGACGAAAATAATACAGCCTCTATATTTTGGGCATAACTTTTCATAGGTTGGTCCAAATTAGGTGATTCAAATTTTTGGGTAACCACAACATCCTTACCTACAACTTTTATGAAGAACATATCTTAAGATTCATAGTATAAGTAGGTCAAATAAATTAATCTTTGCAAGATATAGTATTGTGACGGAATTGAGTATTTATAGAAGAAAATTCATATCTCACTGTAGGTTGCTCCAAATTGGTTGATTCTTGAACGATATGAAACTAGACTTCCATATCTACAATTCTTATGAAGACACCAAATCCTAATAAGGAATTTATCTTATTCAAACGCAGCTTCGAAAAAGAGTATTCTGTTAAAAAGAACTCATCTTACCTACCATGGAAACATCTAGATTCATTTGACATCATTCATGACATAAATTGTCCTCCATTTAACATCATCCATGACATCAATATATTCCATTAAATTTTCAGGTTTTTCTTTATAATTATTTTATTTATTGTTAGGTCACTCTTTCCCACCTATAAATACCCACCTTATTTCCTCATTTTATTCATCAAGCTTTCTTAAGCATTTCTTCTCTCTATATACTTCTTCTCAAATATAGTTTTAGTTTTAGTAGTATAAAATACTACTCCGGTGATTCTTATACTCCGGGTAGTACACAAAACGCTCCGGTGAGAAGAAAAGACTAGGGGTCCAAGAGTGTTCCAATTCGGAGTAAACCTTCGGATTTAAGGTATGTAAGACTTTCATAGCATTGGATTGAGTTCGTCCATGCGCCCAATATTTAAATTCATTATAATTGAGTTATAGTTGAGTTTTATCCAAATCTTGAATTCTAAATGAAATAATTCTTCTTCTATTGAATTTGATATATTATGCATTAATATTATTATTATTCTTATCTCTCATGTTATTGGAATTATTGTTCATGGCTACTTTCCCATGAATCCTAATTGATTTGATGTTCATGAATATTTTTACACATGTTTTGAGTAAAAATGTTGGCTTTTTATTATTTTCATTGATAAAAAGAGAGTTATATGAATTAATACTATATATGTATTTTATTGAGTTTTGAAAGAGCAAAAGAGTTGAATTTGAATGAATTTGAGAAAATGATATTTTGAGCAAGATGTTTTGATGAGATGTAAATGATATTTTTGGAAGTATAATGATTGATGAACATGAAATGAGATGAGTTTGATGATTTAAATTAAAGTCCAATGAGACTAGATGATGAGTTTAATATGAGCACATATTTTGGGAGTAGTATTGAGCACCGAGTTGGGTAAGAGTTTAATTGACTCAAATCCCAGAACTACGTAGCCAGCGTAGGATGGAGGCTATGCCTCTTAAGTCCCAAAAAGAGGACTTTGATGAGTGGATCTAAGATGGTGATGTCCTTTACCCTGGCAAGGTATTGGATGGATGTGGCAACGACATCGCTTCATTGTATCATCGCTAGCTCATAAGTGATGGTTGTCGGTTAGAGAAACTCCCAACTGAGTAAGCATTACTTATTACTAGTATTTTTATTATTATATTTTAAACTTGCATTACATATTGATGTTGAGATGATGTTGAGTTTTGAGCTGAGTTTTCTTGAGAGGAGTTTAATGATATCTGTCCTTACCTTTCTGCCATTTTACATACTCGTACATTCCATGTACTGACGTCATTCGACCTGCATCATTTTATGATGCAGATACAGGTGTTAGAGATCCTCAATAGGCGTTTCGTTGAAGATCATTATTTTTCAGCTATTTGGTGAGTCCTTCTTGTATTCGAAGGAACTCTTTATCCTTTAATTATTGTTGAGTATTATGTTTCTTTTAAGGTAGCCATGGACATGTCATTGGCACCATCTAAGAGTATTAGAGGCTTCATAGACAGAGTTTGATGATGTAATCGGAGTAGTTCTCCCTAGAAACTATTTTTTCTAAGAATTATCTATTTTTCCTTTGATTATGATAAGCCCACATTAGTATTCTTAAGTCTTCCGCTGATGAGTAAATAAGAAATGAGACCAAGTAGTTCTCTCGGAAGCCAGAAATGGTTTCTGAGTGCCGGCCACGCCCAGGGTACCCTCTCGGGGCGTGACAAACCTTCAGGGTTGATGGTCTAGTAATTAAGTTGCCTTGATAACAAGCAGCACATGAAAATTTATCATTCGTAAGAATCTTCTGGTTCTTTAATGGATGTCCAATTGAATTTTCAAGGATTCGTCTCATCATTATTGATCCAGGACGACCTATTCGATCATGCCATAACATAAATGCATTTAGATCAGTAAACTTCTGATTTACGATCAAATGTGCTTTAATTGCACTAATTTTTGCATAATATAGGCCAGACGACAAAATTGGTAATTTTTTAAAAATATTTTTCTGGTCTGAGACACTCTTGGTTATACCAAGATATTCAATATTCATTTCATTTAGTGTCTCAATATGATATTCATTTCTGCGGATATCTTTAAAACTTAACAAGTTTCTTGGGAATTTAGAAGAGAATAGTGCATCATCTATAACAATCTTTGTCACCTTAGGCAGAAATATAGTAGCTCTTCCGGAGCCTTCAATAATTTTTGAATTACCAGAAATTATAGTAACATTTGATTTTCTTCTAAGCAAGTTGAAAAAATATTTCTCGTCTTTAAAAATAGCATAAGTTGTTCCACTGTCAATTATACAAATATTCTCGTGATTGATCATTGATTCAAATAAAATTTGAGGCATATTCATATTTTTCTTTATAAAGAAATAAAGTAAATATTATAATTAATACATGGCTCATTATACAAATTTTATTTATTTATATGGACTAGAAATATCATTTAGTATACACAAATAAAAAGAAAATTATTTAAATATTATTAGGCTTATCAATATTCATATTGTATTCTGGAAAATTAAAAAAATCAGATACATCCAGATGCATAGGCTCAATATTATTTTCAGTGATAATGTTTGTCTTTGGATTATTTTCTGCCCTCTTCAAAGATGTCTGATATAGATGAACCAGACATTTTGATGACCGGCAAGTCCATGACTAGTGCCCCATACCTCTACATCTATGACATATACTTTTTGATTTTTTCTTTGGTAAAGCTTCTGTTTTTTACTTTTCTTTTTGTACTGCTGATCATTTCTCGGTGTCAATCGAACATTATAATTATAATTTCTTCTTTGACCATGACCACTGTCACGATCCAACCTTGTAGGCCGTGACGGGTGCCCGGACTGGACACTCGCGTATACCCCTGCTAACTATAAGTAAACATGTCTCCTATTTGAGTCATAGCGTACCAATAGGCAAGACAATATATAAGCCGACAAGACTATCGTAACATATAGGCATAACCTTACATGCATACATATACAACCCACATACATGTCTACAGACCTCTAAGAGAAAGAACAGTAACATAAGGTGGGACAGGACCTCCACCGTACCCATAATCAAATAAATATATACATAGAAGGTTTAGTACCAAAACACGGCTCCGATTCAATGGAGCTTCTTCCAAATTTACTGAGTGGAATCCTAAGCTAGCGGATCCCCAAAGCGCGCGCCTGTACCTGCGGTCATGAAATGCAGTCCCCCCGGAAAGAGGGGGTCAGTACGACATATGTACTGAGTATGTAAAGTATAAAATATCAAAATGAGGGCAAAAGTAACATAGGGATGCAGGGGAAAGTATAACATTCAACAAACCATTGTACCTGCATCTCATAAAATAAAGTCATACATACTATCATCACATACTATACCCGGCCCATTCGGGGATCCGGTATAACAACCACACCACTCTGTTATCATAAGCATCTATGTACTATTAGTGCTATCTCATATAATAATGCCGAGGAACGTACGACCCGATCCATTTATCATATAGTAATGCCGAGGAACGTTCGGCCCGATCCATATATCATATAGTAATGCCGAGGAACGTTCGGCCCGATCCATATATCATATAGTAATACCGAGGAATGTTCGGCCCGATCCATACATCATATAGTAATGCCGAAGAACGTTCGGCCCGATCCATATATCATATAGTAATTATAGCCGGCTTGGGACTCGGTGAAAGATTTATCACAGTATACACGAGTGGAGTAGTGAGTAACCCTATGCAATTTAAACCATTATTGGAGACTTGTTTAACTAATCAAAATGAACTATCACTCAAAAATTAAGACAATAGCCATAACAAGTACCTTTGGAGTGTCCTTATGATTTGCATTAAAGTAGCCCTTTTGGAGTCATCTACTCGTAT
The DNA here is from genome assembly GCF_947179165.1 of Solanum dulcamara. Lineage (NCBI taxonomy): Eukaryota > Viridiplantae > Streptophyta > Magnoliopsida > Solanales > Solanaceae > Solanum > Solanum dulcamara. Next base: position 61,813,730 of record NC_077244.1, on the reverse strand, counting down.
CAAGGCATAATAAAATATCTTTTGGAAGTTAAGAAAATGATCATCTTAGTGGCCTTGAGAATGGGGCTTTCTTGGGATCACCCATACTTCATCTATTTGTTTCATAAAGTTCATATCAAAAAAAAGATTAACTTTACCTACTTACTACTTCCCAAGGTATAGAAAAAACTTGAGAGGCCATAGTTCAATTATTAGAAGGGTTCTAGCTTAAAGGAGTGAATAAGAGTCATGCTTTATACCACAACCTAAATTATACCAACTTAGGATGGTTGGACACTTTTACATGAATCGAGGCAAAAGGACATAAGTTTTAGGAAATTAAAAACGTTAGCCATCTTAGTGTACTTAAAAATAAGAGCTTCTTGTGGACTTTGCGCATTCTTCGTCCTGACTTTCTATGGGCCATGCCAAAAGAAGAAAGAGAATAAGCTTTACATACCCTCTACTTTCCCTCATAAAATCATTATATATATATATGTGCCGTGAAACGTACGACCTGATCCTTAGGTAGTAACACATATCATACTTGGCCCATCAAGAGACTCGGTACCATAAACATTTCATCATAACATCATAACTTACGTCAAGGGCATATCAAGAGAGAATAAGGGTAGCTCTATTTACTCATGCCAAAGACATGCCAAAAGAAAAGAAGGAGAGCTTCACATACCTTTTTCGGGATTAATTGAAATCCGGCTTGCCTTGATACCTCCTTAACCTATTGACATGAAAGTAATACTAATATTAATAGCCTTTCACTTTCAATATCCCACTCTACAACCAAGTACTAATAGGAGTCATTTCCTTATCCATTACCCCCGACTAGTTTGTTACTAGTTCCAATGCTACTGAAAATCGGGCAGCATTTCCCCTATAACTTCAACATCCCGAGATTTCAACTCGGCCACAATATCAACAACCATACCAACAACAACAACTAGCAGCATATTTACAATTAAATCACTCCAACCTTACACAATACAAGCTCCAACACAACTAGCTCCAAACTATGATACAAAAATAGAGTTTCTAGTTTCCATTTTGTAAAACATTTAACCATACGAAGCGGGGGTCGTGTGGATGCAACCAGCAGCTCTACCACCTCCTTTAGAACACTTTTAGGCCCTGCAACACACCACCACACGACCAGCAGCATCCCCCCCACACACAACGCCTCATTTCGACTATAATTTAACTACGACGACTTCAATTTAGATTGTTTCTTTCGCTGAGCATTTCTACGACGTTCTTACACTTCCAGCAGCATAAAGGATGTGTAATACACCCTATAACAACACCATAAACTTCAAATTGAAAGGAAAGACCTTACCTTTCCCGCAATTGGCCAAAACTCGCCAAAACCCGCCTGAGAAACTCTTCTAATGCGATTAAAACATCGTGGCTGCTTGCTATCCGTTTGGTGCTGCTCCAAGCCATGATTTTATACTATTAATACCTCCATATCATCGTGGTATACTCTAGATAATTAATTCATGGAACGAAATCGAAGAACTCACCTTTTTTTCTTCCAAATTCGAGCTCTCTTCTTCTCTCTAGCTAGAGTTTTCTTTTCTCCTCTTCTCTAGAATTTTCTTGAAATTTCTTTGATAAGAATGAACTAAAGGATAAGATGAGACTAAAGTCATACAACATATATATAGGCCACTTAATTAATGGGCTAACTTTCCAAGACTTGAGCCTTTTCTTTTGTTGGGCCTCAATATTACTATTATTATTATGGTTTTGAGCCCAACAAAACCATAAGTCTTATTAGTAATTCACAAACTAGTTTCTAAAATTCTCAATTTTGCCCTCAGCCTTTCTCCATATTTCCACACCAATTTTTCCATGAACATCACACCGGTACTAATTAAAATAAATAAAATAATTCACAATCTCATTTCTTGCAAGCCAAAAATATTTTTTTCTCTTTCCGAATGCCCAAAAGTGCGGGATATAACAACCACAACCACGACCACGACTGAGGCCATGACCTCTTTCTCATTGGTTATAATTTGCCTGATTCACTTCAGGGTGTGACAAAGAACTATCGGGCTGACTATCATGATTTTTCATTAGCAGTTCCTTATGGTGTTCAGCAATCAGAAGGTGAGAAAGTTATTTAGAATATTTTTTAAACCCCTTTTCGCGATATTGCTGCTGCAGGAGCATATTCGCAGGAGGAAATGTGGAGTATGTTTTTTCAAGTTTATCTTGCTGAGTGATTTCTTCTCCGCATAAATTTAACTGAACTATAATTCTAAACAAGACAAAATTAAATTCAGTTATATTTTAAAATTCATTAATCTCAGATTTAGCCAATCATGACGTGTCTGTGGAAGGATGACCAACTTCAGGTGATCATATCTTTCTTTAAGATTCTTCCACAATTTAAGGGGATCCTTTAATGTAAGGTACTGTAATTTTAATCCCTCATCAAGATGGTGTCGGAGAAATATCATGGCTTTGACTAGATGCCGTATTGTCATCTTTGATGGTATCTGCTAGACCCATCGATTCTAGATGTATTTCGGCATCTAGTGCCCATGATGAGTAGCCTTTTCCAGATATATTAAGAGCAACAAATTCAAGTTTAGAAGTATTGAACATTTTAAGATTATTTTTTTTTTACCTCTTTTGTTACCTTCTTAAAAATATAGCTCAAAGCGATAGAGGCTCGTGCTGATAATGTATTATATAATAAATTAACTTCACAAAATAAGAAGAAAAATAAAATAAGAGAAAAAGAGAGATCAGAGAGAAAGACAGTTCGTATCAATATATTCATATTATTGTGCTAACACGGCTATTTATAGCTAATATAGTAGATAGAAAGCAAATAAAAATTTGCTAACAAATTAGGTGGGCTCCACGTAGAAAAATCATCCATTATTAGTTTTTAACATAATAAAAGTTATATAGATAAATAATAACAATGCTCCTTAAATGAGAAAAGTGTTATAAATTAACTAACTTGACAATTTTATAAAGGAAGAAGAACAAGAGAATATGTATATAGAAAGTGTTAATAGAGAGAGTAGTAATATAGAGAGAGTAATAGCAATTCTTTCTCTTATGTGTTTTGTGTGTTTTTACATTGAAGTTTAAGGCTATATTTATAGCCATATTTACAAGTGGAGGAAAATATTAATGGGCATTTTACCCACTTAAAAAGTAAATGGACTATCCACCATTTTAAGTGGACAATCATTTTATTTGGTTGATATTATTTGGTTGATAATACTCCCCCTTGGATGTCCACGAGAAATGTGCCTCGTTAAAACCTTATTAGGAAAAACCCAGTGGGAAAAATCCTAATGAAGGAAAAAGAGTACACATATCTGATAATACGCCTTGAGTACTGCCTCATTAAAAACCTTATCAGGAAAACCCAGTGGGACAAAACCTTGACTAAGGGAAAAAGAGTACAGCGCGTATTTTGCTCCCCCTGATGAAAATATCACTTAATATCTCGAAGACGACGCATTCTAATTTTATATCTCATTTTCTCAAAGGTTGATGTTGGCAATGCTTTGGTGAACATATCCGCCAAATTGTCACTTGAACGAATTTGTTGGACATCTATTTCACCCTTCTTTTGAAGATCATGAGTGAAAAAGAATTTTGGTGAAATATGTTTTGTTCTGTCTCCTTTGATGTATCCTCCCTTCAGTTGAGCTATACATGCAGCATTGTCTTCATACAATATTGTTGGAGCGTCTTTTGTCAAAGAAAGACCACATGTTTCTTGAATGTGTTCAGTTATTGATCTTAACCAAACACATTCTCGACTTGCTTCATGAATGGCTATTATCTCTGCATGATTTGAGGAAGTGGCAACCATAGTTTGCTTTGTTGAACGCCATGATATAGCTGTACCACCACATGTAAATAAATAGCCTGTTTGTGATCGACCTTTATGGGGATCAGATAAATATCCCGCATCTGCATAACCAATCAATTGTGACGTGGAATCATTTGAGTAAAACAATCCCATATCAATGGTACCTCGAAGGTATCTGAATATATGCTTAATTCCATTCCAGTGTCTGCGTGTTGGTGAAGAACTAAATCTTGCTAACAAGTTTACTGAGAAAGCTATATCTGGTCTAGAATTGTTGGCAAGATACATTAATACACCAATTGCACTAAGGTATGGTATTTCAGCACCAATAAGTTCTTCATCATTTTCATAAGGCCGAAACGGATCTGTATTAATATCAAGAGATCTCACAACCATTGGAGTACTCAATGGGTGTGCTTTATCCATATAAAATCTCTTTAAAATATTTTCAGTATATGTTGACTGATGGACAAATATCCCATTTGTAAAATGTTCAATTTGTAGACCAAGACAAAATTTTGTCTTTCCAAGATCTTTCATTTCAAACTCCTTTTTCAGGCATTTTACTGCCTTTGAAAGTTCTTCTGGAGTTCCAATAATATTTAAATCATCAACATATACTGCTATTATGACAAATTCAGATCCAGACCTTCTCATAAAGACACAAGGGCAAATTGAATCATTTTTATATCCTTCTTTTAGCAAATATTCGCTAAGACGATTGTACCACATTCGCCCTGATTGTTTCAACCCGTACAAGGATTTTTGAAGTTTTATTGAGCAATTTTCTCGAGAATCCTTGTATGCTTCAAGCACTTTGAACCCTTCGGGAATTTTCATAAAAATGTCGTGGTCCAATGAGCCATATAAATAGGCAGTGACCACGTCCATTAACTGCATTTCAAGCTTTTCATGAACTGCCAAATTCATTAGATACCTGAAAGTAATTGCATCCACCACAGGGGAATATGTTTCCATATAGTCAATGCCAGGTCTTTGCGAAAAACCTTGGGCTACAAGTCGTGCTTTATATCTTACGACTTCACCCTTTTCATTTCGTTTACGCACAAAAACCCATTTGTGCCCTACTGGCTTGACACCTTCAGGTGTTCGAACTATTGATCCGAAAACTTCACGTTTTTCAAGTGAAGTTAACTCTGCTTGAATTGCATCCTTCCATCTTGGCCAATCATTTCTCTGTCTGCATTCATCGACAGATTTTGGTTCAAGATCCTTATCTTGTTGCATTATTTCAATGGCAACATTATAAGCAAAAATATTATCGACCACAATATTATTTCGGTTCCACCGTTTTCCTGTCGAGACATAACTTATTGAGATTTCTTCATTCTCATTATTTTCAGGTACTTGGACCTCCTCGGTGGTATCACCATTTGTTGTGTCTCTGGGCTCTTCTTGAGCACTCGCCTCCAAATTATGATCATCTTGATCATTCATTCCTTTCCTTTTTCGAGGATTTTTATCTTTGGAACCAAATGGTCTTCCACGTTTTAAGCGTGGTCTAGACTCATTTGCCTGAACAAGTTGTCCTACCGGGACATCAACTCGAACTTGAGCATTAGTAGCTGGGATATGCGATTTAGTAACCCGTGGAAGGTTAGTAAATGCATCCGACAGTTGATTTGCAATATTCTGCAAATAAATCATCTTTTGAACTTCTTGCTCACATTGATTTGTTCGAGGATCTAAATGAGATAGTGACAATGAATTCCAATCTATCTCATTTTTCATCTGCTTATGTTCTCCCCCTAATGTTGGGTATACTGATTCATCAAAATGACAATCAGCAAATCTTGCCGTAAATAAATCTCCAGTCATAGGTTCCAGATATTTTATAATAGAAGGAGATTCATACCCAACATATATTCCCAACCTTCTTTGGGGACCCATCTTTGTGCGATGCGGTGGAGCAATTGGGACATATACCGCACACCCAAATATTCTAAGATGGGATATATTTGGCTCCCTTCCAAACGCCAACTGTAATGGGGAAAATTCATGATAATTTGTTGGCCTTACGCGCACAAGTGCTGCTGCATGCAAAATAGAATGCCCCCATACTGAAATAGGAAGTTTTGTCCTCATTAGCAATGGTCTAGCTATCCATTGGAGGCGTTTAATCAATGATTCCGCTAGACCATTTTGTGTATGTACATGAGCGACCGGATGCTCAACTTTTATTTCAATCGACATACAATAATCATTAAATGATTGAGATGTGAACTCACCAGCATTATCAAGACGAATTGTCTTTATTGCATAATCTGGAAATTGTGCTCTTAACCTTATAATTTGAGCTAACAATCTCGCAAAAGTCATGTTGCGAGTTGATAATAAGCACACATGTGACCATCTTGTAGATGCATCTATCAAGACCATATAATATTTAAATGGTCCACATGAAGGGTGAATTGGCCCACATATATCACCCTGTATACATTCCAGAAACGCAGGGGATTCAATCCCAACCTTAGTTGCTGATGATTTGATAATCAGTTTTCCTTGGGAACAAGCAACACAATAGAATTCCTTAGATTGAAGAATTTTCTGATTCTTCAAAGTGTGCCCATGTGAATTCTCAATAATTCTGCGCATCATATTATAACCGGGATGGCCCAACCGGTCATGCCAAATGACAAAATCATCAGAATCAGTAAACCTTTTGTTTACAATGGCATGTGATTCAACAGTACCAATATTTGTATGGTACAACCCAGAAGAAAGTGCAAGTAATTTTTCGTGCACAATTTTCTTCTCCATATTTATTGTAGTAATATAAAGGTATTCAACCTTTCCTTCATTTGCAGTCTCAATATGATAGCCATTTTGGCGAATAACCTTGAAACTTAATAAGTTTCTTTGAGACTTACTACAATATAATGCATTATCAATTACCAATATCGTTCCTCCAGGTAGTAATAAGGTTGCTTTTCCAGAGCCTTTAATTAATTTTGTACTACCAGATATTGTATTGACATAGTCCTTTTTCATAATCAAATGACAAAAATATTTCTTTTCTTTTAATATCGTATGAGTTGTGGCACTATCCAAAATGCACATATCTCCATTATTCATCTTGAATCCAATTGAAGACTGATAAATTTATTTATCTTCATAAAATAAAAATGCATTGTAAGAAATAAAATAAGTAACAATTTTACTAGAAAAACATAAGTCCCTTTTTTTTAAAGTTAAATTATGGTAATTTAGAATTTAAAAAATTATATGATTCAATTATGATGAATGTTACAATAATTTAGTTTATGGAATTATATACTTATTAACCTTAAATAAATATTATACACAAGTATTAAAAACAAATATAAAATATTATAAAACATTAATATAATATTATTCATCATGTATAGATAATTTGTTTATTGACTAAAATAATACAATCATTATATATTATTAATGTCTAAAACATTAACAAGAATAAATAGTTATTATAATGACATTAAATAAGGTGAATATTATTTTTAGTAACAATATGATATTAAGATTAAATAATAGCACACTAATAGTAATTAATTACAACATTGTAAAATAGCACAATGTAATAAATAATATACAATTATCATAAAAATGTAACCTTGATTATTATTTTTTTTTCTTCAAATACATAAACGTAAAAACACAATAATTCGAAGTACATGATAACATATTGAAAAACATGAAATTAAACATCAATTAAGATCCTTAAAAAAATCTTCAACCTCCAAATGAGTAATATCATTGAGGTCATTAAAATCATCATCCCTTAAGGCCAGATTTGTTTCAATATTATCATTATTCAAAGGTCTTGCCTCAACATTATTTTCGAACGCCAAGTGTGACTCTATCCGAGCATTAGAAGAAGAGGCACCACCTCTATTTGCCTTTCTTTTAAAAGAATTTTGATAAAGTCTTACAAAATGCTCAGGCGTCCGACATTCATTTTTCCAGTGGCCTTTCATGCCACAACGATGACAGTTACTTTTTGAAGGGCCATTTTGAGAACTGATATTGTTCTCTCTTTTATGTTGACCACCACCACGACGATTATTATATCGTCCTCTGCCATTGCCACGCCCACGCACATTATTATGACCTTGATATTTATTATGTTTTCTTTCAGACTGGCCATGTGCTTTTACCATATTTGCCTCCGGTAACGGAGCAGTTCCAGTGGGACGGGCTTCATGATTTTTCATTAAAAGGGCATTATGTTGTTCAGCCACCAGAAGGCATGATATCAATTCAGAGTATTTTTTAAAACCCTTTTCACGGTATTGCTGCTGTAATATTACATTAGAGGCATGAAAAGTAGTTAGTGTCTTTTCTAACATGTCCTCATCATTTATATTTTCCCCACATAATTTTAATTGGGAAGTTATTCTAAATACAGCAGAATTATACTCAATTACGGTTTTAAAATCTTGAAACCGTAAGTGCATCCACTCATAACGAGCCCTTGGCAATACCGTTGCCCTGAGGTGGTCATACCTCCCTTTTAAGTCTTTCCACAATTCAAGTGGATCTTTCACTGTCAAGTATTCCATTTTTAGGCTTTCATCTAGATGATGACGAAGGAAAATCATAGCCTTTGCTTTATCCTGACTTGATGCTGTATTTCCTTCAATTATAGCATCACCAAGACCCTTAGCGGTAAGGTGAATTTCAGCATCAAGTACCCATGACAAATAATTTTTACCAGAAATATCAAGTGCCACAAATTCCAATTTTGACAAGTTTGACATGATGAAAATTAATTTGAAAGTAACAAAGATAACTTAAAAATTAAATTTCTTTAGTAGATATACCTGATATAGAAGTTAATTTTCTGAAAAATTAGAGCTTCGTGCTGATAACGTGTTATAAATTAACTAACTTGACAATTTTATAAAGGAAGAAGAACAAGAGAATATGTATATAGAAAGTGTTAATAGAGAGAGTAGTAATATAGAGAGAGTAATAGCAATTCTTTCTCTTATGTGTTTTGTGTGTTTTTACATTAAAGTTTAAGGCTATATTTATAGCCATATTTACAAGTGGAGGAAAATATTAATGGGCATTTTACCCACTTAAAAAGTAAATAGACTATCCACCATTTTAAGTGGACAACCATTTTACTTGGTTGATATTACTTGGTTGATAATAAAAAGAGCATTAAGGCCTGACTTATTCATTCTTCTCTTGTTTCCAGCTATGGCTTCTTTATGCATAAACTTGACACTCATATTGGCTTTGTTATCCACTAGTTTTCCGTACAATTCATGGGGTGTAGCTATAGATACTAATTTGGGATCTGAAATTGAGTCACTAACTCAGGAGCTAATGGAATCGGCGAGGCAACCCGAGTTCTTGGATTGGTTGAGAAGGATGAGAAGGAGAATCCATGAGTACCCAGAATTGTCATTTCAAGAATACCAAACGAGTCAACTCATCCGAAATGAGCTGGACTCACTTGGCATCAATTACTCATGGCCAGTGGCTAAAACTGGTTTGGTGGGAACCATTGGGTCCGGTGCTAAACCTTGGTTTGGTTTGAGAGCTGACATGGATGCTCTCCCCATTCAGGTCTCTTTCTTTCTTCTTCATTATTTATATTCTTGCTTCTTTTTTTTGTTGTTGCTTCAATTAGCTAAAAACTAGGCTTATATTTGGGTTGGGTGGTGGCAATTATTATGAAAATATGTTTTGTAATAGTCAGAGTTAAAAGGGTCATATTTTGATTTTTTGAGTTTTGTGCCTAAACTATAACCAAATGTTTATCGAAATACACTTTTAACTATCCATTGTTCACAATGATAGTTGAGGGGAAACTCACATATCTGATAGTTCAGGTGTGGACTCAAAATCTGAGATACTTTTAGAGTGTTTTTGACCCCTCACTCTTATAGTTATGTTGAAACTCAAAAACTATGAAATGATTAATCTTTTTCAGATAGTGTGCATTTCTGGCAGTCAAATCACCATCCAATAACAATAACAACAACATACCCATCATAGTCCAACAAGTGGGGTATGGAGTGGGTAGGATAGGATCTACGCAGAACTTATCTCTAACTTTGTGGGGTTAGAGAGATTTTTTTCGATACCCTTGGCTCCAAAAGAAAGAAAGTGAAATTACCATCCAATGATATGGTTATTTGTTAGATGACTGCATTGATGGTGGGAGATGACTGCATTGATGGTGGGGTTGGGGTAGTAATTGATTTGTTGAAATAAGTGCTTAATTATTTGAATAGTGCCTTTGTTTGTGCAATAAAGGTTATTTCAAAATTCTGAATGGTGAAATAATTTTTGATAAGGATAGCTTAGGTGAAACATTTCTCAGAAGTTAGAATTAAAGTCAGAATTAGTTAACTTTGCCTTTAAAGTAGCTTAGGAAACTCAAAGTGACTTTGGATATTTTTGTCACTCAAGTAAAGACTTTTAAGAGTGATGCGTTTTATCGACACTGCACATACTTGGAGGGTTAATGATGTGTATCCAGCTGAGCTTTATAGAACAAGTAGTGTTATTATTCAGCCTGTAAACTCTATGTAGTGATGGAAGAGGGAAAAGTCAGTCTCTTTGTGGTGTTACGTGAGAGAGATTTCAGTCAGTCTATAGTTAGAATTTGGAATGTCTTGCAATTTGCGAAGCAAGAAGTCCTTGAACTCTCCTTGGGCCTGTTGATCGGCTTGGAGTTCCATATCTCTGAAGAGTAACTGCTAGCGCGCAAGAATCTCCGCTATTTGAATATGGAACATCATAACAAAGCTTTTCCAAGCCCGAACAAGATCAAAAGCCATATTCCATTTCATTGGCAACTGAAATAGATCTAAACGGATTGCTTGGTACCCAGGGCTTCAAAAATGAATTGAAAATAATATCGCTTTGCTTGACCTGATCGTTGTGCCAAGGGCTGGTGGTGCCTTGAGCAGCTCTTAGTTCCGTTTGCCGGCCCCAAGCCAACCAGTAGAAAGAAAGTGTAAGCAAGGAATTGACTTCCCCCTTTCGGAGAGTTTTCAATCGCGATCCAAGCTGAGCAAAGAATCAAAACCAATGTATCTTCCACATCTCCAATCCATACCTCTTGAAAGAACTCGTCTTAGAATTCTTAGTTTAAACATTTTAAAAACGTTATGCGCTACATGCCTAGAAGAACAGATCGAGTCCACCCCTAAAAGTCAAACCTCGTCTTCCTTAACGAAGGTTACACTTATTCTTCGTGGTGGAGACCAAACTACTGTACCCAGGTACATCAAGTATGTATCTAATACTGTATACCTTCTGCGGCTTGAAATTACCATTAGTTCATCCTTTTGGCTTCATTTACTATCTTATTTCTATGTTTTGTTGTCCTCACGTCGCTCATTTTGAAGCCAATTCCTCAGTGTTGAGCTGATAAGATGTTGACAGTGTAGATCTTGTGTTTCTTGTTAAAATTGCAATTGAGGAAATTTGAGGACATTTGTACGATGCTTGACTTAGCTTCCATTTGAAGATTCCGCCACAAATACACTATATATTGGTTATTTCATACTTATGAGCAAGGATAGTAGGACATATCGGTGTGACATGTTTGGTCACAATCAAATCATTGATTTCCTTCACTAGCTGGTAACCAGAGATGGATTCAGACGTGAGTACTTCCATTTGAAGAACTGCAAATTTGAGATTTGAAAATATATTTGACTATCATAGTGTGGTGAGCATTACTCGAAGTCACACTATTCTCTCCTATGATCCTCACCATCATTGGTGGAAGAATGGAAAAAGAATGACCATAAAAGGCGCTCTTATTTTCATATTTGCTCAATCAGTGCTTCGTCAAGACGTCAACTGTCTCTGCTAAAAAAGAGAGCTCCTCTACAATGACTAGACTAACTGATTCAAACTGTAACTTTGAAGGAATTAGTAGATTGGGAGTGCAAAAGCAAGATCAGTGGCAAAATGCATGCTTGTGGCCACGATGCTCATGTTACCATGTTACTTGGAGCAGCTAGATTGATTCAAAACAGAAGGGACAAGTTGAAGGTAGGAGAAGTATTCTTATTTCTGATGAATTAAACATGATATGTTCAATTCTCAATAAACTGATTTGGATACTCTGAACTGAAGGGCACAATTAAGCTCGTCTTCCAACCTGCAGAAGAAGGAAATGCTGGTGCCTCCTATATGTTAGAAGAAGGAGCATTAGATGGGTTTCAAGCAATGTTTGGCTTGCACGTCTGGCCATTTATGCCCGTTGGCACTATTTGCTCAAGACCTGGTCCAATTATGGCTGGCTCTAGCAGGTTTATTGCAATAATGCAAGGGAAAGGCGGCCATGCAGCAACACCACATAAAACAAGGGACCCAATTTTGGCTGTTTCTATGGCAGTTCTTGCACTCCAGCAACTTGTTTCTCGAGAAACTGATCCTTTAGAGCCTAGGGTATTTGTCACTTGTTCAAATAGTTAAAATATAATTTGCTTTTTGTTCAGAATCCTAATTCCAAGTAGAAGGATCTAAAGATTTCTGTTGATTTGTAATGCATGCAGGTGCTCACTGTTGCATTTGTAGATGGTGGTCAAGCCGGTAATGTAATCCCCGAAAGTGTAAGGTTTGGTGGCACCTTCCGGTTCATGACATCAGAAGGATATTCCTATCTTAAGCAGAGGATCAAAGAGGTACTGTCAAAGTTGTCTTGGGACTAAGTCCCTTCTCAAGTTCGGAAAACTTTTCAACCTTCTTTGAGCTTCTCTCTAAACTATAGCTTTGATAAGTTCATCTGAAATATCAGGCAATAGAAGGGTCAACATATATGTAAAACTATTGCTTTACTTTTTCAGAATTTTCCACATTGCTCACCATATACCAGTTTTCTGGTATTGTTTGCTATAGTTAAAGTTATTATCGACGAGTAACACCAGAAATGCTTGCTACTAACAGATCATCGAGACTCAAGCAGGCGTACATCAGTGTCTTGCCACTGTCGATTTCATGGAGGAAATGAGGCCATATCCGCCAACTATAAATGATCCCACGATCTATGATCATAGTAAAAGAGTTGGAGAAATCTTGCTCGGCCATAATAACGTGCAGCATTCCCCAGGTTTGATGGCTGCAGAGGACTTCGGGTTCTATTCCCAGAGGATGGCAACTGCATTCTTTTTCATTGGGACCCAAAATAAAACAACCTCATCTTCTGTTAAAGGCTTGCACTCCCCGTACTTCACCATTGATGAAGAAGTTCTTCCAATAGGAGCAGCCCTCCATGCTGCTGTTGCCATATCTTACTTGGATACACATTTTAAGTCAGAGTAACACAATAGACATTGCCCATTGGTGATTACTGTTTGGCAATTGAATAATCATCTCCTCATAAACAAAAATGTTGAGATTTAACTTTATTTATTAGCAGAAAAATCTGTAAGCTTTATATCCTTTTTTCCTTCAAATGATGCTTTACTTCAGGAATTTTATTACTATATTTGACAAAAGGGGTTCCTCAGATAGTAAGCATTCTCCACCTCCAACCTGTGTAGGTTGTGGTTTGAGTCACAAGGGACCAAAAAGGTTGGAGATCCCGGGAAGGAAATATGTGATCTTGAAAATAGCTAGGTATTGTATTAAAAAGAATTCCACTCTCTTCGATACTGAATAAACTTTAATCTCTGATAAAGCCACGCCATTTTGTGCTGATAAAGCCACGCCATTTTGGTTTTTATTTTTCTTATTTTTTTTGTACATACTTGTAGTTGTAATAGGATTAGTGATCTACAATTCTGAGAAAATTAAAAGAAATTTATTAGAAAAGCTATAGCAAGAAATAGCAGGCCATTAACTTGCAGTTCTTTGGCATACTCACAAGCACATCAAAAGAATTGTACGTAATGTTTTGCCGCCCCTCTACAACACACTTATCTCTGAGATTGGCCAACACCACCAAAATTCTCACAGTGCTTTGCTCCTTTTACTACACTGCTAAAAGAGCTGTACACAGAACCAACTGAAGGAAACTGCAACTGCCATTGACTGGTTATATCTTTAATTCAAAGAGCAATCTACCAAAAAGGCATACAGCGCCCCCTTCTATATCGAGTTTGAGCTCACCGGTGAAGGATTTGAAGCTGCTATAGAGTCAACATCTCACTCTTTAACGGCAAGCTCAACAACCAAAGTTTTCCTCTGCAGGAAAGCAGCCCTTCATATCGGATATGGGAGCTTACTCCGTTGTTGCTGGTTTAGTAAGCTAAGCAGTTCCATCCTTTATGATTATGAGTCCCAACAAAATCACTGTTTCTTGCCCTGATGAACTGCTGAGCCCCAATGCAGTGCCACAAAAGGCCAAGGCTGTAGCTACTTGAAAGGTTTGCAATGAAGTCTCATTGTATCTTGAATAATTTCTTCAAGTTAAAAACTAGCCTCCAATCTTCAACAGATAAGTCATTCTGTAGAATTTCATAGACGCGTCAAGATCTGAACATTAGCCCCAAAGAAATGGGAGCAAGGTTCTAAGGTGCCTGTGTGAAAGGGAGGTTCACCACAAAGCTATTTTTACATGCCCGGAAGTTGGCCTTGAGAATGTCAACGGATCTTCTCGAGACTTTGCTAACAAGCCCATCTTCGATTTCAAAATGCCTGCCAAACATCTTCTGTTGCTCCTCAGAGTTAGACCCAACTATCTGCAATTTAAGGCACAAAGTGAGTCATCATATGCATAGAAGAAAATATCCAAGTCAATTTGCTTAGAACTCCTGAAGGAAATTTCTCAAGTTTGATGCTGGTAACCAACAAAACTACAAGTATCTCAAATATTACCACATTGTACAAACAACGGACATGACAGGTAAAATTGCATATAGATATCAATCAGCTTCATACCTTAATGGCCAACCTCTGGCCTTTCTTGGCAGAGTCAACAGGCCTATGGTTGTTCTCGATGGACGCAATCCGACCAATATCAATGAATTCCCTCTGTGGGATACATATTGGAGTCCTGACCTATTCAAATTAAGCTCATTACAACGTGGACTTGAACATTAAGAAGCATCTACGAATGAATATTGATCAAAGAGCACTACTACCGCCAACAAAAAAAATGAAATACAGATGTGAGTGGGGGAACAGTATTGCTACTATTAAAAGGGGAGGAGGGGGAGAGAGAGAATTAATAAAATGGCAACATTAGCACCAGTATTCAAAAGCACTAACAACATAGAAGAAAATCTAGCAGTCCCCTTAAAATTACAGATCTCTTAGCCAAAATAAAGTGAAAACCCATAGTTTCGACATACAAAATCAAGTATAAAGGACCATTAGTATGTGCTCAAAACATTTTGAAAGAGAATACCATAACAATAACAGTAGATTCTATTCACATATTACCACATTAATAGAAAGGTAATTTTCCCAAATGCAATTCAGAGAATTTGTGGGTTTTTTTTTGGTGTGTGTTTGGTGAACAGATTCCATGAATCACAACATAAAGAAGCAATAGTTAATACCCTGGCAATGCCCTCAAGAACATCAACTCCTACGACAATTGGATCCTTCTTGTTGAAGACAAAATTAGGTACAATCTTGAGCAAACAAGGGACGACTGCTTCTTCAGTGACTTCCTTCTTTTTTTCTTCCTTGAGATTATCAATATAGGACTTAAACTGATCGAACAGGTGATAAATAATATCAGCAACAAAAATTTTGCCTTAAACTGATCAAACAGGTGATAAATAATATCAGCAACAAAAATTTTGACACCAGCCTCATCTGCAAGTTCTCGAGCTGCTTGTGTCACTTTCACGTCAAAGGCCAAGTTAGTTGCATACTCTTTCTTCTTCTCAAGCATGACACTAGCTTTCATGACATCCTTTTTGTGCACAGGGACTATGCCAATTCCACTGACAGGTATGCTTACTTTGTCAGTCTTCAAGAACTCCAGCAAAGCTTCCAATGATCCAAGCGTAGAAGTTTGAACATAAACTTCCTCTTCACTTCTATCAATCCTGCCCATCACCGACCTCATATCTTCCATAGCTGCTTCTTTGATGTCCTCCACATCATCATCAGGCCCCACAACATATAAACTAGTGCCAGCAATTGCATGCTCAAGCCCCTGTACAAAATGAAAGAACCAAGGGGAGAAGGGGGTTATTCTTTCACCATGCGACTTCTAGGACACTGTACAACAATAACAAAGTACCATGGCGGAAAATGATGGCATCATGCATCAAGACAAAAACTTATCAAAACACAATAAGAAGGCGAAAAAACAGAACAACAAGAATTCCTTTTTAGTGGCACTAGTTGGTCTTCAATGTCAAATTTCACTCGACTGACAAATCAGACACAAGAAAAGCTGAACCTTTGTCAAAATAGGAAATTAGTATATCATCATTTCAGGTACACTGTGATAATAATTTATAGGTATTTCCAAAGATCCAACATAGAAAAAAATGAACATCCAGGACAATAATGAAAAATAAAGGCAATCCCTGCCCTAACCAGGATAACTTTTTCACGGAGAAAAGAAACCCAGCAGGAAGGGAAGAGGCTCCATCCACCCCTACCATTTTAGTGCAATTTACAAAGCATCCTACAAATCCCTATGAAGTTGGAAGTTGCTTCAAAAGTATCAAGAATGCAAGATTCTGATAAATATCCAGCACAATACCTCCTGATAGGATCCAAAGTGCCCCGAAATTCAAGTAAGAAATCATATTGGGGAACCTCGGTGTCCCATGACGAGATTACGGTCAAAAGAACTCCAAGATAAGCTGTATGGACTACAATTGACAATCAAGAAATGCTTTCTTCCTAAGGATGAATTGAACGCCTTGGAGATGTGCACAAATAATTCAATATACTCATCAGTCATTGAAGATGAGTTGGATGTAAAGGGAAGTGGGCCTCTCAAATTGAAGACAGAAGTAATGATGAGCGAGTAAACAATACATATTCAGTTCCAAATTACAGACGTCGTTTTTATGCAAAACAAATCAGTCAACGTGCATGCCCCTGGACCAGTTTTCAACCCCCAATAACCTTTCAAAGGTCTAAGCGTGACAAAAATACGCATACTATAAAACAAAACGAAATGAAGAACACACATTAACAAGCAAATGACATTACCTGAGCACTAATCTTTATCCCGATTTCTTTATGATGCAGATATGATCCCTGAATAAAAATATTACAAGAAAATAAAATCATTCATCACCTCATATGAAAATTAAACATCACGAGAATAACTTTATTCTTTAGATTTGTTTATGTTCTATGCAGTACAAAGTCATAAGTGCTGAAAAATCGCAATTCTGAAAGTTTAAACCGAATAAGTGGATCTGACAATTGTGGACAAAGAAGGGCAATAGGGGCAGTAGGAATTGGGAAAATCAACCTGATACCATAGGTAAGCATTTGTCTACCCTTTTTTATGAGAAACTTTAAAGCGGCAACTCCAAGTTCTGCAAATATGGCAGCAATTTTGACTTTTGAGGCACTTAAGCTCAACTGACCAAACCCATGAAAGCATCCAGAAGTATGAAAACATTTATACATCTCAAAATCAACAGACCAATGACTAGGGCTGGGCGTTCGGTATTCGGTTCGGTATTTTCAAAGTTTGGATTCAGTAATTCGGTAATCGGTAATTCAAAGTATTTACCAAATACCGAACTTTCAAACTTCGGTTCGGTAATTCGGTAATCGGTAAATCAAAGTTCGGTTCGGTACGGTATTCGGTAATACCATATTGAAGTCGAACTGTCAAAGTCCACACGGAATATGTTAGTATATCATATTCACAATAGCAACAATAAAAGATGTAAAGATTTTTAATAATAAACTAAACAATGGATCGAATACATTCTCAACTGAAATACCAGGCTTTTGGGACATAATAAAAAGGACAAAACAAAGCTAAAAAGCTCCTTGACTTCAAACCTTATTTCTCTACTCGGAATGATTATATATACTGCAGAAAAATAGGCAACAGAAGTCCTGATATTCAAAGACAAATTGCACCATAATCCTATTTGATATCAAAAGGCCTCCAACAGCTTCATAGCCGGATTTGTTGGAGTATCAAAATGTCTTTGTTCACCACTAATACTGTACAATGAAGATGACAAGAATGATCAATGACACAAGAAGGATTCTAAAGTGCAGCAGAAATATGTGTAACATGGCACAAATGGGAATCAGCACTTGCTAAAGAATCAACAAATTAGAAAAGATTTCGAAATTTAACAAGTGAAAAGTTCAGGAACAAACCCAAAGGCCATGTCATCTACAACAGTTCTTCCAGTACATGTGGCTCCTCCTTCAACAAGTGTCTTGACCACGGTAGACGTCTGACTAGCAGGTTCGTGAGTCCTTGACCAGTCTGGGTTCCCAAACCCTGTCACAAATCCATTGATATCGAATCTGGACAATCAAAATTCAATATGACTTCAGTAGTTCTAACATAAGCAAATGAATTTCGAATAGGACTCCAATAGCAACGAGAGAAGTAAACGGAATATGAGAAAAGAAGTGGGGACAGAAGTGCTGCAAAAACAAGTATCCTACATCATGGACATTCACTAGATAGAGATAGCTTTTTAGAAACTTTATCAAGAAATTTGAGAAGGCCCCTGTTAGGCTCTCCATCCCAACATATAAATCAGCAGTAGTAACCCAAAACTGATGAAGACAAAATTGTCAGCATACAGAACTATGTAATTTCCGAAATCTAGTTGAAGCAAGACTACTCATTTCAGCCAACAAGGGCAGAACGCAAACCTCACACTCAAGACGGCGTGAAGTAGTGAAGCTGAAGGCGGCGTGAAGCTGATGGCGGCGTGAAGCGGTGAAGGCGTGAAGAGCTGAAGGGCTGAAGGCGGCGTGAAGACTGAAGTGGTGGACTCAATCTGAAGAGTGAAGACTGAAGTTGTGAAGTTTGAAGTATAGGGGTGATTAGGTTAAGTGTTAGTGTGTAATGTGTTAGCCTGTTAGGGACAATTGGGCTGGAGTAGTGGACTTCATTAGTTAAATTGTAGGAATGGGCCTATAGCCCTTTATGTTTAAAAGACATTTTTAGGAGGCCCAATAGAAATAATTTTGGTATTCGGTATTTACCGAATACCAACAACAACAACAACAACAACCCAGTAAAATCCCACATCGTGGGGTCTGGGGAGGGTAGAGTGTACGCAGACCTGACTCCTACCAATGTAGGACGGCTGTTTCCGAAAGACCCCCGGCTCAATAAAAGCATAGAAAAAGGTCAGACAATAATATTAGAGTAAATAAGTAGATGACAAATACGGTCCAAACAATAGTATAATCAAAGCACAAAAACAGTAGATATTATTATTGGATAATAATATAAATACCATAAATAACATACATCAGAGTATAAGAAATCATATTGCATTAATACGTCTACGAATAAGGGAGAATAAAACTATTATGTACTAGCCTTCTACCCTAATGTGTGTCCTCCACACCCTCCTATCTAGGGTCATGTCCTCGGTAAGTCGTAAATGTGCCATGTCCTGTCTGATCACCTCTCCCCAATATTTCTTCGGCCTACCCCTACCTCTCCTGAAACCATCCATGGCCAGCCTCTCACATCTCCGCACTGGTGCATCTGGGACTCTCCTCTTCACATGTCCAAACCATCTCAGTCGCGTTTCCCGCATCTTGTCTTCCACCGAGGCCACTCCTACCTTTTCTCGAATAGCCTCATTTCTAATCTTGTCACTCCTGGTATGCCCACACATCCATCTCAACATTCTCATCTCGGCAACCTTCATCTTTTGCACGTGGGAGACCTTAACTGGCCAACACTCCGCCCCATATAACATAGCTGGTCTAACGACCACTTTGTAGAACTTGCCCTTAAGTTTTGGTGGCACCTTCTTGTCACATAACACACCGGAGGCGAGCTTCCATTTAATCCATCCTGCCCCAATACGGTGTGTGACATCCTCGTCGATCTCTCCGCTGTCTTGCATGATAGAACCAAGGTACTTAAAACTACTTCTCTTTTGGATGGCTTGTTCCCCGAGCCTAACTTCCGCACCAACCTCTTGAGGTGTCTCACTGAACTTGCACTCTAGGTACTCTGTCTTGGACCTACTCAACTTAAACCCCTTAGACTCCAAGGTGCGTCTCCAATCTTCCAGCTTAGCGTTAACTCCGCTACGAGTCTCATCGATGAGGACTATGTCATCCGCAAAAAGCATACACCATGGCACCTCACCTTGAATTTGTCGCGTCAATCCATCCATCACCAAGGCAAATAGGAACGGGCTAAGAGCTGATCCTTGATGCAACCCCATCATAACTGGGAAGTGTTCTGAGTCCCCTCCTACTGTTCTTACCCTGGTTTTGGCACCCTCGTACATGTCCTTGATCACCCTTATGTACGCTACAGGTACACTTTTAGCCTCCAAACATCTCCATAGTATCTCTCGTGGGACTTTATCGTAAGCCTTTTCCAAGTCTATGAACACCATATGCAAGTCTCTCTTCCTCTCCCTATATTGCTCCATTAGTCTCCTCATAAGGTGGATGGCTTCTGTAGTTGAGCGTCCCGGCATAAATCCGAACTGGTTCTCTGAAATAGACACGCCTCTCCTCACCCTCATCTCTACCACTCTTTCCCACACTTTCATAGTATGGCTTAGAAGCTTAATACCTCTATAGTTGTCACAGCTCTGGCTATCCCCTTTATTTTTGTAGAGCGGGATCATGATGCTCGATCTCCATTCTACGGGCATCGTTGCCGTCGTAAAGATGACATTAAATAACCTAGTCAGCCATTCCAAACCTACCGAGCCCGCATTCTTCCAAAATTCTCCAGGGATCTCGTCAGGTCCGGTCGCTCTTCCCCAGCGCATCCTACGAACAGCATCCTTAACCTCATCGACCGTAATACTCCTACAACCCCCAAAATCGTGACTCCTTCCTGTATGTTCCAAATCTCCCAACACAATTTCTCTGTCCCCTTTGTCATTCAAAAGTTTATGGAAGTATGACTGCCATCTTTGTTTGATAAGGGTCTCCTCTACCAATACTTTTCCGTCTTCGTCTTTAATGCACTTCACTTGATCCACATCGCGTGCCCTTCTCTCCCGGGCCCTGGCTAGCCTGAATAATTTTCTGTCCCCACCTTTCTCTTCCAGTTCAGCATAGAGACGTTCAAAAGCTGCCATTTTTGCCGTTGCAACCGCCGACTTCGCCTCCATCCTCGCTATCTTATACAGTTCTCCATTCGTCCACTTCTCCACCTCATCCTTGCTCTCTATCAACTTAGCATACGCCACCTTCTTTGTTTCCACTTTCCCTTGCACTTCTCCATTCCACCACCAGTCCCCTCGATGCCGACTACGACTACCTATCGAGACTCCTAACACTTCCTTTGCTACAACCCTAATATAACTAGCTGTCCTATCCCACATATCGTTCGCATCCCCACTACTATCCCAGGCCCCCATATCCTTTAATTTCTCTCCCATCTCAAGGGCACTAACCGTTGTCAAACTCCCCCATCTGATCCTAAGTCGTTCTTCCCTGACCCTTCTCGTCCTTGTCATCTTTATCCCTAAATCCATCACTAAGAGCTTATGTCGGGTTGTAAGGTTGTCGATCGGGATGACCTTACAGTCTTTGCACAAACTCTTATCATCCTTCCTGAGGAGTAAAAAATCTATCTGAGTTTTAGCCACTGAACTACGGAAGGTTACCAAGTGGTCCTCCTTCTTTGGGAAACTCGAGTTGGCTATCACCAATCCGAAAGCTCTTGCGAAATCCAACAGTGCGGTTCCTCCTCCATTTCTGTCCCCGAAGCCAAAGCCCCCATGTACATCATCATACCCTCCCGAAATAGATCCGATGTGCCCATTGAAATCCCCTCCCACGACAAGCTTCTCAGTAGGTGGTATGCCTCCCAATAACTCGTCCAACTCCTCCCAAAAGCGCCTCTTATCCTCCTCGCACAAGCCCGCTTGGGGCGCATAAGCACTAATAACGTTCAACGTGATCCCTTCAACGACCATTTTAATCGACATCATCCTATCATTGACTCTCCTAACCTCCACCACCTGATCCCTTAAATCACTGTCTATTAAAATGCCTACTCCATTTCTATACTTCGATTTACCAGAAAACCAAAGCTTATACCCGTCTACCTCCTTAGCTTTAGAGCCGACCCATTTTGTCTCCTGGACACAGGCTATATTAATCTTCCTCTTCTTTAGAATCTTAACCAGTTCTATGGATTTACCCATTAACGTCCCAATGTTCCAAGAACCTATTCTCAGTCTAGACGCTCCTTTAACCCAATTACCTCTCCTTACCCTCGTCCCCGTCCATGAGCGAGAACATGACCCTAGTCTACCATCACTATCCAAAGCCACGAAAATGAGTATGAACTAATAAATTATTCGGGGGTTTAAAATCGGCAAAATGTAACTACAAGTATATGAACAAAAGATAGAATATAAAGATATAAAAACCGGAGGTACCAACTCCGGTAGAAATGAACCTGGTTGCCGCCAGAAAATACTGCTCACGTCGGAATACTGTTCACGTCGGCGTACTTAGTTTAGTTTAGTTGCAGCTGTTGTTCGTCACCGAAAATACAGATATGTACACCTGAAAAAAAAAAAATATTGCCGAAAAAACCAGAGCTTCGCCGGAAAAACTAGACAAAACTTTACAGATCTTTACAGATCTGCCTTCGCCTACGCAGGGGCTCGAGATTTCCGACAACTTTGACTTCTAAAGGACTGTCGAAGTCCAACGAATGTTGCTTTGTCAGAGTTTGCTGGTCCCACGTTCGCCGGTGGTCTTCGCCGGTCGGAGCGGCGACTAGAGAGAGAAGAGGAAAGGAAAGGATGAAGAGAGGGAGAGAGAGAGACGGCGGCTGTCTCCTGGCCTTCGCCGGCTGAGCGACGGGAGGGGGATTGCGGTGGTGGCTGTGGTTGTTCGCCGGTGGAGAGGAGACGGCGAAGTGTAGCTCCCAGAACTGTAAATTAATAGTTTATAGCTCCCAGAACTATTTACGAGCAATGAACTCTGCCTTGAAGGTTTCAGATACCGAATGGGAAAATTATAAGTACCGAACCCGAACCCGAAATACCGAAATATTAAATTTCGGTACCGAATACCGAACCGAAGTACCGAATACCGAATACCGAAATACCGAAATTGCCGGTTCGGTTCGGTAATTCGGTTTTCGGTATTTTATGCCCAGCCCTACCAATGACCAATACTTCGCAAGCCCTACCACCAATTGGGGAGTAGAGAATAAAAAACAGCACGTAGGGAAAAAGCAAGACCCGTTGAGCTTGTTTTATGATTAAAACAACAGACTATGAAGTCAAGATGCCAGGCAGCCACATCTCTTACTTGAGCTAAACTATCTGCAATATAGTCAACTTTGTACTCATTTGGCATATTTAGCAATAGAGGATCATAATTAGTTTGGCATCAAGAAGATCTTGAGATACCAAGTCAAGATATTACTAGCATGAACTCTATATCAGGTATACCAAACAAAGAAACAAGTTGGGATGGAAATATCTATTGTTTTAAACATCTTCAAACCAATTTTCACAATTAAAGCACAAAACTCAACCATTGTCTTTTGAGTCCATTGGACCAGTAATAACAATAAGTCAGGAATACCTTCACCGCTGTAAGAGTTCACAGTAACACTTAGCTAAAATCAACAGTGAACGTGTGCTGCAGAAAAGCATAACCCAGCAAAAGAAAATCGGCGGAAAGAATACACACACACACCTGATTGCACTAGTTGGTATAATGCTAAAAGTATCCTTACCCATTTCTTTGTTTTTATAGTATAATTTTGTATTTATACCCTTGAACTGGGTCACAATCTGCAACAAATGAATAAAAGATTGATGAGATGAGGACGCACAAAGAGAGGACACGCTGTTGAGACATCAGAGCTTATAAGTGACCTGAATAAGCCTGGTATTAAATGCAAATAGAACATCTTTGGACTGTTGCTTCATTGCCTTCACAATAGGTGCATTGCGGCACACTTTGCATCCATAAAGCCTATCTACCTGCATCAGGTAAAAACAAAATAAGAACAATAAAGAAACGAATATAATCAAAGTTCAAAATAAATAAAATATCAAACCCTAATAAACCTCACCTTGTTCAAAGCAACAATAAATTCTGTATTCCTCATCTTTAGAAGATTAAGTGACTCAATAGTCTGCGGTTCCAACCCATGCATAATGTCTACAGCCAAAATCGCAATATCACATAAACCTGAACCGCCGAGAACACAGATTAGTGAATGATTCATGTCCGGGTGTGTCAATGACCAACAATCCAGGCATTTTCAGCTTGGCATCAGCTTTTAGTTCCTTAGTTCTCTCATATTCTCAGCTGGAAAATAAGTTGCACCTATCTGCTGTGTAATCCCTCCAGCTTCACCTTCTTGAACATTAGTTCCTCGTATGCAGTCAAGAAGTTTGGTTTTACCAGTATCAACATGGCCCATGATACAGCAAATAGGAGACCGGAGATTGTCTTCAATCTTGCTTGAAGAAGCACCATGTTTTTCTGTTCCTTGGCCTGAAACCACAACCTCAGGCTCCTTCTTCTTACTCCCATCATTCGTAGTGACAGCTGGTACACTTGCAACCGCTTTTTGAGTAGGAATTACAGACTTGGCAGCAACAGGCAGTGGCCCTGCATCACTTGCAACGGACCTTGCAGCTTTAATCTCTTTCTTAATGATAGTTTTGGAATCAGAATCTAGCTCTTCATCTTCAAAAGCACTCTTTCCTGGCAGTTTAAGATCGGCATCATCCCAAAATCTCACATCCCACTCATCATCGTCTTCCTCTTCTTCAACTCTGTTTTCTTCAGCATCAACTACTTCTGACTTCTCCTCTATGCTTACTATATCCATATCCTCAACCTTCTCAGTATCAATGGAATCAACCTCAGAGAAAATCTCCTGCTGATTTTCTTGCACTTCTGTGCTTTCAACAGACTCTTCCTGCGTTTTTCCATCAGCCTGAGCTTGTGCCTTTGATTTCTTTGATTGGTAAATGGGCCGTTTGGTTGCCTCTTTTATACTCTCTGCAGTTGAAAGTGGCAAAGCCCCACTACTAGTGAGAAATTGCTTTCTCATTGCTTCTAATCTTCGAGCTTCTTCCTTTTGCTTTCCAGTAAGCAATTTCCCTTCTTGTTTCTTCTTCACGAGCTTTTCCTTCTCCCTCTCTTTTTTCAAGCGTTTTTTCTCCTCTGCAAGTCTTTCTAGTTCTTCCAGTCGAAGGCGTTCTTCTTCTTCCTTCCTTAATCTTTCCTCTTCTCCCTTCTTCTTCCTTTCTTCAGCTTCCTTCGTTTTTTTAACAGCCGTTTGTATTGGCTTTAAGTTGGTCAAAATCAACTTAAAATCCCTTTTCAGCTTTTGGACGTGTTTGCCTAATGCTAACTTTAAGCCAAAAAGTTCTTAAAATTCAGTCAAAAATGAAAAGTTAGGATTCCTAACTTTTTTTTGTCTAAGTGCTTAAAGTCATTTTCTTTGACCATGGAAATTACTTTTATATCCCTTATATTTTAATTAAATTTCCAAACTATCCTTTTTATTCTTTTAACCCTAAAATTCACATAATTTTCCTCATTTAAGCACTTTTATCCAAACACTCAACTGCTTATTTATAAAAATAACTTTCAGCACTTTAAAGTTCTAAAAACACTTCATATATAGAAGTTACTTTTTTTAAGTCCATCAAAACGGACTAAGTCTCTCTTGCATCTCCCTAACCTGCTTTTACTGCTTTTTATCTGCCAATTTTCCTTTGGTATCATTCTTTGTTACTTCTTGCTTTTCCTCCATCTCGGAGACAGCTGCTGCCGCTGCAGCTGCCTTTTTCTCTTTCTCCTTTTCCTTCTTCTTTTTCTTCTTCTTCGCAGCAGACTCCACAGCTCCTTCCTCAACTGCTTCTCTTTCCCCTGTATCATCTCCTAATTGAGACTGCTGTTGACTTTTCTCCTCTTGTGGAAGAGAAGCAGGAGCAGGAATTGTTGACCCTTCACCCAGGTCTGCCAGAATCTTGTCGATCTCATCCTCCTCCTCTTGAAGAGTATGCCCACCCTTTTTTTTCTTGGTTTTGTTCTTTGAAGTTTCTGACACATCCGTTGTCTGCTTTTTGCCTCTATTATCATCAGCATCTTCCCGATCAACCCCTAGGCTAGCTTGGTCTTGATCAGAGACATTAGTTGAGTCATTTCCGACAGCAGTATCCATTGTGCTAGATGCACTTTTATTCTTTTTCTTAGATGACTTCTTTTTACCTGAAAAAATAATTTCTGGTGCATCATCTTCTTCAATTGCCTCTGTCTCCAATTTAAGAGAGGTATCTGCATCATTTTCTTCGTCAAGAAAAGCAGAACTAAAAGAAATACCACTACTCCTACCTGTGAAGACAACTGCTGGCTCTTCATCTTCCTCAGACAGCTGCCCAGCTTCGTCATCCTCATCATCAATGGCATGAAATGCAGATGTAACAAACAAACTTGCACTGCTCTTCCCCAGCTTTAAATTCTTTGTTTTTCCAGTAAGGGAAGCAACACTTTCAGCCTCTCGGTCACTATCACCAGTATCCATATCCCTTGGCAAACCTGCCATGTCGTCTTCATCATCATAATCATCATCCTGACCAAGAATTCCATAATCAGACGTACTAACCCCACCCTTCTTCCCCTTTTTACTTCTTTTCTTGCCAAATACCACTGCTGGTGCTAATTCCTCTTCCTGAACCCTAGGGTCAGCAGATATTTCAGTCCCGATAGAGTACTCATCATCATCAGTGGCCACATTCTTCTTCTTTGACTTCCCTCCTCCACCAACCTGCTTAGCAAGATTCTTTTCACTGCGTCCCAACCTCTTTTTCTCATCATCATCATCCTCTTTCCTAACAAGTTTGTCCTCTGTTTCTTCATCGTCCTCATCTCGAGCCCCGGACTTCCTACCCTTTTTACCTCTCTTCTAACTAATCTCTGGCACTACATCGACTTTCTCTTCCAGAACCACTGAGTAATCATCATCATCTATCACCCGATTCTTCTTCTTTGACTTTCCTCCACCCCCACCACCCTACTTGGAAGATTCAAGACTCTCGTCTTCACGCACAGGCTTCTTTCTCCCCATTGAATTCTACTTGTAGTTTCAACTTATGTACTATCCAAGAACAATTCAAACCTCCAAATCCCTAATTAACAAAAAAAATAAAATATCCAACAGTTCATCAGAAGACTAGCCAATTTTACCCTAATATTTACTAAGAAAAAAGTAGTTCAAGTAGCAAATTACAAAATCAATTCCCCAATAGTAACAGACCAATATATCAAGTCAATCAATAAACCTCCATCTCAATAATTGGAGCACAAAACATCACAAAAACACATGATTATAAGTTAAAAAACATATATAATTATACACGCAGACATACCAACATTTTCATATAAAACCAAAGAAAAATTGGTACAATATAATGTTCGACAACAACGAAAGCACACTTGATTTACCTAAAATCGAGCGGATGGTGAAAAATTACTGACATGAATATGTGTTTCAGTGATAATTGTATGTGCATATTGAGATTATATTAAAACTGTAAAGATATTCAGTTAATTTGATTGAATTTCGGAAGAAAAGAAAGCGGAAGACAACCAAAATTCGATACAGAAAGTTGGAAAATATGTCTTAAATAGTAGGCTGTTGTGTATTGGATGTTACTATCGATTCACCAAATTGGATGTTATTTTTCAAGTGGGTCTGCCCAATTTTCATAATACGTTATCAGCACGAAATTTTAATTTTTTTCAGATAAATTAATTTCTATATCAAGTATATCTACTGAAGAAATTTTATTTTAGTTATCTTTTCTATTTCTAAAATTAATTTCTATATCAGTTTTTATCATGTCAAATTTATCAAAACTTGAGTTTGTGGCACTTGATATTTCTTGAAAAAATTATTTATCATGGATCCTTGATGCTGAAATTCACCTTGACGCTAAAGGTCTTGGTGATACTATTAAACAAGATAATAACGCATCAAACCAAGATAAAGCAAATGCCATGATTTTTCTCCGTCATCATATTCATGAAGGATTAAAAACTGAATATTTAACTGTAAAAGACCCCCTTGAATTATGGATTAATTTGAAGGATCGGTATTACCACCTAAAACTGACGGTGTTACCAAAAGCCCGATATGATTGGATACATCTTCGATTTCAAGATTTTAAAACTGTGACAGAATATAATTCTGCTATCCACAAGGTAAGTTCCATGTTAAAATTATGTGGAGATTCTATTACAGATGATGACTTACTTGAGAAAACTCTTTTCACTTTTCACGCTTCAAATGTGTTGCTACAACATCAATATCGTGAAAAGGGATTCAAGAAATATTCTAAATTAATTACATGCCTACTTGTAGCTGAGCAAAATAATACTTTGCTGATGAAAAATCATGAAGTCCGTCCCACTGGATCTGCTCCATTCCCTGAAGCGAATGTTGTAGCAGCGTATAATCAGTCTGAATTAAGATAAATTAATTATCGTGGTCGCGGCCGTGGTCGTGGATGTGGACGAGGACGTGGTAGAGGACGAAACAATTATCGTCATCATGATGGAAATAAACATGAGAACAATAAAGTTCCTCAAAATAATTCTTCTAGAGGTAAATTCAATATTTGCCATCAGTGTGGTATGAAGGGTCATTAGGCACGTGAATGTCGTACGCCTGATCATTTTGTGAAACTTTATCAAGCGTCTCTCAAAAGAAGAGATAATAATGTGGAGGCGAATTTGAATTTTCGAAATGATAATAATGAAGCAATTCCCTCAAATAAATATAAAGATATTGAGGCAAATCTTGCTTATAAAGATGATGATTTCAGAGATCTACCAAATATTACTCATTTGGAAGCTGAAGACTTTATGAGTATTGATTGAGAAATTGATCATCTAACTGGGGATAAATCTTATAAAATAGTTACTGTTTTCTTAATTATGTTTGATATTATGTTGTACTTCGTAGAAATGTTTCTTAAGGCAATGCAATTTCTTAAAGTTTTTATGTTGTTAGTTTTTCACATTCTTATAATGTGTTTTTTTATTTATGAAGAATATAGAAATTCCCCAATCATCAATTGGATTCTAAATCAATTATGATGATATGTGTCTTATTGATAGTGCCACATCACACACTATTTTAAGAGATAAGAAATATTTATCTTATTTGATTATGAAAGAAGCTAATATTAATACAATATCTGGTAGTACAAGATTAATTGAAGGATCCAGAAAAGCTAAAGTTGTACTTGTCGGAGGAACAAATTTAACAATTAATGAAGCATTATATTGTAGTAAGTCTCAAAGAAACTTGTTAAGTTTCTAAGACATTCGTAAAAATAGTTATCATATTGAGACTACAAATGATGAAAAGAATGAATATTTTTACATTACTACAATAATGTTGGGCAAAAAGTTTATACTTGAAAGGTTACCCGCTCTTTCATCCGGCTTATACTTCATAAGTATTAGCATTGTTGAAATACATGCCATAGTAAACCAAGAGTTTACTAACTCAAATGATTTTATTATTTGGCATGACCGATTGATCCATTCCGGTTCTAATATGATGCACAAAATAATTGAGAGTTCACATGGATACTCTTTGAAGAACCAAAAGATTCTTCAATTTAAAGAATTCTCTTGTGCTGCATGTTCTTAAGGCAAATTGATTACTAGACCATCAGTAATCAAAGTGGGCATTGAATCCCCAATATTTCTGGAATGTATACATGGTGATATATGTGGGTCCATTCACCCATCATGTAGACCATTTAAATATTATATGATTTTAATAGATGCATTTATAAGATGGCCACATGTGTGCCTACTATTAACTCGTAATATGACATTTGCGAGATTACTTGCTCAAATAATCAAGTTAAGAGCACAATTTTCAGATTATGCAATAAAGACAATTCGTCTTGATAATGCTGGTGAGTTCACATCTCAGATATTTAATGATTATTGTTTGTCCACTGGAATAACAATTGAGCATCCGGTTGCTCATGTTCATACTCAAAATAGTCTAGCAGAATCATTGATTAAACGTCTCCAATTAATTGCTAGACCAATGCTTATGAGAACAACACTTCCGATTTCATTATGGGGTCATGCTATTTTGCATGCAGCAAGTCTTGTGCGGATCAGACCCACAAGTTATCATAAAATCTCCCCATTACAATTAGCTTTTGATCAGGAGCCGAACATTTCCCATCTTAGAATATTTAGGTGTGCAGTATATGTTTCGATTGCTCTACCACAACGCACAAAGATGGGACCCAAAGAAGATTGTGGATATATATTGGGTATGAATCTCCTTCTATCATAAAATATTTGGAACCTATGACTGGAGATTTATTCACCGCAAGGTTTGCTGATTGTCATTTTGATGAATCAGTATACCCAGCATTAGAGGAAGAAAATAAGTAGCTGAAAAGAGAAATAGATTGGAATGCATTATCACTATCTCATTTAGATCCTCATACAAATAAATGTGAATTGAAAGTTCAAAAGATAATTAATTTGCAAAATATTGCAAATCAACTGTCAGATGCATTCACTGACCTATCAAGAGTTACTAAATATCATATCCCAGCTGCTAATACTCTAATTCGAGTTAATGTCCTAGTAGGATAATTAAATAATGCAAATGAGTCTAAACCACATTTAAAACGTGGTAGACCGATCGGTTTCAGAGATAAAAATCCTCAAAAAAAAAAGAGCAAACAATCAAGATGGTCATGATATGACGGAACCTGCTCAAGAAGAGCGGGGAGACATAACAATTGATAAAACCTTGTAAGAGGTTAAGGCGCCTGAAAATGATAAAGAAATTTCAATAAATTATGTCTCATCGGGAAAAATATGGAACTGAAATAATGTAATTGTCGACAATAGTTTTGCTTATAATGTGGCTATGAAAATAATAAAACAAAATGAGGATCTTGAACCAAAATCTATCGATGAATGTAGACAGAGGAATGATTGGCCAAAATGGAAAGATGCAATTAAAGTTGAATTAGCGTCTCTTGAAAAACGCAAAGTTTTTGGACCGATAGTCCAAACACCCGGAGGTATTAAACCAGTGGGGTACAAATGAGTCTTTGTGCGAAAAAGAAATGAGAAAAATAAAATTGTAAGATATAAAGAACGACTTGTGGCACAAGGATTTTCGCAAAGACCATACATTGATTATATGGAAACATATTCTCTTGTGGTGGATGCAATCACTTTCAGGTATCTTATAAATCTGGCAGTTCATGAAAAATTTGGCATACATCTGATGGATATCGTTACAGACTATTTATATGATTCTCTGGATAACGATAACTTTATAAAAATTCCTAAAGGATTTAAAATGCCTGAAATATATAAAGATTTTCAGAAAAATTGTTCAATAAAACTTCAAAAATCTTGACACGGTCTGAAACAATCAGGACGAATGTGGTACAATCGCCTTAGCGAATATTTGCTAAAAGAAGAATATAAAAATGATTCAATTTGCCCTTGTGTCTTTATGAAGAGGTCTAGATCTGAATTTGTCATAATAGAAATATATGTTGATTATTTGAATATTATCGAAACTCCTGAAGAACTTTCAAAGGCAGTAAAATGTCTGAAAAGGGAATTTGAAATGAAAGACCTCGGAAAGACAAAATTTTGTCTTAGTCTACAAATTGAACATTTTGCAAATGAGATATTTGTCCATCAATCAATATATATAGAAAATATTTTAAGGAGATTTTACATGGATAAAGCACACCCACTGAGTACCCCAATGGTTGTGAGATCTCTTGATATTAATAAAGATCCATTTTGACCTCATGAAAATGATGAAGAGCTTTTGGTGCTGAAATACCATATCTTAGTGTAATTGGTGCATTAATGCATCATGCCAATAATTCTAGACCAGATATAGCTTTCGTAGTAAACTTGTTAGCAAGATTTAGTTCTTCCCCAATACGAAGACACTAGAATGGAATTAAGCATATATTCAGATACCTCCGAGGGACTATAAATATGAGATTATTTTACTCAAATAAATCCACGTCACAATTGATTGGTTACGCAGATGCGGGATATTTATCTGATCCCTATAAAGGTCGATCGCAGATAGGCTATTTATTTACATGTGGTGGTACAGCTATATCATAACGTTCAACAAAGCAAACTATGGTTGCCACTTCCTCAAATCATGCAGAGATAAAGCCATTAATGAAGCAAGTCGAGAATGCGTTTGGTTAAGATCCATAAATCAACACATTCAAGAAACATGTGGCATTTCTTTGAAAAGAGACGTTTCAACAATATTGTATGAAGATAATGCTGCATGTATAACTCAATTAAAGGGAGGATACATCAAAGGAGACAGAACCAAACATATTTCACTAAAATTCTTCTTTACCATGATCTTCAAAAGAAGGTAAAATCGATGTTCAACAAGTTCGTTCAAGTGATGATTTAGTAGATATGTTTACCAAGGCATTGCCAACTTCAACCTTTGAAAAATTGAGATACAAGATTGAAATGCGCCATCTTCGATATATTAAATGATGTCTTCATCAGAAGGAGTATAATACGCGCTGCACTCTTTTTCCCTTAGTCTAGGTTTTGTCACACTGGTTTTCCTAACAAGGTTTTTAATGAGGCAGCATTCAAGGTGTATTACCAGATGTGTGTATTCTTTTTCCTTTATTAGGCTTTTTCCACTGGGTTTTTTAGTAAGGTTTTAACGAGGCACAACATGTATGAATTTATAGACATCCAAGTGAGAGTGTTGTGTATTGGATGTTACTATCAATTGAGCAAATTGGATGTTATTTTCCAAGTGGGCCCCACTTTTAAGTGGGCAACTTGACCACTTGGTATTTACTCTTCATCTTGACCTATATATAGGCAAGATTGATATAAATGAATATAGAGAAAAATATATATACACGACAATCTTTTCCTCTCCACAGTTTCTTCTTTCTTCTCCATTATTCTCTTCGCCTCATTTTGCTAAATTTAATTTATTTTCATAATATAGGTGACTCAATTATATACTTATTGTATTTATTCTTTTTAACTATTTAAAAATTTATTAGGTTTGTTCTTTTGACTATATATTTATCGGTTTTAATCCATTAATTATACATTTATCAATTTTCGTCCTTTCAAATATTTAAAACTTATCAGATTTGATCTTTGTCTGTTTTTAATATAAATAACTTAGGGTTATATTAACAGAATCCATATCTCAATAAAATTAAATTCTTAACCATTTTTTTTCAGTTGTTTCTTTCTCTGTTTTACTTTTTCTTTAAATTACTCTTATGAAAATAACTTTAACCTCAACGACTCAAAATAAAATTCACGATAAAAAAATAAGAGTCATAATTTTATTCAATAGAGGATAAAAGAAAGCATATTATTATTACTAATGACTTGAATGTGCTAAAATTTATTATAAAAAGAAAAAAAATTATCCATTAAATATGGGGAGAGAATTATTTATATCTAGTAGAAATGAAATTTTTGCAATGAAAATAAAATTCAAAGTTCTTCTCTCACATGTTATAATTCCAATTTTTGTACTTCAATGATTTTATTGAAGAGAATTTGCTTAATTTTTCAGAAGTTGAAATTTATAAAATGGTAGATCTGCAGATTTTTTTTATATCTTCTTTTTCCTTTTATTTTGAATCGTTGAGGTTATTGTTTTTTTCATAAGAGTAATTTAAAGAAAAAGTAGCAGGGAGAGAGAAATAACTGAAAAATGACTTAAAGATGTAATTTTAGGAAGGCATGAGTTCAGTTAACATAAACCTAAGCTATTTGTATTTAAAAAATGGATAAAGATCAAACTTGATAAATTTTTGTATCTATCTACTTAAAGGATTAAAATTGTTAAGTGTATAATTAAGAAAGTAAAATCGGTAAGTGTATAATTAAGGGAACATACCTGATAAGTTTTTGAATAATTAAAAGACTAAATTCGATAAATGCATAGTTAAGGAACTATTTTAGACCTACTCGAGAAGGAACAATTTATGACATTTTCTCTAGAAAGTTGCTAGGGTTTTTGTTGGGTCCATAGCTCTTTACTACGGGTAATTTTCATATCTAATCTAATTTTGCACACAATTTTTGGAAAATAGCCACACTTTTAGAAGTTTTGAAAATGGTCATTTTTTGAAAATTGAAAAACAAAGAAGAAAATTTTCAAGCTAGAAAAAACTAAAAATAAAAAACAATTTGGATTTTCATCTTTTCTAGCATAAGATTCATCAAACTTTTTGTGATTTTGAAGTTCAGTTTATCGAGAACATGACCTTAGATAGGAGAGTTTAGAAGTCACGAATTAGAGTAGAAAGTTAGTAGGTATTTAAGTTTTGACTCACTTTTCGGTGGTTTTGGTAGGAGCCTGGAAGTACTGTGTCTGTTGTAGTATTAGTCGTATATATATATATATATATATATATATATATATATATATATATTGTATTTTCAGTTATAGATTGACATGTCTTCCCCGTTGTCGCATTTCCTTTTTTTGTAAATACATTAATTTGCTGCACTTGAGCTGAGAATTTTTCGAAATCAACCTCTTTGAGGTAGGGTAAGATCTGCGTATACTCTACCTTCCACACACCACTTTTGTGAGACTAGATCGGGCATGTTACTGTTGTTTGTTGCTAATTTTTCCAGATAAAAAATCCATAAATTCAAAAAATGTTTACTGAATTTTTCCTGAGAAAAAAAAGTCTACACTTCAGCAATACATATTATCAAACACATTGTTCAATCAGCTGAAGTTTTTCTTCATTTTATCAATACTATCCTATTTTCCCTCTATATAGTTTGGCTACAGAATAACATGTGACAGGATTAGAAGATAACTTATCTGGTACAACGTTTAACCAACTTCAAATTGAGAAGAAAAATAAAAAACATACCAATTCGATTCCCATAAGTTCTGGCAGCTTCGAAAAAAGGGGCTAGCCAACCCGATAAAAGTCAACCTTGCTATTGAGGAGGTCTACTGGGGCGTCTGTCGAGACCTGCATGCATGAATACAATGTCCCAGGGCAATGAGACATTAGTATGAAATAATGTATCGAGTATGAAAGGCGATAGACTATGAGTAGGTATCATGATATTCTAAGAATAATCAGATAGATAAATCAAGAACAAAATAAAGCATACTGAACTGCTCCTGATTCTAAACATATAAAAAATAATAAAACAACAACCTGACCAAACCTCCATAAGTTCGGCAGGTACAAACAACAAACAAGACCACATGTCTAGGCCTCCATAAGCCCAGAAGTTGCCAAATCGATCTATATATCCCTATCGGTAGTCCCCTAGCCTTATAGCCAGTCACATAGCCTTCTTAGGCAATAAAATAGCTGTTGACATCCAATTTTGACCTTCCATAACGCAAATTAGCTATCGAGTTTCTTTAAATTTCGAACATTTTTGAAATAACTAGCTTTTATAAAAAATAAAGATATTTTCATGTTATTCTTAACTTTTTTTTTATCTTTTTATAAATTTTAGTATAATATACATATTTTTATATAACTATATCTTTGATTACTATTTATGTGGTTACTCGAAAATCATCTAAAAAATATTTTATTTTTAACTAAATACAATATTAGATAGGTTAGTTTAATTATAGTTTGTATTTTTAAAATTTTTAATTTTCTCTAAAAAAAATCACATTCTCCCACATTTAAAATTCATGAAGAATTTGGGGTTTTTGGAACCTATATAAAGGCTCATATTCTCATTAAGAAGATAGGAAGAAGAGAGAGGTTTTCGGACCACCCCAAAGTTAGAAATTTTCTTTATTCTGCTAGAATTTTGGACTCTTGTTTCAGCCTAAAAGTTGTAAAAATTTCTAGCTTTTAATCTATATTTTTCTCTAATGAGAAAAATAGGAGATTGAAGTAGCAATTTAGGATAAGAATAGAGTTCTTATAACATCGAACGCATAAAAGTTTGAGTCTAAATTTTTATTTTTTTCTTTTTGTGGATTGGAGTTCCGTTAAGCTCTTGGATGGTGGTGAAGTCATCTTTCGTTCGTCGTCTTCAGTATCACTGTCTGGAAAGAGGTAAAATCTTTTCTCAGCTTTATTTTA
This sequence comes from Solanum dulcamara, assembly GCF_947179165.1. Classification (NCBI taxonomy): domain Eukaryota; kingdom Viridiplantae; phylum Streptophyta; class Magnoliopsida; order Solanales; family Solanaceae; genus Solanum; species Solanum dulcamara. The sequence continues at coordinate 61,777,652 of NC_077244.1, read as the reverse complement.
GTTAATTATTTAATGTTTTATATTTAGTTGATTCGTAATCTTATTTTTTTTAGTTAGCATATATTAAGAATAATTAGATTAATGATAGAAATTTCTTATAGTTAGCACGTGTTAGGATTAATTAGCTAGCATGTTTTAGAATTATTTTATGAAAGCTCTTAGTTTTGTTCATTATTTTTCTAAGTAGTTTTCTTTGACAATATAGTTTTTCATGTTTTCAATTTCTTCTTTTAACATGATTTAGATAACAAAAATATGCTTAAGTTATTATTTAGTTAGTACTTTCATGACCTAATTGATTTAATTCTTTTCTTAAAATTTGAGGTAGTATAGCGTATATACTAATTATGTGTCCTTTAGTTACTTGAATATATTTCTTCTTTCCTTTCCTTTTCTCTGTCTATATATATATAAATATATATATGTTGTTAGTCACCTCTAGGAGGCCCATCAATTTGATACCTTAAATGTCATGATATATTCCTTGGTTTAGTTTAAAATGAGTAGATGCTTATGTAATTTTATTTTGGTGCATGTGATATCAATTGGAGTCCATCTTTGGACTCCATCCTTACATATCGTTAAGTTTTGAGTCTCCCATCATCTTGCTCGAATTGCTGGAAAGTTGATACATGAAAAAAAAGCTAATATACATGGTTTGAATATTGATATTGGGCTATATACACGGAATATAGGTGAAAAAAAGTATTATATACAATGATATATAGTATATATACACAGTCCGATATGCAAGAAAATAATGTTATATACACTAATATACAGTGTATATAAAGTCTGATATACAGTGATTTACAACATATAGAGCCCGTTTGGATGGGCTTAAAAAAAGTAACTTTTATGTATAAAGTGCTTTTAGAACTTTAAAGTGCTGAAAGTTATTTTTATAAATAAACAGTTGAGTGTTTGGATAAAAGTGCTTAAATGAGGAAAATTATGTGAATTTTAGGATTAAAAGAATAAAAATGGTAGTTTGGAATTTAGTTAAAATATAAGGGATATAAAAGTAATTTTCATGGTCAAAGAAAATGACTTTAAGCACTTACAAAAAAAAGTTAGAAATCCTAACTTTTCATTTTTGACTGACTTTAAGAACTTTCTGGCTTAAAGTTAGTATTAGGCAAACACGTCCAAAAGCTGAAAAGGGGCTTTAAGTTGGTTTTGACCAACTTAAAGCCAATCCAAACGGGCTCATAGAGAGAACAAACAGGTGATATACAGTCTGTATACAATTTAATATACAGAAATACAATGGTGATATACAACAGAATTGGGCCAAAAGCCCACAACGCAGGTGGCCCAACAGCTTAGTCCAGGCGTACAGAAACTAAGTGTCGGGCCACATTTTCATAAGTTATTTATTATTTATTTTTATTGATTCGGTTTGTAATAATTGATTTACTTATGTTGTTTATGATTGCTTAGATATTAATCTTAGTTTAGTTTAACTTAATTAGATTCCATAAAGATAAATCATTTCATGTTGATTTACTTTATAATTGATTTTCTACCTTTATTTAGCCATTTTGACAAACTTTACTTTCATTTCATATTATTTCCAATGTATAAGTTTGATTATTTTGTTTTTCAAAAATAGTTTTAAAGTCTTTATTTAGTTTTAAATTAATATTTTCAAAAGTTAGTCAAATAATTTTTAAATTGTCGGATAGCCGCGTGTTAGCGGCCACTTTGAATGCTAATACATTCTCAAAGTAGAAATTTGAACCCTTACCTATTTTCTCTAATTTTAAGACTTAAATCTGTTAGGGTCTTTAAAATTAAGGTTTCTTGATTTTTCTTAAAAATTAAGTGGCGACTCTTTTTTCTAAAATTAATTTTTTCTCTAAAATGTTGAAATTAATTTTAAACTGTCTTTTTTCGACATAACAATAGCCCCATAGGCAGCACATAGCCCTCTTAGGCATTATCATAGCCCCGTAGGCAAATATAGCCTTCTTAGGCATCAACATAGCATTGTAGGCAACTCATAGCCTTCTTAGGCATCAATATAGCCCTTTTACGCATCAATATAGCCCCGTAGGAAGAACATAGCCCTTCTTGGCAAAGATCATATTCCTGAGCTAACCACAATAGCCCCAAGTGCAACAATAACAATTCAATAGGCTAAAGGCGCGGACAATTTAATTATAAGCAACCTATACGAATAGCCTTTAAGCCGTGGCCAACATAGGACAGCTACTAACAAAATAAGAATCCTGATAAGGGAAGAATAACCACTCGAGCAACCAACAACCAATAATCATGGCTATATGTGTAACAATGATAACTACAATCTTCTTGTATTGCTCCTAAGCTTTAAGGAAACATGTCGAAAAAAGGAAATAACCTTAACATACCTTTTTCAATGATTTCAAGCGGCCTATGGACTTCTTAACGACCCCCTTGCTACTACAACATGGAAGCACCACAATTAACACATCGAATATAAGACAGCACGACAATCCAATAACAAAAAAATATGGTTTTCCATCGTAGATGGCTATTTGCGGCTTATTGAAGATAGAATTGGTGAAAAGAAGACCTTATGTTTATCTTAGTCTTGTAATACAACTAAAATATATCACAACAACACAACAAAACCCTGCTGCCACAACCTCCACAGAGCTACGCCACACAATTCAAAAAGAAAAGTATACCAAAGCGACAACTCATAACATAGAGCAATTTTCGTTAAAGATCCAAGATGAGAATATCAATGTAAAGAAATGATTAAGAGGTAATTTCTCTAATTTTGGGGGGTTTTCACGAATTAAAAATGAGGATTAATGAAGAATATAACCTTTTATAAAGCTCCACCGACCTAGGGGCCCACTTCACATGCCTGCTTGCGTAGTCTTATAAAAATGCAAATATCTCCCTATTTTAAAGTAGTATGAATGAACGGTTTGATACATTGAAAACTTTGGTAGTTCGTTGGCCCCCATAACTCTTTATATATTGTGAGAAAATCTCCAAGACATTTGACAAAAATTTTAGAAAAATCTTTGTAAAGGAACTTACAATAACTTTCACCAACTTTTTTTTTTGCCACTTGCTTAACTTCAAAACTTGAGATATAACCCTTGAACACTTAAAATAATACATACCACACCATTCTTAATTAATTACTCACCTTCTTTGTATTTCCATGAAGGTACGAGTTAATTAGATGTTTTAAGAAGTTGGGGTGTTACATCCTTCCCCCTTAGAAATATTCGTCCTCGAATAAAAAACTTAGTCACACGGTTAAGTCTTAAGGATTTGCCAAAATATTGGCAGAGTTTACTCTGTAAATGTGACTATCTATGAACTTAAAATGCTAAAATTCCAACCTTGGCATTTCATAGGATTACATAAATAGCTAAGCACCATAGCTCCGTAATAACAGTGCGAGCAAAAATACAACAATAACGACCAAAATAATAAGCAACAATATAAAGACCAAATAGGTATCTTACCTCACTACACTAATATAAACTTATTTGCCATCACCATGGGGTATGAAATAAGTGAGGATATTTGTACCTCATGCCATCTTCAGCTTCCCAAGTCACCTCTTCTCTAATCTTGTTTTTCCACAATACTTTAACCGATGGTCCTCAATCTTTGGACCTATTGATCTAATATGGAAATCAGAGTTAACTTCTTTGTGATCTAAGCATCCTCAATTGCGGCATCCCGAGAGAAGGATCTCCTATGAACTTTTATAGCATCGATACATAGAAAATTGGATGAACAGATTCTAACCCTGAATACAATTCTAACTCATAAGCTACTCGTCTTACCTTCTGAAGGATCCAATATGGCCCAATAAATCTTGGACTAAGCTTGTCTTTCTTTCCAAATCTCATAACACCCTTCCTAAGTAAGACTTTTAAGAATACCCAGTCATTGACACAAAACTTTAAGTCCCTTTATCGCACATTTGAGTATAACTTCTATCGACTTTGAGCTGTGTATAGCCACTCCCAAATGAGCATAACTTGCTCAATTATTTATTGTACTAAGTCGGGTCCAATCAACCCTAACTCACCTACCTCAAACCATCCAATGGGGGATCTACATTTCTACCTATACAAAGCCTCATAAGGTTCTATCCCGATGCTGGAATGATAACTATCATTGTATGTGAACTCGATAAGAGATAAATGGTCATCCCAAATTCCCTTGAAGTCTAGCACGCATGCACGTAACATATCCTCAAGTGTCTGAGTTGTGCACTCAACTTGATTGTTTGTTAGAGGGTGAAAGGATGTACTGAGATTAACTTGTATCCCCAGTCCTTTCGGGAAAGACTTCCAAAAGTTAACGATAAATTATGCCCCTATATTAGAGATAATAGATACTAATTCGAAATAGAAAAATCATCAGTTGGAGAATCCTTTTTACAGGGTAGGACATTTTACAACCAAATAATTTATCTAATATAAAGCCATGCATAGTTTACGATTGTAAAAGTAGTCCTGACTGGTAAGAAATGGACTGATTTTGTTAGCCTATCAATAATTACCCAAATAAAGTCAAGCTTACGTCGCGATTGAGGTAACCCAGTAATAAAATCCATATTAATTGCCTCCCACTTACATAAAGGAATGACATCTCCTGGACTAGCCCAACTGGCTTCTGATGCTCAACCTTCACCTATTGAAAGTTAGGACACTTGGTCACAAAACACAACACTGTCCTTCTTCATCCTGTGCCACCAGTACATCTTTTTAACATCATGGTATACTTTGGTGGATCCTGGGTGAATAGAGTAACGAGAATGGTGTACCTCTTCAAAAGCCTGTTGTCGAAGACTGCAATATTCGAAACACATAACTGATCTTTTAATCTAAGGATTCCGTCTCCTGCTGAATCCAAGGCTAAAGACTCCTATTGCTGAGCCTTGCCTTCGAGCTGCTCTAAGTTGGTATCTTTGTATTGTTGTGCCTTCACCTCAACAACTAAAGTTGATACTGTTGTTTACTGATCTATAACCCCAGCATCATCAGAGTCTAATAGTCTAAGCCCCAAACTGGTTAGTTGATGAAGCTCTTAAAATATCTCTCACTTCTCCACTCCCAAATATAATAGATTATAAATAGACTTATGACTAAGGGTATCCGCTACTATATTGGCTTTTTTTGAATGGTATAAGATATCCATGTCATAATCTTTATATAATTCAAGCTATCGGCGTTGTCGTAGGTTCAACTCTTTTAGTCTAAAAATATAATGAAGGCTCCTATGATCTATATAAATATCAACATAAAATCCATACAAGTAATGCCTCCAAATCTTTAGGGCATTAATAACTTCAGCCAACTCTAAATCATTGGTCGGGTCGTTCTTCTCATCCTTCTTTAACTGTCTAGAAGCATAAGCAATTACCCTTCCGTGTTCCATCAACACACAAACCAACCTAATGCTTGAAACTTCATAATACATTGTGTAGCCCTCTAGATATTGTGATAAGGTCAGAACTGGTGCCGAAGTCAATATATCTTTTAGCCTCTAAAACCTTCGCTCACAGGGTTTGGTCTATTGATACTTAGTTTCTTTCTAATTCAACTTTATCAAGGGTCTTACAACTAAAGAATATCTTTCAACAAACCTTCTGTAACACCCTACTAAAAACTATGAACTTTTGTCGGGGTCATGGGTCTACATCAAGTCTTTACGGCCTTAATTTTCTGTAAGTCAACCTGAATACCAGCATCTGATTCAATACTACCCAAAAAGAAACATATAATGCGACCAAAACTCACACTTTGGGAGCTTAGCATACAACCTCCGATCTCAAAGTACTTGAAGCACTTCTCGGACAAGGTCTCTATGTTTGGTCTCTGAACTAGATATATCAAAATATCAATGATAGACACAATGACAACAATTCTAAGAATGACCTGAAGATACTATTTATCAAGTTCACAAATATTGCTGGGGTGTTCGCCAACCTAAAAGATATCACAAAAAAATCAAAATTTCCATATCTAGTCCTGAAGGCTATCTCAAAATTATCACTCTCCAAAACTTATACCTAGTGGTACCCTAAGCATAAATCAATCTTTGAGAAAAATCAGACTTCTTGGAGCTGGACAAAAAAATCCACAATCTTAGGTAGTGGATAGTTATTTTTTGATAGTCACCTTATTCAGTTTTTGGTAGTCTATACACTTTTGCAACAACCCATCTTTCTTCTACTCAAATAATAGTGGTGCTCTCCATGATGACGCACTAGGCCTGATGAAGCCCTTATTTAATATTTCTTTAAGTTGCTTATTTAATTCCTTTGGTTATGTTGGTGCAATTTTATATAGGGGAATTGATATCGACTGATCATCTGATAATGTAGTGATAGCAAAATCAATCTCTCGTTCTAGGGGAATATCAAGAAGCTCGTCTAAAAACTCATTAGCTACTGAAATAAATTAAAGATTCGATAGCTCAAAATTAATATTTTATAGTTGGATAGCATGGTAAATTCTACCTTTAGCGATAATTTCATTACTTTAATATAGAAAATAAACCTACCATTCAGTGTATTACCCTTCTACTCTCGAACTACTTCCTAGCGGGTAATGGGATAGCATAGGATAATATGGAGCTGGATCTATCAAAACATAAACACAGTGGGGGAGACCACTCAATATACCTATCACAACATCTGCGATAACTATGAATCTTGATGACCTGTAATGGATATGTGCAATTCTGGCTATTGCCAGAACTAGATGATTCCTCTTGGCATCGTCCTTTACCTTTTAAAATCTGGAACCCCGCTTTATAAGATAAACTGAGGAAGATGACTCTCTTGGTAATCTGTTTATCTTTGTTGAACCTTGATTGTCCTAAACGAACAATATCCTTGTATCTGACCCTATTGGCCATAAAAATAGCATGTTATGGAGCCCTGATGGCATCTACTGACATATGTTTACTGCATGTATCATAATATGGTGCAACTGATCTACACTACTCTGAGTCTATGCATTGCTGTGAGTCTGATGCTCGTGAACTTTTACCCAGACCTGATCGCCCTTGAAGATCAACCTGCCACCCTGGGACTTTTGTTGTGGGGTATAGGTGGTCCCCTTAAATCTCGAGGTCTGGAGCAACCTTGGGCCTCTATCTAAAACCCATGGGCCTAGCCCTCTTTTGTTGCCTTTCTCAATTTTCTCAGTCGTATACTACTGATGTCAAAGCACCTCTATGTTCTGCATAGTGGCATGAATTCGTGTGATGCCCATATTGCCATTATGCGTGGTTTGAGAACAAGCCTGATAAAAATCGTAAGTCAAAGAATACAACTCTTATGACTACTCTATAACAAGATTTGATTAAGAAAAAGGTAATCATTCTAACATGCCTTGTAGCTTCCTGCTTATAGAATGTGGTGCACAATACATTTATAAATAAGACTCTACTAGATATAGCTTGCAGACTTCCTAGGATATGACGTTGCTTTAATACCAAGTTTGTCATGCCCCAAATTCAAGGGGCACAACTGGCACCTAATGTCAAAACTCAGGCTAGAGTTGACCCTGCTAAATCATTTGCTATTAGCACTTGGCAGTCACACGCAATCAAGAAAACATAAAGTATATATCAGCTTAAAATTAAGCCCTCAGCCAGTAAGGCCCTTGTCAATAGCTCTATAAAAGAAATAACTATTCTCAATAGTTCATATAAAGAAGTAACCAACTAGCACACAAGTCCTGATTGGGCCATCGAGGCTACCATGCTCTCTATACTGAAGCTGAAAGCAGGTATATAACAAGATAATGCATCAAAAAACTACCAAGCCCAGCAACCCAACAAACCATGCTAACATGGACATAATGTAGCTATACAACCGACATACTAGTCTGCAAACCTCTAAGAGTATTAAAGCTTTGTTGGCTAGATCGTTGAGTCTTCTTTCCAATGCCACCAAAAATATAATTTTTGGAGTTTGGAGTCAAAAGATATAACGATCTTAAGACGAACTAGCACGGCAGGAATTTCAGGCCTGGGTTGCAACTGCTGGAAATCTGGGCTTGGCGCCGCAGTGGCGCGATGCGCCATTATCGCTCTAGGAACAAGCCTTAGTAGTTTGGTCCCTGGCGTGGTGCGCCACTATGAGATGTGCAGGGTTTTCAAGCCTATTTTCCAAAACTCAGAAAACTTGGGCTTGGTGCTGTAAAGGCGCGACGCGCCACTATCGCGCCATAAAATAGCCTCAGTAGTTTGGTCCTTGGCGCGACGCGCCACTAGCAGATGTGCAGGTTTTTAGCCTATTTGACTTGGCACCGCAGTGGCGTGATGCGCCACTATCACGCCAAGGGTGTATTTGGCCTATTTTCTAGATTTTTGGAGAAAGGGCAATTTGGGTATTTCCCCAAATTATATATACACAGCTTTGGGACGTTTTTGGGACCATTTTCAATCCCTCTCTCTCTCTCTAAAAGCCCTAGAAATCCCTCTCTTCTTCTTGTTCTTCTTCTTAGAAATCTTTCTCCAACAAGAAGTGCCTCCAAGAGCTTCAAGAGTTCAAGTTCTCATTGAAGACCCAACATCAAGGTTTTCTTCAAGTATTCACTAAGATATGTAAGGCTAGTCAAAATATGGGTTGAGTCCACCCATGTGCCCTACACTTTCTTTGAGGTTAAATTTTCATTAGAATGGAGTTTCTTGATAGGCCTATGTCCAAATGAGTCTTGTCATCCATTAATGTGATTCTTGTTATGTTGATGTTGTTGATACAATAAATTTCTAGAAAGAACCTTCACGTGAGTATGAGTTGATGAAGATGAGTTGTTAAACATACTTTATTGATTTTATTAACTATGTGGATTATGACAAAAATGCTAATTCTCTTAAATATGTTGTTCATTTTAAATTGTTGGTCTAAAACCTTGGAGTTGTGATGAGTTCCAAAGATGTGTTAAATGAATAGAGAAATGGTTGGATATGTTTGTATGATGCCATAAATGTATATTTAAATTTACTCTTGAATGATATGATTGGAATCGGTCGGATAGTATGATTGGGAGATGTTTGATGGTGATAGAGTTGATGAGTTAACAAGGTTCTAAATGAGACTTGTCGATATGATTTGATTGAGTTAATTGGATGGAGTTTTATGAGCATTGAGTCTTGGGAGGAGTATCGAGCACCGAATTAGGCAAGAGTATAGTCCATACTCGAACCCAATAACTACGTCGCCAAACGTAGGAGGAGATTGAACCGTTAAAGTCGAATGCTTCCCCAAAATTATTGTCTTGAAATTATAGGACTTTTTTGGATTGGATCCATGATTGGTTGATTCGTTCATACCCTGGCAAAGTATGAACGGACTCGGCAACAACGTCGGTTTGTTGTACTGTCACTGGCTCATAAGTGATGGTTTTTGGATAAGAAAAACTCCCACATAGGTATTGATAGTACTCTGAGTCGGATTGAGTTGAATTATATGTGATTTGGTCCCGTCTAAACTATATTCTTGCTTAGACTTAGGACGCTTGTTTGAGTTGTACTTCTTTCTGAGTTGAGATTCCCGAGTTGATTCGGTCCTTTCTGATGTTGTTTCATTCAGCCATTTTACATACTCATCAACCGGCGCATCGTTGAAGATCCACACACTCCCAGCTAGTTGGTGAGTCCTCCTAGTTTCCGGAGGATGTTGAGTTTCCTGTATAGTTTTTTGTTGTTTCCTTTATTTTGATTGTTGGTAGCCATGGGCTTGTCATTGGCACCTCCTAGATTGTTGATAGAGGCTTCATAGATCGGAGCGTAGAAATGTTGGATTGTTCTTTTGAGTAGTTCTTCTATAACTGTTGGTTGATTTGATAATTATTTGGCCTTTGGCCCTAAATTATGAATAGTACTTCATTGATTGAGTCTTCCGCTGAGAGAATGTGTTTGAATGAATGTGTGACTGGACTAGGTGGTTCTCTTAGAGGCCAGAAATGGCTTTCGAGTGCCGGCCACGCCTAGGGTACCCTCCCGGGGCGTGACATACAAGCATGAATACAGTGCCCCTAGGCAGTGGTACATTAGTACGAAATAATGTATCGAGTATGAAAGGCGATAGACTATGAGTAGGTATCATGATATTTTAAGAATAATCAGATAGATAAATCAAGAACAAAATAAAGCATACTGACCTGCCCCTGATTCTAAACATATAAAAAATAATCAAACAACAATCTAACCAAGCCCCCATAAGTTCGACAGGTACAAACAGCAAACAAGACCACCTAGCCTAGGCTCTCATAAGCCAAAAGGTGCCAAATCTGTCTATATACCCCTATAGAAAATCTCCTAGCCTTATAGTCAGTGGCATATCCCTCTTAGGCAATAATATAGCATCGTAGGCAGCACATACCCCTCTTAGGCATCATCATAGCCACATAGGCAACCGATAGCCCTCTTAGGCATCAACATAGCCCCGTAGGCAACTCATAGCCTTGTTAGGCATTAATATGGCCCCGTAGGCAAAAAATAGCCTTCTTAGGCATCAACATAGCCCCATAGGCAACTCATAGCCTTCTCAGGCATCAATATAGACCTTTTAGGCATCAATATAGCCCCGTAGGCAGAACATAGCCATTCTAGGCAAAGATCACATTCTTGCAGCTAACCACAATAGATCCAAGGGAAACAATAACAATTCAATAGGCTAAAGGCGAGCAATTTAGCTATAAGTAACCTATATGAATAGCCTCTAAGCCGTGCCCAACATAGGACCACTACTTACAGAATAAGAATCCCGACAAGACAGGAATATAACCACTCGAGCAACCAACAACCAACAATCATGGCTATATGTGTAACAACGATAATTACAACCTTCTTGTATTGCTCCTAAACTTTAAGAAAATGTGCCGAAAAATGGGAATAACCTTAACATACATTTTCAATGATTTCAAGCAGCCTATGGACTTCTCAATGAACCCCCTTGCTACTATAACATGGAAGTATCATAATTAATACATCAAATATAAGACACCATGACAATCCAATAACAAAAAAATATGGATTTTCATCGTAGATGGTTTTTTGCGGCTTATCGAAGTTAGAATTAGTGAAAGGAGGGCCTTACCTTGATCTTAGGTTCGTAATACAACTAAAAACTATCACAACACAGGAAAATCGCTGCTACCACAACCTCCACGGAGCTACGCCGCACAATTCATAAAGAAAACTATACCAAAGTGACCAACTCGTAACGTAGAGCAATTTTCGTTAAAGATCCAAGATGAGATTATCAACTTGTAAGAATGATTAAGGGGTAATTTCTCTGATTTTTGGGGGTTTTCATGAATTGAAAATGAGGATTAATGAAGAAGATAACCTTTTATAAAGCTTCACTGACCTATGTGCACACTTCACATGCCTGCTTGCGTAGTCTTATAAAAATACAAATATCTTCCTATTTTAAAGTTGTATGAACATACGGTTTGTTACATTGAAAACTAGACTCATAGACTTTTAATTTGATAGGTCGTGGGTCCTATAAATCCTTATATATTAGGAGAAAATCTCTGAGACATTTAACCCAAATTTTAGAGAAATTTTTATAAAGGAACTTACGATAACTTTTGCCAATTTTTTTTGCCACTTGCTTAACTTCAAAACTTGAGATACAACCCTTGAACACTTAAAATATTACATACCACTTCATTCTTAATTTATTGCTCACCATCTTTGTCTTTTACATGAAGTTACCAGTTAATTTAGACGTTTCAAAAAGTCGGGCTGTTACACCCAAGTAGGGATGGATTTGACTCGGATACTATGGTAAGAGTGTTGGGTTTTAAAAGTGTGAAAGATAAACGAAGGGTTGCGACTTTTTATAAAGGTTGTGCTTATTCTAAAGAGTTGTGACTATTTTGAAAGGTTGTCCCTTTTTCAAAGAGTTGTGACATTTCTGAAAGGTTGTCCCTTTTCCAAAGGGTTGTGACCTCTCTGATAAGACACAATTAACACTCTTTCATATTACCCTTTGTTGGTTATAAATAGAGGGATCTTCTCCCTCAATTTTCTCAATTGAATTTCTCTCTTTTGCATACATTTTCTTACAAATAAAAGTAGTCTTTATGTGATTTGGTTCCTGCCTTTTGAGTTCACTGAAGTTATTGAAGTTTGAGGTAACGCTACTTCTTTAATAGTTTATCAGTTTTATCCTGCGAGGAAACAATCCATAACCTCGGATATAGTGAGGGGATTAAATTTCTTAAGAACACACAGTGAATTCTGTGAACTCAGATACTGTCTCTTCTTTTCATCTTACAAATATTTTGTTTTACTATATTGAATAAAGGGACAACAAGGAGAATTACTTATCTATTATCCAAAGAATACAATGATTTAAATATAAGAAAAGAGAAGGCTAACTAAGGTAACTACATATCTAAATCCTTAGAAATCAACTAGAATATTATATACAAAGAAACATATAACTTTATGATTCTCTAACAAGATGGGGCCAAAGTTTTATACAGAAGAATATGTTATATATGCACTCACAAAACTATACATCAGGTTGCAGTAAGAACATCACTGGACTTTGAGATTACCAAGCTACCAACTCTTTATCTCTTCTTCCCAAGAAGAGGCTCTCCAAGACTCCCTTGCGTCTTTCTTGAGATGGAAGTGTACTCACCTGACTTCTTGGTGTTTTGTCCTTCCTTGCTTTGCACTCCCTGTGGAATCCAATTAGAAAGACCAGTAATTTGTTCAGTAGCAGCTCTTAGTGAACAACAAAACAAAAAACTCAATTCACTAATACAGCAAAAACATAGAACTCTCCTCTCCCATCACTATTTTAGTACAATCACATTGTAATGATCTGGAATATTTATAGGAAAAGCAAAAATCAGGGGCAACAAATACTTCATAGTAAACTATATTACCAGTAAAGCCACTTTAAAATTATTCCCCATGGATATATAAAGAATGCATCATCAAGATGAACAATTAAAGAATTATTTAAAAGAGATTCAGACACAAAGTGAGCCCCAACTTTAAGTAGGTTTTAATCTGCAATTCAAGAAGCTATTGCGAGTTGATGATTAAAGGCTTCCCTTCAACTCAGATTTTCTCTTTGTTTCCCTTTTTACCTTTCTTGGAGACTTCACCGAGAAGTTGTTTTTACAAAAGGCAAGGGATGGCGTGAAGGATGAGAGCTCACAACATTGGCCTAGTCATAGATTTGTTTCTATAATCAGTAATGGTTCGTATTATTTCTTTAACTTCAAAAAGCCTTTTGCATTGACAATAGCAAAATAGATGTATAATTTTTTTAAGAAGACGGATATTGTTGCGGAAGCCGAATATATAGAGAATGATGAAATCACAACTACTATATCTAAAGACAGCTAATAAATAGTAAAAATGACAATGAGCCCGTTTGGATTGGCTTTAAGTTGGTCAAAACCAACTTAAAACCCTTTTTTTACCTTTTGGACGTGTTTGCCTAATGTTAACTTTTAGCCATAAAGTTCTTAAAGTCAGTCAAAAATGAAAAGTTAGGATTTTTAACTTTTTTTTCCTAGTGCTTAAGGTTATTTTGTTTGACCATGGAAATTACTTTTATATTCCTTATATTTTAACTAAATTCCCAAATTACCCTTTTTATTCTTTTAACCCTAAAATTCAAACACTTATTTTCAACATAAGCACTTTTATCCAAACACTCAACTGCTTATTTATAAAATTAATTTTCAGCACTTCATAGTTCTAAAAGCACTTCATACCTAAAAGTTATTTTTTTTAAGTCCATCCAAACGGGCTCAATAATAATAAAAAAAAAGAACACCAAGAATTTACTAGGTTCGGCAAAAGTTTATTTTTTTTTGCTTAATCATCGGACACAATCAACCAATATTTATTTCATTCCAAAAGAATACAAGTGAAATACTACAAGAGAGAAAGAAGATCAAATGCCTTAGAAGATGAGAAGACAGGTGAGAGGTGTTTTACAAATGAACCAAGAGCTTCTTATTTATAGGAATGAAATCTTCCTCTTGATGTCATCCATAACACCATTATGAATTAAAATGTCAAGGTTTATTTTGTGAAATCATTTAATGGTTTACCAATATTTCAACTATAAATTTCCTATCCCGACTTTTTATACCAAAGAAGGATTATCTTCCTACCAAATCTTTACATTAATTCAACTAGAATTTTGTCAATTTTAACAGATATACCTACTATTAACTAATAGACTAGTTTTAGTAATAATTTGTGATGAGTCAGGTCCACACGAAAAGCTCTAACTATGCACTTGAAATCACTAAGTATACCGTCCGATGATGCCACAGAATGAAATTATTTTCTTGAAACTATGTGTATCTAGAAAATATTGTGTGTACACACAATGGTGCACTTACGGTTCCCTTTTGGGCTGTTAACCTCCGGATTGATGGAGCTTGTGCCACTGATGAAGCTGCTGCTGCTGCTGCCACACGTATCCTGTAAATATTTGGAGAAAGTTATAATATTGAATTGAGTGAAATAAAGTTCCAGCTCTCACACACCTCTTATGTACATCAACATACTCATCAGTCTCGTCTACTATTTCCTCCTGCACCAACGATGACAATTCTTGAATTGTAATTTCCATCTGTTACACTCAGATGTGTAAAAGAGGTAACAAGAAACTAGAAGAACCCCAAAGATCACATGTAAAAGTTCTTCAAAAACATCTTCCAAAGTGATAATACCTATTACTTCAGCATCCTCAATATCATCTGACGACTCAGGAAATCCATTTGTCACTGCATCAGCAGATGATGGAGGCGTATCTGCCGGTACTGTAGCCTTCTCAATGTCAACAACGACACTCTCCGCCTTTTCACCCTTTTCCATCAAACGATGGGTAGTTACATGAGGATTTCCACCAGCGACTGTACTATCATCAGATTTCTCTTCCTCAAGTACCAAGGGAGGTTTTTTATTTTTCCCTTTAAGCTTCACTACTGCAGCCATATGACTGCTACCCTTTTGGAACTCGTTTAGTATATCATATAGTGGTATATCAGCTGGAACTCTGAAAAGTTTCATGGAAAAGAAGATTTAGAGCTTACTGATCAACACATGCATAGGCAGGAAGTAGAGTAGTAAAAAGTTAATACCGTGGAATTCTGCGGATAGAAACAGCACTAATGGTGTCTCAGTTTCCAGACGTATGTTAAGAAGATTTTTTTACCTAAAATTAAATTGAAACAATCACAATTTCACTGAAGTAGGAAGATTACAAGAGTGCTCTGATGGTGAGCTCCAAAAAACTCACCAGTAGAAGTCCAATAATATTCTTTGGACTACCTGAGTAGACTGGAACTCGGCTATGACCCCGAGCAATAATTTTACCCATTGCCTCCCTATAATAGGGACACAGAAGATCGGTTTAGTCAACTACTAAAGTTCTTCTAGAGAATATTTCTAGGGTTAATACCCAAGAAATAGAGTTGCTTTCAGTTTACATGCATGGTCCATAGAGAATTTTAGAGGCAAAAACAAAATTAGAACATATTATACCAAGCAATTATTCATGTATAGTGAGGTAAGCCCTGCCAGGACTCTCACGAATAAAAAATGACAGGCACAAATATTTGTACTACATAGTTCTGTAAGGAGCTACCAAGATGGAAATACACCATATAGCTCATCTGAAAGAGGTCTTTTCTTCTTCTTCTTCTTCTTTTTCTCTCTTTTTTGTTGGAAAGAAAATAAAAAATGGTGGTCATAGCCCATTGTTCACACCTAAAGTTCAATTGACAAGAGGCTAGCCTTTAATTCAAATTCCTTGCTGCCCCATCCAAAGGAACGGGAAAGTTAGGGAAAACATGAAGAGGAAAAGTTAGCCTTGTTAAATATGGTGCAATACATATTAACCATAATATCACATGCCTGTGGGCTGTGACCATTCAATTTGAACCATATCACCAACCTGATTCAAATGTCACATCATGACATGTTACTGATCAAAAATTTCATTTTGAATCTCCAGATCATGACGGAATAGTTGTCAGCTGAAATATTTTTTAGGTTCAGCTATAGAACTAATAAAAGTCTTTTTAACAAGAAATTAGCCGTGAGCTGAACTTGGGCAACCTAGCATAAAATATAATATAACTTTTTCACTGACAATTCAAAGTTAGTACTTATCAATCGCTAGATCATCATAAGTTGCAGTCACGTTGGAAAACAAAAAACAGTTAAACACTTGTTAGTCCAACGCTGTAAGTTAAGTAAAGATGGTGTGCAGATATTTGATAACAGAATCTCATGCCTTGGAACTAATGTCTTCAGAACCAAAGAAGCTTGGAAGAATAATGGCACCACACTCACCAGTCCAGCTTTGAATTGACATCCAATGAAAATGTCGATTCAATGGGTGTCATGGCCTCCTCAGCAGTCTTTCAACAACACAAAAGCCAAAAAAGGGCAGCCCGGTGCACTAAAGCTCCCGCTATGCGCGGGGTCCGGGGAAGGGCCTGACCACAAGGGTCTATTGTACGCAGCCTTGCCTTGCATTTCTGCCAGAGGCTGTTTCCAAGGCTTGAACCCGTGACCTCCTGGTCACATGGCAGCAACTTTACCAGTTACTCAAAGGCTCCCCTTCTACAACACAAAAGCCAAACAACAAAAAAACCCAGGTCATCACAGTAATGTATCAAGAATATCAAATTCAAAAAAAAAACAGGAGGGAAAAAAGAATCAATTAATTGTTATCGGGTCAAGAGTAAGTATTATAGATAGCAGTGATCTGTATTGAACCATGAAGATTTCAGGATACTGATAATTTAGGCAAAAATTTCTAATTGACAAAAAAAAATCTTCTCATGATGTGGTCCATTTTCACAACTACAAAGAATTCAACAAGGAACTACGGATGTTTTAAAACCCAAGCATTATTAATTGATAAACCTGAGGTCTGGAGAAGCATGGCAACGATAAGACCGCTTCAGTGTCCATACCTTCTCATTTAAATCTAATGCTCCACTAATGATTGTTGTTTCATCATGTGTGAGCTCACCTCCCTTGCCAGCCTGCAGAACATTCCCATTAAAAGAAACCATGGTGTCTGAAAAGCTAAAGGAACTAGAAGTAATAAATTACTGGTTCAACAATCTTTTCAGTACGGAAAATTAAGGATACAACACCGACCTCTTGACTGTGGATAGAAACAAGAGTTTTTAACTGAGCTCGTCTAAATAGTACTTCATGATGTCCTAATGCAGTGTCTAGGATCTGAAATACAGACCATCCCAACATTTTCATAAGAGCTTTTAGAACTTCACCATTAGTCAACAGATGCAGAAAAATGAGAAGAATCATGTGTTATATGTCTCTCGATAAACAGATTTCGATTCTTATCAGCTAAGAGTATTTTAAGGCTTCAACAAGAACTCAGAATCCAAGATGCTTAAATTACGACACTCCTTCTAAGTGGAGAATGCATATGTTTGGCATCATTCATTGACTTAGCTATCTCTACTTTTGGTACTTAGCATACACGTCCTGCTTTGTCTTTGATTACTTCAAAACTGCAATGATTACCTTCCCTATGGGGTAAGCAATTGGGTAGCATAGGACCATCAGAACACGAACAAGCCAAGCAAAGTTTGCATCCACCGCAAGTCCATACCTGGTACATATTGCTTGAGGAATAACCTGCAAAACCAAAATAGGAGGAAGATAAGATCATCATGCAAGGTCTTAAATGTGGAAATCTTAATTGAAGTCAAATGGTTCAATTTACCTCTCCAAATGCCAAGACAAAAGTTACTGATAGTATAACGGCCACATATTGGTTGAACATTTTGTCCAGGTATAAGGGAAGGGCCTCCATTGCAGCGGCATTACATAGAAGTAGGGTCACAAGAAGTTGATGTTGCTTCTGAACAACGGGAAGTATTACAGCTGAAAAGGTGAACATTCCATTAAAAGTAGAAGTTATGCTTTGATACAGATTCTCCCAAAAAAGAAACAAACAAACTGAATGCTATTTCTACATTTATATTTAATCCATTTATCCTGTTTCAATGCAGAGATAAAGTAGATATTGGATCCCAGGAAATTATTTAATGAGCAAATTACAAACTGTTCTTATTAAAAAGTTCAAATTACTTTATAATCAGCTTCAGGACTCAAGTCCAGTACTTTTATTTCATAGTTCGGGTATTAAATAAACACACAAGAGGTGATGAATTGAGTGTTTGTTGAAAAACTTTTGCAGAATACTGATTATCAAAAACTTAAGATTCCAGAAACTAATTCTGGAAATCCTTTAAACACACAGACTGAATGAGAACAAGTAAAGAATCAAAATTAACGACAGTAATTTAAATACAAAGTGAAAAAAGATGCAAACTCGGTTTTATATTAGTCAGCATGCCTACATCCAGGCTCCACTCAATCAAAGTGTTTCACTATGATCAAACTTGTTTAACTCGAGCACAAGCAACAAGTGGTTTTACATGTGCACTGCGAAAACGTGTGGTTTTAGTTCTTCAGTCACCACGAACGAATCCCTACAACAGTGAATTTTACATTTTCTCAGCAACAACAAATTTTGCCTACACTTTCTCACTGTTGAGAGACTAGGACTTCAAGTAATTTGAATACAATGAGAGTGTGTGTAGATATATATATATAATTTCAGCATCCATTTGGCTCTTGAAATCCCTTGATGCCTTGTTTAGTCGGCTAGTCATTGCCTTCAAAACTCTTCAAACAGCTTTCTTTGAATAGTTTTCAGTTTTCTTGTAGACTAAGTAGCCTAGTCCGATCCTCATTCAGTTGTTTTCGTGTTTTGCTCGAGCAATTGATCATAGTAGATTTTGGAGAATAACTGCATCTCCATGATTCTAGCGATTGTGAAAATGTAATTGGGAGGTGTTTGCGTATTATTGAAAAAATTATCATTTTTATTTCTTCCACAACCCAAAACCAAGTAACATTGAAGACTTGATAAAGAAGAAGAACCAAAAAACATGACAACCCACCATAGATGAACCACGTTACTGTCCCAAATGCAATTTCTGCCCCAACTGAATTATTATTGGGGCCTCTCATGGCAATTATAACTACTGCCACTGCATTCATGTGCATCATTCTATTTTATTTTATTTTGCTACTGATTCTTCTTGTTTAAATTGGAACCTTCTTCTTCTCCTTTTTTTTTTTGCGCTTTACGAGATGAACATGGAATGTAACAATTTCCTCTTCCTCTGTCTCAATTTGGGCCACAGTTCAAATTTCGATAATTAGTTTGATCTTGAATTCTTATATGAAATTTTTAACATTTTTCAAAATAAAAATAAATTTATTTAAATCTTAAATTTTGAAAAGTATCCTATAAATTAAAATAGAAGGAGTAATAGCGTAGAACATGATGGAAACTACCTTGTTTTGTTTTTTGGATTCAGTTGCTATTTTGGTACAGTACGGCGGTCCTTCTCCCTGCCGAAGCCACTGTGATTACCAAAAAAGGAAAATTTTGTACTCTCTTCATTTTAATTCATTTATCATCCTTTTTTTAAGGAACTTTATAATTTCAATTTTTCATGTTATATTTTAAATTATAAAATTAAAAGATATTTTGATATATCTGGTATATTTTAAATTTAAGATGCAAAATTTAGAAAACTTTTTTGTTTTTTAAATTTTATATCAACTTAAAATAAATTAAACAAATTAAAATAAAGTGAATAATTTTTCAAGGATTGCAGCGCATACAAAAATAACCCTAACATCTCGATTATCTTAAGGTATAATTGAAGTGCCTACGAACTAACTCAAAAACACCTCGGTTATAATGAGGAAAAAACAAAGGTAATTTCTTAGGTCTTTATAATTGTGTTCACCCCCTAATCTTTTCTTCACTTCTTTTATTGTCACCGGGTAGATGTTATGTACCCTTTGAAAGGGTGACCATCTTCCGAAGTTTTAAATAATTTTTGATGCTATGTTGTAAAGGCGGACTGCTCTACATTAAGCCACACCACAGTGACCCCCCCCCCCCCCCAAAGTGATCTTTATTAACTTTGTTTCCGCTAAAACATGATATGCAAGAGGTCGCCTTGACTCTCTAATCGTCATCTAACCTTGGACTAGCTACATCAGAAGTTCTGAACTAGCTTTTTCTCTTTTTTTGTGCTCAAACTCTGCTGCGCTTATAAATTATCAAAAGATACAGAAGTTGCAGGGTATAAATATGCACAGCACAAACTAAAGTCTACATAGCAAGCGTAGCCTAGTTCAGATATTAGCATGGAATAGCTCTTTTGATTATCAACAAGGTTTGCTCGAGTGCTACTGAATCATGAATTCATCCATGCCTGAGTATCCTTTGTTCACACTACACAGGCTGCTAATGCTAGCTAGAAGCTAGATCGGAGTTGCCTAGAACTTGTAAGGTGTTGTCTTGATGCTCGGCTTGCAAGATCCAGGCTTTGCCATCTGAACCTGTATAAACCTGCCATCTAAAAACTTGACAGTGAAGAGATTATCAGATGTGGATGTAGCGGTGGATCCAAACCAGGAGATATACGTATGTAAATGCTACCTTTCCATTCATCTCTTGGACAGCAGATTGTGCAGATTCATTATCGGGAAACCAAATATATGCAAACCCCAACGATTGCTTACTTTTCTTATTAGTAATGATCTTGACTGCAACACATGGAGGGTGAAAAAGTACGACCTTAGCATAAATGATGCAAACTCCAATGGTTGCTGAGTTTCTTATCAATTATAATTTGATTGCAACACGGGGAGGGAAAAAAATATGGGAGTTTCTTAAGACGAATAACGCCGGAATGACCTGGGAGACCCTTGTACTTGGCACTGTTTGTAAGTTGGACCCTCATACTTACGACTTTGCCAACTAAATCCTTAAACTTACTGAAACACAATATTTTAAACACCTCTAACCATTGACCAAACATATGTGGCATTAATATTGATGACTTGGAATAATGCGTGATTCCACGCGTTTTAAAGCAAGTGAAAAGAATATTTTATATTAAAAAGCATTAAAATTTTTTAAAAAAATATGAAAAACACCCAAAAAAAAAAGAAGATGAAGAAGTCATCTTCTTCAAAGCTTCTGGAGTCCCCCCCTCCCCCCCGCCCCAACTAACCAAATTTCTTCTTCCATTCCACTCCTTTCCTTCTTCTTTGGATCCACCCCATCATTCTCACCTCCTTCTTCTTCTTAACGCCCCCGCATCACTGCCTCACCCTTAAATACTTTCTCAAAATTTTCTTCTTTTGCTGCAAACCAACACCACCCCTAGCCCTTTTCATTTTGCCACATTACCCATCCCAAAATCTCAATTTCATGAGTATTTTTCGAATTTTATATGAGTAAATTGAAAAATTTCATTGATAAGCTTAATGAAGCTTCAATAATAATAAATGGATTTTGTGGATTTATGAAATAAATTTAAAATTGTAATGAAGATTTGTTGGGTTTGTATTTGTGAACTTATATTATAGGGTGAAATACAAGTCAAATAGATAAGAATTCCACCCATTTGACATGAATTTGGTGCTCAATTTGAAAGCAAATATGAAGAAACTAATGTTCAAAATTTCCAGATTATGCAAAAGTAGCCTTATTTTTTTATTTTTTTTTAACATTTAATTTCTTATGTGTAATTAAAAATGACGTGGAATTCCACATGTAAATGGGTGTACTACAGGCACACACATATAGGATGAGAAAAGGGTTTAAAATGTTGTGTTTCAGAGTTTAAGGGTTCAATTGGCAAAGTCGTAAGTATAAGGATCCAGCTTACAAACGGAACCAAGCACAAAGGTCTCTCAGGTCATTCCGCCCACGAATAACTATCAACAGGAGATCTTATTCACATAGTATGATTTTTGTCAAGAAAATGGCAAAGACAAAAATGTACATAGAAATTTCTTGATAAAGAATATGCACCTCGGTTGACATCTCCAAATTGTGAAAACACCACCTTCAATCTTTCCTCTGATGTCGACTTTGCTAGTCCTGCATCAATCAAATTTTAGAATGTAATACCCAAACAAGAAGCAGAATCATTGTCTGAGGCTTGGAAAAACAAAACGCATTATCAAAAGTTCCTGATCCATTTGTTGTCGACTGCTCAGACCAAGCATTATAGCTAATGGAGAAGACTAATGAAACCACGTAATCTATACATCAGCATAGCATCTCTTTCATATGCTTTCAATCAAAGAGAGATTGTAGGTTCAGACTTGAGATTACAAAATAATATAACAACCTTCCTCAAACATAAAGCTCTCCTCAATACCCCTTTATCTGTCTATAGTGTTTGTGCAGCTCAACAAAGCATACTTTTTAAGCTTTATTGCTATACAACTCCACCAAAAATTAAGGGGGTGCGTGATATGACGGAAAACATTTTCCAAAAGAAACTTTGTCTCACTATCCAACACCCTCTAAAATTTAGAAACTATCTCAAATAGATTATCAGAGAAAAACATAAGCTAAGAAAGTTGTTTTTTCCCCTTTTAGTAATTTTTTGGTGTTTGGTTGCCAGAAATATGTCGTTCTTAGGAAAATATTTTCCTTCGTATCAAATACACCCTAAATATAAATCATCATAGACACTCTAAAGATATGTATGACCAAGTCTCTCTCTCTATCACACATCATCTTCACCTCCATCCCCTAACCCCCATCCCCATCCCCACCACTCCACACCCTTACCTCTCAACCCACTTCTCATAGAATTTATATAAATTATATACAAATATTTTTAGGAAAAAAATAATAATTTTGGGTACAGAACACAAGAAAATAAATAAGAAATCCACTTAAATTTCCCAGAAAACATTTTCTTCTACTAAAAACACCCAAGTCCTCACATAGTATATCTTTAATCATAACAAAGTTATTGAAATGGAACATAAAATCGATTGTAGGGAATTTATCAATGTACCTTTCAGGAATATAATTGTAGTAGAATTATCATCATCATTAAATGACTCAACTGAAGAACCCGAGCACTTAGGGGAGTGAGGTTTCATCTGAGACAGGTCAATTACAATACTCGGCTTAAAACTAAAAATGGATAGAGAAGGAAATTGGGGTTTGAAAACCGAGACATGTTGAATTGCAGATGATGTAAACGATGGGGGAGGTGAAATTAAGAAATTATTACAGGGTGAGCAAAACAGAGCCATTGCTAAACCCTAAATTAAATTTGGGGGGTTCCGGGCGAACATGTGTCATAGGAGTGGTAAAAGGGCTGATCCAATTGAATATGGATGGGTCAAAAATAAATATTACTCGTTCATATTTACTACAAATAAAAAATTGAATTTTTTACTCATTCAAAAATAGCTTCCGTACCTTATACTATTTATAATATGTTGGGTTTAAGAGAAGTGTCAATGAGAAATAAGAATTGAAAATGAAAAAAATATTTTTTCCTCATTGGTAGAAGAAAAGAAAAGTTTCGTCCTTATATTAGGAAAAACTTCCTTTAACTCATAAAGGGTTAAGTAGAGAATGCCTCATCGCATCGTCGTCGCTCGTTCAGCTCGACTTCAGCTTCTGATTGATTGATAATTTTTTAGACAAAATTTATTTATTAATCTCATTAATTGATTTCTTTTTTCTTAATATTAATTCAGTATTAATTCAGAATTATTGATTAAATGATTAATTAATCAATTCGCAAATTAATTAAATTCATAAATTAAACAATTACTGAATTAACTAATAAACAAAATTTAAAATTTGTGGATTCAGAAGGGACCTGTTCCTTCCGAACAGATGTTTCCCTTTGCATATTCGGAAAGGACATGTTTCTTCTAAACAGACATTTTCCTTCCCAAAAAAAACATTGCTGGCTATAAATAGAGAGGCTTCCTCTCAGTTTTGATCATTGAATTTTTTTCTCTTTTGCATATATTTTCTTACAAATAAAATTGTGTTCTTTGTGTGATTACGTTGCTGTCATGATCCAAACCTAGGGCCTAGACGTGGCATGGCGAATGAGGAACCCGAAAGTACCTCAATCAAGCCTCTTAGCATTTTTTTAGTCTTTCATAGGTAATGATGATAAATAAATAAGCGGAAATCATAATAGTAAATCTTCAACTTACATATGTCCAACAATACCTCTAACTATTAGATTTAATGGGGCTAAGACAAGTCCCTAGCTCACCCTCAATTATAATAGAAGAAATGTCATAGTAAAATATCTTAACATATTATAAGCTAAAAAGATAAAGGAGTATTGTTCTCGAAACATGGGAACTCACCAAAAGTAGTCTTCAATGGAATATCAACTAGCCACGTGGAGGAGAACGAGGAGGAGCACTGATCCCTACATGGTGATATCATGTAGGCAAAAGAGTATGCGTTAGTACTTTGAATGTACTAAGTATGTAAGGATGCATGAACATTGAGGAAAACATTAAAACATTTATGTAATATGGAATATAATTTAATGTATGCATAATAAATCATATATATATCCTTTAAAACATTCATTTTGTGGGAAATTAACCATAACCGACATTTAAGACCATGCGAGCTATTACATGAAATCCAACATAACCCCCTACGTTGGCCGGGGAGATTACTTGCTGGGTAGAACTCCGTCAACTTCATTCATTTCTTTAACTTTAACTTTAAGGGCTATTTATGGATCCATTAGCCTAAGCCTACAAGGGCTCCTATGTTGGCACATAGTTAATGAGACAAGGGGTTGCTACTAGGATTCCCTTACCGAATTCCACCTCAATGCCTCATTCGGTGCTAAGTCAATCCCACGGAATAGTTTAATACTTCAAAATATTCATAGCATATAACTTGAGAATTCAAACATCATATTCGGTAGAATATCTCATTAAAACATTTGATAATTCAAATATGCAAGAATTGTCCTTATTGCATAAAGAATCCATCATTCATATCATTTCATCATTCTTTCATTTCATAAGACTCCCCTTTTTATCATAGATATTGCTTTCATAAACATTTATTTGGAGTCAAAGCTTTTAAGTCAAACTTTATTAAAAACATAGTAAAACTAGGTGGGTTCAAATCACTTGAACTTGCAAATATGTATGTAAATAAATATTCATAAATACCTTGAAATCCATTAATTAAAAATCATGCTTTAAACAACCCACCATGAATTTCAAGAGCCTTTAAATAGATAAATAGATGAATTACTTGTAAACCATCAATTCATATATATGAAATTATGTTGCATCAAAATAGAGCAATAATCATTAGTTTAACCATGATTCATACTATTAAGTAAAAATAAGAATTTACCATAAGAAAATATTACTTGAAATCAAGAGACTTAATTGAAAGAGTTTTTGGACTACATGGGTGGAAGAACCCATGGATAAATACCCACATAACTTAGAGTAAAGCTTAAAGAAAATAAACATAATTTATCATATAATCAAAATAATTTAGACATGAGAGTGGAAGGAATACTCTCATTGAAGCCTTACATACCTGGAAACCGAAGTTTTAGTTGGTACCGAAAGACTTAATGAATACTCTTGAGTCCTAACTTTTCTTCCGGCCGGAACGTTTTGTGTACTACCCGGAGTATATGAATCACCGGAATAGTATTTCTTCACTACTAAGAACTAAAACTATATTTGAGAATGTGTAAAGAAGTGTATAGAGAGAAGACTTGCTTGAGAAAGCTTGATGAATAAAATGAGGAAATAAGGTGGGTATTTATAGGTGGGAAAGAAAGACCTAACAATAAATAAAATAATTATAAAAAAAAATCTGAAAATTTAATGGAATATATTGATGTCATGAGTGATGTCAAATGTATCTAGATCTTTCCATGGTAGGTGAAATGAGTTATCTTTGACAGAATACTCCTTTTCGGAGCTGTGTTTGAATAGGATAAATTCCTTATTAGGATTTGGTGTCTTCATAAGAATTGTATATATAGAAGTCTAGTTTTATGTCGTTCAAGAATCAACCAATTTGGATAATCCTACAGTAAGATATGATTTTTCTTCTATAAATACTCCTTTTCGTCATAGCATTCTGTCTTACAATAATTAATTTATTTGACCTAATTAACCTCCGAAACTTAAAATATGGTCTCCACAAGAGTTGTAGGTAAAGATCTTGTGGTTACTCAGAAATTTGAATCACCCAATTTGGATATTCCTATGAAAAGTTATGCCCAAAATACAGAGGCTGTATCATATTTAGGCGAGAATTGAAACATCGTATACAACGTTTTTAGGGGATGTTACAGTTGTTGCTTTCTGATTTCGCTAAAATTGAAGAAGTTTGAGGTACTGTTACTTCTTTAATGTTTTATCCATTTTATCTTGGGAGGAAATAATCCATAACCTCGGATATAGTGAGGAGATTAAATTCTTTAAGGACTCACAGTGAATTTTGTAGACTCGGATAATGTTTTATTCTTTACATCTTTATTGTTTCTGGTTTACTAACTTTAATACATGAGATAACAAGCTTAAGGAATTTAATTTTTTTCTTGTATTTGAGGTTTCTGGAGATTAAAACCTTTTTGATTTTCTACTCTATCTGAATCTAATATTGATTCGAAGAATATCAAAACTTTATCAGTATTCAAGATTCATTCGATTAATAATTGGAAGAATATAAAAACTTCATCGTTAAACTAGTAACAGGTCGTATATTTCTGATTCATCTTTTATTTTATTTGAGGGCTGGAGACTAAAATTGAAAGATTTTCTACTCCAGTGATTAATTTGGTTCGAAGAAATAAATTCTTCATCAAGTTAATTAAGTTTTTGTTTCTCTTAGTTCGAAGAATATACAAACTTCATCGAGTTGAACAAAAATCCTATTTGGTCATTCTGTTAGTTAAATACGATTTTTGTTTTGTCAAACAGAATGGGAGATTCCAATGAATATGTTTCTGGAGCAAATATAATGGCTTCATCTAGTCGACCTACACCTGTGCCTTCTCTAACTGTTGCAAAAAAGCCAGACAAATTCTGTGGTGTTGATTTCAATAGGTGGCAACAAAAGATGTTTTTCTACCTAATCACTTTGAGCCTTCAGAGGTTCATCACTAAAGAGGTTCCAATCCTATCAGTTGAAACTCCAGATAGCGAGTGCTTTTTGGTAACAGAAGCATGGAAGCATTTTGGCTTCTTATGCAGGAATTATATTCTGAATGGTCTTGAGGACTGTTTATATAATATCTATAGTGTGTATAAAACTTCAAAAAAGTTGTGGATACATTGGAGAAGAAATATAAGACGGAGAATGTAGGACTTAAGAAATTTGTGGCAGCCAAATTTCTAGAGTTTAAAATGATAGACAGTAAGACAATAATGTCTCAAGTGTAAGAATTGCAAGTTATTGTGCATGATCTCCTCGCTGAAGAGAAGTCATCCTTACAGCAAATTGAATACTCAGTAGAATTTTCCACAGCAAAACACAGTCTATTCCATATGAGAAATGGAAAGGAAGAAAATAAAACTTGAAATATTTCAAAATGTATGGGTGTCTAGCCAAAGTCCAATTCCTAAACCTAAGAGGGTCACAATAGGACCTAAGACTGTGGACCGTGTTTTCATTGGATATGCTGCAAATAGTAAAGCATCTCGATTTTTGGTTCATAAATCCAAACATCTGGATATTCAAGATAATATAGTAATATCTTGAACATCTGTCAATATTGAGATTGATTTAATCTTGAGTAACCATCCTTGAAAATTGGTTGATCTTTCTCTAGGAAACAAACCTTTGAGCTCAAAATGGATTTTCAAAAGAAAAATGAAAGCAAATGGAACTATTGACAAAAATACAATGCAAGACTTGTCTTTAACTAGGATTACATCCATTCGGATGTTAATTGCACTAGCTATGGTATATGACCTTGAAATCTATCAAATGGATGTAAAAATAACTTTCTTAAACAAAGAATTGGAGGAATTATTTTTATATGGAATAACCAGAGGGCTTTGTGGTTCTTGATAAAGAAAATAAAGTGTGCAAACTTGTTAAGTCACTTTATGGACAAAAACAAGCACCCAAACAATGGCATGCGAAGTTTGACTAAACCATGTTATCAAATGGATTTCAGATTAATGAGTGTGATAAATGTGTTTACATTAAAGACACTCCAAACAGAGTTGTCATTGTTTGTTTATATGTGGATGATGTTGACATCCAATTTTGACCCTCCATAACGCAAATTAACTATCTATTTTCTTTAAATTTCGAACATTTTTGAAATAATTAGTTTTTATAAAAACAAAGATATTTTCATGTTATTCTTAACTATTTTTATTTTTTTATAAATTTTAGTATAATATACATATTTCTATATAACTATATCTTTGATTACTATTTATATGGTTATTCGAAAAATCATTTCAAGAAGTTTTTATTTTTAACTAAATACAATGTTATTTAGGTTAGTTTAATTATAGTTTGTATTTTTGAAATTTTTAGTTTTTTCTAATAAAAAAAAATCTCATTCTCCCACATCGAAATTTCATGAAGAATTTAGAGTTTTTAGAGCCTATATAAAGATTTATATTCTCATTAAGAAGAGGAAAGAGATGAGAGGTTTTTTAGCCCTCCAAAATTAGATTTTTTTTTTATTTGACTAGGATTTTGGACTCTTGTCCGCAGCCTAAAAATTATGAAAATTTCTAGCTTTCAATCTATATTTTCCTTCTAGGAAGGAAAATAGGAGATTGAAGTCGAAATTTAAGCTAAGAACAGAGTTCTTATAATGTCGAACTCTGGAAGGTTCGAGTTTAATTTATCTTTTTGTGGATTGGAGTTCCGTCAAGCTCTTGGGTGGTGGTGAAGTCGTCTTCCGCTCGTCGTCTTCAGTCTTGCTGTCCGAAAAGAGGTAAATCTTTTCTCAACTTTATTTTATCTAATTATTTCATGTTTTATATTAGTTGATTCGTAGTCTTGTTTTTTTAGTTAACATATATTAAGAATAATTAGGTTAATGATAAAAATTTCTTATAGTTAGCATGTGTTAGGATTATTTCATGAAAGCTTTTAGTTTTGTTCATTATTTTTTCAAATAATTTTCTTTGACAATATAGATTTTCATGTTTTTAATTTCTTTTTTTAAGATGATTTAGATAACAAAAATATGCTTAAGTTATTATTTAGTTAGAACTTTTATGGTCTAATTGATTTAATTCTTTCTTTAAAATTTGAGTTAGTATAACGTATATATTAATTCTGTGTCCTTTAGTTACTTGAATATATTTCTTCTTTCCTTTCCTTTTCTCTCTCTCTCTCTCCCTCTGTAACACCCCTCAAAAATTTTCCCTAAGATTCGGACCCTTCTGGTATACGGGTAGGGTCGAACTTGAGTATTATAAAGTATATGCATGAGTTAAGATGAGTCCCTGAGTAATTGAAGGGTGTTGGAGGTGATGTGGGGTCACAAAGGACCCCTAGGACCCGGCTAAGTCCAAAAGGTTCGTCGTGGCTACGTTTTTGGATGAGTTCATTTAAGGAGGTCGACTTCTAACGACCCTATCTTTTGAAAGACGAAAATTTGGGTGGCCCATGACCTATTAAATTAAAGTTCATCGAGTCTTCTTTCCAATGCCACCAAGAACGTAATTTTTGGAGTTTGGAGTCGAAAGATATGACGATCCTAAGACGAACTAGCACAGTAGGATTTTAGGCCTGGGTTGCAATTGCTGGAAAACTGGGCTTGGCGCCACAGTGGCGCGACGCGCCACTATCGCTCCAGGAACACGCCTCAGTAATTTGGCCCCAGGCGCGGCGCGCCACTACGAGGTGTGCAGGGTTTTCAAGCCAATTTCCAGAACCCAGAAAATTTGGCCTTGGCGCTGTAAGGGCGCGACGCGCCACTATTCTGCCAAGAATGTGCCTCAATAGTTTGGTCCTTGGCGCGGTGCGCCACTAACCGATGTGCAGGTTTTTAGGCGTAATCGGCCTGGCGCTGCAATGGCGCGACGCGCTACTATCGCGCCAAGAGCGTTTTAGCCTATTTTTCCGAACTTTTGAGAAGGGGCAATTTGGGAATTGTCCCAAATTATATATGTATCATCCTTGAACATTTTGGGGACATATTTTCAGTCCCCCTCTCTCTCTCTCTATAAAAGCCCTAGAAAGATCCTCTCTCTTCCTCTTCTTCTTCTCCAAGTCCTTCTTTAACAAAGAATTGTTCCAAGAGCTTCAAGATTCGAGTTCTCCATTGAAGACCCAACCACAAGGTTTTCCTCAAGTATTCACTAAGGTATGTAATGCTACTCAAAGCATGGGTTGAGTCCACCCATATGCCCTACTCTTCTTTGAGGTTAGATGCCCATGAGAATGGAGTTTCTTGATATGGTTTATGTTTGAATGAGTCTTGTCTTTATTAAATTGATTCTTATTGTGTTGAAGTTGTTGAGCTAAGAATTTCTAAAACCTTTATGTTAGCATGAGTTGATGGAGATGGTTTGTTAATATACTCAGTTGATTTCTTTAACCATGTGATTATGTTGAATGTGTCAATTTCCATAAATGTGTTATTCCTCTTGAGTTGTCGGTTTAAAATAATTCTTAGAGTTGTGTCGAGTCCTAAGGAGGTGATAAATGAGGAGAGGAATGGTTTGTTATGTTTGTGAGATGTTATAAATGCATATCTAATTTAGACATGATTGAGTTGATTGGAGGATAGAATTGACGAGTGGACAAGGTCCTAAATGAGACTTGCCATTATGACTTAATTGAGTTGAGATGAGAATAGAGTTGATAAGTTGGCAAGGTCCCAAATGAAACTAGTCGTGAGAGCTTGTTTGAGATGATTGGAGGGAGTCTTATGAGCATGGAGTCATGGGAGGAGTATCGAGCATCGAAGCGGGTGAGAGTATAGTCCATACTTAAACCCCAGAAACTACGCCGCCAACGTAGGTAGGGATGGAACCGTTAAAGTCGGATGCTTCCTGTGGGATCGAACCATTAAAGTTGGATGTTTCCCCTTTTATTGTCCTGAAATGATAGGACTTGACTAATCGATGGAATCCATGATTAGGGAGGCGTTCATGCCCTGGCAAGGTATGGACGGACGTGGAAACAACGTCTGATTGTTGTACTATCACTGGCTCATAAGTGATGGTTGTCAGATAAGAGAAACTCCCATTTAGGTCTTGATAGTGCTCCGAGTCAGTTGAGTTGAGTGGCATGTGAATTGGTCCCGTCTAAACCATTTCTTGTTAGACTTAGGACACTTGAGTGAGTTGTCATTTTTTTATGAGTTGAGATTTTCGAGTTGGTTGATCCTTTTCTGATGTTGTTTTACTCGGCCATTTTACATACTCGTACATTCCATGTACTGACGCCATTTGGCCTGCATCATTTTATGATGCAGCGACATGTACTAGAGATCATCAACCAGCGCTCCGTTGAAGGTCCACATACACTCCCAGCCAATTGGTGAGTCCTCCTAGCTTCCGGAGGATGTTGAGCTTTCTTGTATAGTTTTGTTGTCATTTTCTTTATTTTGATTGTTGGTAGCCATGGGTTTGTCATTGACACCTCCTAGACTTTGATAGAGGCTTCATGGACTAGAGTGTGGGAAGGTTGGACTATTATTTTTGAGAAGTCTTATTATATTTGTCTTGATGAGTTGATAGTGATTGACCCTCGGCCCTTATATTATGAATAGTGTGTCTATGATTGAGTCTCCCTCTGAGTGAATGTGAATGAATGATAGTGTGACTGAATCAGGTGGTTCGCCTGAAGGCCAGAAATGGCTTTCGAGTGCCGGTCGCGCCTAGGATACCCTCCCGGGGCGTGACACCCTCTCTCTCTCTCTCTCCCTCTCTCTCTCTCTCCCCCTCTCTCTCTCTCTCTCTATATATATGTTACCTCTAGAAGGCCCATCAATTTGATACCTTAAAATATTATGATATATTTCTTGGTTTAGCTTAAAATGAGTAGATGCTTATATAATTTTATTTTGGTGCATGTGATATCAATTCGAGTCCATCTTTGCATATCGTTGAGTTTTGAGTCTCTCATCATCTTACTCGAATTGCTGAAAAGTTGATATATGAAAAGGAAGCTAATATACATGGTTTGAATATTAATATTGGGCTGTATACACGGAATACAGGTGTAAACTGTGTTGTATACACTGATATATAATATATATACAATACGATATGCAAGAAAACAATATTGCATTCACTGATATATAGTGTATATACAAATTTGATATGCAGTGATATACAATAGATACAGGAACAAACAGGTGGTATACAGTGTGTATCCATTTCGATATACAGAAATAATGTAGTATACACTCTATACAGTGCATATATTGTTTGATATATGATGTATATACACCTGTGATATATAACAAGAATTGGGCCAAAAGCCCAAAACGCAGGTGGCCCAACAGCTTAGTCCAGGCATATAAAAATTAAGTGTTGGGTCATATTTTGCCATATGTTATTTATTATTTATCTTTACTAATTCAGTTTGTAATAATTGATTTACTTATGTTGTTTATAGAAAGAGTTGAGAGCGTTATATATAACGGTAAGTCTCGTCACATACGACGAAGACATAATATTGTTAGGCAACTACTCTCTACTAAAATTATCACAATTGACTATGTAAAGTCAAAGGATAATGTGTCGGATCCACTTACAAAAGGCCTAACTAGAGAGGGAGTTGAGAGATCATCAAAGGGAATCGGACTATGGCCGATGACAAATCATCGTGGTAGTAACTCTACCTAGAAGACTCGAGATCCCAAGATCTAGGTTCAAGGAGATCGAACAAAGTCATTGATGACGGTTCAACATTGTCAAAATAATTTTTATGATCCATTCTCATAATGCGACAATGTTCAGTAACAAGGATAAGACATTAGGACCTTTTGATGATATCTAAGTTTGATACATGGCATACCAAATAGTGTTTCTACGAGGTGAAACATTTAGATATCACCTATGTAAGTGTGAAGTGTAAGCTGCTTCAAGGAGAATTCGGTAAGGCCAGTTCTCTACACACATATAGACCAGGAAGTGTTCATGGCTGAAATGAACAAAATAATAAGAACCAGAAATAGTTAAAGGGTTAATTGTGTGACTTATATTGTCTAGGTATACACCAAAGCTCGACGGTTCAAAAATATTAAATTTACCAATTGACTGAGTATATCTGATATATGTTCACTATGAAAAGTTCAAAGGGAAACCTACTTATCCAGATGCAATTAATCCTTACTTACAAATTACACAGATTTTTTATGCATATGTTTTAAACAATAGTCATTACCCATTCATGTACGAAATTGTTGAGTTTAAGTGAAGTGTGAATGGGAAATAAGAATTGAAAAATGTGGGGTCGGAAACCAAGTGAAGGAAAAATAAAAAATTATTTTTCCCTCATTGGTATAAGAAAGGAAAAGTCTTGTCCTTATATTAGGAAACACTTCCTTTAGCTCATAAATGGTTAAGTAGAGGGTGCCCCCTCGCGCCGTCGTCGGCTTGGCTTCGGCAATGACAAATGATGTGATTGATTGATAATTTTTTAGATAAAATTTATTTATTAATCTTATTAATTGATTTCTTTTTTCTTAATATTAATTCAGAATTATTGATTAAATAATTAATTGTTTAATTTGAGGATTAATTAAATTAATTAAATTCGTGGAATTAAATAATTACCAAATTATCCCTTCCGAACAGATGTTTCCCTTCATAGATTCAGAAAGGACCTGTTCTTCCGAACAGGCACTTCCCTTCCCAAAAGAAACCTTGTTGGCTATAAATAGAGAGGCCTCCTCTCAGTTTTGATCATCAAAATTTCTCCCTTTTATGCACATATTTTCTTACAAACAAAGTTGTGTCTTTGTGTGATTACGCTGCTGCTTTCTGAGTTCGCTGAAATTGAAGAAGTTTGAGGTATCGCTACTTCTTTAATGTTCTATCTGTTTTATCCTGGGAGGAAATAATTCATAACCTCGGATATAGTGAGGAAATTAATTTTTTTAAGGACACACAGTGAATTCCGTGGACTCGAATACTATTTTATTCTTTACATCTTTATTGTTTCTGATTTACTAACTTTATTACTGGAGATAACATAATAAAAGTAAAAATCAAGTCTATATGCATGATATATACTATCCTTTTCCTTTTTAATTTATGAAATTATACTAAATTTATTATTGTCATTATAATAGGCTCACTTAAAATGAACTGCAGACTGTTTTTTTGTAAAATGATTTTGTAATGAAGCATTGGACTGCTGAGACCATAAAAGAGGCCAATGTTTGGCTTTGAATTACGGAACCCATCTCTCTTTTACTAGTGTTTTTATTCTACTAACATTTTTCAAAATATATTTATAATTTTTTTGTGATATTTATAAATTTTGAATTCTTTTTCTATGACTCACTAAAGAACCTTTCATGATATATTATGCCAATAAATACCATGTGTATATTTTTATTTTTTTGGTGACAATTTTTCATCAATTTTCTTAACTCACTGCTTTGAAAGTCGTTTTACAGTATATCGATATTTAATGGCTTTAAAGATGGCTTGGTAAAGATAATTATAACTTGATCATATAATTTTTAAACACGAGCTTAACTTTCTTCTTAAATCTTCCTCTAATTTGTCGATGCCATGTGTCTCTTTGCAAAATATGTTCAATGCATATTTGTTATGTATGTATTTGTAATACAAATATCAAATATGAAGTAAATATTTTTAGCGACAATCGTCACCCAAATTTCGTGATCGTGTAATTTCAAATTTGAGTTCTAATTTTTTTCTTTAATCTTCCGCTAAATATATCAATATCATGTCTCTTTAATGAGAGCCACATTTTTCGTTTTTCAATTTTTTCATTATAAAAATATTATTTCCTTGTAAAGTATGTTTAAATTTAACTATATTTATTAATTTTACGTGTTATGTTGGACTCGTCGCCTCATCTTGGGATTAGTCCCACTCCAATGTACCTATTATCTTTACGAACAAAACCAAATAAATCCAACCTCCACCCCTCACAAAAATACAAATGAGTGTTGTAATGACCAAAACAGCCTCGACCGTCTCCTATTATAAAGTCCCTCCTTGTCTTACATCTTAATTCCCAGTCCTCAAAACGTCACTGATACTGTATTTTTTGCTCTTTTTTTTTTTTGTTCCTCTAGTTTGTTAGATTTGGAAATGTTGGGTGTTTTTAGCAGCTCTATTCTGTCACCGCCAAAAGAGCTGGTGGCAGCCGGAAGCCGGACCCCGTCACCTAAGTTGACGGGGGAGGCTTTGGTGAACCGGTTCATTAAAACCGAGCCGTCAGCTGTGTCAGTTCAGATCAACGATCTTGTCCAACTCGCCTACACTCACAACAATGAATCCGCTTTACTGCCAAGGTACTAATTTACCAACTTTTAGTACATATGTTTGTGTGTATATCTGAAAGTAGAAAACAAATTTTAAAAAAAAGAAAAGAAATGTTGAATTGATGATTATTGTGGATTATGATCTTTAAAAATATAAATTTTATTTCAAAAAACTTAAAGATTTCATGTCCGAATTTATGATCAAAATTAAAATTCTCACAATCTGAACGATGTCATGGGCAGAGGGAGTATTTTATTTGTTTGTAAGTTCAATTTAGCTAACGAATATGTGCCTTTACTCTTTTGTTGTCTCTGTGCTTTGATCAATGCCTCCATATATATTGGGACTATACTAATTGCAAAATTAGGTATATGCATTTTATATCTAGTCATCACTCCGATCATCAAATCAATAAAGTAGTGGATTAAAAATCACGCACTTTTTAAATTAATAAATGATAATTTAATATGAAACACATATTTTCAATAATTTTATATATTAAATTCAAAAAAATAAAAATAAAATAATTTAAGTATGTTTTTAATATTTACGCTTAAAAAAAAGGTTGAAAAGCATTAATTGGCTCCACTCTCCTTGCATGGCTAACATGTGTTGGATCTCCTACCCTTGACCGTGTGGTTTGCTCAGAACTCGATTTTGGATTTTCATGGACACGTGGCAAACTCTCATTTGATTATATCAAAATTAAATTTAAAAAGATTCAAATAGTAAAAGTTTGTCCACTAATGCAAGAAAAATACAAAATGAAGTAAGAGTTTGTCCAAAAATGTGGTTGGGCATTTGCATTTTCAAGAAAAGGGTAAATGAATCAATAGTCATTTTAGTTGTTTCTCGAAAAGTATTGTATAATTAACTGACAAATTGTCTTGCTAACCATTGACTCTTTAGTGTTTATGTTAGGCAAGTTTGGCACAAAGCAACTTGTACCTTGACTTTCATATTAATTAAGAGCTCGTTTGGATGGGCTTAAAAAAAGTAATTTTTATGTATGAAGTGTTTTTAGAGTTTTGAAGTGTTGAAAGTTATTTTTATAAATAAGCAGTTGAGTGTTTGGATAAAAGTGCTTATGATGTGAATTTTAGGGTTAAAAGAATAAAAAAAGGTAGTTTGGGAATTTAGTTAAAATATAAGGGATATAAAAGTAATTTCCATGGTCAAAGAAAATGACTTTAAGCACTTTGAAAAAAAAAGTTAGGAATCCTAATTTTTCATTTTTGACTGACTTTAAGAACTTTATGGCTTAAAGTTAGCATTAGGCAAACACGTTCAAAAGCTAAAAATGGGCTTTAAGTTGGTTTTGACCAACTTAAAGCCAATCCAAACGGGCTGCCACTTTTAGGTGTTTGTCTATGAAACATTGAAGCTATTCGATAAAATTCAACAATATTTTTATTCAGACCTTGTATTTATGTTTAAAAATTACTTCATACTCATCTTTGGTCCATATATTAACTAAATTGTAAGGCAATTCATACATATTATGAAGAAAAATTTACGACATAAAGTGAACAATATTTTTCATTTTAATTTTGTCCTTGTAGTTATTCTTAAGCTACTCTT
Source organism: Solanum dulcamara (assembly GCF_947179165.1). Taxonomy (NCBI): domain Eukaryota; kingdom Viridiplantae; phylum Streptophyta; class Magnoliopsida; order Solanales; family Solanaceae; genus Solanum; species Solanum dulcamara. The sequence continues at coordinate 61,740,698 of NC_077244.1, read as the reverse complement.
GAAAATAGAAATAACTCAAAGTAAATCATAAATATGAGCAATTAACTTTTTTGAACTTATCACCTAAAAATATAGATGAAGGTCAAAAATGGAAGAATTTCCAACAACTCTCTTGAACATTGAACAATTAACTTATATTATGGACTAGAGGGAGTATATATATGTATAATTTATTTATAACTCAATAACTAAAAATAATAATAATTATAATTCATGACTAATAAACTTAAAAAATATGGTTGCTTATAAGACTAATTAGTTATTGGTGCGAAAAATGGCAGGTCATTTGCTGTTAAGGATGGAATATTTTGCTTGTTTGAGGGATGTCTTGACAACTTAGGTAGTTTGAGGCAAGAATATGGGCTGGCCAAGACTGCAAATGAGGTGGTATTGATGATTGAAGCATACAAGGCACTTCGTGATCGAGCACCTTACCCTCCAAGCCATGTTGTTAGTCACCTTCAAGGCAATTTTGCATTTATCGTTTTTGACAAATCCACTTCTACATTGTTTGTGGCTACTGTAAGTAATTATTTTACCTATTCAATTTCCCCAGTGGATTCTATTGAAACTTGGTCATGTTAAAATTGGTCAAATTAATAACGCATATATAATATATAAATGTGTCTTTTAATTTGACTTTCTCAGTTGATAGCTACGCCATTCAATTTTGGTGTGCATAAGTAGATATTTAAACTTGACTGATACTGTAATTGGGACGGTTGTGGCAGGATGAAGTGGGTAAGATACCTCTCTATTGGGGAATAACTGCTGATGGAAATGTGGCGTTTGCCGATGATGCCAATTTGCTGAAAGGTGCTTGTGGCAAGTCACTTGCTTCTTTTCCTAAAGGTGGGTATTCACAAATTATATCTTGTGCTTTAGGTGGTTTTTTATTTAATTTGCTCCATCAAGTCCTGAGCTTGATATGTTTTTTTGTTTTTTTTAAAAAAAAGAGTTGTCATGCCCAATTGAACATGTGAGTAAATTAATTTGAGAAAATGACATTGATAAAAGACCGGTTTAGTGGAAATTTACTATCCAACCTTAACATTGTTTGATTGGGAACAAGTTATTGTAATTGAATTATATATGGAGATTAAATTACAACCAAGGTTTTATTTAGTGGATATTAATAGATATTTGTTCATTGAAAATATGGAATATACGAGATAAAATATAGAACATGTGTTATGTTTAAAATGGAAAAGGAAAAAGGTGTTATTTTTTTTTCCAGACCAATAATAACAACATATCCCATGAATTTCATAAGTGGGGTGTGTATGCAACCTCATTCCTTGTAAAGCTAGAAGAACTGTTTCATTAAATTATTTTGTTCTCAATGTGAAATAAACAATTACCATATAATTAAACCATTTCGCGATTGATAATCCCACAATAGAAAATTGTGTCAAATAATTCCACAATTTATTCTATTATGATCCGTTTGTTCCACCAATTAAAGGACACCTAACTTGTTCTTTAATTTTTTAAATGTTTAATTATTCTTGTGATCTACTGGATATTTCCTAGGTTGTTTCTTCTCTACAGCAGTTGGAGAACTGAGAAGCTATGAAAATCCTAAAAACAAGATCACTGCCGTCCCTGCAACTGAGGAAGAAATATGGGGTGCTAAGTTTATGGTAAGTTATGATTTTAATACACTACAATAAATAAAAGATTTTACTGTATTTAGCGGTAATAATATGTATAGGTATTTATAATCAACACATTATTTAAATACCATTAAAGGCTTAGCGACTCTGAATACAATGACATTAATTCAATTACCACTAAATATTTTTACAGCAATAAATATTGTGGTTGAAAGAAAAATTTATTGTTACTAAAAATGTCTTTGTAGTAGTGATAGCATATATGCAAATTATTACTGAAAATTCATAAATTATTTGAACGTTGGTCTTTTTGTCCCTATTTTGTGTTGGTCTTCAATTTTACCCATGAAGGCAAATAATTCTTTTCGTAAGAAATAAGTTTATATTTTCGCATCATAATATCCAACAAGCTATGTCCCTATCCTTTATTAACTTATGCACCATTAGGCATAAATTAAATTTCTAAGAGCGAAAATCAGAGATCAAACCATTTGAAAGGCAAAAATTAGTGATCAAAGACAAATTGTACAATTAAATCTAAATAACCCTTAGATACTTTAAATAACCCTTAGCATCATGCTTACTTTTTGTATTAGATCAGTGTCATGGCAACTTAATGTTGCTTTCTGGACCCTATATAACTTTTTTGTTTATCAAAGAAAGATACACTTATATATAAAGCATGACATTTTTCATGGTATGGCAGCTACAATTGGCTGTTGAATATCACTTGTAACCAACCATTAATAGTGCTTTATAGGTCAAGTGTCAACCGAACCCATACATTGCAATTATAAGGGTGAATAAATGACAGAGACGGACTCAAAATTTAAATTTATTTGTTCTGAAATTGTCAAGCTTTAAATTTTTTAGAATTAAGGTTTAAAGATAAGGTGTAATGTGAATGAAAATGAATAGAGGAAAATTTGAAGATAAAGTTGGAACTTTAATTTCTCCATCATTGATAATAAAGAGAACTTTTGTACTTGTATATAAAAACACTTTTTCTAGTTCTTAAAGAGTTGAGAAAAGAATTCCACCTGTATCGCTTTTCTAGTTCTTAAAGAGTTGAGAAGAGAGTTTTCCCTGTGAAGCCGTCACTCAACTTCGGCTTTGACATTTTTCATTTTCACTAATTTTCTTCCAAACAGACATTTACAGATACTGAATCTAAGATTTTTGGTAAATAATGAGGTTTACCTCAGTTTTTCTGCATCGATTTTTTATCCCCAATATTTTCTTACAAATAAATTGAGTAGAACTTCTATGCTTATTAATAACATATCAAACAAACAAAAAAGTCTTTTTGAAAGTATTTTGACAAGATTTTTGTGGTTAATTCGGACTACATATCAATTCAATTCGAATTACATATCAATCCAATTTTAGATAAGCTGAAATGAATTAAACGAAAAGAAATTGAGCTAATAAATAAGTTGATTAATAACTCGCCCAAATTTAAACGAATTGGCTGAGTCATATTTTTTTGGTCTAAATTTTATCACCCCAATTGTTTATATATATCAGGTGGAAGCTGTTCTTACAGCCACAAAATAGAGACAATTCCCTTTTTTCAGAAGAGATGAGCAGATTGAGGGCATGCATTATAAGTAGTATCCATGAAATAATAATGTAAATAAATGAATGGGAGTTACTTTGTCCCAAGCTCTTCTATTTTTCTTCTGCTCTTTCCAATTGAACCTATTTGAATTTATGTAAAAGACTTTGCCATTTTAGGCCTTTTCATGGTTTCAGTAACTTCTTCACCTAAATATTACTAGTAATAAAGTATGTTGGTAATGGCTGATATATAGGATCTTGGTCTTGTAGCACTTCTTTTTCTAATTTTTATTTTCTGACCTTCCCCCAATATCTTAATATTCCAATACGTATCGTAATATGTTACTCCAATTAATAATTAAATCACTTTGTTTTCTCAACATTTGAATGTGCACGATTTGTCTTTACCTAGAAACTCCTTTAATTAGTTTCAATTATTTGTGATAAAACTATTGTAATCATTTAAAATTTATTAAATATAAATCTATAAATGATTTGAATTATATTAAATTCAAGATATATTAGTCCAAATAAATATTATGGATTAATATAATTGGATTAATTATTTTCCAATAAATATGAATTTAATTAAAGTTCAATTCTATTGGGCTGGTCCATTGATTTGGGCTACAAATGATGAGCCCACTTTGCTAAACCCAATATCATCTCATTCTAGAAGTCTATTTTTGGGTGTCACGTGTCAAATGACATGGCATACCAAGTCAAATAAAGAAGCCAATAGGATCATGCCATATGTCAATATGACAAGCCCATTCGCTAAAACCCATTATGTCATATCACTTGAATATGATTGGCCGAAGGAAAATCTGTTTTCATCATAATTTCTCTATTCCACAACTATAAATAGGGGTCCTCATAATTTAGAAAAGGGATTAGAATTCTAACAAGAAGCCATAGAGAGCTCGTGGATCAAACGCCACAGATTTCTCTACAAGCTACAAGCTACAAGTTCAAGAATTCAAGATCAAGTTCAAGAGCAAGTGAAGATCAAGTTCGTCAAGTTCAAGAACAACTCAAGATCAAGACCACCAGATTAAAGAACAAGCCCAAAAGCCCTTGAATTCAAGTACAAGATCAAGTTCAAGAACTAGTGAAGATCAAGCTCATCAAGTTCAAGAGAAAGTGAAGATCAAGTTTATCAAATCCATAAATCAAGATCAAAACCACAAGATTCAAGATCAAGCCCAAAAACCCTTGAATTCAAGTATAAGCCGAGATCAAATTCATCAAGTTCAACTAAATTCAAGATCAAGCTCAAGAGCCCTTGAATTTATAGTTGAAAAGACGAATCAAAGGATATATAAAGATTTTAACACTCATATTCAAAAATCAAATACTACGATTGTTGCGATATTTTTTAGTCTTGATACAGATAATGATAGACTAGTTCCCAACTCAGATGAAGATGCCAACACCAGTCCAATCAGAACTCCAAGTTCTAATGAAGAATATAAAAGTAATGATTATCAAGACGCTCAAGGCCCATATGAAGATGATAATTCAGGCATGAGCTTCGACTCCATTGCCTTGCATAATCTGGATACTTAAGCTTTGGATACGTTCGGAATACAAAGACAACGATGATACAGCCAAAACAATAGATGCTAAAGAGATAAGATTCTTGTGAATAGCACACCAATAATGTAAAAGTTAGTACATAGTGTGTCATGCGGGTATGCCCACAAATGTCTTGTAAGTGCTTTCATTTTATCATTACCCTCCAAGGGAAAAACTGTTGACAAGCACGCGTATGTCAGTCAGAAAGAAAAATTAATAATGCATGTGAAGATGAGTCCCACTGAGCATCCGACGCGCATTATTAAAGGAATCTTATCAGGATGTCGGCCATCAATAATTGGGCCACGTAGCTTATTTTAAAACCTTTCGTTTCCTATCTCTAATGTCTATATAAGAGATAGTTGTGTGAGTTAGAAAGACATATTTGGAAAAATAGAAAGAACCTTTTAATTGTACAGTAGTCTGTTTTATTTTATATTCGCGGTATAATAATCAATATCTAGACCATACGTCTCTATATGAAGGATGTCTTTTCATAAATTTTTTGATCGTGCTTTGATCTGTATTACTAGTTTATATTCTAAACGTGATATGGTGTCTATCAAATATTCTAGTCTATAGTTATCCTCTTTGGTATAATTAAGCCACTTATATTGCGTATACAATTGTTGTAGCTTGACTTTTGTTTCTTGTAAAGCTTGATTATTCTTGAAGGGTCTACGCATATCTTGTTCCAGAAACTTCTTGCTCTAATACCAAATTAATATGCTTTAGATAAAAGATGTGATTACACGTTGGTTTTGTTCAAATAAGTTGTAAATCTTACTCAGTACTCCCTCTCTCTCGTTTTAGTTTCATCATGCTTGTTTAGTAAGTAAATCCTGAATATCTCCATTTTTACTTTTTTTTTTTAAAAAAATTACCCTGTTCATCTCTCCTTCGGAACCTATGTTCTTAAAAACTTCTTCTTTAACCACACCCCGAATATATGTCTGGCAACAAATACGTCCTTTGTTCATGACGGACTTTCAAGGCCAGGAGTCCTAGGAATTTACAGGTTAATCCATCGTTGTTATTAAGAAGTTCAGAAGTTAACCATATACTAAGGGCAAACAATTATGACTGTATAACAGTTTACATATGAAAACCATAAAGTAACAACATACTAAACATATTTTTGGGGGGATTTTTGAAATAAAACATCATAAAACTTACATGAATCGACAGAGAGAGGTTTTCCTTTCGGGAACCCCGAAGAGCTTTGCAAAGAAGTTGAAAACTTTATACAAACACACTTGTTATTATTCAAACTTTAGTACAAGTCAGGGATAGTTGTAGAAGATTAGCTTTATTATACATGAAAGGAGATGTGTTAAGGGTTTTTTAAGATTTTTTTTTTTTCTAAGTGTTCTTTCTATTTTTTCAAATCTGTCTTTCTAACTCACACAACTCATTTAAAACTTCACTTTTCAATTTAAGACCTCAAATTCATATATCAACCCCAAATCTGTTTCCGACGACTCTCCTAGATCAATTTCCCCATTCCAAAGCTGATGGAACTGACAGAATCCTGTTCCGAGTCTCGTAGCTCCATTTGGTACCAAAATCCACTTTTTCACCTCTTAACTCTACAGAACTCAAGAATATGCCCATTTGATTGTCTATTAAGATTTTAACACATTCAACCACATAAACTAAACAAATAATACTCAGGGACACTAATGATAGAGGTAAAATAGTAATTTCGCACAAATTTCCGAAAATGACCCTCAGGGTCATTACAAAAGGTGAAAGTGTTTATTATTTATTTGAATTTAAATTTTACACCATAACCACTTTTAGCAGATTAGATAATATTGGGGTCTTTTTTTAATATATATTTTATTTTATCATTTCTGTTATGCATAATAAAACTTATTAATTTTAATTTCACGTTATACAAAATTTACCCATTATAAAACGTAAATAGATAAATAGTCAATCAATATCTCTATTTATATGTTACAGTAATACAAAATTATAATTTAAAATAAATAATCAACCAACTCTATTTATATTTTGTAATAATACGAAGTTATCATTTAAACTAAAATATAATAGATAAATTTAAATAATAAAAAAGATTTGAGCAAAGAAATAAAAGTTTAGAAATAAATTTAATTCCAGGAATAAGAAAATGGACAAAAATGGAGAGTGCGAATGAGGGTGGGAAGATAATATTAATGTTATGAAGTATTTAGACAATACACATATTATTGTCCATAAATTTAAAATTGAAGAGATGCATGTGAACAATTGAATAAAAATTAATTTTTTTTATAGTAAACAAAATAAATATATCTATTTTATATTAATAAAAAGAGCTCTTGATTATATAAAGTCAAGTGATAAACTAATAACAATTAATATTAGTGATCTAATAACTTAAAATAGTGAACAATGCGAAAACGAAAACTATGAAACATAATTTTTTTTTGACTTACATGATTCATCGTCTCTATATAATATTTGATTATGAAGGGATGGATCGGTACATTTCATTGAGGAGAAATATAATAATTGCACTTTTTAAAAGTAATACTCCTTCCATCTTATTTTATATGACACCCTTTGACTTGACATGATTTTTAAAAAAATATATAATAAAATATAAGATAAAATTTTATATATATTTTTAGAAAGTGTTTAACTTAAATTTTAAATTATAAACACTTCTAACACAGTAGAATATTTTGGAGTCTTTTTCTAATCTATATTTCATTTATGTTATCATACATAACAAAATTATCTATTCTAATTTCTATATTTTGATATAAGAGAAAGAAAACTCAACTGGTTATTCTTTGAACACAAAAAAAATAATTTAATTCAAAGTTAAATTAGAGAAAAGTGAAATAATTAAAATACAATAGAAAAAATGTAAACGGGGGTTGGGGGTGGGGTGGGGGGAGATGAACTATTTTTTATAATATAACGACGTACTTAGATAATACACATATTATTATTTATAATTTTTAAACGTGAGAAATGGGAGAAACGTAGAATAAAATTTTTAATTATTTTTGATAATCAAAAATCTTTATATTGTAAATAATATAATAAGAAAAAAATATTAAACGCAAATTTTTTATTGTTAATTACATAATTATTTTCAGTCATGTAGATTTTGATTAGAGGTAGGGTAGGGGGGGGGGGAGATATTAACAATCTAATAGGTATAGATTTTGAATAATATAATTAAAAAATATGAAGAATAAAAGTCTTTTCTTTTTACGATTACATGAATATTTTTTTCCCGTATAAACTGGATTAAAGGTCGGGATATTAAAGTCATGGGGTATTAGTAAGTTAAATTAGAGAAACGCAAAGTAATTAAAATACAATAGAAAAAATGTAAATGGGGGTTGGGGTGGGGGGGGTGGGGGGATGAACTATTTTTGATAATATAATGATGTAATTAGATAATACACATATTATTATATTTATGAATTTTAAACGGGAGAAATGAGAGAAAAGTAGAATAAAAATTTAAATTATTTTTGACAATCAAAAATCTTTATATTGTAAATAATATAATAAGAAAAAAATATTAAACGCAAAAGCTTTATTGTTAATTACATGATTGTTTTCACTCATATAGATTTTGATTAGAGGTAGGGTAAGAGAGAAGAGGGGGGGGGGGGGGGAGATATTAACAATCTAATATGTTTAGATTTTGAATAATATAATTTAAAAATATGAAGAATAAACGACTTTTCTTTTTACGATTACATGTGTTGACACCCAAATTTGACCATCTACAACGCAAATTAGCTATCGAGTTTCTTTGAATTTTGAATATTTTGAAATAATTGACTTTTATAAAAAAAAAAGATATTTTCATGTTATTCTTAACTATTTTTATCTTTTTTATAAATTTTAGTATAATATGCATATTTCTATATAACTATATCTTTGATTACTATTTATGTGGTTATTCGAAAATTATCTCAAAAAATTTTATTTTTTACTAGATACAATGTTAGTTAGGTTGGTTTAATTATAATTTGTATTTTTGAATTTTTTAGTTTTTTCTAAAAAAACAAAAAAAACTATTCTCCCACATCGAAAATTAATGAACAATTTGAGATTTTTGGAGCCTATATAAAGGCTCATATTCTTATTAAGAAGTGAGAGGTTTTTTAACCGCCCAAAGTTAGAATTATTTTTAACTTGGTTAGGATTTTGAACACTTGTCCCCAGCCTAAAAGTTGTGAAATTTTTTAACTTTCAATCTATATTTTTCTTCAAGGAAATTAGGAGATTGAAGTCGAAATTTAGGCTAAGAACAGTGTTCTTATAACATCGAACCCACGAAGGTTCGAGTCTAAAATTTAATTTTTTCTTTTTGTGGATTGGAGTTTCATCAAGCTCTTGGGTGGTGGTGAAGTCTTTTTCTGCTCGTCGTCTTCAGTCTTACTGCCCGTAAAGAGGTAAAATCTTTTCTCAGCTTTATTTTATTTAATTATTTCATGTTTTATATTTAGTTGATTCGTAGTCTTATTTTTTTTAGTTAGCATGTATTAAGGAATAATTAGATTAATGATAGAAATTTCTTATAGTTAGCATGTGTTAGGATTAGTTAGCTATCATGTGTTAGGATTATTTCATGAAAGCTCTTAGTTTTGTTTATTATTTTTTCAAGTAGTTTTCTTTGACAATATAGATTTTCATGTTTTCAATTTCTTCTTTTAACATGATTTAGATAACAAAAATATGCTTAAAGTTGTTATTTAATTAGAACTTTCATGGCCTAATTGATTTAATTCTTTCTTTAAAATTGAGCTAGTTAGCATGTTGTTAGTCACTTCTAGGATGCCTATCAATTTGATAACTTAAAATATCATGATATATCCCTTGGTTTAACTTAAAATAAGTAAATGCTTATGTAATTTTATTTTGGTGCATGTGATATCAATTCGAGTCCATTTTTGGAATCCATCCTTGTATATCATTGAGTTTTGAGTCTCACATCGTCTTGCTCGAATTGCGAAAAAGTTGATACATGAAAAAGAAGCTAATATACATGATTTGAATATTGATATTGGGCTGTATACATGGAATGCATGTTTAAAACAGTGTCATATACACTAATATATAGTATCTATACAGTCTGATATGCAAGAAAATAATATTGTATACACTGATATACAGTATATATATATATAGTCCGATATACAGTGATATATAGAAGATATAGGGAACAAACAGGTGGTATACATTGTGTATATAGTTCGATATACAGAAATAATATTGTATACACTGTATATAGTGTATATACAGTTCGATATACAGTGTATATACAACCGCAATATATAGTGGAATTGTGCTTAAGGTCCAAAACGCAGATGACCCAACAACTTAGTCCAGACGTACATAAACTAAGTGTCGGACCATATTTTCATGTGTTATTTATTGTTTATTTATATTGATTCGGGTTGTAATAATTTATTTACTTATTTTATTTATGTTTGCTTAGATATTAATTTTAATTTGTTTTAACTTAATTAGATTCCCCTAAAGATAAATCAATTCATGTTAATTTACTCTTTTAATGATTTTCTACCTTACTTAGTCATTTGATAAACTTTTACTTTTTTTATATACATATATTATTATTTTCAATGTTTAAGTTTCATTTTTTTTCTAAAAAATAATTTTAAAGTTTTCGTTTCCTTTTAAATTAATATTTTCAAAAGTTAGTCAAATAAATTTTTAAATCGTCAGATAACCGCGCGTTAGCGGTCACTTTGAATGTTTAACACCTTCTCAAAGTGGAAATAAGAACCTCGTTCCTTTTTCTCTGAATTTTTAAGACTTAAATCTGTTAGGGTCTTTTAAATTAAGTTTTCTTAATTTCTTTAAAAATTTAAGTGACGACTCTTCTTTTCTAAAATTGATTTTTTCTCTAAATGAAATGATCAAAAATATTTGTTTAATATTATTCGCGCATCGTGCGGATACGTATACTAATTGTATAAAAAACTTTTTAAAAAAAATTAATTAGAAAAATCTTTATTTATAGAGATTATGGGATCTTGTGCCGATATGATTGTTCTCTGCCTTGTATATTAGGACAAAAAGTAAAAACATAAAGGAAAGGAAGATAATTACATCGAACCTCCTCAGAAAATATATGAAAGTTGGCTACACTCAATAAAAAATTACTACTACATTAGTAATATTTGGTTATTGAATCCTTATGCAATCCAATTTCACAATTTCTTTCTCTAGTTATATTCCATACGTGTGGGAGGTGTAAATGAGCGAGTTTTGATTGTCAAAAAATGAAATACTTTCAAAAATTATAATTTAAAATTTATTTATTATATAAATAGATAATCTTTAGGAATTTGTAATAGCATATATCTCTATTATAAATATAGTGTAATATTAAAAACAAATTGGAAGACGAAGAATTTTGCCAATATAAAATAAAAAGGAAACTAGGGAGGAGGGAATCTTTATGTGACTACCATTATCAGGGTTTTTTGAGGAATTAGTTGAGAAAAAAATAAATTTATTCATGTTGGATATACGTTATGGACTGTGGGAGGGTGATATTTTTTGAGGAATTATTTGAGAAAAAAAGGGAATTTTGTCTGCTTAATTGATATACTCTCTTAGTCCCAATTTATATGAGTTAGTTTGACTTGATATGAATTTTTAAAATTTATGATCTAAAATAAGTAATAGATATTTGTCTGGCTAGAAATCATAAAAATAAAATAAATATTTTAAAGTTAAATTGTTACTAAATATAGAAATATGTCATTTTTTTTTGGAGGGACAGAAAAAGAAAGTAGGTCACATAAACTGAGACGAGACGGAGAAGTATTACTATTTATTTTTAAAATATGTAATATCTTTATTAATATTTTATAATTACATAAAGTTCTTTGTATTCGAGGGCTTATAAATATGATCCTTCTCCATGAAAGAAATCACCACATGATAAACTTATTCTATTTATTCATTATTAGCAATATAATTCAAAGTGTGTTTGCAAATATGGCTGCTAATCATCCACCAGTCAACAACTTTGCTATTTTCTTCATTCTTCTCTTGGCGATGACTATAGCAGGTTTATATATAGTGTTATTTTTCTTATTAATTTTACGAAATTCATGCTCATGCACGGATGGGCACACCGCGTATAATAATTTTGGCTTCGACCCTATATTTATGTTAAGAAAATTCATTTAATATATATAAGTAACATATCCAAAATCTTGTAAGTTACATCTTTTAGAGTTCAAAATCTATAAAATGAAAATCTTAACTACGTCTCTATCATGTATTAAGAAACGTTAAAACATAATTATATCAATAATAAGCATATCATGATGTGCATGAGCTTTTTGTGAGCACTCTTTGTGAAAAATAAAGATGATTTTTTGGATGGTCAAATAATCCTAGATATTTAGTGTAACTTTCTAGAATTCTGTAGAGTTACTTGTTGTATCTAAGAAATGTGTAGATGTTCTAGAAAATGAAATGTTTGTAGTTAATTATAGAATAATCTAGAGTAGTATCTTAAGAAAATTCTACTAAACTTTTCTCTGTAGATGTATCTAGAAGAATTTCTAGAACCATCCATGAACAAGTATAAATATGCGTGGTCTTGTACATTTGTAACAACCCAAAAACAAACTTAAATCAAAGAGTCTTCATCAACAAGTTCTCCTTTTCAAAATATTCCTTCTCATTTCTAGCTTCCTCTTTTTTAGTTGAATCTTTCGATCTTAGTTAACGATCTTGGGCTAGCAGAAGGTCTCCCTAATTATACTTTTCTTCTACTATTCTCTACACTCTTAGTGTCAGTCTATTAAATTTATATGAATATTTGTATGTGCACGTACAAATATATAGTATTTTTTGAATTCTTAGATTGATGTTAATTTCATTATATATAAAATGCAGTTGATATGCCAAAATTACAAGTTATGGGATCTTGTGGCGATGATTGTTCTTCTAACAGTGAGTGTGGTGGCTGGACTGCTTGTCAGTGGTGTTGGGAGAAGACGGATTTTAATGGTAATAGTTACCGCTCCTGCAGCATCTTGCCATGAACAATATCACTAGCTGGAAATGCTTTCATTGTTTATATATATCTGCTACCTCTAAATATATACTTATGTATTTGTTTCTGATTTGCGTTTGTGTTTCTTTTTTCCTTTTTAACAATAAGTTTATTGTAGTGTTGTCTTTATATGTTCTTTCCCTTCTATAACATATAGCTCTAATTAGTTTGGTGTGAAGGAATATCAATGTAGTATTAATATTGGCTTGTGTAAACCATAACATCCCCAATATGGTCTCTTTTAATTAGTTATTTTCATTTTTAATCAAAATTGTCTTGTGGTGGCAAGGGTTTTGATTTGATTTTAGTTTCGAATTCTACCTTGTATGTTAGGAAAAAAATTAAATACATAAACAAAAGAAATATAATTAATCGAACTTTAGAATTATACGAAGTTAGATATGCATGCCAATAAATTACAAATGTAAACAAAAAATATTAGACTAAATACATAAAAATTTTCTGAACTTGTCCGCTAAACTTACTTTAGCACTTTAAGTTTATAGGTAATTATTTACCTTCCTAATCTCATTTCAAGTAAATTTAAATCCACTTAAATTGTTGATGTGACAAACAAAAAAAGCGCATAAAAGATAAAAAAAATAAAGAGAAAAAACAATTGGGTGCCTTTTTTTTTTTTTTTCCAGACAATAATATTTTTCTTCCTCACAACCCACCACACTTATCCACCAACAACCCCACCCCTTCTTCTTCCTCACACCCCATCACCCCCTACAACCGCCACCACCTTCACCACTCCCTTCTTCTTCTTCTTCTTCTTCGACGAACCCCCCTCCCCACCTTATTTCTCCTTATTCGAAACCCTCCACCCCCACCACATTTCTTGTTCTTCGAACCCCTTCCTCCCACCAGCACCCATCTTTCTCCTTTTTCGAACCCCACTTCCCTCAGCCAACACCTGTCTCACCCCTTTCTTCTTCGTCTTCGAACTCCCCCGGCCCCCCTCCACTTTCTTTCTTCTTCTTCGAAAACCTCCACCCCATTACTTTCAATCAGTAAATGAGAATTTCTTCATCTCAAATTATTCTTGCTTATTCTTAGATGAACAAAAAAAAAAACCAGCAACTTATCCTTGCTTCAAGATCGCTACTTATGGCACGGTTTGTTGATTGTGATGAACTTGAAGTTTGATTGAGAATCTTGAATATGTGGAGTATGATTTTTAATTTTTTTTTTTAATAATCTTGTATTAATTAATCCTTAGTTTTTACTTTTCTAAAATTGTGAATAAATAAAAAAAAACAAAAAAAAGAATTAAAAAAATCAAAATTTAAATAATTTTCAATGTGGCACTGAAATAGCGTTGACGAGGCGTGTGTGTAATGCACTTTTCATTGTGAGATTGGTATTGTAGTGTAAGGGTGTGATTAAATTCATTTGAAAGTTGTTAAGGGGGTATTTGAACGTTAAAATGCTAAAATAAATTTTGTTGTCAAGTTCAAAAGGGATTTGATGTATTTACCCAAAATATTACTACCACGTCAATAATATTTGGGTATTAAGCCGTATGCAACCTATGCGATCGAATTTCACAATTCCTTTCCTTGGTTAGTCCATACGTGTTGGAGACATCGATCTCCAAACTTAGCAAAATATAATATTCTAGTCCCAAAATAATAAAAATATATATTTTTTTTCTAAATTAGTTGTCATGTTTTGCTTATTATGTCAATAGTTAAATTATGTTAATTTTAATCAATATTTTAAAATATTTTTTTATCAAATTGACATGAGAAAAACTATTGCAATTTATAATAATTTTTTATTAGTATTTGAATATCTAAATTTTAATGGTAAAATGTTTGAGTTGAGCTAATTAGGAGAAGGTCCATTCTTGTAGTGTCTCTTATTTTATAGGCTGGACAAGTGATTTTCTCTGGTTGGTTTGTGCAGCTTCCATTTTTTACGTGCTTTCGAGTTAGCACTACATTTTTCTACAAATTATTGCTTAGTAATTATTGTATATTTATATTTTACTTTTTATCTGTTTAGCACCAAATTTCAATTTTAGTGGTAAGCAAATTATCTTTTTTCGCCCCATCATGTTAGTGACAGTTTTGTTTTTACATATTAAAATTTATGGGTTCTTACCCTAATTTCAAATTGATGACTCCATCAATGGAGTCTTTACAAGCAGCAAATAGAAGCAAAGAAGGCAACGATGGTGAAACACACAGTGAGCACAGAACAGAGAAGAGAAGATGAAGAGATGAAGTGTAGAGAGAAGGAGGAGAAGAGTATAGAGAGAGAAAGAAAAATCTGTAAATGAGATGTATTATTTCATCAGTGGGGTCTTGCACCCTTATATACTATTCTATTTGTACATAGTGATGTATTGAGTATATGTACAAATATACTTAGTAACTAATTCAGTTACTAACAACTTTCTAACTACATCTAACAAATTGTAACTAATTCACAACTAATTCTAACAACTTCTTAACCATGTTGCTTGCCACTACCAACTATGGTTAACACTCCTCCTCAAGCTCATGGTTTGAAGAGATTCAGTACACCAAGTTTGTTCAGTAGTTGTTGATGCTGTGTTTTACCTAAGCTTTTTGTGAGAATATCAGCTAGTTGATCCTTGGTATGAATGAAGCTAGTTTTCAGCATTCCTTGACATATCCTCTCTCTTACAAAATGACAGTCTATATCAATGTGTTTGGTCCTTTCATGGAAGATAGGATTTGCAGCAATTTGGATTGCTGCTTTGCTGTCACATATCATATTCACAGGAAGTTCAATGGGAACTCCTAGTTCTTTGAACAAGCTTAGCAGCCAGGTGACCTCAGCTGCACAGTTGGCCATGCTTCTAAACTCAGCTTCAGCTGAGCTCCTGGACACTGTCTCTTGTTTCTTTGATTTCCAAGATATCAAGGCTCTACCAAACTTTACCAGATATCCAGTAACTGACCTTCTTGTTTCAAGACAAGCTCCCCAGTCTGAATCACAGTAGGCAGTTAGTGTATTTGTCTGATCAGATGGCATTAGTAGTCCAAGACCTGGAGCTTCCTTAAGGTATCTGACAACTCTAAGTGCTGCCTCCATGTGTGATTCTTTGGGATTATGCATGTACTGGCTCAGTACCTGGACTGGAAAGGCTATATCAGGTCTGGTCATGGTGAGGTACAAGAGTCTGCCCACAAGTCTTTGATATCTTTCGGGCTGTTGCAGTAGGTGATCACCAGCACTGCTCTCAGATGGAATCAGTTCATCATATTTCACTGATGTAAGTTTTTTGTTCTGCTCTAATGGTGTTCCTTCAGGTTTAGCTCCTCCTAGGCCACATTCAGCAATCAGTTCCAAAGCATATTTCCTTTGGGACATATGAATTCCTTGACTGGATCTGGCACACTCAATGCCTAAGAAAAACTTTACCTCACCTAAGTCTTTCATTTTGAATTGTTTTTGCAGATCTCTTTTGGTGGTTTCTACTAACCTTGTGTTGCTCCCAGTGACTAGCAGATCATCTACATAGACTAGTACCACAAGTATATCACTGTCAACTTGCCTGGTGAACAGAGAGTAGTCATGATGACTTTGGTGAAAGCCCAGCTTCAACAAGGATTCAGTCAGCTTCAAGTTCCACTGTCTGGGAGCTTGTTTGAGCCCATACAAAGATTTATGAAGTTTGCAGACTTTAGTAGAGGACTCCCCCAGTCTAGCAAACCCTTCAGGAATAGTCATGTACACTTCCTCCACTAATTCCCCATTGAGAAAAGCATTATGGACATCCATTTGATGAATAAACCAGCCCCTAGAAGCAGCAAGAGCTACAACTGCTCGCACAGTGACCATCTTTGCAACTGGGCTGAAGGTTTCACTATAGTCCAAACCAGCCTGCTGATTGAATCCCTTGGCCACCAGTCGAGCTTTCAGTCTTTCAATCTCACCTGTAGATTGGTATTTAATCTTGTAAACCCACTTACAGCCAATAGGTTTCTTGCCAGGAGGCAAGTCAACTAAGGACCATGTATGATTAGCCTCTAAGGCATCAATCTCTAACTGCATGGCTTGGACCCATTGGGGATCAAGGGATGCAGCTCTGTAGGAGGTTGGCTCAGAGATAGCTGAATAGGAAGCAAGACAAGAGCTATAAGAGGGAGAGAGATGAGCATAGGAGATTTGAGCAGCAATGGAAAAAAAACAGGTGTTAGTTGCAGGAGTGGTGATGTAGTCTTGAAGCCAAGAAGGAGGCCTACTAGGTCTGGAGGATTTCCTGGGAGGATCAGGAACAGCTTGAGGCAGGGATTCATCAGGTGAAGAAGTTGGAGAGATAGGTGGGTCAGAATCAGGATGTGTGGCAGAGGAAGAAGGAGTAATTGGTGTTAGTGTAGAAGGGGAAGGAGACTCTAGAAGTGTGAGGACAGGAAATATGGGATTAGGGGATACCTGTACATCCTTGAAGGGAAATATATCTTTTTTGAAGACAACATGCCTGTTAACAAAGAAGGACTTAGAGTGCAGATCATACAACAGATAGCCTTTTTGTGAAGAGGAGTACCCCATAAGAACAGCTGGAATGGCTCTTGGAGAAAATTTGTCAGGAATATGTGGACAAGAGGCATAGCAGAGACACCCAAAGACTCGAATATGGGCTAAGGAGGGGGGATGAGAGTGGAGTAGTTCAAATGGAGTCTTATACTGGAGCAACTTGGAAGGTACTCTGTTAAGGAGATAGACTGCAGTGGTGACACATTCACCCCAGAATTTTAAAGGAACAGAGGATTGGAACCTGAGTGCCCTGGCCATCTCCAGGATGGTTCTGTGCTTCCTCTCAGCCACACCATTTTGTTGAGGTGTGTATACACAGGTACTCTGATGTCGAATTCCCAGAATGGACAGCATGGCCTGAAAAGCAGTACTGAAGAATTCACTTCCATTATCAGTCCTCAGAGTTTTAACAGTGGTGGAGTAGAGGTTGTGGACCTGTGTAAAAAAATCTTTTAGTACTACAATGGCATCTGCCTTAGAAGCTATAAGAAAGACCCATGTAAACCTGGAATAATCATCTACCACAGTCACAAAGTACTTCTTCCCATTATGAGTAGGAACCCTGTAGGGGCCCCAAATATCACAGTGAACCAGCTCAAATATAGTATGTGAGACATGAGTGCTTATAGGAAATAGAAGTTTAGTTTGCTTAGCAAGTGGGCAAACAGTACAAGCAGGATGTTCATTGTCTAATACTTCAATAGTAGAAGATTTTTTTATTACATCCACAGGAACATGGCCTAGTCTTAAATGCCAAAGAGTGGCTGAAGCAGAGCTACAAATTGAGGTAACATTGCTCCTTGTAGAGACCACAGGGACTGCATGCTTGACTGCTGCCTTTAGATCACCTTCCTGCAGAATGTAGAGTCCTTGATCCTCTTTACCAATCCCCTTGACCTGACCACTGAAGAGATCCTGAAAAACACAGAAGTCAGGAAAGAATGCTGCCATACACTTGAGTTCTTTAGTGAGTTGTGAGATAGAAAGGAGATTGCACTTGAAGTCTGGGACAAACAGAACATTGCTAATAAGTTGATTATCAAGAATTCGAGTACTTCCAATATGTGAGACTGATGTAACCTTTCCAGTGGGTAAGAGTACTTGTCTTCTCTCAGAAGATGGTGTTGTGTGAAAAGTATGTAGTAACTCAGTCTGGGAGGTCATATGATTTGTGGCACCGGTATCAATAATCCAGCTTTTATCTACATATTTAGACACTAAAGCAGATAAAGCACTACCTGCAGTAGCTGCCTTAGCTGAGTGGTCCCCTCCATTTTCACTTCCCTTTGCTAGCAGTTGGAGGATCTGATGATACTGATCCTGTGTAAAGAATGCTGTAGGTGCATCAATATTGGACTGTGAGCTTGTGACTTCAACCTGATTAGCATATGAGTTTGAGTTGGACTGTTCTCTTTTCTTTTTTGACTTCCATCTAACTAGATATCCTTTCACTTTAAAACATTGTTCCTTAGAGTGCCCTCTGTAGCCACACACCTCACACACAATTGGGAGCTTCTGGCCCTGGAACTTTGATGGTTTGTATTGATTATCATAGTGTCCTCTTCCTGAGTTGTCATCACCTCCTGGATGCTGACCAAAGCTGACTCCTCCTCCTTTCTTAGAGAATAAGGCAGTACTTTCTACAACTCTCGATATAACATTTTCACGACCTGTACTTGTTAAATTTCTTTGGCTCTCATGATCTACTATCAGAGAGTAGGCTTTGTTCAAGTTTGGAATTGGAGACTGCATCAATATTTGACCTCTAGCAGCCGAGTATGACTCATTGAGTCCCATAAGAAACTCAAGTAGTCTCTGATACTCAAAATGCTCTTGGAACTTTTTTGATTCAGCACACGAGCACCCTGGGCATGGCATGATGGAATCAAACTCATTCCACAATCCCCTAAGTTGAGTGTAGTACTCAGTGACTGTCATAGTTCCTTGAGTCAAGCTGTGAATTTCTTTGTGCAATTGAAACACATGTGCTCCATTTATTTTGTCGAATCTCTCCTTCAGATCACTCCATACCTTATGTGCATCACCAGAATAGACAATACTACTCAACAAGCTAGGTGCGACAGCATTCATTATCCAGGACAGTACCACAGCATTACACCTTTCCCAGATGTCAAACAACTCAGGTGCAAACTGAGTTTTTTTGAACTTTCCGTAAACAAACCCAATTTTGCCCTTACCTAGGAGGCCAATGCGCATAGATCTGCTCCACACTGCATAGTTCTCGGAGCCAGTAAGTTGAAGTGAGATTAGAGAGCTATCTGGAGTGTCATTAGGGTGGAGATACAGAGGATGGTTGTGACCTATGACTGGAGCTTCATAGCTGGATGGTCCAGTGGTTGCATGAGGCGTGTTCAGGTTCATATTGCCAGTTTCCAGTGATCCAGAGGTTTCTTCAGCTGTGTACATCTTTGCTGATGGTTTAGCGACTAGATCGTTGGTTGACTGTCTCTTCTAGGTTGAACGAGAACTTCACGCGTTCTTCTTCTGGCCTACAGTTCTTGTAGGCTCTGATACCATGATGACTCCATCAATGGAGTCTTTACAAGCAGCAAATAGAACCAAAGAAGGCAACGATGGTGAAACACACAGTGAGCACAGAACAGAGAAGAGAAGATGAAGAGATGAAGTGTAGAGAGAAGGAGGAGAAGAGTATAGAGAGAGAAAGAAAAATCTGTAAATGAGATGTATTATTTCATCAGTGGGGTCTTGCACCCTTATATACT
Organism: Solanum dulcamara; assembly: GCF_947179165.1. NCBI lineage: Eukaryota > Viridiplantae > Streptophyta > Magnoliopsida > Solanales > Solanaceae > Solanum > Solanum dulcamara. Next base: position 61,720,599 of record NC_077244.1, on the reverse strand, counting down.
ATTCTATTTGTACATAGTGATGTATTGAGTATATGTACAAATATACTTAGTAACTAATTCAGTTACTAACAACTTTCTAACTACATCTAACAAATTGTAACTAATTCACAACTAATTCTAACAACTTCTTAACCATGTTGCTTGCCACTACCAACTATGGTTAACACAAATCAATTGATAATATAATTGGGTTCACAATTAAATACATAAAAATATTTCTATATAGTGTTAGTGTTTGTGTGAAAGTTTTATAGTTGTTAAAGGGAGGTGTTGTTATATATGTGTATTGATATTTGACGTTTAGATTTCATTTAGCTGTTATAAATAAAAGTATGCAAAATTATTATTTTTTGTATTTTTTATGTAATAACGAAAACAAAATACGCATTAAATTTAAAATCTCAGTTGATATTCATATTTCATTAATTGAAAATTAAAAATACTAATACATTACTAATAATACATAACTAATTATACCATACTGACAAAGAATTAGAATCTAAGGAACTTATGCATTTAAAATTAATTAAAAAATTAAAAAATATCAAGTTTCACGTAAGAATTTTATAATTATAGGTTGTTTCGTATAATCCCCACGTTGTGGGATTTCACTGGGTTGTTGTTGTTGTTGTTGTTGTTTCGTATAATATAAAAAGGCGTTGCATATACCGATATACGGGGGATTGAAAATGACAAAAGATAAAATAGTTCTAAATTGCACAGGATAAGAGGGGAACAGTAATTATTTAAAAAATATCAAGTTTCACTAACTGTTTGCTTTCTATTGTAAAGTTATTGAATGCTAGGCATAATTATTTACTTGATGATTTCGATGTCAATATTTTCTCAGAAGGTTAAAGAAAACTGATCACTACGCACTTTTAATTGTTATCATTGTATTTTAATTTTTTTATTTTGAAAATGTTTTCCTTGCTGATTTTAATTTTCGTTCAACTAACTCCTCTCATTTTTCAATATTTTTTTTTGTTCTTATTTAAAACTCAGTGTTTTGTTCTTAAACTCTGGTGGTACAAATTAGGATAAAAATAGGATATAACAAGATGATGATTCTTCTACTAAATAAGAAGATATAAAGAAATTGAAAAGATGAAATCTCATTTTTAAAGTGATAGGCGAAATTCTATCAAGATATTATTATGTCCAGGCTCATCAATTATTTATTTATTTAAGTTTCACTTGTTGATTTATTTATTTAGTATTTTATTATTATTTCACATTATGAGGTATTTTTTAGATGTTCAGAGAAAAAAAATACCCTCAATCTTTAATTTATTCCAAATGCGTCCATTGCGTAGGATCTTGGGTGTTCCTTTTTATAGCTATTTTTCGTCCTTCATATTTAAAATATTTCATTAGCAGTCCATATACATTTTTAATAAATATGACCAAGTTTGAGTGTTTTAAACGTATGAAAAGGGAATTTTGTGCTCAATGACAAGGTGGAATGACCATATTAGTACTTTTAAACTATTGTTTGAGGTAATTAGAGATGGGAATATACATACATATATAATCAAGATATAATTAACTTGTTTTTTCATTTTATCCTAAAATTTATTTTTTTGAAAGAATAACATATTGTAAAATTTCAAAAAAAAATATCTTAATTTAACTCTTTTTTATGCACCCTATATTTATGTGCCTTAGTTATTAATTACACTTTTAAAAATGAATTAATTGTATTGGTAAAATAATAAAAAAATTAATTTATTATATCTTGATTTTGTAAATTGACAATAATTTGAGACACCTATTTATTGTAAAGTGGGCAACTAATATGAAACGGAGAGAGTAGGAAAGAAAGAAGAACTATTGTTCATGTTCTCGAGCATGTTTGTGTTAGGTTATTGAGGAAATAACGGTTTTAGTCCTTATGTAATTGTATAATTTCATTTTTAGTCCGTGGGTTAGTTGACTGTGCACATTTAATCTTCATTTATTTGAAATATGAGGTTTTAGTCCTTAAAGTTAATAAAAGTTAACTATTTAACAAAATAATTATTTGATAATATATAAAATAAAATAAAATAAAGGATTGGTGATTTTAAATGCTTGAAGAATTATGTATATAAAATTAGAATTATATTTTATTCATCAGCTCCATTTTATTCTAATGCTCTATGCTCTGTTTTTTATTCCTTAGTGATTCGTTCTTCCCCTCCTTTTCAATGGTTACTAATCAAGGTCAAATACGATTAAATTTGAGGGTTTAGTAGGTGGAGAAACTCCTTAAGGCTATCAATGATGTCCTAACAACTTTCACTCTTTAAAAAAATTAACATTTAACTTTTATTAAATTTAATTTTTTTACCCACATAGTTCTTCAAGCATTTAGAATCATCAACCCTTCAATTTATTTTATTTTATATATTTCAAAATAATCATTTTATTAAATAATTAACTTTTGTTAACTCCAAGGACCAAAATTGCTTACTTCAAATAATTGAAGGTTAAATGTGCATAGTCAAATAACACAAAGACTAAAACTGGAATTATGCGATAACACATGGACTAAAACTATTTTTCATGTTTTCAAGCATGTTTATGATACCATGATGGTATCATTCAACAATTGTGATGATATCATGTCAGTATATAATATATATTTGAAGGACTACTCATTGATGAATTATACCATGCTATTATATATGATATTATTATGTGGTGACATCATTGAGGAATTATAAATTCCTCACTTGAAGGATTGCTCATTAGTCAATGATACCATGCTATTATATATATAATGTGTTTGTATTATTGAGGATTGATTTAGTTGTACATGCATTAATGTAGAAAACCTTAATAATACCATAGCAGTATACGAATATATTGTTATGATATCATTAATGAATGAGTAATTTTGTGAATGAATGAATAAAGGAAACCTTAGTGCTACCACAACAGTATATTCACATACTGCGATGATATCATACATAATTTGAGGAGTGTTACTAATTATATGAAACAATTTTTAATAATACCATGTCAGTATATGATGGTATCATGGAGATGTCGCTGAAGAATTGAAGTAGACATCAATAATACTATGAAGGTATATAGATATATTATAGTGGTATCATTGCGAACTGAAGCAAACCTTAATTATACCATATAAGTATATTGATACTGCGATGGTATCATGGTCGTGAGTCGCATGCTTTGGGGGTATGAATTGTAAAGGGGTATTTGTCTGTTGTTATGTCGGAAAAAGACAGTTTAAAATTAATTTCAACTTTATAGAGAAAAAATTATTTTTAGTAAAAGAAGAGTCGTCACTTAATTTTTTAAAGAAATTAAGAAAACTTAATTTAAAAGACCCTAACAGATTTAAGTCTTAAAAAATTTAGAGAAAAAAGGTACGAGGTTCATATTACTATTTTCAGAAGGTTTTAGCACTTAAAATAGCCGCTAACATGCGGTTGTTCGACGATTTGAAAATTATTTGACTAACTTTAGAAAAATGTATTTTAACAATAATCGAAGCATTAAACAATTTGAAAGAAGTATAAATTTTAAAACATTTAAGATAATTTATAAGAGTGATAGACTTGGTATAAAAATGATGAAATAAAAGAGGGATAAATAATTTAAATGAAACAAACGATCATAAAAAATGGTTTCTCTTCAAGGAATTTAATTAAGCTAAACTAAATTATTGATGTTAGAATTAATACAAGATAAATAAATATTATTAACTAATTAAATAAGGGTAAAGACAATAGAAATTAGTGATGCCTAAAAGACAACAATTTAGTTTTTAACATTAAACTACTCCAAATATATATCAAAAAAAAATAATTAAAAGTAGACAGGAGAAAATATTCATGTATTTATATTCTTCGGATCAACGCCGGCTTATTAATCGGAAGACAAAAATATAGTATTTTGTCATTTTTCTGCTCGGGTCGACTTCCATCATTTTCGAAGGGCCTATCTACCCCTGCCCCTCATAGGTTTATCTATTATTATAATCCTAAAGCAATCTAAAAGAAATAATGAAAACTAACGTCTTAAAAGATGTCTAACGTCCCAACTTAATATCCAAGAGACATTAGACGTACTATTAGGGTAGGTGTTAGACTAAAGAAAATATAGGCATCCTAACTAGACATATCGTCAAACAAAACAGATAGGACGAGCAGTTAGCACATAAAATCTCAAGTAAGCCTCTAGATTAATTAATTAGCATGCCTAAAAACACAGATAAATAGTGAAAAGTCATAAAAATTATCATATGTACGTACACAATTATGAGTCTTAATGCAAAACTCAAAATGATAAAGAAAGGCTTTCTTGAGAATTTTAATTATTAACATGTTAAAAATAAGTATAAAGATTCTGCATCGTAATCTTGAATCCGAATGACATACTTATACTTTTAAAAAATATATAAAAATCCTATAGGCATGATCTCTATATAATATGATATGATGACTCCATTAAGTCTATAAGCATAATTTTAATACAAAATCATCTGTAAATATTTATCAAGGTCCATTAACATGACATATATTTAATTAGCATGCTGTTGACACCCAATTTTGGCTCTCTATACTCGAAATTAACGTCTTCAGACTACTTGATCATTAAAGAACACAAAACATAATTTTTTATATATATTTTTTAGTTTTAATTATTTTTTTATTAATAATTATCCTTATTTTAGCATTTTTATGATTTTTTATTTTTCCCTTTTAATAATTTATGGATAAACATTCTTAATTTCGTAAATAATAAGATTCTTATGAATTTATTGTCATTTGAAAATTTTAATAGTCATATTATTTTTACAATCATCTTTAAACGTACACAACATAACACTGTAATTTATTCTCTACAACACAATATATCTTAAAAAATATCGATTACATTTTTTTATTTTTTGTGTTACATATCGATACATATATATATATATATACATATATATATATATATTAATGACTCATTAAGTCATTTTGAGAATGATTTCTCACTCATGTTCAACAATTTAATCAACACAAGAAATCAAATAACTTTTTATTAACACAAGAAACCAATTAACTTTTCTTTTAATTAACATAAGAAGCCAAAAAACTTTTTTTTTATCAATACAAGAAGTCAAAGAACTTTTGATTTTTGGTTGATTAATTGTTCAAACAACTTGTTTAGGGAGTCTAAGATAGAAGATTTCATCCAAGCTAAAATTAAAATTTTAAAACAAAATTCTTTCAACACCACTCTCTCCATTATCGTTTCTTTTTCTCCCTCATAAACAATCTATTCTCTCCATTCTCTTCTCTTTTTCTCCCTTTCAACACCACTCTCTCTATTATCTTTTCTTTTTCTCCCTCATAAACAAACTACTCTCTCCATTCTCTTCTCTTTTTCTCCCTCGAAAAGTCTCCAATGAAGCTTGTCCTTTCAGCTAGAACAAAGCAACCCCTCCCTTGTTGGTAAGTAAATCGAATTCGATTTTTGAAACTGCATAGCTGTTAGTAATTTTAGCGTATCTCATTGTATAGATCTTTGTTTTTAGTAAATAAATATGCTTTGAAAAGATGAAACACGTACCTACAACTTTTATGTTTATGTTGGAGCCTAGATCTGCTGTTATTGGGTCAAAAAATAGGACGCAACATAGGACAAGTTTTGTCCAGATTTTTATTTAAAATTCTAGCATGTACAACCGCTAGTATTTTGATCATATCTTTTTGTACAAAATGTATTTTGTGATGATTCTTTTCTTTTTGCAAGCTTAAGACATATATCTACAACTTTAATGAAGGACATAAAGTCCAGTTTTACCGTTTGGAGTTTCAAATTTTAGGTATAACATGAGGTATATTTTTGGTCGGATTTACTGTTTTGATAGCCTTAAGTGTTGTTGTTTGTTGTTGTTGTTGTTGTTGTTGTTGTTGTTGTTGTATAGCCTTAAGTGATAATATGAAATATTATTTCAAATTTATATATAGTTCAAATTGTAATTGGCCAATGAAAAAATCTTTCCGTCGATTTTCGAGGCCTCCCCATTAAAAAAAAGACGGAGATTTTGGTTTAAGTTTATATTTTACGTTATATTTTGCAAGCTAAAACAAAGTCCAATAGTGTTAAATCAATAACCTCCGGAGTGGCTCCATCTTCGGGAAACAACAAACAGCTATCGCGATGGTAAATTCGGTAAGAAACTAACAAGTAACAACTCTATCTCTCCTTTGTTTTATTATTTTTTTTCATTGTTGTTTTTACTTTTTTTTTTGTTTTTAGATCTACTTTATTTTATCATAGATATAATTATTGTGATTTGTTTCTATTATTTTTTTTACTTATTGTTGTTGTCTCCATCATATCTTTTATTAGTGACATCTATTGTCATATATATTTTAATTGATTGTTTTAAAAGATATGATAGTTTTAATCTACTTTATTTTATGATAGATATAATTATTGTGATTTGTTTCTATTATTTTTTTTACTTATTGTTGTTGTCTCCATCATATCTTTTATTAGTGACATCTATTGTCATATATATTTGCTTTTGATTATTTTAATTGATTGTTTTAAAAGATATGATAGTTTTAATCTACTTTGTTTGATGATAAATATAATTATTGTGATTTGTTTCTATTATTTTTTTTACTTTATTGTTGTTGTCTCAATTATATCTCTCTATTAGTGATATCTATTGTTTGTTGAGTGAAAATTATTATTTTGTTTTTGTTTGACTATTTTTGTTAATAGTTTAACTTCATTTGTTTTGGCTATATTTATTCATCACTTTTGTTTGTTGTTGAATTATAATTGATGATTAGTGTATACTTTATTTATTTATAGTTATCTTGTATCTATTTTTAACTTTGTTTTACTACTTTTGCTAATAGTTTAACTTCATTTGTTTTGATTATATTTATTTATCAAAGGATTATAATTGATGATTAGTAATAATTTATTTTCTTTAATACATGATTTCTTATTTAATGGATGTTGATATTATTGTTTTTATTCTTTTTGACTATGTAGGATATACTAAAGCTAGGTTGATTCACTTGTCATTAACTTTAGTATTACTATTTTATTTTTTATATTATCATGTGTTTAAGTTAATTGATAAAATCTTCTCACTTATTTTTTTGTCATATTGTACCTTTATTTTTGTGGGTGTTGGTGCTTGATTATGTAAATATTCACTAGTTTTTTTTTTCTTTTGTTATTTTATTTATGTTACTATTTTTGTTGAATTATTGTTGTTGGTTTGAATTTTACATCTTTTATCTAGTGTATTTCTTATTATGTTATTAATTACGCTATTATTGTTTTACTTCTCAAATATCTTATATGTTGTCTCTATTATGTCGATTATTTCATCAATTATTGGTTGTCATGGCTTTCACGCCATTTTATTGAAATAATTTTATTATTTTTAATTATTATTGTAATTCGTCGTCATATTAAATAGAGATTACACCTAATAGGTCGATGAAGAAATTACCGTCGATTTCCAAGGCCTTCCATGTTTATAAGACGGATTTTATTTTTAGTTATTATTATTATTATTATTATTATTATTATTATTATTATCATCATCATCATATTTATTCCTTACTAACACTTCTATTAAGTCTTTTACAGGTACTCAGAATTGCTTCCTGAGAAAGCTATTCGAATTAAGTTCGAATAATATATTTAATTTATTATTGTGTATATTATTGACGTTAGGCAAACATTAGGTTGTTCCTTATATTATTGTTTTAATTTATTCTTTATGTATATTTCATTACATATTTGCGTAATATTTTCATCTCCTCAATTTAAAAGCTGAGTTTAGCTGGGACCTGCAGTTGAATTTCGAAGGATGTTGATACCTTCCCTTTGAAATAACTTGAACCCCTTACTTAGGATCCATTGAATTTGTAGACATTTTAAAATAATTGATTGGTTTCTAATTATCCTAAAATTATGGTGACTCCTTAAATTAAACTATTTTCTTTTAAAATCTCTTTTGAACAATTGAATTGATTTTTTTTTACGAATCACCATGACGTTCTAATAGGAATGTAACACTTATTACAGTTACGCCTCTGAGCTTACTATAAAATAGAATTCTATTTTTTGTATTATATATACACACATATTTTAAAATTATTTTGATAATAATTTATTCATTATTAATATTTTACCAAGTGTTTGTACATGTATTCACAGATATTTTCTGTAAATGATATTCAAAATTATTTTTCTTTTCATATGATAAAAGAATTCTTTGTTCATATGAATAAAGGGCTATTCTTTTAATATTGCATAAAAACTACTTTTTTATATATATACATATACCTTACTCATATTTTTCTACACATAATTGGTGATAATATACTTTACTTACTTAGTACATACTTTTTTTATACATATATTCTTATACAATTTTAGTGTATATATTTTTATATATATGTTTGTTATACTTGCAAATAATAATTTTATCTCCTCCCTTTTTGATGAATTAAGTCTAGCTGGGTACCACATTTTGTGGATTTCGAAGGATGCCTAACACCTTTCCTTTGGAATAATGTAAACCCTTACCTAGAATCTAAGCTGGTTTTTTGCAGATTAAACGTGAGTCATACAGGTCATGCATCAAATAGGTTTTCCTTATTTTCCTTAATAAATTAGGTGGCGACTCTATACAATAATTAATCCTTTTAGAGTGTATGTTGTGCTTTATCTAACCTCGATTAAAAATAGGGCATAACAGTTTGGCGACTCTGCTGGGGAATAATCCAGGTTTTAACCATGATAGATTCAATTTTTCAATTGAGGGAGGTATTGTTTTATATTTTTCACATGTCAATATATTTTTTTTTCTCGCTTTGATTCTTTTCGCACCCTGTGTATTGTGTATTTTGTACATAAATTCTTCATATTATTATTATCAATTTTTTAATTTAATATTTATTTATAGATTGTAGCTATATATTTATTGACACTCTATTGGTTACTTTATTTCTATCGAGTCATAATTGTACAGTATCACACACTGAACATGCGATTAAGTGTCTTGTACTTCTCTGAAATCTTTTCAAAACTCATTAATTTTAGAATCAGTGTATTTAGATTACAATGCATCATTTTGCATTGCCTGTACATTCTAAAAATACATAGCCTCACCTCTTTTAAACACAATCATTAATACATATAGTCATAAAAAGACAGGTACGTTTATATTGAAACTACGTTTGACCTGATTCCTGCTTCAAAGGGATACGTAGGCGCCACCACGGCTCAGTCATGTTCCCCATGAGCTTTCTAATATTTTACAACAAAAACTGGGGCAAATTTTTTGAAAAGATAAGAAAAAAAATCACAGTCTTGAACTTTGAAATCCAAATCCGTCTAAAACATAAAGAAAATGCAAGTAGTATACAAATAATATAGAGGTATAACATGATTATATGATTTTACTTTAACAAAGTAAACAAGCAAGGCAAGAACATTTTTAAAAAAATAATAATAATCTAACATATCAAGAGAGGTTGGAACTAACCTGGATACTTTAGTTAAGAGAAATACGTAAATCCAAATCTGAAAACCCAATGCTAAACACTAGAAATAGAATATTAAAGTGTGCAAGAAAATCTCTTTTTGTTTTTGTTTTCGTTTGAAATTTTGAAATGTAATGTAAAAATATTCTCTCTTTTCTTTCCTTTCTTTGTTTTTTTTTCTCTTTCGCTCTTGTCCTCTTTTTTTGTGTCTCTGTGTATCTATCTTTATATTGCTAAATTAATAGGCAATAAATACACAGTTTAACCAACATAGACAACTGTCAAGATTATTAATTCAAAACCTCGGCCAAATAAGTCAGCGAGGGCAAAAATTTTCAAAAGGATAGTAGGATTTTTTCAAAGTTTTGTCCACAAAAATCAAACAAGATCTGTTTTTCCAAAATTTGGTCCAAAATTCATTCAAAAAGATGTTTCAATAGTCAAAAAGGTCATGCCAAGGGGACCCACTATCAATAATTGTAAAAAAAATTATTCAACCAAATTTACGGACAAGTTTAAACTTTCATCAGTGTATAATATTCCAGATTTCAACATGTACACAAATTCAATGTATAGATTTGAGCAAAGATAAAAATATTAAAACTTTTAACATAGATGTTTGAAACAAAATTAGTATCGGATTTGTATAGATCTACGTGACAGTTGAAACAAAATTATTGAACTCAACTTAAGGCAAAATTATCACTTTCATGATTTTCATATAACAAACAACATCATAAATTCATATTAAATTCTTAGGGAAATTAAACTTAACAACTCATATCTTGATGTAGCAAACAATACCATAAAGATTATATTAGATCTGTAAACAAATCAATTTTCATAAATAAAGTTTAAACCACTAATAATTAGAACGATAATACCTCAGAGAATTTGTAAAGATCCGTCTTCAATAGAACTATCTAAACTTGTGTATAATTAAAATGTAATAATATGAACATGAACATGAACATGAACATGGACAAAATCAACATAAACATGTTCTATGATCTCAATCGAGTAAGAACGAACAAACATCTTTGAATCTCGAGTCTAACCAATCATTTGAAGCAAAAAATAATGAACTAAAGTGATGTGAACAGTATAAATCTTACAAACAAGAGAATAAGAATAATAGACAATGTAATCAATCAGCCCAATATTAGTTATGAAAATAAAAATCTGTAAACGGAGTTAAATATGAGAAGATCTGGATCTTTCGAGCAAGGAATTTGTTATCGAATACAAAATATAATCAGCCCAACATGTACACAATAATCATAAACGGAGTATGCACAATACATAGAAATAAGAGTTAAATAAAAACATACGAAGATGGATTAGTCTTCGACCTCTCGTCTTGTTCGTCTAATGGCGGCGCCGCTCGTGTTGCTGCTGGTGGAGGGAACTGCTCACTGGTGGAGTTTTGCCGGTGGTCTGTGGACAGCAGCTCGTTCGTTGTTGGTTGCTCGTGCGCCAGCAGATCAAGGAGCCGCTGCAGCCGTTGGAGCCACCGCTAGAGGTGTTGGTTGTTCATATTGTTGCTGTCCAGCTCACTGCGTTGCTGCATGGTTTGTCATGACCCAACTCCGTAGGCCGTGACTAGTGGCCGAGTTGGGCACCCATACGTACCCTTAGACCCACTTAGCATTTTAGTAGAATAAATAGATGTAGAAATCAAATAAGGTTGATAGAGGGCGCACAAAAACAAATGCAGTACACGAAGGCCGTTAAGGCAGTCACAGAACACAAACGCCTAAAACATATATACAGAACCCACACTTATGTCTACAGACCTCTACAGAACGATATCATATTCATATGACGGGACAGGGCCCCGTCGTACCCTTGACCAAAGTGTACAAATATACAACAGAAAAGTTAATACCAAAATAGGGCTCCGGACAAAGGAGCACTGCCGACCAACATGGTGGATGTCCTAAGCGATCAGATTAGCAAACCAATCATATGTACCTGCGGGCATGTAACGCAGACGAAAAATGTACCGAGTATGTAAAGCATGGACTGTAATAAGTAAAGACATTACCAGAATAGAATGTACAAAACTGAGCAAAATATCCAGAGATATCAAATGCTTATCAAAACCACAGCTAATGTATGTAGAAAAATATATGCCATATCCGGCCCCATTATGGGACTCGGTGAACAAAACGTGGTCGCCCTCCTGTCATTGGCGCCACAGCACAACATAACACCAGAGTAGGGAATATCTCCATAATAGATCATATCATATCAGATGGCCATATCAAATTATATCATATCATATCATAAGCATATGTGTACATGGCACAACATAACTCTGTGGCATAACATACACCACCCCATGTACATGTCATACCTGCCCTCTCACGTCGGGACACGACGAACAATGCAGAGAAATATGCTTGACAACATATCCTAGCCCGGGCTTAGTGAAGGAAGCATTGAGGCATCCACGAATGGAGTAGTGAGAAACTAATGCAATTAAAATCATATTTGAGACTCGATGGAATAATCAAAACGTGCTATTGTTCAAAAAATCAAGACAAGAGTCATATCAAGTACCATTTGAAAGTCATTATTGATTATATCAAAATAGAACTTCTAGGATCATATATTCGTATCAAAGCATAATAAAATATCTTTTGAAAATCAAGAAATTGGCCATCCTAGTGGCTCTAGGAATAGGAACTTCTTTGAAACCATATTAAAGTCATATTTTGGTTTCATAAATACCATACCAAAAGAAAGATTAGCTTTACATACTTATGTCAAAACATGAAAATCGAAAGAATAAACTTTACATACTTATGACAAAGACATGCCAAAAGAAGGAAAGGTTAGCATTACATACCTCTTACGGATTACTCTTAACTATGCTCGTCTCGTCGTCTCTTGAAACTATTTAACATGAAATTAATACTAAGGTTAATAAACTTTCACTTTCGAATTTCCAACTCTACACCCAAGTACCCATAGGAATCATTTCCTTATCTATATCTCTCGACTAGTTTATTACTAGCTCCGAATCTACCGAAAATCGGGCAGCATCTCCCCTATAACTTCAACATCCCCGAGATTTCAACTCGGCCACCATGTCAACAACCACACCAAAAACAACAGACAGCAGCATGTATACAAGTAAATCACTTCAACTTTACACAATACAAGCTCTAAACAACTCGTTCCAAACTACGATACCAAAATAGAGTTTTTAACCTTTATTTCGTAAAATATTTAATCATACCAAATGGAGGGTCGTGTGGCTGCAACCAGAAGCACCCACACCATTTGTAAAACACTTTTAATCCCTGCAACACGAAACCATAACAGCTGCAACTGCAACACCACAACGACAACAAACTACGCGACTTCGATTTAACTACTACGACTTTCATTTAGTTGTTTCTAATGTCAAGCATCCTTATACATCTTTTTACACTTCCAGCATCACTTAAGACATGTAATATACCTCATAACATCATCATAAACTCCAGTTCGAAAGAGAAAACTTTACCTTACCCGAAACTCGCCAAAACTTGCCGAAACTCGCCTCAGAATTTCCTTTAGCGCAGCTGAAACTTAGGGACTGTTTGGTAACGTTTTGGGCTGCTTCAAACCATAAAATTTCATTACTAACATATTCATAACATCATGGTATATCTCATATAATTAATTATCAGAACGGAATCGGAAAACTTACCTTTTTCTCCTCCCAAAACCATAGCTTTTTCTTCTTTCTAGCCTAAGTTCCTCTTCTCTTCTCTTCTTCCTTTCTCTTGAATTTCGTTTTCCTTGATCTTGAACTATCTAGATGAGTGTGGAAATTGATGAGTCATAAGACTAATATATATATATATATATATATATATATATATATATTACTTTAGGGGTGACACGTGTCAAGCCCTAAGTGGTGACACGTATCAAGCCCTAAGTGGTGACACGTGTCAAGCCTTAAGTGGTGATACGTGTCAAACTCACATTGGTCCAACACACCCCTTTACTCCAATCACGGGCTACCATGTGGCATGTGGGTCCCACATGAATCTTCTTGACCACTTTGTGAAATTCCCATTTTACCCCTAGCCTTTCACAATATTACCATGGGCCACTTTGCGAATTTTCCTTTTTGCCCTTTGCCTTTTCCAATATTTTCATACTATTAATGTTCATAAATAATATTCATAACCAACTTGTATATTAAAATAAATTTAGGAAGATGGTCATTCCCTTAACTTTACCACCACTACCTTAAAATATCCAACCGTATAAAATACGGGATATAACATCCTCCATGAGAAATTCCAAGTTTTGTCCCTCACCTTTTCTAATATTTCCAAGTTGAAATTCCAATTTAGTCATAAGAATTTTGTATCCAACAAAATCAAACATAGACTTTCCCTTGACTTGTTACCGTTATCTCCAAAATATCCTAATGTACAAAATACGGGTTATAACAATGGTTGCTGCAGTTTTCTCTGGACAGCAACTCGCATGGCTGAGGAGAGGAAGAGAGAAGGGCGTCGATGGCTGCCTCCTGGTGGCTACTGGTTTCAGCAGCATGGAGGAGAAGAAGAGCAGTGCTCAGCCGCTGCGTGGTGATCTTTGCCAGTGGTGCCGTTTGCAGGCGGTGTTGAGGAGCAGAGAGGGGCGTGGTGGCAGAAGGAGAGGGGTTGGGCGGCTGACCTTCTTCTCTTCTTAAGAAGATGAAAATCAAAACATTAGTTAGGTTTAAGGTGTGGGGTAATTAGAAAATAAGAGTTGTAATCCTAGCCGTTCATTAATTTTGATGAGCGGTTGGGATTGAATCTTGGTATTTGATAAAGACGAGATGGATGGATATGATTAAAAGATGGATTTAAGATTGGGTTATATATTGAATTTACGGAAAAAGGCCAAAATTACCCCTGAACTTTGAAAAATAGTTCATCCATGCCCTTTGTTATACTTTAGGGCCAATTATACCCTTACCGTTATAAGTTGGGCCAAATATGCCCTTGAGTATAATAGAGTGCCACGTGTCAGTTTCTCAGTGGCCAACTTATTTTACCTCTTATTTTTTCATCTGAATCAAATAAATATAGTTCCGACCCAATCAATTTAGTACCCGACCCATCAATAACATATCATACCCAAATAAACCAAAACCTAACCCATCAATAACACTGCTCTCTCTGTCTAAAACAATGCATACCACCTCCCTCTATCGTCTTCAACCTCCATTTCATCATCAAATATTGTACATATATGCATTTATCTGTTGTTGTTGTTATTCATAAGGTTCTTATTGGAAGAAGGTTCTTCATAAACTCCATAATTTTTGTTATCTGCTACTGCTATTGTTGTGTTTTCAGTTTTTCATTTGTTCACTGGATCCACTCTACGCTCTCCATACCCCACTTGTGCGATTTCACAAGGTATGTTGTTGTTATTGTTGTATAAGATTATAACTTTGCTAGATCATTGAAATTGAAACTTGAATCAGAGGTAAATCAAACCTGGCCAAATCCGTCATTCCAGAGAAACAGCTCTTTGCTCGTCTGGTTTCAGATGGGAATGAAGTGGAAAACGGCCATGGATGTGGGCGCAGCTCAATAGTCTCATTCTAGAAAATACATATTAATGGTTCGTGGTAATTTAACCAACTTGCCATAAACCCAATATAATATTGAATAACCCACGGATACTTGATTTAACGAACCAGTGATTTTCTGGACCCCCTCTCCCAGTTGGTCTCAGAGTCATGATAGATGTTAAAGACGTGGAAGTAGATATTATACAAAACATGTCAACATTAGAGATAAAAATTAGACAAGAAAGCATTGAAGATAAATTTGATAGAATAACTAACTCACTAAGGTGTGATGAGAATTTTAATGATATAGATATAGAATGAAAAGACATCTTACTTTTGCAGATATAAAAATAGATAATAATTATTTATGGAAGTTTAGAAAATACTTAAAAGATACCCAAAACAGTAAAGAAAAATGCAAAAGATTATTACGTTTAATGTTAAAAGATAACAAAAGCGAGATAGATTCTATAATTAGGACAAAACGAATTCTAGATGATCATGATGAAGTCATAAAAGGACTAACAGATAATATAAAACTTATTAAAATTGAGATTGAAACTCATCCTTCAAGTATAGGATAATGAAGCGACAACCCTCCTTCGCAGAGATAAGGTTAGATAACCGATTATATTGAACATCTCAAAGAAATTTAAAAAAAATGCTAAGATAAAAGATGAGGCTCTTAAAAGATATTCACAAAAATTAGATCCTACCATGCCCGAACAGATAAAGAGAGTACAAGAAAAAATACTTGCTAATAATGAAAATATAATAAATGAAAAATATAATATAAATTTACTAAGAAACTATTATTTCAAAAATCAGATAGCTAGTCTAGGATAAAATGAAAAATAAATCCAATTATAAATTACTTAATGATCAAGATCCTCTAAAAATAGAGCAAGATTTATATGAAATACAAAGAACGATAATTTACTTCGGAAATTTAATAGTTAAAGAGATTCAAACTTTAAAAGATATACTAGATCAAAAAAAAATGAAAATTGATAAAGAACCTATAAATAAAACCTTAGATATTATAGGATCTCATGTTTCAAAAATAAAAATACCTGAAGGGTACGGAGGAAATAATCTAAAATGGTAAACTCCGATTCCGAAAATTTAGAAATAGATAGCCTTATAATAAATATAAAAGGAACCCAGTTAAAAAATGAAGGCGATATGATAAACTTAAAAATGGATACAGTCAAACCAGAAGTAGATTTTAATTCCAATATTACTGAGCTCCCTACTCAGGCTGAAACCAGCCGAACAAGTTTTAATAAACCCTCTAGGGCTTATGCAGGTATAAATGCTGCAATAAGAACAAAAGATAGTCACACTCCAATAGGATCAATGAAAACTGAAGCGATTAATCCGTTTGAAATATATCTAGATTTAGATTATATTAATAATACACAAGAAGCTATAGATAAATGGGAAACTTCTTTAAGGATAGCAGAAACAGTAAACAAAATGGATTATGGCACCACTAAACATTTTATAGAACGAAGTCTATTAAATAGTGTAACACCCCCTAAAATGTTATTAATTAATGGATCCTTTCATTTATGAAGTACAAATGAATTATCAAAGTTTTCTATTTAATTCAAGCACTAAACTTTATGGGTTTTCATATCATGATTCCAATTGCATAGATTATTAAATATTTGAAGTTTAATCACCTATCTTATGTTGGTTTATGTTGGCTCTTAAATGCATTAAATTATTGACTTATCAAATGTCCTTATATAAAGACATAAAAAGGTTCTAAAGTATTTTTATCATATTATGATCTCTCACGCCTAAAGTATTTTGATCATAACTATTTCTCTCATGACTAAAGTATTTTAATTATATTATGATCTTTCATGCCTAAAGTATTTTTATCATATTATGATCTCTCATGCCTAAAGTATTTTGATCATAATTATGTTCTTTCATGACTAAAGTATTTTGATTATATTATGATCTCTCATGCCTAAAGTATTTTTATCATATTATGATCTCTCATGCCTAAAGTATTTTGATCATAATTATGTTCTCTCATGACTAAAGTATTTTGATCATGTTCTAAAGTATTTTGATCATGTTCTAAAAGTATTTCGATCATGTTCTAAAAGTATTTTGATCATGTTCTCTCATGCCTAAAGTAATTTGGGCATATATTTTTATATAATAGTCCAAATTAGGTGATTCAAATTTCTGAGTAACCACAACATCATTACCTATAACTTTCATGAAGAACATATCTTACGATTCGGAGTTTAAGTAGATCAAATAAATTGATCTTTGCAAGACATAGTGTTGTGACGGAATGGAGTGTTTGTAGAATAAAATTCATATCTCGATGTAGAATGCTCTAAATTGGATGATTCTTGAACTAACTGGAACTAGACTTCTATATCTACAATTCTTATGAAGACACCAAATCCTAATAAGAATATATCTTATTCAAACGCAGCTTCAAAAACGGATATTCCGTTAAAAGAGATTTCATCTCACCTACCATAGAAAGATCTAGAACCATTTGACATCATCCATGACATCAAAATTCTCCATTGAATTTTCAAGATCATCCTTTATGATTATGTTTATTTATTATTAGGTCCCTCCTCCACACCTATAAATATCCACCTTATTTCCTCATTTTATTCATCAAGCTTTCTTAAGCATTTCTTCTATCTATATACTTCTTCTCAAATGTAGTTTTAGTTTTAGTAGTATAAAAATACTACTCCGGTTATTCTTATACTCCGGGTAGTACACAAAACAAACCGGCGAGAAGAAAAGGCTAGGAGTCCAAGAGTGTCCCAATTCGAAAAAAAGCTTCCGATTTAAGGTATGCAAGGCTTTCATAGCATTGGATTGAGTTCGTCCATGCGCCCAATATTTAAATTCATTATAATTGAGTTATAGTTGAGTTTTATCCAAATCTTGAATTCTAAATAAATTAATTCTTCTTCTATTGAGTTTGATATATTTATGCATTAATATTATTATTGTTATCTCTCATATTATTGGAATTATTATTCATGGCTACTTTCCCATTAATCCTAATTGATTTGATGTTCATGAATATTTTTATACATGTTTTGAGTAAAGATGTTGGCTTTTTATTATTTTCATTGATAAAAAGAAAGTTATATGAATTAATACTATATATGTATTTTATTGAGTTTTGAAAGAACAAAAGAGTTGAGTTTGAATGAATTTGAGCAAATGATATTTTGAGCAAGATGTTTTGATGAGATGTAAATGATGTTTTTGGAAGTATAATGATTGATGAACATGAAATGAGATGAGTTTGATGATTTAAATTAAAGTCCAATGAGACTAGATGATGAGGTTAATATGAGCACATATTTTGGGAGTAGTATTGAGCACCGAGTTGGGTAAGAGTTTAATTGACTCAAACTCCAGAACTACGTAGCCAGCGTAGGATGGAGGCTATGCCTCTTAAGTCCCAAAAAGAGGACTTTGATGAGTGGATCCAAGATGGTGATGTCCTTTACCCTGGCAAGGTATTGGATGGATGTGGCAACGACATCGCTTCGTTGTATCATCGCTAGCTCATAAGTGATGGTTGTCGGTTAGAGAAACTCCCAATTTATTAAGCATTTCTTGTTACTATTATTTTTATTATTATATTTTAAACTTGCATTACATATTGATGTTGAGATGATGTTGAGTTCTGAGCTGAATTTTCTTGAGATGAGTTTCTTGATATTTGTCCTTACCTTCCTGCCATTTTACATACTCGTACATTCCACGTACTGACGTCATTCGACCTGCATCGTTTTATGATGCAGATACAGGTGTTAGAGATCCTCAACAGGCGCATCGTTGAAGATCATTATTTTTCATCTATTTGGTGAGTCCTTCTTGTATTCAGAGGAACTCTCTATCCTTTTATTATTGTTGAGTATTATGTTTCTTTTAAGGTAGCCATGGACATGTCATTGGCACCATCTAAGAGTATTAGAGGCTTCATAGACAGAGTTTGATGATGTAATCGAAGTAGTTCTCCTTAGAAACTACTTCTTCTAAAAAAATTTCTTCTTTCATTAGATGTTGTTAATGGAGAGCCCATATTAGTATTCTTATTAAGTCTTCCGCTGATGAATGAATAAGTGATGAGACCAAGTGGTTCTCTCAGAGGCCAGAGATGGTTTCTGAGTGCCGGCCACGCCTAGGGTACCCTCTCGGGGTGTGACAAATAGTGTGTTAAGATTTTGGCAAAACTTAAATGAGGCCACTCGAAATGATATTTTTGGTACCGATGATAATATTGCTAATTTAATTACAAGAGCTACTGAAGCTATAAGATTAGAATTTGCAGGAGAAGGTAATATCTTAAAAGACCCTGCAACGATTAAAAAATACGAAATTGCTTTGTTAAGATTACAATTATGTGATATGTGTGAAATAGATAAATATATTTGTGTCTTTCAAGATTATTATTATTATGTTTACAACAGAGGTAAAAATACATAAATGTATTTACCGATGTTTTTTACTAAAATACCAGAACCTTGGGGTAGAAAGTTAATAGATACTTATAATCCCGGAACAGCCGATACTTTAGGAAAAAAAATAACTCATTTAAAAGATAGTCTTAGTACATGGTGTGCAGATGTCATATTAGCTAAAGCAACAAAAGGATTAAGAAAGAAAGTAAGCATATGTTGTGATAATCCTAAAATGCCTATAATGATTGGATGTGAAAGTCCCTATTATTACAAAAAGATTAAAAGAAAATATAAAAAAAAAGAAACTCTTTAAGAAAAAATATTTTAAAAAGAGAAAGGCTAGATACTACAAAAAGAAAGGATATACACGATATCAAAAACCTTTTTACAAAAAGAATAATAAAAGAAAAAATCCAAAAGAATGTAGATATTACTACTGCAAGGAGATAGGACACTATGCCAATAGATGTCCAAAGAAATTTGCTAATAATAACAAGAAAATAGAAATCGATGAAGATATAGAAGAAATGATAAATTTAGAAGAATTTATACAACTAAATAACTTTGAAGAAGTAGATTCCGACGATACAATATTTATTTTAACTGATACAGATTATTATTCTTCGTCAGATGAAGACAGTCAAAATGAACAATGAAATAGAAACTGATGTAATAGAAGAAACGATAGAACAAGTTGGAGAATATAAACAAGATATTTTTATTAATAAAAGAAAATTAAAACAAATACAAAAAGAAAAGTTTTCTTTGACTAACTACTCAGGATTTGATGTAAATATACTTGATAGATTCGGATTAAGAAAAAGACAACATCATTTATTTTATGGATTAAATATCCAAGAAAGAGCGTTAAAAGTTTCAGTTACTTCTAATAAATAAATGATTCCTTTATTATCCAAAAAATATATTCAAGATAAATTACGAAAAATAAAAACAGAAATTCGAAATACTCTAGGATGGATACATATAGAAGCAATCCAGATAATAATAAAATCCACATTTAGAGAAGGATTAGATACCCCAATAGATTTAGCTATTATAGATAATAGGATAATAAACAAGAAAGAAGCCTGCCTAGGGATACTACGAGAAAATTTACAATATGGAAAGATAAAATTTAATGTTTATCCTAGAATTTCTTACCATCTTCTAGATAAAGACTTTGATAAAACTTTAAGCTTAGTACAAGATTTTAAAAGAAAAGATTTCTTTCATAAATACAATAGACCCTATTCGATAACATGTGTAATATCATATGCTATTTCTAATATACATCATTCTGATTGCTTTGCCATAAAAGAGACAATAGATTATCCCCATCTATTCGAGGAAGTTAGTCAGATACAAATGCCTAGTATAACACAGGTACAAGAAATAGAAGATACGCCGTTAGATTTAGATTTACAATCTAAACCTTTGTACAACCAACAAGATTCCACCTCTCGATTATCCTTCGAGGAGACTCGAGTCATAAATCCTACAGTAATGATAAGAAGAACACAATCAGCAAGAGTTAGACAACCTATTTTAAAAGCAAAAAATGATGAAATAAAAAACTATAAGATAAAAGGAAAATATTTTAATGGAATACAATTTGTTCCCATTAACATCCTATTAGATACATGTGCCAGTGGAAATTACATTAGCCTTAGGCTATGTAACTGTAACATCCCCTAAAAACGTTGTATACGATGTTTCAATTTTTGCCTAAACATGATACAGTCTCTGTATTTTGGTCATAACTTTTCATAGGAATATCCAAATTGAGTGATTCAAATTTCTGAGTAACCACAAGATCATTACCTACACATTTTATGAAGACCATATTTTAAGATTCGGAGGTTAAGTAGGTCAAATAAATTAATCTTTGTAAGGTAGGATGCTGTGACAGAAATGAGTGTTTATAGAAGAAAAATCATATCTCACTGTAGGTTTATCCAAATTGGTTGATTCTTGAACGATATGAAACTAGACTTCCATATCTACAATTCTTATGAAGACACCAAATCCTAATAAGGAATTTATCTTATTCAAACGCAGCTCCCAAAAAGAGTATTCTGTCAAAGATAACTCATTTCACCTACCATAGAAAGATCTAGATACATTTGACATCACTCATGACATAAATTGTCCTCCATTTAACGTCATCCATGACATCAATATATTCCACTAAATTTTCAGATTTTTATTTATAATTATTTTATTTATTGTTAGGTCTTCTTTCCCACCTATAAATACCCACCTTATTTCCTCATTTTATTCATCAAGCTTTCTCAAGCAAATCTTCTCTCTATACACTTCTTTACACATTCTCAAATATAGTTTTAGTTCTTAGTAGTGAAGAAATACTATTCCGGTGATTCATATACTCCGGGTAGTACACAAAACGTTCCGGCAAAGAGAGAAGCTAGGACTCAAGAGTGTTCATTAAGTCTTTCGGCACCAACTAAAGCTTCGGTTTCCAGGTATGTAAGGCTTCAATGAGAGTATTCCTTCCACTCTCATGCCTAAATTATTTTGATTATATGATAAATTATATTTATTTTCTTTAAGCTTTACTCTAAGTTATGTGTGTATTTATCCATGGGTTCTTCCACCCATGTAGTCCAAAAACTCTTTCAATTAAATATCTTGATTTTAAGTAATATTTTCTTATGTTAATTCTTATTTTTACTTAATAGTATGAATCATGGTTAAACTAATGATTATTGCTCTATTTTGATGCACCATAATTTCATATGTATGAATTGATGATTTACAAGTAATTCTTTTATTTATCTATTTAAAGGTTCTTGAAATTCATGGTGGGTTGTTTAAAGCATAATTTTTAATTAATGAATTTCAAAGTATTTATGTATATTTATTTACATATATATTTGCAAGTTGAAGTGATTTGAACCCACCTAGTTTTACTATGTTTTTAATAAAGTTTGACTTGAAAGCTTTGACTCCAAATAAATATTTATGAAAGTAATATCTATGATAAAAAAAGGAGTCTTATGAAATGAAAGAATGATCAAATGATATGAATCATGGATTCTTTATGCAATAAGGACAATTCTTGCATATTTGAATTATCAAATGTTTTAATGAGCTATTCTACCGAATATGATGTTTGAATTCTCAAGTTATATGCTATGAATATTTTGAAGTATTAAACTATTCCGTGGGATTGACTTAGCACCGAATGAGGCATTGAGGTGGGATTCGGTAAGGGAATCCTAGTAGCAACCCCTTGTCTCATTAACTATGTGCCAACATAGGAGCCCTTGTAGGCTTAGGCTAATGGATCCATAAATAGCCCTTAAAGTTAAAGTTAAAGAAATAAATGAAGTTGACGGAGTTCTATTCGGCAAGTAGTCTCCCCGGCCAACGTAGGGGGTTATGTTGGATTCCATGTAATAGCTCGCATGGTCTTAAATGTCGGTTATGGTTATTTTCCCACAAAATGAATGTTTTAAAGGATATCCATATGATTTATTATGCATGTATTACATTATGTTCCATATTGCATAAATGTTATAATATTTCCTCAATGTTCATGCATCATTACATACTTAGTACATTCAAAGTACTAACGCATACTCTTTTGCCTACATGATATAACCATGTAGGGATCGGTGCTCCTCCTCGTTCTCCTCCACGTGGCTAGTTGATATTCCATTGAAGACTACTTTTGGTGAGTTCCCATATTCCGGGAACAATACTCCTTTATCTTTCTAACTTATGATATGTTAAGATATTTTATTATGGCATTTCTTCTATTATGATTGAGGGTGAGCTAGGAATACAATTTGTTCCCATTAACATCCTATTAGATACATGTGCCAGTGGAAATTACATTAGCCTTAGGCTATGTAACCATCTCCAACAATATAAACTAAAAGATAATCATCTTTATACTGATTTTAATGGAAAGAAACATGAAATAACAAACATGATAGAAACTATTTTAAGATTCAAAGATAACACTATACCTATAAGACTATTGGTTGAACCAGAAGGAAATAATGATATGCTAGAAATACTGCTAGGAACCACTTTCCTAGATAGCGTAAAACCATATGATATTCTTGATCATGGTATCAAGATTACTTACGACGATAAGATAATTTCCATATCAAAATGACAAGTCCATATAGTATCTATATACCAATAGGAATAACTTATAAAGATTACAAAGTAGAATATTTTGCGGCTTATATAGATAACGGATCGAGAATATGCTGTTGTAGACCAGAAGTATTCTCCAAAGAATACCATCAAGAATTACCCATTACTAAGGGAAAAGATATATCTAATAATATCGTAACAATGTCTAAAGGCATTGCTCAACCGATCATACTACTAGGATATTTTCTAATAAAATGTCCTTCATTTTATTTTCATAATACCGGACAAGATATCCTATTAGGAAATAACTTTTTAGAAATGTTTCATACTGTTTTATATGATAGAGTTTTATTTCAAATAAAATTCAAAACTCCTTGCCAACATATTATTGTGGTAAAACGATTTAAAACGGCTTATTCCAAAAGATTACCTATTCATTTTAAACCCCGCACAGCCCAGCGTGGTGATATAAGATATCAAGATAAGCCATTTTTTCCAAAAAGTACTCCATTACTTCAATATGATACGGATTGGGACAACCCTCAAACAATAAATAAACAATCTAACAACTTGTTAGAATATCAAATAACTTTTAATAAATTAGAAGAAAGTTTAGACATGATTAAACAAAAGTTAGAACAATGTTTTTCAGAAAATCCTTTAGAATTTTGGGATAAAAATAAGATAGAAGCCAAATAGAAATGAAGGATAAAGACAAAGTTATGAGATATAACCCCAATGACCAAGATGAATTTCAAAAATAGATTAAGGAATTATTAAGTCTTAGAATAATAAGACCTAGTAACTCCCCTCATAGCTCACCAGCCTTTATGGTTAGAAACCATGCAGAGATAGTGCAACAACCCCTAAAAAGTTGTATGTCGGAATTTCAATTCTCGACGAAAAATATATAGTCTCTGTATTTTGGACATAACTTTTCATAGGTTGGTCCAAATTAGGTGATTCAAATTTTTGGGTAACCACAACATCCTTACCTACAACTTTCATGAATAACATATCTTAAGATTCTGAGTATAAGTAGGTCAAATAAATTAATCTTTGCAAGATATAGTACTGTAATGGAATTGAGTGTTTATAGAAGCAAATTCATATCTCACTGTAGGTTGCTCCAAATTGGTTGATTCTTGAACGATATGAAACTAGACTTCCATATCTACAATTCTTATGAAGACACCAAATTCTAATAAGGAATTTATCTTATTCAAACGTAGCTCCCAAAAAGAGTATTCTGTCAAAGATAACTCATTTCACCTACCATAGAAAGATCTAGATACATTTGACATCATTCATGACATAAATTGTCCTCCATTTAACATCATCCATGCCATCAATATATTCCACTAAATTTTCAGATTTTTCTTTATAATTATTTTATTTATTGTTAGGTCCTCTTTCCCACCTATAAATACCCACCTTATTTCTTCATTTTATTCATCAAGCTTTCTCAAGCAAATCTTCTCTATATACACTTCTTTACACATTCTCAAATATAGTTTTAGTTCTTAGTAGTGAAGAAATACTATTCCGGTGATTAATATATTCCGGGTAGTACACAAAACGTTCCGACAAGGAGAGAAGCTAGGACTCAAGAGTGTTCATTAAATCTTTCGGTACCAACTAAAGCTTCGGTTTCCAGGTATGTAAGGCTTCAATGAGAGTATTCCTTCCACTCTCATGTCTAAATTATTTTTATTATATGATAAATTATATTTATTTTCTTTAAGCTTTACTCTAAGTTATGTGGTATTTATCCATGAATTCTTTCATCCATATAGTCCAAAAACTCTTTCAATTAAGTCTCTTGATTTCAAGTAATATTTTTGTTATGGTAATTTTTATTTTTTACTTAATAGTATGAATCATGGTTAAAC
The DNA here is from genome assembly GCF_947179165.1 of Solanum dulcamara. Classification (NCBI taxonomy): domain Eukaryota; kingdom Viridiplantae; phylum Streptophyta; class Magnoliopsida; order Solanales; family Solanaceae; genus Solanum; species Solanum dulcamara. The sequence goes on along the minus strand of NC_077244.1, from coordinate 61,694,993 downwards.
TAATGATTATTGATCTATTTTGATACAACATAATTTTATATGTATGAATTGATGGATTGCAAGTAATTTATTTATTTATATTTTTAAAGGTTCTTGAAATTCATGGTGGGTTGTCTAAAGCATGATTTTTAATTAATGGATTTCAAAGTATTTATGTATATTTATTTACATATATATTTGCAAGTTGAAGTGATTTGAACCCACCTAGTTTTACTATGTTTTTAATAAAGTTTGACTTGAAAGCTTTGACTCCAAATAAATATTTATAAAAGCAATATCTATGATCAAAAAGGGAGTCTTATGAAATGAAAGAATGATCAAATGATATGAATCATGGATTCTTTATGCAATAAGGACAATTCTTGCATATTTGAATTATCAAATGTTTTAATGAGCTATTCTACCGAATATGATGTTTGAATTCTCAAGTTATATGCTATGAATATTTTGAAGTATTAAACTATTCCGTGGGATTGACTTAGCACCGAATGAGGCATTGAGGTGGGATTCGGTAAGGGAATCCTAGTAGCAACCCCTTGTCTCATTAACTATGTGCCAACATAGGAGCCCTTGTAGGCTTAGGCTAATGGATCCATAAATAGCCCTTAAAGTTAAAGTTAAAGAAATGAATGAAGTTGACGGAGTTCTACTCGGCAAGTAGTCTCCCCGGCCAACGTAGGGGGTGTTATACCCCATTTTAACTCGAGGTCAAACGGTGTACAACATATTGATGATTCCTAAATTATTTAATTTTAAGGAGTCGCCACCTAATTATTTTTTAAGGTAAATTAGGATACCTAAATAATTAACTTATTCAAAGCTAAAAAATGATCTCCGATTAGTGGTCTACTTAGCTTATGAGATTCTAGATAAGGGTTCTAGTTATCCTAAAGAGAAGGGGTTAGGCATCCTTCAAGATTCGTTAAAAACGATTACCGGCCAAACTTAGGTTAAATGATTAAAATTATAAAAAAAGGTTGCTCAAAAGTTTTGAAAACAAAGCTTAGTAACTAAGTGAGTGTTTAAATGCGATATATATATATTTTAATAACTAATCCTTAAAGAAAAATATTAATTTTTCTTTTATTATGATGAACCATTTTAATTAAAGTTTCACAAATCTAAATATCCATATAATGTTAGCTATTGCATTGGTGAGAACACAACGACAATAATAATAATAATAATATGATAAATAATAATAATAATAATAATAATAATAGAAATAATAATATTAATAACGGCAGTAAATAATAATAATAATAATAATAATGATGATGATAATGATAATAATAATGATAATAATAATAATAATGATAGTAACACTAAATAATACTAATAACGATAATAATAATAATAATAATAGAAATAAAAATACTACTACTACTATTAGTACTACTAATAATGATGAAGAAAATAATAATAATAATAATAATAATAGTAGATAGAAATACTACTAATACTAATGATAATAGTAATAATAATAATAATAATACTAACAGTAAAATAAAATACAACTACAACTCATAACAACAACAACAACAACAATAATAGTAATAATAATAATAGTAAATAAACTATACTAGTATAATAATGATAATAATAATAACAAAAATAATAATAATAATAATAATAAGTAAATAATAATAATAATAATAATAATGATGATAAATAGTGATAACAACAACAATAATAATAATAGCAATAATAATAATAATAATAATAATATGATAACGGTAAATATAATAGCAATAATACGAATAATAATAAATAGATAATAATAACAATAGCAATAATAATAAGAATAAGAATAATAACAATAAGCATAATAAATAATAACGTTAATAACAAATAACAATAACATATAATAATAATAAAATAATAACAATAGTAGTATAATAATAATAATAATAATAATAATAATAAATAAAATATCGATAAATATAATAATGATAATAATAATAATAATGATAATAACAATAAATAATGATAATAATAATAATGATAATGATGATGATATTAATAATGATAACTATACTAGTAATGATAATAGTAATAACAATAATAATAACAAAAATACTAACAATGATAGTAATAATAGTGAATAAAAAAAAAAAACATTGCTACTATTAATAATAATAATGACGAAAATAATAATAATAATAATAATAGTAATGAAATGATGATAGTAATATTAACGAAGTAATAATAATAGTAAAAAATAGCTATTAATAATAATGACGAAATGATAATAATAATAATGCAAATAATAATAATAATAATAACGAAAATGATAATAATAATAATAATAATAGTACTACTAATAATATTAATAACGAAAATAATAATACATATAATAACATAATAATAATAATGGTAACATTAATAATAATAGCAGTAAACAAATGTACTACTAATAATGATAATAATAATTACGAAAATATTAATAAACTAATAATAATAATAATAATAATGCTAACAGTAAGTAAAATACTACTACTACTAATAATAATAATAAAAACGGTAATAATAAAAATATATACTACTACTAATAATAATAATAATAACGAAAATAATAATAACAATAACAATAATAATATTAATAATAATAATAGTAATACTAACAGAAAAATAAACATTCCACTGCTTCTCTTAATAATATTAATAATGAAAATAATAATATTAATATGAATAACGAAAATAATAATAATAATAATAATAATAATAATAATAGTAATACTAACAGAAAAATAAACATTACTACTACTTCTATTAATAATATTGACAGCGAAAATAATAATAATAATAGTAATAACAGAAAATAAAATATACTACTAATAATAATAGCAATAATAATTAAAATAACAATAATAACGACATCAAATAAACAGACACTTTAAGAATAATAATAACAATAATAATAAATGCTAAAAATATAAGCAGCCCGGATTGACACTGAATATGGCGATCTTATTCGTTTGCTATTTTTAAAAGATCTAGGATATCGACTCCATGTGAGGGTAGGAAGATTATATCGAGTCTCAGATCAAGACTCCATTTTTGCTCCAGGGGTGTTCATGCAAAACAAGAAAATAATGACAAAATTAGCAAGATAATAATTTAGGATAACCTTTTATGATAATAACAAATGAGAAATAAAAGAAGAACGGAGTAAATATTACCTGTTGCTGGGTAGTGAACGGAAATGCTTTGGTCACGAATATACCCTTGTTTTTCGAGTAAAATCGAGTTCAAATTGAGAGAAAATTCGAAAATTCTTCCCTATTCCGTCTGTGTTCGTTTCCTTTTTTTTCCTTTTTTTGTGTTCTGTCTAATCCCTCTATTTATAGGGAGATAAAAATTAAATAAAAATAAAAATAAAAATAAAAATAATAACGGATGATTAAAATAATGCGGAGTGGGCGAAAATATAAAATAATGCGGAACGGCGGAAAAATAATAATTAATACGAAATGGGCGGAATATTTAAATAATGCGGAATGGGCGGATTATTAAAATAATACGGAACGGCGAGAAAATAATAAAATAATGCGGAATGTGGCAAAATATTAAAATAATGCGGAATGGGCAAAATATTAAAATAATACGGGATGAATAGAAAAATAAAATAGCTGAAAGAAATATATATATATTATATATATATATATATATATATATATGTATATTGATGGGAAATTAATATATTTATTATTTATTTATTTTTCGGATGAAGAATAAAATTATTTTTATTATTTTATTTATTGTATATTTTTATTATTATTATTTATTGTATTTTTTTTATTTTTTTATTTTTTAAAAAAAGAAAAATAAATTCGGATGAATATATATATATATATATATATATATATATATATATATATATATATATATATATATATATATATTGAAGAGGGACAAAAGATTATGGGTTAATTAATATAGTATTAATATAGGGTATGGGGAGGGGCACGCGTGTCAGTCTTTTCTTCTTTTTTTTTTTCTTTTTTTTTTAATTAATATTTCTTCCGAAAATATATATATATATATATATATATATATATATATTTTCGGAAGAATATATATGGGGAAGGGGGTGCATGCTTTAGTTTTTTTTTATTAGTATAGGTAAACGGGGAGGGGACAAAGTGTGGTAGTAAATTATATTTTATTATTTTTTTTTATTATTTTATTTTTTAATTATTTTTATTTTCGGATGAATAAATAATATATATATATATTTTTTAAATTTCTTTGTTTATTATTATTATTATTATTTATTTATTGATTTATTTATTTTTATTTTTGACGAGGAGATGACATATATATTATTTGCGTGTTGTAGTATTAATGGAAGAATAAAAATAATAATAATAAAAAATTGTTAATTCAATATTAATTATTTGTTATTTAGGAGAAGTAATGAAAACGTAAAATTAATTAGTGAAATTGGTTATCAAATTAGACGAATTAATTTACGACCTTCTTAATTTTAACAAAAGTAAAATGATTAACCTCATTGTAACTAATTATTAATTTACGAAATAATTAATTATGGTAAATAATAATTTTCTTTTTTATAAGTCAAATTTAAATATTACTAAGAGATAATGACTATATAACAAACAACAACAAAAAAAAAATGCATATGTTATGAAGATGACAAATTATTAAAAATACACTTGAAAATATGCATGGTTTTATAAAAGCCAATTATTTTAATTTAATTAAAATTGAAGAAGTCTAAAATTAAAATAAGATAAGTATGCATTAATTAATTAACAAACCTCTCATTTTTGACAAAGTAAATAATTAACTTCGGTTTAAATAAATTAACTTGAAATATGAGTCTATTAATTAAATCAAACTAATTAACAGAGCTATTTATTTTAAAAATAACAATCTTTTGAGACAATTTTTTTTTTTTGAATAAATAATAAAATATATTATATTCAAGAATTATTTTTTATAAATATATATATAGCCATATATATAGAGAGAGAAATTAATTTAAAACGATGATACCATATATGTATATTTCGTTTTATTATTATTATTATTTAATTTTATATATATATTTTATTATTATTGTATTATTATTATTATTATTATTATTATTATTGTAAAAATTATGTTGTTGAGGGTAAAAATTGGGTGTCAACAGCTGTCCCTCTTTGACCGAAGACGATGAAAGAGTTTTTGGGCAAAGAAGTTGACATAATAGCCAATTTTGTCCCGACCATCAATGTTGTGGAAAAAAAAACAAAATTGTAGATGAATTTTCCTTTTGAGTTACCAACAAGTCTCGAATCTTTTGGGATTCAAGCCGAGTGCAGCTTTGAAGTTATGCCAGAATAAGGTGGAGCGAATTGTAAGCACCATCATTTATAAAATCGTGTCAGTATTAGTGAATGAGAAAATATTGACAGAGGTGGCCGCAGAGAAGAATAAGATTTGAACAAGTGAAGAGTTGTTTAAAAATGAAGTGAAGCAAAAGGGAGCGTATTGACAATATAAAGAGATAAAAGTGGAATTAAAAACCTGGACTCAACAAGGGGCGAGAATATTGAGAAGAACGAAGTAAAGCCTAATCCCAAAGAAATCGTCCCAATAACGAATAATGGCGAGACTGGATTTTAAAACCTGAATTATGGAAGTAGGTTGAGTAGCGTTCGAGAGTAGATTCATGACCATTGTTGGTGAGTTTGACTTTCCAACAAACATCCCCGTTCACTGCTTAGAAACAATTCCACGTTATGCTGCGATTTCTGCAAAACTTAAACTTGATAAGACAATTAGTAAATATTAAATATGAAGCAATGTGCAATAAGCTTATGAGAATGACACCTCTAGGGTGCGAGTATATATAATGCGGTCTTGCGAACCGTAATGATTAAATAAAGCTTATGAAAATAGGGTTAGCCGATGATTCATGAGAATGATGCCTTTCAGCAATGATTAATGAAATGAGGCTTTAACCCAAATAATTTATGAAGATTGCAACTTCTCAAGTCAATGATTAATGAAAATGACGTCTTTGCAAATATTGCAACTTTGCAAGCGTTTTATACAATTATATTTAAAGCATTTGTGCAAAGCAGTAGAAAACAATTGAAAGCCATGTGGAGCGCAATAAAATATTTGAATATATCGAAAGCATTTGTGCAGTGCATTTGAATGAATTGTAAGCATTTGTGCAGTGCATTTGAATATACTGGAAAGCATTAGTGCAGTGCATTTGATAATGTTTGAAAGCATTTGTGCAGTGCATTTGATAATATTTGAAAGCATTTGTGCAGTGCATTTGATAATATTTGAAAGCATTTGTGCAGTGCTTTTGATAATAATTGAAAGCATTTGTGCAGTGCATTTGATAATATCTGAAAGCATTTGTGCAGTGCATTTGATAATATTTGAAAGTATTTGTGCAGTGCATTTGATAATAATTGAAAGTATTTGTGTAGTGCATTTGATAATAATTGAAAGCATTTGTGCAGTGCATTTGATAATAATTAAAAGCATTTATGCAGTGCATTTGAAAAGATTTCAAGACATCTGTGCGATGTGTTCGAAGATATCTGAAAGCATTTGTATGGCGTATTGCACTTAAAATTATTTGAAAGTATTCGTGGAGTGCATTTGAGAATATTTATGCGGGGCATTTAATATCATAGGTAGTACAACTGAAAATATTTGTGAAATCAAGATATTTGGAATTTTCGAGAAGCTTGATTTAAAACATAAATTTATAAGTAATTCAAACCATTCAACATATGATCCTTCCGAGGCTGTAAATATGTTGACCTCTTTATTGGCCGATAATTCTGGCAAGCCTGCATTCAAAGAAAAATTATGAGTTTTGGGGGGGAGGTTGATTCGCATTGACTTTGAAGCCTTGGTTCTTCATACTCCTTCTTTCTTCAACTTAGTTTGTACTTGCAATCCCCGTCTATTCTAAATCTTGGCTAATAAATAACAGGAAAATATTTGGTGTAAAGGTCCATATTAAAAGTAATAAGATAAATTATATATATATATAATAGTAAAGAATTTCTGCAAAATTTTAGATTGCGACATGTCGTGAAACGAAGCAAACATCCTTTTCTTTCTTCAACCTGATTATTCTATTTCCCACATACTCTTCAATTTTCTTGATGTCTTCTTCTAATGTTGCCCGCAAAACTGTCCCAGTTTTGGTAAAGGGAGATAATGATATTTCATCATGATAACGAAAAGACCGAACCATACGTAATTCGTGAATACATTCCTTGAGAATTGAAACAAAGGGGCCGAGTCCTTTACTGGTTGCCTAGGTATCCAACATGAACTAGACTATGCGTAATTATCATATACGAAATAATAATAAGAAGGAGGGAAATGAAAATTTTCTCATAATGTGACCGAAGCCGATACAGGCCGCCTACGTATCCCACCAAGGGAATCAGGCCAGGCGTAGTTCATAGTACATAACAATGGGATCTTCTTTATAATTTTTCCTAAGTAACCAGACCCGATATGGGTTTCCTACGTATCTCGCCAAGGGAATCAGGGCGGAACGTAGTTCTTCAATACTACATAAAATATTACATGAAAACAATATAAAGGCTCCTAGACATAGTATTTCTTAATCGCATCTGAATTGATGGCTTTCGGCCATATCTTTCCGTCCATTTCTGCTAGAATCACCGCTCCTCCAGTCAACACTCTGTGAACCACATAAGGCCCATGCCAATTAGGCGCAAACTTCCCCTTAGCTTCTTCTTGGTGCGGGAATATCCGTTTTAACACCAATTGTCCCGGCTTGAACTGTCTCAGTCTTACCTTTTTATTGAAAGCTTTGGCCATCCTATGTTGATAAAGTTGTCCGTGACAAACTGCATTCATTCTCTTTTCATCAATGAGCATCAATTGTTCATATCGGCTTTGTATCCATTTGGCATCACTCAACTCAGCTTCTTGGATTATCCTCAGGGATGGTATCTCAACTTCCATTGGTAATACTGCTTCTGTTCCATAAACCAAAAGATAAGGTGTTGCCCCAGTCGAAGTCCTAATCGTGGTGCGATAGCCAAGGAGGGCAAACGGTAAATTTTCATGCCAATGCTTATAATTATCAATCATCTTCCGCAATATTCTTTTGATATTCTTGTTGGCAGCCTCAACTGCTCCATTCATCTGTGGTCGGTAAGGAGTAGAATTGCGGTGAATGATTTTGAACTTATCACATATCTCATGCATCAAACCGCTATTGAGGTTAGCTCCATTATCTGTTATAATCGAATGGGGGATGCCAAATCTACAAACTATGTTATTGCGAACAAAATCTGTCACCACTTTTTTTGTCACAGACTTATGTGAGGATGCTTCTACCCATTTTGTGAAGTAATCGATAGCTACCAAAATGAACCTGTGTCCATTTGATGCGGCTGGTTCGATAGGACCGATGACATCCATGCCCCAGGCTACGAACGGCCAAGGAGAACTCGTCACATTGAGTTCATTCGGTGGAACTTGGATCAAATCACCATGAATCTGACATTGATGACATTTCCTCACAAAGCGAATGCAGTCTGTTTCCATAGTCATCCAGAAATATCCGGCCCGCACAATCTTCTTTGCCAAAGTAAAACCATTCATGTGTGGCCCGCAAGTACCCCCATGTATTTCTTCAATCAACTTGCTCGCCTCTTGGGAGTCGACACACCTTAATAAACCTAAATCTGGAGTCCTCCTATAAAGGATTTCTCCACTTAAGAAAAAGTGATTTGCAAGCCTCCGCAGTGTTCTCTTTTGAATATTGCTTATGCCTTCTGGATAATCTCCTTCTTTGAGATACCTCACAATATCATAGTACCATGGTTCTCCATCTATTTCTTCATCCACATGGAAACAATAGGCCGGTTGATCCTGCACATTGATTTTGATTGGATCTATATAATTCTTGTCTGGATGTTGAATCATAGAAGACATGGTTGCCAAGGCATCTGCGAATTCATTTTGAGCTCTAGGAATATGCCTGAATTCTATCTTGATAAATTTCTTGCATATTTCCTTCACACATTGCAAATAGGGGAGTATCTTCACATTCTTGGTGCTCCATTCGCCTTGTACCTGGTGAATCAATAAGTCTGAGTCACCTATAACCAACAATTCTTGTATATTCATATCAACAGCCATTTTGAGTCCAAGAATACAAGCTTCATACTCCGCCATATTGTTAGTGCATAGAAACTTGAATTTCGCTGAGACTGGATAATGTTGACCTGATTCTGAGACAAGCACTGCCCCAGCACCGACTCCTTTAGAATTTGCAGCACCATCAAAGAACATCCTCCACCCATGATATTCTTCTAAAATATCCTCTCCAATAAATAACACCTCTTCATCAGGGAAATAAGTTTTAAGAGGCTCGTACTCTTCATCCATAGGGTTTTCAGCAAGATGATCAGCAAGCGCCTGTCCCTTGATGGCCTTCTGAGTGACATAAATAATATCGAATTCACTTAGTAAAATTTGCCATTTTGCCAACTTCCCCGTTGGCATAGGCTTCTGAAATATGTATTTGAGTGGATCCATCCTTGAGATGAGAAAAGTGGTATACGCGCATAAGTAATGTCTTAACTTTTGTGCAACCCAAGTCAAGGCACAACAAGTGCGTTCCAATAAAGTATACCGGGCTTCATAAGGCGTGAATTTCTTGCTCAAGTAGTATATAGCCTGTTCTTTCCTCCCAGTTTCATCATGTTGTCCTAACACACATCCAAATGCATTGTCCGATACTGACATATATAGTAGCAATGGTCTCCCCGGTTTTGGAGGCACCAAGACGGGCGGACTAGACAAGTACTCCTTGATTCTGTCAAAAGCTTGTTGACAATCTTCAGTCCATTTAATGGCAGCGTCTTTCCTCAACAACTTGAAGATTGGTTCACAAATTATAGTCGACTGTGCAATGAATCGACTAATGTAATTTAGTCGACCAAGAAAACTCATTACATCCTTTCGACTCTTTGGAGGGGGCAAGTCTTGAATAGCCTTTATTTTTGAAGGATCCAATTCTATGCCCTTCCTACTCACAATGAAACCCAACAACTTTCCAGCAGGGACACCAAATGCACACTTTGCAGGATTTAATTTCAGATTATACCGCCTCAACCTATCAAAGAACTTCTTCAAATCTGTGAGGTGATTGGAGCTCTTTTGTGACTTGATAATGACATCATCTACATAGACTTCAATCTCCTTATGGATCATGTCATGAAAAATGGTAGTCATAGCTCTCATGTATGTTGCTCCTGCATTCTTGAGTCCGAAAGGCATTACTCGATAACAATACACTCCCCAAGGTGTGATGAATGCCGTTTTATCAGCGTCTTCTTCATCCATTAGAATCTGATGGTAGCCTGCAAAGCAATCAACAAATGACTGCAACTCATGCTTTGCACAATTATCAATAAGTATGTGAATGTTTGGAAGTGGAAAATCATCTTTCGGACTGGCCTTGTTGAGGTCTCGATAGTCTACACATACTCTGATTTTTCCATCTTTCTTTGGTACTGGCACTATATTAGCTAACCATGTAGGATACTTTGTGACTCGGATGACGTTGGTGTCGATTTGCTTAGAAACTTCTTCCTTAACTTTTAAACTCAGATCAGGCTTGATCTTCCTTGGCTTTTGCTTGACTGGGGGACAAGATGGATCAGTTGGCAACTTATGTGAAACAATGTTTGTGCTTAGACCCGGCATATCATCATAAGACCATGCAAATACATCCATATATTGTCCCAAAAGATCAATAAGTTTCTTTCTTTGAGACGGAGTCAAATGGATGCTAATTCTTGTTTCTTTCATTAGTTCTGAATCTCCCAAATTTACCGTCTCAGTTTCATCCAAATTTGGCTTTATTTTATTCTCAAAATGTTCAAAATCTTCAGTCAACTCTTCAGGTTGCACCTCTTCTTCATATTCCGCAAAAGATTGCTCAGTATTTGAGATTTGTTTGCTCATTTCATTACATGTCACATTCTCGGTATTGGCAGATTCATTAATTTGCTCGCTGAAAGGGAGTAAAAAATAAATTTATAATTAAGTACAAAATTTTGAATTTTAAAGCTGAAAATATGGCTTAGATGTGGCATTTAAGATTTCAAAAGTGGAGGCAAAACATTTAAAGATTCTTAAACATGATTCAGGCCTCAATTTTGAATCATGTTATTTCATTAATTCTAGTACAAACATCTACCAAGATTTTCGAGGAAACGGAGATGGGTTATAAGTCCAATTGTTCAAAGCATCTCCAGGCTCCACATCCCATATGGTCGGAATCTCGGTACAATCCTCCAAGATTATGTTGCATTCCGCTTCTTCTATAAATAAGTTTTTGAGTCCTTCCACGAGGGTGTTTTCAGCGTCTTCCTCTGATTCCTTTATAATATATGCCTTGGAAAATGACTGATTCAAGTGCGGAATGGGATGGGGCAATGAAATGTCACTTTTCCTTTTGAGATCGGCCAATGAGACTTCTTCAGGAGTAGGCTTGTATCCCAAACCAAAGGTGTATTTCTGGCCCGACAATTGAATTGGTTCCACTATTCCACCTAAGTTCACTCCAAGTCCTCGACCAGGCATGAAACCATTCTTCAACATTTCCCAAGCCACCATCACAAGCACACGTGGTAACTTTACCCTTTCGGTTTGATGAACACACATAATCTCTTTAGTATGGAACACAGACCCATCCAGTTCTTCCATACTTTCAACAACAGGGATTGAATTCTCAGGATACATGGAATTACTACCTTCTCCATGAACAATAATCTCGTGGTGGTTCCAAACAAATTTCAAATTTTGGTGCAGGGTAGAAGGGACCGCACCAGCCATATGGATCCAAGGCCTCCTAAGCAATAAATTGTAACTAGCAGGTATGTCCAATACTTGGAATTCTACCACGAACTCCTCGGGTCCAATTTGTAGTGGCAAATCAATTTCGCCAATGACTCCCCTTTGTGTTCCATCAAAACCTCTAACCCTCACATGGCTTTCACGAATTTTCCCGATATTAATTCCCAAAGCTCGAAGGGTATTGAAAGGACATATGTTAACAGCTGAACCATTGTCAATCAGAACTCTAGAAACAAACTTGTCCCTACACCTGACAGTGATGTTCAATGCTTTGTTATGTCCCAAACCTTCAGATGGTAATTCCTCTTCGTGAAAACAGACTTTGTTTGCTTCCAAAACCTGCCCTACCATGGCTGAAAGATTCTCACTTGTGATATTGGCCGGAACATAAGCTTCACTTAGAACTTTCACCAAAGCGCTCCTGTGAGTTTCAGAACTCATCAATAATGACATCAAGGAAATTTGGGCGGGAGTCTTCTTCAACTGTTCAACAACAGAATATTCTTTTGTTGGCATTTTCCTCCAAAAATCCTCTATTTCAGCTTCTGTCACAACTTTCTTTTGGTTAACTTCCTTATTCGGTACGATTCGTGCAATACCTTCAGGGGCATAACATCGCCCCGATCTTGTCATTCCGGCAGCAGCAACTTCTACAACTACCTTTCCTTTCCCTTTGTCCTTTGTGTCAGTTGAGTAACTCCAGGGAACTGCTTTAGTATCAAAATGAGTTGATTGAGCAACCAAAACCGTAATCTTAGGTTTAGGAACCAAAACTTCCACTTCAAATGGCGCTCGCGCCTGGATTGTGATAATGGGAGCAATAAAGGCAGATGCCATAACATTCTTCTCTTCTTTGATTGGCAAAATAGTCCCTTCCAAATTGCATTCTTCATCAATGGTGATCATGTTCACATTCTCATGATTTGGAAGAGGATTGTTATTTACATTGGGGGCAGCACCTCTGAGTTGAATAACTCCTTCTTTGATTAATGCCTCAATCTTGTCCTTGAGAGTAAGACAGTTCTCGGTGTCATGTCCAGCAGCTCCAGAGTGATAGACGCAATGCTTAGTGTCATCATACCATCCGGGAAGGGGGTTGGGAATTCGTGCTTGGATTGGTTGGAGTATTCCTGCGGTTCTCAACCTTTCATATAGTTGGGATAAAGGTTCGGCTAAAGGTGTATAGGTTTTGGGTGGTCTTCTTTCAAAGTTTGGGCGGGGCCTTGGTGGATTTGATGGGCGAATTTGTGTTTGATAATGGGATTGAGGTGGGTATGTAGGTCGGTATTGTGAGGGATTTGGATAAGTGGGCGCTCTGGATGGATAATATATTGGCTGAGTAGTGTAAACTGGATAAGGGGCGACAGAAGGCTGGTAATATGGTTGAGGGACCTGGGTATACTGATTATGGTATGAAGGTTGGGGTAAAGGGTTTTGGTATGTTAACATTTGGTTTGGCCTACGTTCCTGGATGGTCATGACAGCGGACACTCCGTCCTTCTTCTTCTTAAAGGCTCCTCCAATTGAATCTGACTGAATTGCTTTACTTGTTGCTTGTAAGGCTGCCAAATTAGTGATTCTCCCAGTTTTAATACCTTCTTCAATGAATTCTCCCATCCTTATAACTTCAAAGAACTTTTGTCCTACCACGCTTATCATCTTCTCATAATACGTTGCATCTTTTTGAGATTGTATAAAAAGGGAGGTCATCTCACTTTCTGTCATCGGAGGTTGAACCTTTGCAGCATCTTCTCTCCATCTCATGGCATATTCTCTAAAAGACTCCGTCGACCTTTTTTCTAGTTTCATCAAATAGAATCTATCTGGTATGGCCTCAGTGTTGAACTTGAACCTATCCATGAAATCTTGTGCCATGATACTCCAGCTATGCCATTTCTTCGGATCTTGACTTGTATACCAATCCAATGCTTCTCCTGTCAAACTCCTTATGAATAATTTCATTCTAATGGCCTCATCTTTCCCCACTCCAACTAGCTTGTCACAATACGATCTTAAATGAGCTCGTGGATTTCCCTTCCCATCAAACACATCAAATTTTGGTACTTTATATCCTGCAGGCAACTCGACATCAGGATGAACACATAAATCCTCATACTCAAATCCTTCGCACTCTTTGTGAAGTTGGATACTTTTGAACGCTTCTTTCAAATTACGAATCTCCCTAGCTACACTTTCATCTATTTTTGATCTGGCCTTTCTCTCCATCTCCTCATATGGATCGACTTCTGGCATGGTTGGTATTGGAGTAATGAAAGGTTGAGCTTCTGTTACGTATACTTGTGGCACATATTGCATGTTAGGAGTTGTAGTATGTGTCACAGGTATATGTTGGATCGTTTGGTATTTTTGGATGAGCGGGTTGGTTTGGGTGAGTGGGGATTTTTGGGTAAGTGGGTTAGTTTCAGTGAGTGGAGCTTGGGTAAGTGTAGTTTGGAGGACTGGAGTTTGGGAAACATAAGGGGTAGTGAAAGGTAGTGGATTGGTTTGTTGTGAGTTGATGTTTGCGAAATTGACTTGTGGTTGGTTGACGGGTTGTTTAGGAGCAGTCATATTGGTTTTGAAAGGGGAAGGATTTGGAAGGAAGTCTTGAGGCGAGGGAGAGTCAACAGGTGGAATAGTTGCATCTGCCCCATGTTCGGGAAGTGGTGTATTTAGGCTAATGGACAAATTGGTAAGGTTTCGAAGTCGATCGATCTCTCTTTGCATATTGGCCATTTGTTGCATCAGGTTAGCAATATGTTCATTATAAGAAATAGGATCCCTTCCTTTTGAAGCCTCAGGTTCATCTCTTGGGATAGTGACAAGTCCTAAACCATCTTGATCAGATGCACTTGAACCAGTCATGTCGGCGGGTGATCGGCCTTTTGATCTAGTGAAGTATGGATGATCCGCCAGTTCGCAGTCAACACGAATCAACCTTTGGGGAAATAAATTAGAAAGGAAAAAGAAACCTCTGTTAAACAAAAAGAAAAGAAATATATTAGTATAAATCGAATAAACAATTAGGCAAATAATGTTGGCAAATAAGGGAACATATACCACATAGCAAATAAATTACATAGTAAGAAGAGAAATTAATGGTACAAATGCGACCTAATATGCACGGGACCTCTTTTATGCCAAAGGTGGGCCTAAATGCCAAATAACGAGATTTATGATAGGTTGATCCAAGCCATTAACTTGAGATAATTTGAGTTTGGAAGACAAAAAAAATCCAATTTTCATTAAACAACAATAAAAGGGTACAATAATCAACAAAATACATGGAAAGATGACAAAAAATGGAAACAAAGACTTAGCCTAATTCTTGCTCTTAATCAGAATGGTGAAGTGGATGAAGATGATGCTCCAACACTGTTAGATCCTGCTCTCGCATTATCCAGAATCTGTATTATATTCACCATTTGAGCCCACATTTCTGGTGTAACTATTTTGGTTCCAAGATGACAGTGTCGTATCCAAATCGTTGTCCTAATATCCTCAAAGCCCTGTTCACCTTCTGGGCTTATGCTATTGCGATCTTCTCGAAGCCATGCCTGATATTCTGGAGTTCTTCTTGCTGGTCCATCTCCTATCTCTAGCGTGATGATATTATCCCATTCATGAAGAATCTTATCAACTCTAGGGACTTTAAAGTCTGATTCGAAGGAAATTTCAGAAGATTTCATATTTGCTTGTAGAGGAATCATTTGTGTTTGACCGAACTGTTGAAGCACACATATTGGGGCGTATGGTTGGAGACCTTCCAATCCAATGAGCTCGATGTAGTAAAATCCTCTACACCTTATGAATGCAGTAGGACATGAGAGTAGTGGGTATTTCCATTGAATTTGGTCACTAGTGCGAGAAATCAAGAATTCGTACCAATCATTAGTACCAACTGGAGACACAAACCTTTTCATCCTATCATAAAAACTGTTAATATGACTTGTATTACTAAAACATATGTCTACCATGTCATCACGTTGGTAAAAATGTTCCATCGCCCACATTTGCAAAAGAAGATTGCAACCTTCAAAGAAACTTGTTTCTCCTCTTTTACACTTTCCAAGGGCTCGAAGTATTTCAGCCAAAATCATAGGAACCAAAGTGATTTCTTTTCCGTCGACTCCTTTGAAAAGTGCTTTAGCCACATAACATATACAAGTGCTAATCTTCCCATGTTCTTGTGGAAATACCAAGGTTCCTAGTAAAGCCACAGCAAATGCAATAGGACGGTTAGCTTGCCAATGGGTAGAGGTGCAAGAGAATTCTTTTCTGAATAACTTGTAACTGTCCGAACATCCATACCGCCCATATAAGTAATCCAAGGAAACCCAATTGTGTTTGAAACACCCTAGTTTCCTAGTGTTTTTCAATCCTAAGTATCGAAGAAATTTCTTCCCTGATTGACCGTGTGGGATAATTTGACTTCTCCCTCGATACTTCAAACTAGTGAAATAGTAGATTTCCTCCAATGTGGGTGTTAACTCAAAGTCTTTGAATGCGAACACAACACGATCTGGATCCAAAAATGGAAGTAATGCGCTAACCACATGATTATCCGGGGAGACCTTGAATAGCATAGGGAGGAAGCCCAATTTTTTTGTAATTGCTGATTTCTCGATGGGGCTAAAATTTTCCCACCATTTCTTCAATTTGTACGGGACACCCTCGACCATCCTAATTTTGGGTATTTGGGGAGTTGAATCCATCCTACAATACAAATTAATAAAATAAGGACACATTTTCCAAACTCATTATGTCAAAATTGGCTTGGATCAGTCTATCATTATCACGTTCCATAAAATATGCTTATTGGTCGTTGGGTCATGAAACCCGTCGACGTATGTGTGGTTTCTTAAATGTGGAATTGACACCTTGGGTCAATCCACCTAAGGCGTATGCATGCATGACTTAGTTCGAAGGGAAGCACAGCTCTATCTTATGTTTTTTCTAAGATTTGGCTTACTAGACAAAAGGTTCCCGAGTGGACAACTCGAGTGAGAAGGCTACGCGGCCACACGGAAAAAGATCCGGACACCCCGCGCATACGCCAACTCTCCTAAATTTTGGGATTTTTGAAAAAAACTTTGTGGGTGCGCAAAACACACCTCACGTGTATGTGTGATAGTGTCAATTTTCCAGAATTGGAGGAAGTATGAACGGAATGACAGTTTATATAAAGCAGTAACAAATATTCAAATATATAAAGCAACAAAATAATTGCAAACATACATTAATATCAAGCAATAGCAAATAAATAATCATAACATAAATCATCAAACAATTAAAAAAAAGAAAAACTAAAAATATAAAGAAATTCAAATTATTAACCTAAGTCTGTTATGGTTTAGAACCTTTATGTCCCCAGCGGAGTCGCCAAGCTGTTATACCCCATTTTAACTCGAGGTCAAACGGTGTACAACATATTGATGATTCCTAAATTATTTAATTTTAAGGAGTCGCCACCTAATTATTTTTTAAGGTAAATTAGGATACCTAAATAATTAACTTATTCAAAGCTAAAAAATGATCTCCGATTAGTGGTCTACTTAGCTTATGAGATTCTAGATAAGGGTTCTAGTTATCCTAAAGGGAAGGGGTTAGGCATCCTTCAAGATTCGTTAAAAACGATTACCGGCCAAACTTAGGTTAAATGATTAAAATTATAAAAAAAGGTTGCTCAAAAGTTTTGAAAACAAAGCTTAGTAACTAAGTGAGTGTTTAAATGCGATATATATATATTTTAATAACTAATCCTTAAAGAAAAATATTGATTTTTCTTTTATTATGATGAACCATTTTAATTAAAGTTTCACAAATCTAAATATCCATATAATGTTAGCTATTGCATTGGTGAGAACACAACGACAATAATAATAATAATAATATGATAAATAATAATAATAATAATAATAGAAATAATAATATTAATAACGGCAGTAAATAATAATAATAATAATAATAATAATGATAATAATAATAATAATGATAGTAACACTAAATAATACTAATAACGATAATAATAATAATAATAGAAATAAAAATACTACTACTACTATTAGTACTACTAATAATGATGAAGAAAATAATAATAATAATAATAATAATAGTAGATAGAAATACTACTAATACTAATGATAATAGTAATAATAATAATAATAATACTAACAGTAAAATAAAATACAACTACAACTCATAACAACAACAACAACAACAATAATAGTAATAATAATAATAGTAAATAAACTATACTAGTATAATAATGATAATAATAATAACAAAAATAATAATAATAATAATAATAAGTAAATAATAATAATAATAATAATAATGATGATAAATAGTGATAACAACAACAATAATAATAATAGCAATAATAATAATAATAATAATAATAATAATATGATAACGGTAAATATAATAGCAATAATACGAATAATAATAAATAGATAATAATAACAATAGCAATAATAAGAATAAGAATAATAACAATAAGCATAATAAATAATAACGTTAATAACAAATAACAATAACATATAATAATAATAAAATAATAACAATAGTAGTATAATAATAATAATAATAATAATAATAATCATAAATAAAATATCGATAAATATAATAATGATAATAATAATAATAATGATAATAACAATAAATAATGATAATAATAATAATGATAATGATGATGATATTAATAATGATAACTATACTAGTAATGATAATAGTAATAACAATAATAATAACAAAAATACTAACAATGATAGTAATAATAGTGAATAAAAAAAACAAACATTGCTACTATTAATAATAATAATGACGAAAATAATAATAATAATAATAATAGTAATGAAATGATGATAGTAATATTAACGAAGTAATAATAATAGTTAAAAATAGCTATTAATAATAATGACGAAATGATAATAATAATAATGCAAATAATAATAATAATAATAACGAAAATGATAATAATAATAATAATAGTACTACTAATAATATTAATAACGAAAATAATAATACATATAATAACATAATAATAATAATGGTAACATTAATAATAATAGCAGTAAACAAATGTACTACTAATAATGATAATAATAATTACGAAAATATTAATAAACTAATAATAATAATAATAATGCTAACAGTAAGTAAAATACTACTACTAATAATAATAATAATAAAAACGGTAATAATAAAAATATATACTACTACTAATAATAATAATAATAACGAAAATAATAATAACAATAACAATAATAATATTAATAATAATAATAGTAATACTAACAGAAAAATAAACATTCCACTGCTTCTCTTAATAATATTAATAATGAAAATAATAATATTAATATGAATAACGAAAATAATAATAATAATAATAATAATAGTAATACTAACAGAAAAATAAACATTACTACTACTTCTATTAATAATATTGACAGCGAAAATAATAATAATAATAGTAATAACAGAAAATAAAATATACTACTAATAATAATAGCAATAATAATTAAAATAACAATAATAACGACATCAAATAAACAAACACTTTAAGAATAATAATAACAATAATAATAAATGCTAAAAATATAAACAGCCCGGATTGACACTGAATATGGCGATCTTATTCGTTTGCTATTTTTAAAAGATCTAGGATATCGACTCCATGTGAGGGTAGGAAGATTATATCGAGTCTCAGATCAAGACTACATTTTTGCTCCAGGGGTGTTCATGCAAAACAAGAAAATAATGACAAAATTAGCAAGATAATAATTTAGGATAATCTTTTATGATAATAACAAATGAGAAATAAAAGAAGAACGGAGTAAATATTACCTGTTGCTGGGTAGTGAACGGAAATGCTTTGGTCACGAATATACCCTTGTTTTTCGAGTAAAATCGAGTTCAAATTGAGAGAAAATTCGAAAATTCTTCCCTATTCCGTCTGTGTTCGTTTCCTTTTTTTTCCTTTTTTTGTGTTCTGTCTAATCCCTCTATTTATAGGGAGATAGAAATTAAATAAAAATAAAAATAAAAATAAAAATAATAACGGATGATTAAAATAATGCGGAGTGGGCGAAAATATAAAATAATGCGGAACGGCGGAAAAATAATAATTAATACGAAATGGGCGGAATATTTAAATAATGCGGAATGGGCGGATTATTAAAATAATACGGAACGGCGGGAAAATAATAAAATAATGCGGAATGTGGCAAAATATTGAAATAATGCGGAATGGGTAAAATATTAAAATAATACGGGATGAATAGAAAAATAAAATAGCTGAAAGAAATATATATATATATATTATATATATATATATATATATATATATGTATATTGATGGGAAATTAATATATTTATTATTTATTTATTTTTCGGATGAAGAATAAAATTATTTTTATTATTTTATTTATTGTATATTTTTATTATTATTATTTATTGTATTTTTTTTATTTTTTTATTTTTTAAAAAAAGAAAAATAAATTCGGATGAATATATATATATATATATATATATATATATATATAGGGTATGGGGAGGGGCACGCGTGTCAGTCTTTTCTTTTTTTTTTCTTTTTTTTTTTTAATTAATATTTCTTCCGAAAATATATATATATATATATATATTATATATATATATATATAATTTCGGAAGAATATATATGGGGAAGGGGGTGCATGCTTTAGTTTTTTTTTATTAGTATAGGGAAACGGGGAGGGGACAAAGTGTGGTAGTAAATTATATTTTATTTTATTTTTTTATTATTTTATTTTTTAATTATTTTTATTTTCGGATGAATAAATAATATATATATATTTTTTAAATTTCTTTGTTTATTATTATTATTATTATTTATTTATTGATTTATTTATTTTTATTTTTTGACGAGGAGATGACATATATATTATTTGCGTGTTGTAGTATTAATGGAAGAATAAAAATAATAATAAAAAAAAATTGTTAATTCAATATTAATTATTTGTTATTTAGGAGAAGTAATGAAAACGTAAAATTAATTAGTGAAATTGGTTATCAAATTAGACGAATTAATTTACGACCTTCTTAATTTTAACAAAAGTAAAATGATTAACCTCATTGTAACTAATTATTAATTTACGAAATAATTAATTATGGTAAATAATAATTTTCTTTTTTATAAGTCAAATTTAAATATTACTAAGAGATAATGACTATATAACAAACAACAAAAAAAAAAATGCATATGTTATGAAGATGACAAATTATTAAAAATACACTTGAAAATATGCATGGTTTTATAAAAGCCAATTATTTTAATTTAATTAAAATTGAAGAAGTCTAAAATTAAAATAAGATAAGTATGCATTAATTAATTAACAAACCTCTCATTTTTGACAAAGTAAATAATTAACTTCGGTTTAAATAAATTAACTTGAAATATGAGTCTATTAATTAAATCAAACTAATTAACAGAGCTATTTATTTTAAAAATAACAATCTTTTGAGACAATTTTTTTTTTTTGAATAAATAATAAAATATATTATATTCAAGAATTATTTTTTATAAATATATATATAGCCATATATATAGAGAGAGAAATTAATTTAAAACGATGATACCATATATGTATATTTCGTTTTATTATTATTATTATTTAATTTTATATATATATTTTATTATTATTGTATTATTATTATTATTATTTTTTTTGTAAAAATTATGTTGTTGAGGGTAAAAATTGGGTGTCAACAGGGGGTTATGTTGGATTCCATGTAATAGCTCGCATGGTCTTAAATGTCGGTTATGGTTAATTTCCCACAAAATGAATGTTTTAAAGAATATATATATGATTTATTATGCATACATTAAATTATGTTCCATATTACATAAACTTTTAATGTTTCCTCAATGTTCATGCATCCTTACATACTTAGTACATTCAAAGTACTAACGCATACTCTTTTGCCTACATGATATCACCATGTAGGGATCAGTGCTCCTCCTCATTCTCCTTCACGTGGCTAGTTGATATTCCATTGAAGACTACTTTTGGTGAGTTCTCATGTTTCGGGAACAATACTCCTTTATCTTTCTAGTTTATGATATGTTAAGATATTTTACTATGGAATTTCTTCTATTATGATTGAGGGTGAGCTAGGGACTTGTCTTAGCCCCGTTAAATCTAATAGTTAGAGGTATTGTTGGACATATGTAAGTTGAAGATTTACTATTATGATTTCCGCTTGTTTATTTATCATCATTACCTATGAAAGGCTAAAAGAATGCTAAGAGGCTTGATTGAGATACTTTCGGGTTCCTCATTCGCCATGTCACGTTTATGCCCTAGGCTTGGGTCGTGACAGAAACCATGCAGAGATAGTGCAACATCCCCTAAAAAGTTGTATGTCGGTATTTCAATTCTCGACGAAAAAAATACAGTCTCTGTATTTTGGACATAACTTTTCATAAGTTGGTCCAAAATAAGTGATTCAAATTTCTGGGTAACCACAACATCCTTACCTACAACTTTCATGAAGAACATATCTTAAGATTCTGAGTATAAGTAGGTCAAATAAATTAATCTTTGCAAGATATAGTACTGTAATGGAATTGAGTGTTTATAGAAGAAAATTCATATCTCACTGTAGGTTGCTCCAAATTGGTTGATTCTTGAACGATATGAAACTAGACTTCCATATCTACAATTCTTATGAGACACTAAATCCTAATAAGGAATTTATCTTATTCAAACGCAGCTCTGAAAAAGAGTATTCTGTTAAAAAGAACTCATCATACATACCATGGAAAGATCTAGATACATTTGACATCATAAATGACATAAATTGTCCTCCATTTAACATCATCCATGACATCAATATATTCCATTAAATTTTCAGATTTTTCTTTATAATTATTTTATTTATTGTTAGGTCTCTCTTTCCCGCCTATAAATACCCACCTTATTTCCTCATTTTATTCATCAAGCTTTCTTAAGCATTTCTTCTATCTATATACTTCTTCTCAAATGTAGTTTTAGTTTTAGTAGTATAAAAATACTACTCCGGTTATTCTTATACTCCGGGTAGTACACAAAACAAACCGGCGAGAAGAAAAGGCTAGGGGTCCAAGAGTGTCCCAATTCGAAAAAAAGCTTCCGATTTAAGGTATGCAAGGCTTTCATAGCATTGGATTGAGTTCGTCCATGCGCCCAATATTTAAATTCATTATAATTGAGTTATAGTTGAGTTTTATCCAAATCTTGAATTCTAAATAAATTAATTCTTCTTCTATTGAGTTTGATATATTTATGCATTAATATTATTATTGTTATCTCTCATATTATTGGAATTATTATTCATGGCTACTTTCCCATTAATCCTAATTGATTTGATGTTCATGAATATTTTTATACATGTTTTGAGTAAAGATGTTGGCTTTTTATTATTTTCATTGATAAAAAGAAAGTTATATGAATTAATACTATATATGTATTTTATTGAGTTTTGAAAGAACAAAAGAGTTGAGTTTGAATGAATTTGAGCAAATGATATTTTGAGCAAGATGTTTTGATGAGATGTAAATGATGTTTTTGGAAGTATAATGATTGATGAACATGAAATGAGATGAGTTTGATGATTTAAATTAAAGTCCAATGAGACTAGATGATGAGGTTAATATGAGCACATATTTTGGGAGTAGTATTGAGCACCGAGTTGGGTAAGAGTTTAATTGACTCAAACCCCAGAACTACGTAGCCAGCGTAGGATGGAGGCTATGCCTCTTAAGTCCCAAAAAGAGGACTTTGATGAGTGGATCCAAGATGGTGATGTCCTTTACCCTGGCAAGGTATTGGATGGATGTGGCAACGACATCGCTTCGTTGTATCATCGCTAGCTCATAAGTGATGGTTGTCGGTTAGAGAAACTCCCAATTTATTAAGCATTTCTTGTTACTATTATTTTTATTATTATATTTTAAACTTGCATTACATATTGATGTTGAGATGATGTTGAGTTCTGAGCTGAATTTTCTTGAGAGGAGTTTCTTGATATTTGTCCTTACCTTCCTGCCATTTTACATACTCGTAGATTCCACGTACTGACGTCATTCGACCTGCATCGTTTTATGATGCAGATACAGGTGTTAGAGATCCTCAACAGGCGCATCGTTGAAGATCATTATTTTTCATCTATTTGGTGAGTCCTTCTTGTATTCAGAGGAACTCTCTATCCTTTTATTATTGTTGAGTATTATGTTTCTTTTAAGGTAGCCATGGACATGTCATTGGCACCATCTAAGAGTATTAGAGGCTTCATAGACAAAGTTTGATGATGTAATCGGAGTAGTTCTCCTTAGAAACTACTTCTTCTAAAAAAATTTCTTCTTTCATTAGATGTTGTTAATGGAGAGCCCATATAAGTATTCTTATTAAGTCTTCCGCTGATGAATGAATAAGTGATGAGACCAAGTGGTTCTCTCAGAGGCCAGAGATGGTTTCTGAGTGCCGGCCACGCCTAGGGTACCCTCTCGGGGCATGACATAAATAAATAAATTTATATTTAGTTTTACCCAATAAATCTATATTTGACATTCGTAATTTATAATATTTTTGTTATTTATTAATATTATAAATACTATCTTTATTATTATTTTTTAAATAACGAGCTTCATACGTTCGAATATTTTTACATGTTTATTTAGTATATGTTATATATGTGTATTTTTCTTTATATAAAAAATATTACTTAAATAAGTTTATTTTATAATTTTCTTATTCATATTAATATGTACATATTACATATCTATTTTAATACATTTTATATACATGTGCATATAAAGTTATTGCTTAATTAAGTTTATTATATATTTTAGTTAACTATATTAATTATAGCTCCATTTTAGTACATACTCTATACATACGTACATTATATATATACACATATATTTACATAGTATATATATAATTTGTTACTTTATATACAAAAATATTACTACTTGATAAAACTTATGATTTTACTTATTCAATATATTGTGGTTATTAATTAGATATCAATCTATTCACATTTTTTCTCCATTTTATTTTAAGCATGGTCCTTTATTTCAATTCATTTTAATTTTAATCTAGATTAAATTCAACGGAAAAAGGCCAAAATTACAACTGAACTTTGAAAAATAGTTCATCCATGCCCTTCGTTATACTTTAGGACCAATTATACCCTTATCGTTATAATTTGGGCCAAATATGCCCTTGAGTATAACAGAGTGCTACGTGTCGATTTCTCAGTGGCCAACTTATTTCTCCTCTTATTTTTTCATCCAGATCAAATAAATATAGATCCGACCCAATCAATTCAGTACCCGACCCATCAATAACATATCATACCCAAATAAACCTAAACCTAACCCATCAATAACACTGATCTCTCTGTCAAAAAAAATGCACATCACCTCCCTCTATCGTCTTCAACCTCCATTTCATTATCAAATGTTGTACATATATGCATTTATCTGTTCTTGTTGTTATTTATAAGGTTCTTATTGGAAAAAGGTTCTTCATAAACTCCATAATTTTCGTTTATCTGCTACTGCTATTGTTGTGTTTTCAGTTTTTCATTTGTTGTTAAAAAACTGAAAACACAACAATAGCAGTAGCAGATAAACGAAAATTATGGAGTTTATGAAGAACCTTCTTCCAATAAGAACCTTATGAATAACAACAACAACAGATAAATGCATATATGTATAATATTTGATGATGAAATGAAGGTTGAAGACGATAGAGGGAGGTGATATGCATTTTTTTTGACAGAGAGATCAGTGTTATTGATGGGTTAGGTTTAGGTTTATTTGGGTATGATATGTTATTGATGGGTCGGATACTAAATTGATTGGGTCGGAACTATATTTATTTGATTCAGATGAAAAAATAAGAGGGGAAATAAGTTGGCCACTGAGAAACCGACACGTAGCACTCTGTTATACTCAAGGGTATATTTGGCCCAAATTATAACGGTAAGAGTATAATTGGCCCTAAAGTATAACAAAGGGCATGGATGAACTATTTTTCAAAGTTGAGGAGTAATTTTGGCCTTTTTCCGTAAATTCAATATATAACCCAATCTTAAATCTATCTTTTAATTATATCCATCCATCTCATCTTTATCAAATACCAAGATTCAATCCTAACCGCTCATCAAAATTAATGAACTGCTAGGATTACAACTCTTATTTTCTAATTACCCCACACCTTAAACCTAACTAATGTTTTGATTTTCATCTTCTTCTTAAGAAGAGAAGGTCAGCCGCCCAACCCCTCTCCTTCTGCCACCACGCCCCTCTCTGCTCCTCAACACCGCCTGCAAACGGCACCACCGGCAAAGATCACCACGCAGCGGCTGAGCACTGCTCTTCTTCTCCTCCATACTGCTGAAACCAGTAGCCACCAGGAGGCAGCCATCGACGCCCTTCTCTCTTCCTCTCCTCAGCCACGCGAGTTGCTGTCCAGAGAAAACTGCAGCAACCATTGTTATCTCTGGAATGGCGGATTTGAGCCTAGGTTTTTTCTCCATGCTCCTCCTCTTCCTCTCGTTATCCCTCTTAGTTTTCCTCGCCTTCATTGTCCGGCCACGCACCGTTAAAGTTCCAATTAAGAATCGCCATGTGTTCATCACTGGCGGCTCAAGCGGCATCGGATTAGCACTAGCTCAACAGGCTGCTTCAGAAGGTGCAAAAGTTTCAATACTCGCTCGTAACACTAGTAGGCTCGAAGATGCGAAGGAGTCAATTCGGCTTTCTACTGGCCGTGACGTGGCCATTTTCAGCGCTGACGTGAGAGACTACGATGCCGTAAAGAAGGCTATAGAAGAGGCAGGACCAATCGATGTGTTGGTGTGCAATCAGGGAGTTTTTGTACCTCAGGAATTGGAGACCCAAGATATTGAGGAGATCAAGTTTATGATTGATGTGAACTTGACCGGGACTTTTCATCTGATTAAAGCTGCTTTGCCTGGAATGAAGAATAGGACCAACCGTGGACCTGGATCCATTGCTATCATGTCTTCACAAGCTGGCCAGGTTTGATTTACCTCTGATTCAAGTTTCAATTTCAATGATCTAGCAAAGTTATAACCTTATACAACAATAACATCAACATACCTTGTGAAATCGCACAAGTGGGGTATGGAGAGCGTAGAGTGGATCCGAAATTCCATAAGTGGGCTATGGATACCTTACCATTATTTCACGGAGATAGACAGGTTGTTTCCTGGAGACCCTTGGCATACATCTTATTTTTGGGCATCTTGTTTATCTTGTTTTCCTCTTTTTGAAGCCGAGGTCTTTCGAAAACAACCGCTCCAACTTTCAAGGTGGGTACACTCTACCCTCCTAGACTCCATATGGTGGGATTATATGGAGTTTGTTGTTGTTGTTGTTATTTGTTGGCATACTTTGGTCTTTTATTTAGTGGTATGAGTGCAAATCATTACTGCTATAACATCAGTTTCTATTCAATTGTAAAGTCGATGTTACTTTGCTGGTATTCTTCTATCTTTTTTTTTTAAATGCATCTTCGCCGTATGGTGGCTTGTCCCTTATGTTTATATCAAAATTATTTATATAGGAGTAGGACTATATATCTTCAACTCCTTAATGAGTTCTTGTACAAAAAGAAAATAGAAAACATATCTTTTTATACGGTTAAAGTCTCCTATAAAACAGGACAAAGATACCCTTCCACAATTACAAAAATTGATTTCTTCTGTGAATATGTCTAATAGATGCTATATGAAGCAGGTCCAATTTGTAAGCTCCTTTTGCTAAATCAGGCAATCTGCTAGGAGAAAAGATAACTCTGTTAGTTCTTCCTATACTCCATTTAGCCAATGCATCCGCAACCTGATTCGCTTCTCTATAACAATGTTGAATCTTGCAATCATCATGTTCAGTTAGTATCCAGGCCTCCTTTATGGTGTCTTTCATCCGCCATGGGATATTGCTTTTTCCCTGTAACATATTTACAACCAAAAGAGAATCGCATTCTAGTATGATATGTCTCAAGCCATTATTTCTGCACCAATTCAGCCCAAAAGAGGCAGCCTTTGCCTCTGCCAAGTTGCTACTTATTTTAGCAACAGAGCAATGGAAATCCATTACCATTACACCATTCATATCCCTACAAATGCCTCCTATACCAGCTGACCCTTCTATATTCTTGCTCCCATCTGTGGTTATCTTAAACCAAGTATCCGGGGGTCTAGTCCATTTAACAAGTATACATTCAATCCGAGGGCTAAGTTTCATAATTTGTGCGCATGCGAGTAGACCGGTGGACTTAAGGACATTAGGGGCTAATGTATTCTGGTGTGTAGTTTGCACCAAATCAAGAGCATGTTTGGTGGTAATTTATGAACATGCTTGATTGCATTATACTCTTTTGGTTAACTTGAATACATCTCTTCAACCACTTCTACTACCTGCCATGTAAGAGTTTAGGTTGAGGTTAGATGTTAGTCAAAGAAAAATGCTTAGTAGCAGCTATAGTAAGTAGGAGAAGGAGTAACTAGTCTTGATATAAGGACATGAAAGGCTAAACTGCTCCAGAGTATATTTCTGTTGGGAGTTTAATCTGTCTTATTATAATAAGGATTGGCCTCTGGTATGTCTATCACAATACGTTGAGCTGAGAACGTATTCAGAACCAAAATATGGTTTGAACTTGATAACAATGTAAATGACGTCGTACTGTGATCACTGTTTATATTTGTGGTTAATTTTCCAAGATCTTACCCCAGTTTTCTGGTATAAATAGATTGAGAAATGAAGGTAAAATTAGTGTCATACAGTCTGAGATGATTAAAGAATAGCAAAGCATTATAAAGGCTATCTCAATCTCTAAAATTCACCAGATATAGTCAAGATACGATTTGTGCTATTGGTTCTTAAATCTGGAGTCAGGAAAATGTTGGATGGTTTTCCAACTTCTACTTACTTTTCCCATTTGCTTACGTCCACCAAGGATATTGGAGTTTTCTTTTGTTAAATATCCTATTAATACTTTCAGTTTTAGCACTGCAGGTTCATTTACCATCTAATACTGTAAAATTCTAAACTAGAAGCACGCGGAGTAGTTGAGAGCTATAATAATATTGCAAAAGTATCTGAACTCGTAACTACTAGGTATCAACATTTGCAGATAAGCACTTCGTATAAACTTTTTCATGCTAAAGTTATTAGCAAATGCATTTCAAGTAGTGCCTTTCATCTCTTTATATAGAATTAGAAAGAAACAGTTTTGTCATGTACATGACTCACTCAAAGTTTGGAACTCATTATTCTTTGAGGATGATATTTTGAGAAAGTGTGGGCCGTCTTATGATTTTGCAGTACTCTCGTTAGTACACAATTCATGAAGACTTTTTGAAAGAAGACACTTTCCAGCAGGAGCTTTTTTCATCTTCTGTTCTGATTGATATCTAATCTCTATTGCAATTTTATTTGTTATCTCATCTAGGAAACTTTGGGGAAAAAAAGAAAAATAAGTTAGAGATGATCATCACAATCGTCCAATTTAACTAATTTTGTTTCCCTCTATGCATTGACATTTACATGTATTCATCATAAAAAATCTATCTGAAAGACCCACAACAACAAATGTTTCCTTGAATAATAGTTTAACCAAGGAGGACTGAAGCTTGATCTGAGATTCCGACATAATTAAGGGAGACTGTTCATATTTAGCCACCACTACAATGTTTCCTCAGCTGGTTGTTTAATCCTAAAAGACTGGAGCTTGGTCTCTGATACTATAATATTGTAGAATCTACGGAGATTCTTTTCCCAAAAAATTGCATTAATAAACTTTAACCATGTTTCTGTCGCTTCCTGGCTGATTTAGTTTATTTGGTATTTGTTTTGTCTTAGGTTGGCATATATGGTTATACAGCTTATTCAGCCAGTAAGTTTGGCCTCAAAGGACTGGCAGAAGCATTGCAGCAGGAAGTTATTGGTGAAAATATTCATGTATCACTAATATTTCCTCCCGACACTGAAACTCCTGGATTTGCTGAAGGTTGGACCTGAAAATAGATTCTACTCTGTTTCTTCTGGTTGTTTATTACTGCGTGTCAGGAACTAGATGATATGCTACATGTTTAAAATATTAAAACTGGTTGGTTTTATCTTATTTTTATGAATAAATCATCTTGCCAGGACTGTAGGCTATTGGTTGTTTAATTGAGTTACAAAGATAAGGCTTTGCATATCTAGGCCTTCAGCTTGGCGGGTGGAGGGGGGGGGGTTGACTAAACACCCTACGTTCTGCTTGCATCAAGTTTATTAATGTAAACAAGATTAAAAAAAATGTAATATCACCATACCCACTCCGAACCCACTAACTCTAAATGCTAGGATCTACCTCTGATTCTAAAGTTGATATATTAGTTGTATCTCCTTTTCTTTTGTCTCTTTTTTCTTTGTCTTTCTTCAGAGAGAACGGAAAAATCTGGATCAAGCAAGTTGATAATGAAAATGGTGATAGCACTGGCCTTTTAACCAATTATTAAGAACTGTTAGTTGTAAGCATGGTGGCACAAAATGTTTAGCCAATCTATATGTTTAGACTTTGGAGGAGCAGAACCAGAAAATATTTGTTCCTTGATTATGAAATAGCTCATGATGTACTCCACATATTAATTATTCTTTATGGTAGTTAAATGGGTTATCTAAATTCGGTTTCTGCCTTTTATCTTCTTGAAATGAAAACCACGATTCCCAAGAACCTGACAAGATGTTAAATTCTGCATTTTTGGTCTATTTAGATAATACAGGTCTAGAACATTTTGAAGCTTAATATGTATGATCTCTGCTTTGTTTAGTATGCGAGTTCTAGAGTTTCACTTTTTAATATTTAGGCTGTGATACTTTTTTCTGTTTTATTTTGTATATTCAAGTTTGTTTTGTCTCTATTCTCAGTTAATCCTGATAACATGTAGTTGCATTTTTTGAGTGTTAACATGCTTGGTTCTCTCTTTATTTTGTTTAATAGTGCACTATTTACCAATCCAAAAGAATATAAACGAAGAAGAAATGTGAAGAATGAGCATGGAGATATGCATGCACTAATATTGATCCTTGGGAGACGTCAACATCATTGTGTGTGGTACCCAATAATTCAAAGCAATCGAACTGTAATCTTAGAAACACCTAGTGTACCCGATAGGTGCTTGAACTTATCTGTTTGATAATCGATTTACATTTGCAATAATTTTGTTATACTCTTTGACCATGTTTCTCCTCATGTATTTCACCTGTTTGAACAATAATTATGAAAGGTTAATCCTTTTTCAGAGAACAAGCGTAGGCCACAGTTGACTAGTATACTAGCAGCTTCTTCTGGTTCCATGAAAGCTGATGAAGTTGCAAAGAAAGCTTTGAATGGCCTTAAATCAGGTTCCTTTATTGTCCCCTGCAACTTTGAGGGATTCTTTCTTTCCATAGCAACTGCTGGTCTATCTCCTCAGAGATCATTTTTGATGGCATTTGTCGAAGTGATAGCTGCTGGAATATTACGTATTGTTGGTCTATGTTTCCAATGGAACTGGTATGGGAGCATTGAGAAATTTCTTGGAGAAAGGAAATAGGGAGTAGCTACAAAACACAGTCTGACAAATAATTTTTGGCACTTCCCTCAAGAATTGGTAGTTTGAACAAGTTGATTCCCACATGATAGTTATTACAGAAATTGAACTTTTTCATGATGTTTTATGTACCCCTTAGGTTGTCCAATTTTCAATTGCTTTTGTGCTAGTGAACTAAAACTATGTAGTGTTTCGTTTCTCTTTGATTTTATCCATTACCAAGTGTTGCTGGATAATTTGTCCACTTAGTTGAGAAGTTTTTCTATCTACTGTGCTTGGAGTTCATAGATTTTTTAATTAACTGATAAAACTTTATGTTCTCTATCAACTGCTTTTATTTAGCTTAATATTTTCGACCTATCCAAGCTTCAATATTCCTGTGTATATGGTTTGCATAAGCTGTCTGAGTACATTGGTAGAAATTAAGCCATGACGCTTCTATGATTTAGGTGAAGTTAGGAACATGGCTGCATAAGGAAACCCTCTTCCGCCCAAATGACAAAATTACTTATTGTTGATGGAGGAAGAACAGCTAATCACTTAAAGAAACAAGAAATGAACAACTAATCAATGATAAGTTGATATGATTTGATGTAAATACTTTATAAAAATAAGTTTCTTACCGCTTTAAAGATGCTACAAATGTTGCTGAGGAAGATACATTTGAAATTGAACTGGATAGACAAAGTAAAAAAGAAATTAAACTAGTACTTT
Organism: Solanum dulcamara; assembly: GCF_947179165.1. NCBI lineage: Eukaryota > Viridiplantae > Streptophyta > Magnoliopsida > Solanales > Solanaceae > Solanum > Solanum dulcamara. The sequence continues at coordinate 61,662,743 of NC_077244.1, read as the reverse complement.
ACAAGCAGTACTAAATAATCAACCACAAACACTTGATGAAACACTTCAATAGTGTTGAACAAACACATTGTATTCCACAATAGCATCTCCAGTCTTGACATCAAACCAAAAAGTATGGGCCAATGTATAACCTCTAGCAAACCTAAACAGCCCAGTGCCTCCCACAATAGGCATCTCCCTAACATCTTTCATAAATGGATTCCTCCCAAGAATGCTTATGCTGCTCCCATTGTACTTGCCTTGTGTGAACTCAAAATTCATAGCCATAAGCAACGCAAGCTCGCCCTGCGAAGCGATTGAGTAAATCCCTTGAGCCCTTCCTATAACCTCAGTTGATGCATTAGGCCCTATGGTTAATGCATCATCACATATGAAAGTGTTGCCAAAATCATAGATTCCTCCACCACCTGGTGAAATGATCTTGATTGCTGAAGGCTTTTTTCCACTTAAGATGTCATGGAAGTAGAAATGTAGGTGGCTTGTTTTTTGACTTCTTAAATTTATGGCTAGGATATCAGAAATTTCTTCATGAAAAACTCCATTGGAAAAAGGGGAAAAGAGGATTAATGAGAAGATAATAAAAAAGGAAATAGAAGAAGACATAGTATTAAAAAGGAGAAAATTTGGTTCCTTACAAGTGTAAGAGGGGGATTTTTATAGAGCATGGTGCTTATTTATTGGTGAAGATGTTGATGTTGCATCTCTTTCTTACATAGTGGAGTGTGTGTGGACCTTTGGAAATGGAGGTCCCTCCGTTCAATTTGTTCGCGATACTTTACTTTCCTTTTTAGTTCGTTTATAAAAGAATGTCTCTTTCCTATTTTAGCAACCCTGATCTTTAATTCCAACCACGTGACATGATTAAGACTACAAGATTCAAGAGCAATTTGAGACATTTGACATATTTTTCATTTAAAATCACAAATTTCAAAAATTTTCTTTAATATCAAAGAATGGAGTAAGTAATATATAAAAGTACTTTGTTCTGAGTTGAAGTAAATTCTACTCTTAGGCGTGCCTTTGGCTTTTGCTACCAATAATAATGCATGTGTTTCGCTTGATGAAGAGGACGTGTTCCACCATGGTATTATGATACTTGCCGCTAGGGATAAAACGAAAACTACTCCTACTTGTCTTTGGGCATTTTAGTAAGTGTATTGTTGAGTATATATATGATATTAACACCTCACAACAATTTTTGTCAATGCTAGCTCTTGAAAGTTCATGTTCCTGTCAATGTCATCATTAATGTTGCATTCCAAAGTTTAAACTTAATAAGTGTGTTTATTCTTTAAATTTGAATTTTAGTTATTTATGTCTCAATTGTTAATCGTGATTTTTTTATAACCATTTAATACGGTTAAATATATTTGAATGATTAAGATGTATAACAAAGTTAATTTGTATGTTTTATTAAGATTATAATATCTGAATCTTAATTTTTAGATGTTTAAATCTAAATACACATCTAAATATTAGGATGTTAAATTAAGATATAAATATTAAATAATTAAGATTGTTAGTTTTTTCAATATTATAATGTATGCAACTCATTTTAGTTAAAGAAAATAATAATAGTTATAACATTCAAATAGAATACTATATCAAAAAATATTTTAATTTGATGGTAGTGATGTATAGCAATAGTGGTTGCGGGTGCCGATTGAGAATAACGTTGGCTGATGGCGATGTGGTAGTAGCTAGTGATGATGATGGTTGGCAGTAGTAGTTAACAATAGCTGTTAATAGTGGTAGTTGATAATTATGGTGGATGATATTGATAGTTAATGATGACGTTGGTTTGTTATATATAGTAGAGATTGATGGTTGTGATTTTGTCGTTAGTAATTGGTGTTGTTATATGGTAATAGTGGTTGGTGATGATTATCATAAATGATGACTAGTGATGGTGACAACTGATCACGGTGATTGATGGTGACAACAGTTATGATTAAAGATGATAATTGTCGGTGATGATAATTGATAATAATGAGCGACAATGATAGTTAGCATGTGATGAAAATGAATAGAGTGGTGGTGAACTATCATTTTTCTAAAAATCCTTTAATAGACATCTTAATACATATGAATTGAGTGAGTTAAATAAGTTTATTATTTTAAAAAGAAAGGTTTAATGTGTGGCATGACAATTAGGAGAGAAATAGGCTTTTGTGGCATTTAATTTTGGAAAAACTACATAATTAGACATATTTCACTACCATATATATTATTATTACCTATACTTTCAAACAATTATGTATCTTACCATTAATTACGATATATTGAATATATACATTCAGATACACCTATTCCTAAATAATAGCCTAAAATAGTTATTTGCACAATTAACTCACCCTAAAATTAAGCAATTCATATAAATCAACTCTCACACTCTCTCATCAACATCCTACGTACCAACGTCTTCTTCCTCCCTTCTCTCCACCCACATCCTCAACCACCAAAAACCTTTAAAAACCATATATGGAAAACCTTGAATTGTATACTTAGGTATGTATATACTCTTTATCTATATATCTGCCTTTCTTCTATGTATATGTCCTTATTGTATGTATTTGCCATTTTTCTATGTATCTGCCATTCTTTTATGTATCTAATGTTTGTCATACACATCTAATTGTCACGCTCCGGGAGGGTACCCTAGACATGGCCGACACTCGAAAATCATTGCTGGTCTTCAAGTAAATCACTTGGTCCAATCACACTTTCATTCAATCACATTCTATTAGCGGAAGACTCAACTCATAAGAATACTACTCATAAATAAGGCCAAAGGCCAACCATCTATCTAATAAAAAACTAGTAAGAATGAAACTAGTCAAAATGAAACAAATCAACATCATCAACACACTAGTCTATGAAGCCTCTATCAACAATCTAAGAGGTGCCAATAACAGGTTCCTGGATACCACGAATCAAATAAAGGAAAGCTAACTCAAAGCTGAAAGGATAACTGCGGTATCCTCCGGAAATAAGGAGGACTCGCCAACTAACTGGAAGCGAATAGATCCTCAACGGTACGCCTGTTGATGATCTCTAGTACCTGTCTCTGCATTACGAAATGATGTAGGCCAAATAGAGTCAGTACGTGAAATGTACGAGTATGTAAAATGGTAGAATGAATCATGCATCAGGATAGAATCACGAAATGATGTAGGCCAAATAGAGTCAGTACGTGGAATGTACGAGTATGTAAAATGGTAGAATGAATCATGCATCAGGATAGAATCAAATCAACTCAAAATCTTAACTCAGAAGAAGGAAAAACTCAATCAAGATGTCCTAAGTCTAAACAAGAATATGATTTAGACAAGACCAATCATATACAATCCAATCCAATCCATTCCAATTCTACTCAGAGTATTATCAAGACCTATATGAGAGTTTCTCTTATCCAACAACTATCACTTATGAGCCAGTGATAATACAACAAACCAACGTTGTTGTCACGTCCGTTCATACCTTGCCAAGGTAGGAATGAATCAACAATCATGGATCCATAACCAATCAATTCCTATCATGTCAGGATAGTAATTTGGAAAACATCCAACTTTAACGGTTTAATTCTATCCTATGTTTGGCGACGTAGTTATTGGGTGCGAGTTATTACTTATTCTTACCTAATTCGGTGTTCGATACCCCTCTCAAGACTCAAGCTCATAAAACAATCAATCTGAATCAAACCAAACCAATAAGTCTCTTTTAGACTCTTTCAATTCATTTGTTCTATCAAATCAATCCCTTCAACCAATCAATTTTCCAATCATTTTCAATCATGTAATTAAAAGAGATTTAAGACAATCAATTATGACAACATTTAGGACTATCAATTTGTCGATACTATCATTAATATCATCACACTCACATTCCAATCACAATCGTACATTCACAATTCAAGGCTCTAGACTCAATCTTAAGATGAATACAATTCACTATCAATCAACACGCTATTAGGGTTTGAGTAACAAATAGTCCAATTCATGTGTTCAAGGAATTTATTTGTAGGAAATCAATATTTCATCAATAATCAGTAAATCATGTATATTTTTAAGACAATAATTTCTCAAGAAATACAATCATGGAGACTCAATCCGTTCACAATCAATCTATCACAATCATGGGCACATGGAGGAACAAAATTCATGTTTTAGTTCAGCCTTACATACTTGTAACTCGAAGGACAATCAAAAGTTGGGAAGATGGGAGTGAACGCTTGAACCCTAACTTCTCTCTCTTCTATAATCCTTGCTTTCAAACAAACTATGTGTTAATGAGGGCTTAGGCACGTAGGTTACTGTTAAGGGACTCAAAATAGTCTAAAACAGTCAAGGTTTTGATTGGAAAAGGGTGGGAAAAGACCAAACTATCTTTCATAAAAATCTGACTTTGGTCGTATATGGGTCGTTTCTACGGCTTGTCGAAACTTTGACGGGTCATAGGACTTACTCTCCTATCAAACTCTAAAAATTGAGTCGCCGAATATCTCCTACGAGTAGTTTCTATGACTCGTAGACTCATAGGAATGACTTTGCTTTTGGAAATTTTCTAAGTGTTTTAGAGGTTCTATGGGTCCTTTTTACGACCCGTAAGAATTCCTATGAGTCATAATCAAGACTCGTAGAAATGACCCCAAAGACTGAAAATTTTCTAAGTGTTTCAACGTTCTATGGGTCATTTGTACGACCCATACAAATCTCTACGGGTCGGAATGTTGGCCCGTAATTTCTGATGGTCTGACAGCATCTAGTAAAATAGTCATAACTTTTTACTTCGAACTCGAAATGAGGAAAATTTTATGTCTTTGGAAAGAGGACTCAAAGAAATTTAATTTGATAGGTTATGAGACACCCAACTCTTAATATTTCAAAAGTTATGGTTGTTTGAAGTTGACCCTTATACAGACTCATTTGAAAACTTAGCCAATAGAAATTCTTTAAACTTGGCTTGGTGTTAGAAATCCCTTATGACCCTAAACCATATCTAATAAACTTTAAATACTTAGGAATTTATCCTAGATTATATATACAATTTGAAGTCTTCGATTTCTGTAACAACCCTAAAAAATGCTCACAAATACCTTAAGAATGCCTTGGAAATAGGCCGCTTATGTAATGCATTATCCTTAATCTTTTTGGAAAATTCAAGTTTGGAATATCGATTAGGGGGTCAAAACCTGTGGAAAAATGGTCTCGGTGGATTTTTAGGACCCGTATATCAGAAGATAGATTTTCGAAGAACCTAGACGTTTTTAGGGCCCAATCCGACTCTATAAATTCAGCTAAGCCCCTAATTCTATTCATTCTCCTACAATTCATCTATAAAATATTTCTCTCTCTACAAAATAGGCTCTCAAGGATTTCCATTGAAGAATTCAAGTAATCTACTCAATTTCTTCATCAAACTCTCAAGTTCTTCCAATTATTTGGTGTTCTCACTCAAGGTATGTGGGTATTGATTCATGAATTCTTTCATCCATGAAGCCCAATCAATTTCTCAAGGTTTTCTATCAAATTAAAGTATATTATTTTATTGGTTTTATGATCTCTATTCCTATTGCATGAATTATGATTTAAAGTATGATCATTAGTCTATTTTGATATAAATTGATAGTTATTGCATTGAATTGAAGAATTTTCCCATGAATTCTCCTATTTTGATCTCTAGGGTTTATGATGTAAATTATGAGTATTTTGAATTATACTTCCAAATGATATTATCTATATGAATTCTGTATGGATTGATATAAAGTTGATGATCATGCATGTTTTCAAGTGAATTACATAATTTTCAAAGTCAATTGATTATGAAATTGAGTTTCATGCAAGTTATGAAGTAAGGTGACTTAGGGCCTTATGTGGTGACCTAAGGCCTAACGATATGAATTATGTAAATATGATTGTAATGATGAAAGGACAATTCTCATATTACAAGTATGTTATAAAGATGTGCTACTCTATGATTTCAAACCTATGATCATGACTATGATATATGAAATTATGATCTTATGTTATGTATGTATTCCGTGGGATTTGACTTAGCACTGAGTGGACTTGAGGTGGGGGCCCTATCAAAAGCCTTAGTAGCAGCCTCATGTCCCATAAACTACGTGCCACCGTAGGTTGCCTTCATGGCTTAGCTATTGGATCCATATATAATGTATATATGACCAACCTAGCGGGGTAGAGTCTATCTTGGCAAGTAGATTTCCCTTTTTTTATTGTATGGGGAGACAACGGAATTCCATGTTATAGCTCGCATGGTCTTATTATCGGTTATGGTTCCTATTCCACATATGTATGATCTCTTAAGTATGTTATGATTTTGAATTTATGCTTTTAAATGCTTTGGTCAATATGATTTTCTCATGACTTTATGTATTCCATCTTATCATGTGATTTAGTTGACCTTTGCATTCCATGATTTATGTTGCATGTAATGCCCTCATACTTAGTACATTCCAACGTACTAATGCATACTTTTTGCATACATTGTCTCATAATGTAGGGGTTGAGGTTGAAGATCCTAATCGTCCACGTAACTAGTAGACGTTCTCTATCTGACTGTGTTGTGGTGAGTCCTCATTGATCGGGGACTGGTTTTCAAGTTGGTTACTGTTTTCTTTTTAAAAGACTTTTGTTTACGTTGTATATTGAGGATGAGTTAGGGACATGTCTTAGCCCCCGCCCATATTCATGTTTAGAAGCATCTAGTTGGACATATGTTTAAGTCTATATTGTCATAAGACATTTTCAGATTTCTATTCTTATTTTAGACTCTCTTATGATGTTTCCGCTTTTATATTTTACCTTATGTATGCTTATGATAGGTACAAGAGGCTTGGTTGGAGCCCTTCGGAGTTTCGATCGCCGTGTTACGACTAGGCCCTAGGTCGGGTCGTGACAATTTTAAGGCTATACGCATATGAAGAATGGTCTGAATCTTAGCGTTGAAATATTCGAGGTGTAACACTAAAGTCATATATATCTGCCCTTCATCTATGTATATGACTTTCTTCTATGTATATTTACCATTCTTTTATGTATCTCGAAGCTCAGACACAAAAAACATAGATAAAACTCGAATTACTAGATAAAAAGAATTATATCTTTGATGTTTCAAAATTCAGATACACAAAAGGAAGGAATGAAATTCAGAACTCAAATTACTGGAGAAGAAGAATTGTATCTTTGATGTTTTGTCCTTATTCTATGCATCTGCCATTCTTCTATGTATCTCGAAGTTTAGATACATAAAACAGAGATAAAACTCGAATTACTCGAGAAGAAGAATTGTATCATTGATGTTTCGAAATTCAGATACAAAAAAGGAAGGAATGAAATTCAGAAATATTTGAATTTTTTGGATCCTCTTTTGCTTCAAATTTTCAAAAGCTGTTAAATCCCGTGAACTGCTCCACTAATAAGCAAATCAGTTACGATCAATTAATATCACGCTAATCATGTATCTTGGATACAACAGCCACATACATGTATCTGCAACCAAACTACCCAAAAAATATAATATTGCTAACTAGCGTGTATCTAAGTAATTAGATACTAAACTATTGGATTTGTGTAAGTTGCTCTTTAATTTTGGGTTAGTTCTAAATATATACAATAAAGTAAAGAAGAATGAAACAAATTCCATAGTTTTAAGAGTTAATAATTACATCCTATCCCTACTTTTTTCAAATTACAAAAATTCCTTAAATTTGGTGGAATCCAGATACATCTCAAAACGTCCTGTCGATAGATCGCGCAAAGTGATGTATCTGACGTCCCGATACATCACATAAATCCGACCGATACATTGCGTAAAGTGATGTATCCAACTGATACATCACTTAAAGTGATGTATCCGATATTTTGATACATCACGTAAAATGATGTGTCCAATCGATACATCACGTAAATTCGAGAATAGGAGAAAGTATGAATTTTTGTAATTTTTTCAAATGGTAGAGAATTTTAGAGAATATGATAAAATAAGTTATATATTTAGGTAATTTTTTCATAAAGTAATTAGTTTACAACTATACCCATGTTTTATTTACATAAAAAATAGTCAAAACCCATAAGAAATATACACAGATATATAATATAACTTGTCAGATTGACTATACAATATAGCTTACCAATAAATTAACTATACACTGACTAAGTAGTATGGTACACTCAAAAATCTGAATATAGATTTATGGTACACTCAAAAAGCTGAATATATATTAATATATATGAAGTATACATTGACTATACATGAAGTATACACTAACTATTCAATCTCGATCAACTCAAAATTACCTCTAAACAGTTTCAAATTTTAGATATGAAATCCTCTCTATGTTTCAAGTGTTTGGAAAAACTAAGAGGCAAAAGAAAAAAAAGGAAGAAGAAGAAGAAAAATGAAACAGCAACAGAAGAAGAACAAGGAAGAAGAAGCAGAAGCTGGTGACCATTTTCTGGGAAAATAATAGTGTCAAATGGTCATATTAAGTAATTTTTATAAATTGAACTAAAAAAATGATAAGTAAAATTTATAGACTGATATATTGCCATTTAGTTTATTTTGAGGAAAATAGGCATAGCCCATAGGTAAGTGGTAGTATAGTACTATAGTGTTAAAACAAACCAAAGTGAAGTAACTCCATTTTTGACACCTTGTCCGTTTTGCTTTGCACTTTCGTCAAGAATTGGTAGTTTGCATAAGATGTCTGAGTAAAATGGTTGAAAATTAAGGCATGACAAGTTAGGAACATGGATGCACAAGGAAACTATCTGATATGATTTGATGCAGCGAAAATTTTTAAAGCAACAATATTTTATCATTTAATAGGACTCCTTATTTATACTTTCAATAATTATTGATAATAGCAATATTTTGAGTTCGCTATTCGCCTGATTATGTATTTTTTTAAAAAATTTAATAGAATACATCTAATAAATAACCAATTAGAGAAATTTATGGGAGAGAATTTTTCAAGTATGATAATGTTTCCCTGAAAATATTCAATTAGTTATAGTTATGTTTTAGGAGAGGAAACATGCGACTTCAACCATCTTTCTCTTTCTTCCTCCATTAACGAGCTTCAACCCTCTTCCTCCTCCTCCATTAATGAACTACAATTCTTGTATAATGTAACTCTGTTGATCAAGTTTGTGGTTGAAAAAAGGAGATCAATACTAACAATTCGATTTCGTGCTAAAATCATTCAGGTATTTCGAATTCAATTTTTTGTTTAGAGTTCAATTTGTTTTGAACCTCAAAAATCAATTTGAATGTGTTATTTCGAATTTAATTTTTTTAATGCATCAATTCAAAGAGTGATTCTGATTTTTTCTATTCTGTATTTAAATCTTATATGATCCCAAATTTGGTCCGTCTTATTATTTATGAGTGATACAAATCGCGTGATAAGTTAGTTAAAATATTTTTTGGAATACAAAAGAAATATAAATACATTTATATGTGTATCTTATAATTGTTTTTTTTCTGATACAAAATTTGTATCCTTATTTTAGTATTCCATCAAATTTGGTCATAGTAAAACAATTTAACTCATGAATACTAATCACATTTGCAGCTTGGATTATGGATACAAATCAAATGTTGAATCGTTTTGAATATTTTTATATTAATTGTTTTGGAATACAAAGTGATTGTGACACATTTTGTTTTGGAATACGATGTGCTTTGGATACAATTCTTTTTGGCTTATTATTATATGTTTGTTTGATACAGAATTTATTTGTTGATCTTATTTTGAATACGAATAACTTGTTGAATAGACTTGAATATTTGTATATTAATGGTTTTAGAATACAATGTGCTGGTGTGTGATTGTAATACATTTTTTTGGAATGCAATTAGATATGGGGAGCATTAGTTTTCTGATCATGATTTCGGGAAGATGGAATGAAGATAATTGCTACGTTGATTACACGATAGAGGCTATTATGATTAAGGAGTATACAATATTTAGAGATTTAGTGGAGGAGGCTGCTAAACAAATTGGTGCTAATTTGAGATACAATTGCATGAACTTGAAGTATAAAATCGAAAGTAACAGTGCACCTTTGAAAATACACAACGAGGTGGGTGTCTGTGTTTATGTGTCATTAAAGAAAGATAGCAAAGATTTATCAAAATATCCCATATGTGTAACTGTTTTTGTGAAGGATGCTGAGCTGTTTGATAGAAATCATCAGGAAGAAGGGGTTGGTATATGTGGATTAATTGGAGATGATACAACTGATATACAAGCATTAATGCCATTTGTAAGCGATGTGATAAATGGCGAGATTATTTCAAACACCAATTAAAAGGAAGTAACGATTGATTAAGTATACAAGAATTTTATTTTAATTTGCAAACTTTCGGATGAATACCAACTAAAAAGTCCTATTATAACTTGCATAACTTTAGAATGAGTACACACTAAAAAGGACTTGTCTAGTTTGCATACATCAATTCGAGACGAATAAAAAGAACTTTTATATCTTGAATAAATTTGGAATGAATACAAATTTAAGAGAACTATTATAGCTTGAATAAATTTGGAACGAATACAAATTTAAAATAAGTAAACTGTAAATGAAAGATGCATCATTAAAATTTGAAGTGATACAAAAATAAAAAACATACTGATTTGAATGAAAATAATTTCAGAGCGGATACAATATTCTAACAGTCAACAGTGGTTATTTTTTTTCAATTATTTTTTTTAAAAAAAATGTGAAAACTTTTTGGCATAACTTTTGAATGAATGCAAACAAAAAAGAAATACAAGATTCATGAAAGATGCATGGTCTATGTAAAAGTCATACGTATTAGAATGAATACAATTGTAAAGAAATTATATAGTTTTCTGAAAAAGATAACAAATTGAATAAGTAATTAAATAATTTAAAGAAAAATACAATTCTAATTGACATTACTTTGGAATAAATACAAACTAAAAATAAATAAAAATTTTCTTTCGAATGAATACAAACTTAAGAGGAAAGGATACAATTTTCTGGAAAAGGCAACAAATTCGATACGTAATTCAACCATTTAAAGAGAAAATACATTTCTAATTAACATTACTTGGGAATGAATACAAACTAAAGAGAAAATAAAATTTTCCTTTGAAATAAATACAAACTGAAGAGGCAAGTATACAATTTTTTTGAATGAATATAAACTGAAGTGGAAAGGATACAATTTTCTGAAAAAGACAATAAATTCGATACGTAATTCAATCATTTAAAGAGAAAATACATTTCTAATTGGTATTACTTTGGAATGAACACAAATCAAAGAGAAAATAAAATTTTCCTTTGGAATGAATACAAACTGAAGAGGATAGTATACAATTTTAAGGAATTCATTACATAATTCAACCATTTAAAAGAAATACAATTCTAATTCTAAATGAGTTTGAAAAAAAAACTGTACCCATTTACTATGAAAAGCATAAATATTCTTATTAATACAAAATAGAGATACTAAATTCTTTATTATTTACTTAGCTATTTATATGAAAAAGTAAATAGATACAAATTTGCCTAAAAACAATACAGAGGATAAAAATGATAAGAACTAACAAGGAAATAGAGATACTAACTTCTTTATATAGCTACTTAGCAGACTGAAATTTCCCCCCAAAAAAACTGCATTACATGTCTTTATAAAGTAATCTAAAATATATAAACCCCCACATATAAGAAACGAAATCATAAAAGCATGAAAAAAAAGATCAAAAAAGATAACTCTTAAAAAAGAATAGCTGAATTAGTAGGATTGTTGAATAATCTTTGTGGATATTCTTATAAATTCTGGAAGAAAAATAAGAGGGAACAAAAGAGAGAGAAGTAGGAAGAAGAGAAGAATGGAGGGAAATAGAGAGAGAAAAATATTTCACCTTTTAGTTAATTTGAATTTAGAGAGATAAAGTATGAGATAATTGAAAGAAAGAGAAAAAAAAAATCAGGTGCATAAAATGTGGGATAAAAATAAGATAATTTTGAAAGGGACTTAGAATTTCATTATTTTGCTACTTGATTAAAATATTGTCCCTTTTAGTAATATTTTTAAAGTGTAGTTATTTTCAATAAATAAGTTGTAAAACTTGCCTAGTTAGCTCATTTTTCCTTTGATGTAAACACTTATTGTTGACGAAGGAGGAAGAACAATTAATAATTAAAGAAGCAATAAATGAGCAACTATTCAAATGATAAGTTGACATGATTTGAAGTAAACAGTCGATAAAAATAAGTTTTTTTACCGCTTTAAAGATGCTCCAAATGTTGCTGAGGAAGATACATTTGAAATTGAACTAGCTATAGCTAGATAGACATAGACAAATTAATGTAAAACCGAAATTAAACTAGCTTGCTAATCATGGAATAATTAAGAAGAAAAAGAAGTCATTGTACTTTATAAGCACTAATTAGTCACACTTCAATAGTCCAGTGCCTCCAACAATAGGCATCTCCCTAACATCTCTCATAAATGGATCCTCCCAAGAATACTTATGCTGCTCCCATTGTACTTGTCTTGTGTGAACTCAAAATTCATAGTCATAAGCAACGCGAATTCGCTCTGAGAAGCCATCGCGTAAATCCCTTGAGCTCTTCCTATAACCTTAGTTGATGCATTAGGCCCTATGGTTAATGCATCATCACATATGAAAGTGTTGCCAAAACCATAGATTCCTCCACCAACTGGTGAAATGATCTTGATTGCTGAAGGCTTTTTTCCACTTAAGATGTCATGGAAGTAAAAATGTAGGTGGCTTGTTTTTTGACTTGTTAAATTTATGGCTAGGATATCAGAGATTTCTTCATGAAAAACTCCACTGGAAAAAGGGAACAAGAGGATTAATGAGAAGATTATGAAAAAGGGAATGAAAAGAGAGTACATATGAAAAGAAGACATTTTTTGTTAGTAGGAACTAGGAAGTTTGGTTCGATAAAAGAGCAAGAGAGGGAGATTTTTATAGGGGTATTAGTATAGCATGGTGATTATTACTATTTTCCTTGGTGAATATGTTGATATATTTGTATCTCCTTGCATAGTGGAGTCAATATGGACCTTTGGAAATTATGTTTGCTTGATGTGAAAGAAGATTATATTTACTCTGTCCGTCCATGTTTGACTTGACACATTCTTAAAAAATGATAATTTTATTATATCACCCTTAATTATTAAAAGTCCTTTCACTCATTGAGAAATGAATTGGAAATAATTACTACTTGATAATAAGGTAAAATAGGTATAAAATCGTAAATTATATTTTTTTTTAAAAAAATTAAACAAGAAGAAATGAACATTTATTTTTAATTATAATGAAGAAGTAAAAGCAAACGGAAGGGACGAATATATAAAAGTATTTTGTTCTGAGTTGAAGTAAAATCTACTCTTAAGCTAGGCGTGCATGTGGCTTTTGCTACCAATAATAATGTATGTGTTTCACTTGATGAGAGAGACGCTATAAACCCCTCAAAAGAATTTCCTTTTTGATGCTAACTTTGAAAGTTCATGTTCCTGCCATCATTGATGTTGCACTGATCCAGATTCAAACTTTTATTATTATTATTAAATTCGAGCAGGAGAAAAGGAAATATACTGATAAGGTATAAGGTGGAGAATTGCTCAGTGGTGTTATTATATGGTAATGGTGATTATCATAGACATTGATAGCTAGTGATGGTGATCGTGGTGATTGACGATGATAATGGTTATCAGGTTATGATTGTAGACGATAATTGTAGATAGTAATAATTGTTAATAATGGGCGGCAATACTAGTCATAAATAGAGTGGTGGCAAATCGACAATCTTTCTAGAAATCCTTAAATAAACATCTTAATTGTATAACTTTTAAACAGTTGTAAAGTTAAAAGTGCTTATAAGCACTTATTTCTAAACCAAAATAACAAAAATAAGTCAAAAACCAAATTAGAAATTCTAAATTATAGCTTTTGATTTATTAGTTATAAGCTAAAAGCCAATTCAAATCGACTCTAAGGGTTTATTATAAATGTTAATCATTCAAACTAATTGAATAATTATAAAATCAGTCAATCAATAAATAAATGCACTTAATGAATAAGACCAAAATAAGCTGTAAGATGTTCATTAAAGTGAAAACAAATAAGGCAACTAGATTAAAAATACTAAGACTATTTCTTAAACAAAGAAGGGTATTAAAAAAAAGGTTTAAGGTATTACAAAGTGACACCAAAATATTCTCTTCTTACCGATTGAATTATATTTGTCCCTCATTTCATCTCTTGAATAAATGTACTTAATATATTGGAACAAAGTTGCTCTTAACATTTTTTTAAGGCTTCAAAATTGCCTCTCCATTAATGACACAATTTTATCTAATTAATTTTAATTAGACATATGTTTTTTTATTGGTCTACATAAAATTCTGATCCGACTTATTCATAATCCACTCCAACATAAAAACCATTTAAAATTAACATGTTTTTTAATTTTTTGTACCAACAACGAAAGGAAAGAGTGACTAACAAATTAAGACGAAGTGAGTATTCTTCTGTGTAATTCTTCTTCTGCTCCCAAATATGCCAGGAAGTGATCACATAAATTGTTTTTAATAATCTAGACAACTTTTTAGTGATTTTATATGTATGTACAAGTTCTCTCCATCTTTTGGTAGCAACGGATCTAGAGTAGACTAAGGGTGTTCACTCGAGCCCACTCGACATACAATATGTATTCTTCTAGTCTATATTAAGTGAACTGTTGAGATTTTTATTCATAATTCAAAATAAGTGAATTGTTCTAATTCAAGAATATTGTAGGGAATTTTTTTCTTCATAGTTATCTTTTATTTAATGAGATTCTTAACTATTTTGAGAATACGAAATATTTGGAGTGCAAATTTAGTGTTTGTCACGATTCGAATCTACATCCTGTACGTAATACGGTACTTTGAACCACGAGTAATCACAAACTAATCTTTGGCATAACACATCAAAGCATATCATAAGAAAACTAAGAGGAAGCTGAAACATATGCATAATATGTCTTACTAGAAAGATAACATATCCATTAAGACTAAAAACTAATGTCTGACTCAAGCCTATAATATCTGAATCAAGAGAAACAAATTTGTCGGGACATGCCTCCAGCTACCATAACTTAGTAAAAGAACTAATTAAAACTACTTCATGAAGTTCCCAACTAAGGAGGACTCACCAACTGCTGACTGAGAACTGTTGCAACCTCACTAGCCACGAGTCTGTACATCATAAAAGGATGCAACACAGAAAAAGTATATGTCAATACGTGGAATATGAAAAGAGCACCAAAATTCTAGTATAACATAACATATAGGAAATAGTGAAACAAGGTTTTTCAAAGATCATAACATAATGAGAGAACTTGAAGAGAAAACAGTTGGAGTTCATGTCTAAATACTGTTCAAACTCTTCTTTCAAAAGCATAGGTAGAGTATTCTTGCATAAACATATACATAAAATAGCATACTTAAATTACCATAATAAGTGAAAATCATATCATAAAAAGTGCATAAAATTGTGAGTTTCTTATAACCGACATACACCATGTGAGTTCATGATTTCCAACAGTTAACCTAGTTGGGAGGGCTGCCCTATACCTTGCCAGAGTATAGAACCATATCATATC
This sequence comes from Solanum dulcamara, assembly GCF_947179165.1. Classification (NCBI taxonomy): domain Eukaryota; kingdom Viridiplantae; phylum Streptophyta; class Magnoliopsida; order Solanales; family Solanaceae; genus Solanum; species Solanum dulcamara. The sequence continues at coordinate 61,647,066 of NC_077244.1, read as the reverse complement.
TATATGGATCTACTAAATTGTGCCTCTTAGGTACATATGGAGTTATCCGGCAAAGTGGTATACTCGAACCTACAGTGGCACGTAGTTATGCGACTTGAATTTTTTTGAAATGACCCTAAGGGTCATTTTTTGAAATTCTTGAAAAATTATAATTTTATCCCTCCCAATGTTGCTCCGAGTCATTTTTGATCAATTTGCGAAGTTGATTTTTAAATTTTATCAAAACTTTTTGATTCTTGGAAGTTTTTTAAGTTTTGGAGACTTTAAGTTGTTAAAAGTGGTTTTTGGTAACAACCAGAGCTATGAGTCTCAAAATAAAATTTCATCAATTTCATCAGCTCTGAAATGTGAAATTTGGTCTAAGAGTGTTTTCATTTCAATTTCGGAGTCAATATGTGGAGTTGAGCCATTGAGTTGGAAGTTTAAGTGAATTTAGGCTAAAGTTTGACTTTGGTCAACATTCAGAGTTCGAACACTTGAACTGGAATTCTATCTATTCCATTAATTCCAAAACTTGACTTTTGGGTTAGTAGGACTATTAACTCAGGTCTTGAGGTATTTAGCTGAGTTTTGAAAGAGTTTTGGTGGTTTGAAAGTTGAAAGCATAAGATAGTTGACTAAAGTCAACATTTGATGATAGGAAGCTCGAAATGGACTTTCAAGAGCTTTGTTAGCTCCTAAATATGATTTTTGGTACATATGGACTATTGGTTTGGGTCCCAATGCTTTTGGTTTGATTTTGAGTCATTAGACGAGATGCGGAAATAAGTTAAAGTTAAAGTTTGACTTTAGTCAACTTTTGAGGTTAGAAAGGTCATTTTTGAGTTTTGATGATCCCAATAGGTCCAAAGGTGATATTTAGCTTGGTTGAAGGTGTGGTTTAGTTTCCGAAGCTGTAAAATGAGTTTCATCTCATTATTTAAAAATTTGGAGATTCTTAAGTTAAAATAAATTTGGTCAACATCAGGATTAAAGTGACCTCGTTTTGCTGTGTTCTTGCTTTTTTTGAGTCTGAAATATCATTTCCAAGCTAGTATAATATTTGATTTGTATTCTTGACGCTACCGACGAGTTTTGGGTGAGTTTCTAAGCTTTTTTGATGCTTTGACATTGTTTTAGCAAATTGTGTTAATTAAAATATTCATTATTAGTTTTAAGGATCAAAAAATTATTTCAAAACTTCTAAAAGTTTGAGCATGAATTATAGGATTGATCTGCAAATTTTAGTGCATTTTTGCTAAGTCGAGATTGGGCTTTTATCGCAAAATATGAAATAATTATCTATCGAGTAGGAATAAAATTTGACTGAGCAAACAAGCACAAAATTGAGTTTCAATTGCACGAGCAGGTTCATATCATTATTTAAGACATTTAGAAAAAATAATTGGATCATTTTGTTACCTTATGAGGAAGTTACGGCTTTTTGGTGAAAAATTAAGTTTCTAGTTTCTGGTGCAAAATATTGATCTACAGGTATATAAATTTCAGATTGTGTTCATTTGGTATTTTGAGCATATCGGGAGTTCTAGAGTTCAGAGTAGAGTAATACTTGTGTCTTTCTTCTCTATTTAATATGGAGGTTATTATCTGATTCTCAATTCGGCATTTTCTCATGATTTCTTTGTCTGATTTCCTTTTTCTATTCATAAATTTTGGAAAAAATTGAGGTTTTATCAATTTGGATTCCGTTTTTGATGAAAATGTATATTTAGGATCCTTATGTAATGGGTAAACTGATTTTGTCATTAATTTGTTAATTCATCAATTATATTCATCATATTAACCACATATAATTTGGAGTTTTTTGGATAAAGTTAAAGTTTGATAAATTGAAGATTTCAAGATCGATTTTAACTCCAATTTTGATGAAATTTCATATTTAAACTTTTCTAAGCATGCGTAAGATATTTTTGGAAAAATATTTCAGATTTGAGTTGAAGTTTCGAATTCGGGTATTGGGATTTTCTCAAGAACATGAATTTTAGTAAAATTGATGATTATGGACTGATTACAACTACGTTTTCAAAATGGTTTTCACTAATGGATTCCAATTACTTTGAAGAACATTTTCATGTAAAACTTTTCAAATTTTCCCTTTATTTTCGAAATTGAGGTTTTGGGTCGATTTCGGCCCAGATTTCAAAATTGACAATTGGGTGTCATTGTGCTCGTATTCTTATTCAGAATTCATATTTGAATATATTTTGTTGATTCAGATAATCACGAAAGGGAAAGACCCAATTCTCGGAGTAGTTTGTGCTTGAATTGAGACAAGTGAACGTCTAAACCTTCGTTAAAGCTTGTAGAATTTTGGGCTTCTTGTTATGTATGTTGGGGAGTAATGGAAATTGATTTGAGTTGTTTGTTCACTTTGATTGATCTTAATAATGATGAAAGGGTAAATAAATGTCACGCCCCGGGAGGATACCCTAGACGTAATCGGCACCCGAAGGCCATTTCTGACCTCCGAGCGAACCACTTGGTACAGTCGCTCATTCATTCAAGCACATTCTCTTAGCGGAAACTCAATTAAGGAAATACTTCTCATAATATAAGGGCCGAAGGACAAACATTTCAATCCAACAAGAGTAGTAAATTAAGACTCATCAAAATAACAGTTCAATCTCCCCTACTCCAGTCTATGAAGCCTCTATTCAAGTCAAAAAGGTGCCAATGACAAGCCGATGGCTATCGATAATCTAAATAAAGAAAAGACAATCAAAAGCTGTACAAGAAGGCCCAATATCCTCCCGGAACTAGGAGGACTCACCGACTGGATGGGAGTGTAGTGGATCTTCAACGGAGCGCCGGTTAATGATCTCTTGTACCTGTCTCTGCATCATGAAACGATGCAGGCCAAATGGCGTCAGTACATGGAATGTACGAGTATGTAAAATGGCCGAATACAATGAACTTCAAGAAGGAATCAATCAACTCGGGATCTCAACTCAAAAAGAATGACAACTCAATCAAATGTCCTAACTCTAAACACGGATATGATCTAGACGGGACCAATCATATACAAATCAACTCAATCCGACTCAGAGTACTATCAACACCTATTTGGGAGTTGGGAGTTTCTCTTAACCGACAACCATCACTTATGAGCCAGTGAAAGTACAACAAACCGACGTTATTGCCGCGTCCGCTCATACTTTGCCAGGGCATGAACGAGTCAACAAATCATGGATCCAATCCAACCAGGTCCTATAATGTCAGGACAACTCTCTCGGGGAAGCATCCGACTTTAACGATTCCATTCCCCCCTACGTTTGGCGACGCAGTTATTGTGTTCGAGTATGGATTATACTCTTGCCCAATTTGGTGCTCGATACTTCTCCCAAGACTCAATGCTCATAAAACTCCATCCAATCAATTCAATCAAATCACATCGACAAGTCTCATTACAACCTTGTCAACTCATCAACTCTATCACAATTAAATCTCAATCTCAATGCTCAATCTCAATCATATCTTCAAGGAAGTGTTAAAATGCGTATATGTACATCATCTAGATATAAAATCAATCATTACCTCCATCCATTTGAGAAAAATCTTTATGACTCATCACATCTTCAAGACTTCAAATCGACATTCTTATAATAGGCGACATGTTTAAGAAGATAGTATACTTTATCAAATCTACATAATTAATAAGACCAACAAAACATATTTATCAACTCATTTCTTCATCATCTCATACTCATATAAGGGCTCATTTTAGGAACCTCTTAGCTCAACAACATTAACACATAAATAATTAAATAAGATGGGAACAATACTCATTCAAATATATACCATACCAAGAAACTCCATTTTCATGGATATCTAACCTCAAAACAAGAATAGGGCACATGGGTGGACTCAACCCATGTTTTGGATAGCCTTACATACCTTAGTGAAGACTTGATGAAAACCTTGAGGTTGGGTCTTCAATGGAGGACTCTAATCTTGAAGCTTCTTGGACTCCTTTTTGGTTAGAAGTGGAGAAGAAGAGTAGAGAGAGAAACTAGGGCTTTTAGAAAGAGGGAGGGGCTGAAGAAAAATGATCCCAAAATACACAAAGATTGTGTATATATAAATTTGGGAAATTTCCCAAATTGCCCTTTCTCGAATTTCTGAAAATTAGGCAAAAACGCCCTTGGCGCGATAGTGGCGCGTCGCGCCCTTACAGCGCCAAGGACAATTACGCCTAAAACCTGCACAACTTTTAGTGGCGCGTCGCGCCAGGGACCAAACTACTGAGGCATGTTTCTGGCGCGATAGTGGCGCGTCGCGCCCTTACAGCGCCAAGCCTATTGTCCTAAATTCTGGGAATTTGGCCTGAAAAACCCTGCACACTTTTAGTGGCGCGTCGCGCCAGGGACCAAACTACTGAGGCATGTTTCTGGCGCGATAGTGGCGCGTCGCGCCCTTACAGCGCCAAGGCCATTTCCCCAGCAATTGTAACCCAGGCCAAAATGAAATCCCTGTCGTGCTAGCTCATCTTCGGATCGTCATATCTTTTGACTCCGAACTCCAAAATTTACGTTCTTGGTGGCGTTGGAAAGAAGACTCGACGACCTTTAATTTAATAGGTCGTGGGCCACCCGGATTGACGTCTTTCGAAAGATAGGGTCGTTAAAAGTCGACCCTTATATGTACTCGTCCTAAACTTAGCCACGATGGATATTTTGGACCTAGTTCGGTCCTAGAGGCCCTAAATGACCCCACATCACCTCCAACGCTCTTAAATTTACCAAGGACTCATCTCAACTCAAGCACATACTTCGAAATAAATACGATGGCCCCCCCACGTATGCAAAGAAGGCCCGAATCTTAGGAAAATTTTGAGGGGTGTTACATTATCTCCCCCTTGGGATCATTCGTCCTCGAATGACGAGCAACCAAGAATGGGCTCGGGGTACAACTCACAATCAAAACGCAGTCATTTAATCAATCAAATTTTCAATCAAGTACCAATCAAACTCAAAAAGACACAAATGAATTCGAGTCAAGGAAATAGTCATTACCTTCAATATTCTCCTCGGTAGGCACGCATAGATGTGGATATTTAGATTTCATGGCTTCCTCCGCTTCCCATGTGGCTTCCTCAACAAGTTGATTCCTCCACAGAACTTTGACTGAGGCGACTTCTTTGTTTCTCAATTTGCGGATTTGGCGATCAAGAATTTGGATTGGGACCTCCTCATAGGATAAGCTATCCTTAATTCCAACGCTTTAAATAGGGACTACCAACGAGGGATCGCCCAAGCACTTTTTCAACATTGAAACATGGAACACCGGATGAATGGAAGTTAGCTCTGAGGGTAGGTCCAACTCATAAGCAATACTCCCGATCCGCCTCAAAATTTGGTACAGGCCAATATATCGAGGACCAAGTTTCCCCTTCTTTACAAACCTCATGACACCCTTCATGGGTGATACTTTCAAATACACCCAATCATCCACCTCAAACTCTAAGTCTCTCCTCCTCATATCAGTGTAAGATTTTTGGCGACTTTGGGCTATTTTTAGCCTCTCTCGGATAACTCGTACCTTCTCCATGGCTTGATGAACGAGGTCAGGCCTAATCAACTCGGCTTCACCTACTTCAAACCACCCAATGGGCGATCTACACCTCCTCCCATACAAGGCTTCATAAGGAGCCATTTGAATGCTTGCATGATAACTATTGTTATATGCAAACTCTATAAGAGGCAAGTGATCATCCCAATTCCCCTTGAAGTCAAGCACACACGCCCTCAACATATCTTCCAATGTCTGAATGGTGCGCTCTGCTTGGCCATCTGTCTGGGGATGGAAGGCTGTACTCAAGTTCACCCTCGAACCTAATCCCTTCTGAAAGGATTTCCAAAATTGGGAAGTGAATTGAGCTCCTCTGTCTGAGATGATAGACAAAGGGACCCCATGCAATCTGACGATCTCCTGTATATACAACTTTGCATAATCTTCTGCGGTGTCAGTAGTCTTAACCGCCAAGAAGTGAGCTGATTTCGTCATTCTATCCACGATCACCCAAATGGAATCATGTTGCTTTCGGGACTTCGGCAAGCCTGTAATAAAGTCCATGTTGATCATCTCCCACTTCCATTCTAGAATTTCTATGTTTTGGGCTAGACCACAGGGTCTTTGATGCTCAACCTTCACTTGTTGACAATTCGGGCATTTGGAAATGAATTCCGCAATGTTTCTCTTCATCCCACTCCACCTATAGATCTCCCTCAAGTCATGGTACATTTTTGTGGAACCCGGATGAATAGAGTACCTAGAACTATGCGCTTCGGCCATAATCCTCTCTCGAACATCATCGACATCCGACACACACAATCTGTTTTGATACCGCAATACACCATCTCCCCCTTGGGTAAAAACTATTACCTCTTGTTTGTGTACTACTCCCTTCAACTGGAGAAGGGCGGGATCTTGGTCTTGCTTTTCCTTCACTTCTGCCACAAGTGAGGATGTAGACCCATCCTGAACTGTAACTCCGCCTTCATTATTCTCTTCTAGATAAACTCCCAATCGGGCTAATCTGTGTACCTCCTTTGCCAATTCCCTCCTTCCTTCCTCCATGTGGCTGGTGTTACCCATGGACAACCTGCTAAGAGCATCAGCAACAACATTAGCTTTACCTGGATGGTAGAGGATGCTCATATCATAGTCCTTGAGTAGCTCAAGCCATCTCCTTTGCCTCAGGTTGAGTTCCTTCTGGCTAAAGACGTATTGCAAGCTCTTATGGTCGGTGAATACATCGACATGCACTCCATACAGGTAGTGGCGCCAGATTTTAAGTGCAAACACTACAGCTGCCAGCTCAAGGTCATGAGTTGGGTAATTTCTCTCATAAAGCTTAAGCTGTCTTGAAGCATAGGCTATCACCTTCCCCCTTTGCATCAACACACAACCCAAACCAATTTTGAAGGCATCACAATAAATCACAAAACCCTCTGTTCCATCGGGCAAAGTTAGAATAGGAGCAGTGGTTAGCTTGGTCTTTAATTTCTGGAAATTCTCCTCACAAGCATCAGACCATTGGAACTTAGCCTTCTTTTGGGTCAGTTTAGTCAATGGTGATGATATGGATGAGAATCCCTCTACAAACCTTCGGTAGTACCCGGCCAAACCCAGGAAGCTCCTTATCTCTGTTGGGGATGTGGGTCTGGGCCAATTCTTCACAGCTTCAATTTTCTGAGCATCAACTTGAATACCATCTCCAGATACAATGTGGCCTAAGAAGGCCACTGATGCAAGCCAAAATTCACATTTAGAGAACTTTGCATACAATACCCGGTCCCTCAAAGTTTGTAAAACAACTCTAAGATGATAGGCGTGCTCCTCTTCATTCTTGGAGTAAACCAGAATATAATCTATGAATATAATTACAAACATATCAAGATATGGTTTGAATACTCAGTTCATGAGATCCATAAAAGCGGCGGGAGCATTAGTCAACCCAAAAGACATGACCAAAAATTCAAAGTGGCCATAACGAGTCCAGAAAGAAGTCTTCGGAATATCGCATTCTCTCACCTTCAACTGGTGGTAGCCGGATCTCAAGTCTATATTTGAGAAACAAGTGGCACCTTGAAGTTGGTCGAATAAGTCATCTATTCTAGGGAGAGGGTATTTGTTCTTTATGGTGACCTTATTTAACTGCCTGTAGTCGATACACATTCTAAGGAACCCATCCTTCTTCCGCACAAATAGGACCGGAGCACCCCATGGCGAGACACTCGGCCTAATGAATCCCTTATCTAATAAGTCCTTCAGATGCTCCTTCAACTCCTTCAACTCAGCCGGAGCTATTCTATATGGAGGAATTGAGATAGGCTGGGTATCAGGAAGAACATCAATCCCGAAGTCGATCTCCCTATCAGGAGGGACTCCAGGCAGATCTTTGGGAAAGACATCCGGAAATTCGTTGACAATCGGAACCGACTCAAGAGATGGGGACCCAATGCTGTCATCTTTCACTCGGACAATGTGATAAACACACCCTTTCGAGATTAGCTTCCTGGCCCTAAGGTATGAAATAAACTTACCCTTAGGCACAATAGGGCTACCCTTCCACTCTATGACAACCTCATTCGGGAATTTGAATGTGACAATTTGAGTCCTACAATCAATAAAGGCATAACAGACATAAAGCCAGTCCATACCAAGGATCACGTCAAAATCAACCATGTCTAACTCAACCAAGTCAGCCAAGGTGTCCCTGTGATGAATTGACACAGTGCAACCTCTATAGACTCTCTCAGCTAAGACAGAATCACCGACAGGAGTGGCCACACAAAAGGGCTCAAGAAGACGTTTAGGGATTTTATTGAACTTACTAGCCACATAGGGAGTCACAAAAGATAAGGTGGCACCTGGATCCATCAATACATAGCAATCAAAGGAAGAGACTCGAATCATACCCGTCACGACGTTTGGTGAGTTCTCCTGATCTTGGCGACTACCCATCGCATATAGGCGGTTTGTACCTCCACTTGTACCTGGAGTAGTACCCCTCTGATTACCTCTGGCGGGTGGTGCGGTGGCAAAGGACCGGGCTCTGTTCCCCCATACTGGGCACTCTTTCTGAAAATGGTCTATTTGGCCGCATTTATAACAACCCATCCTTCCCATTCTGCACTCTCCCAAGTGAAGCTTACCACACTTGACACATGGTGGTTTCCCCTGCGCACCCTGACTCATGCTAGCTTGGGGTTGAGAACCTTGTGGCCTGAAATTCTGGCGACTTTGTCCCTGCCGATCATACCTGTTCTGCGGCATCGGTGCACTGGCGGTAGATGAGGCATAGGTGGAAGGCCTCTTCTGGAAGAAGGACCTGTTGCCCTTGCTTTGCTCCTGCTCATTCCCCTGCCCAGATGACCTTGCTTTTTTGCTCAGGTGTTCTTCTCTGTCTTTTCTCTACTCCTCCTCTACCTGTTGAGCATACACCATTAATCTGGAAAGATCCATATCCGAGATCAACAATGCTGCCTTACATTCCTTCTTCACATGCCTCCCTAATCCGGAGACGAACTTCCTCATCTTTGACCTCACATCAGGAATCATTTCTGGAGCATACCTGGACAGCTGGATGAACTTTAGGCCATACTCTTTAACCGATGTACCTTCCTGTTTTAGGTTTACAAATTCCTCCACTTTCGCTTCCCTCAATTCTCGGGGAAAGAAGTGGTCAAGGAAGGATCCCTCAAACTCATCCCACCTAGCAGGCTCAGCATCTTCACCCCTTCCCTGTTCCTATTGGCTATACCAAATGTTTGCCACATCTTTGAGTTGATAAGACACCAACTCGACCCCCTCAATTTCCGTGGCATGCATAGCTTTCAGAATCTTCCACATTTCATCAATAAAGTTCTGGGGATCTTCATCAACCTTAGAACCCGTAAATGCCGGTGGGTTCATCCTCAGAAAGTCTCTAATTCTAATAGAAGCAGATGGCTCCTAGGAACTAGAGCTGAGAGTCGGCGAACTCTAATTACCGCTTCGGACAGCCATTAGTTGAGTGAGCATTGCAATTGCCCCTCGAAATTCAACCCCTGATGTGGGTGCAGGTGGGGTAGACGGCACTTGAGGTGCCTCTACATATCTCGCGGGTCGGCCTCTAGCCCTTGCTGGGCGTGCCTCTGACTGTGGCATCCCTGCATTATCAACATTGCTCTGGCTAGCGGTACGTTTACGAGGCATTATCTGTAACGTATAAACGCACGAATTAGAAAAAAAGTTTCATGGAGTTTAACTCCATCGCACGAATTCAGAGTATGAAAGAAGTGAAACAATTCTTAATGTCCTATAGCCTCCTGCTTATAAGTGTGGTGCACAACACACCCATAAGCAAGACTCTACTAGACACGGCTTCATAGACTCCCTAGGACACTTGAACTCTGTGCTCTAATACCATGTTTGTCACGCCTCGGGAGGGTACCCTAGACGTAACCGGCACCCGAAGGCCATTTCTGACCTCCGAGCGAACCACTTGGTACAGTCACTCATTCATTCAAGCACATTCTCTTAGTGGAAACTCAATTAAGGAAATACTTCTCATAATATAAGGGCCGAAGGCCAAACATTTCAATCCAACAAGAGTAGTAAATTAAGACTCATCAAAATAACAGTTCAATCTCCCCCACTCCAGTCTGTGAAGCCTCTATTCAAGTCAAAAAGGTGCCAATGACAAGCCGATGGCTACCGATAATCTAAATAAAGAAAAGACAATCAAAAGCTGTACAAGAAGGCCCAATATCCTCCGGGAACTAGGAGGACTCACCGACTGGCTGGGAGTGTAGTGGATCTTCAATGGAGCGTCGGTTGATGATCTCTTATACCTGTCTCTGCATCATGAAACGATGCAGGCCAAATGGCGTCAGTACATGGAATGTACGAGTATGTAAAATGGCCGAATACAACGAACATCAAGAAGGAATCAATCAACTTGGGATCTCAACTCAAAAAGGATGACAACTCGATCAAATGTCCTAAGTCTAAACACGGATATGATCTAGACGAGACCAATCATATACAAATCAACTCAATCCGACTCAGAGTACTATCAACACCTATTTGGGAGTTGGGAGTTTCTCTTAACCGACAACCATCACTTATGAGCCAGTGAAAGTACAACAAACCGACGTTGTTGCCGCGTCCGCTCATACTTTGTCAGGGCATGAACGAGTCAACAAATCATGGATCCAATCCAACCAGGTCCTATAATGTCAAGACAACTCTCTCGGGGAAGCATCCGACTTTAACGGTTCCATTCCCCCCTACGTTTGGCGACGCAGTTATTGGGTTCGAGTATGGACTATACTCTTGCCCAATTCGATGCTCGATACTTCTCCCAAGACTCAATGCTCATAAAACTCCATCCAATCAATTCAATCAAATCACATCGACAAGTCTCATTACAACCTTGTCAACTCATCAACTCTATCACAATCAAATCTCAATCTCAATCATATCTTCAAGGAAGTGTTAAAATGCGTATATGTACATCATCTAGATATAAAATCAATAATTACCTCCATCCATTTGAGAAAAATCTTTATGACTCATCACATCTTCAAGACTTCAAATCGACATTCTTATAATAGGCGACATGTTTAAGAAGATAGTATACTTTATCAAATCTACATAATTAATAAGGCCAACAAAACATATTTATCAACTCATTTCTTCATCATCTCATACTCATATAAGGGCTCATTTTAGGAACCTCTTAGCTCAACAACATTAACACATAAATAATTAAATAAGATGGGAACAATACTCATTCAAACATGTACCATACCAAGAAACTCCATTTTCATGGATATCTAACCTCAAAACAAGAATAGGGCACATGGGTGGACTCAACCCATGTTTTGGATAGCCTTACATACCTTAGTGAAGACTTGGAGAAAACTTTGAGGTTGGGTCTTCAATGGAGGACTCTAATCTTGAAGCTTCTTGGACTCCTTTTTGGTTAGAAGTGGAGAAGAAGAGTAGAGAGAGAAACTAGGGCTTTTAGAAAGAGGGAGGGGCTGAAGAAAAATGATCCCAAAATACACAAGGATTGTGTATATATAAATTTGGGAAATTTCCCAAATTGCCCTTTCTCCAATTTCTGAAAATTAGGCAAAAACGCCCTTGGCGCGATAGTGGCGCGTCGCACCCTTACAGCGCCAAGGCCAATTACGCCTAAAACCTGCACAACTTTTAGTGGCGCGTCGCGCCAGGGACCAAACTACTGAGGCATGTTTCTGGCGCGATAGTGGCGCATCGCGCTCTTACAGTGCCAAGCCTATTGTCCTAAATTCTAGGAATTTGGCCTGAAAAACCCTGCACACTTTTAGTGGCGCATCGCGCCAGGGACCAAACTACTGAGGCATATTTCTGGCGCGATAGTGGCGCGTCGCGACCTTACAGCGCCAAGGCCATTTCCCCAGCAGTTGTAACCCAGGCCAAAATGAAATCCCTGTCGTGCTAGCTCGTCTTCGGATCGTCATATCTTTTGACTCCGAACTCCAAAATTTACGTTCTTGGTGGCGTTGGAAAGAAGACTCGACGACCTTTAATTTGATAGGTCGTGGGCCACCCGGATTGACGTCTTTCAAAAGATAGGGTCATTAAAAGTCGATCCTTATATGTACTCGTCCTAAACTTAGCCACGATGGATATTTTGGACCTAGTTCGGTCCTAAAGGCCCTAAATGACCCCACATCACCTCCAACGCGTTTAAATTTACTAGGGACTCATCTCAACTCAAGCACATACTTCGAAATAAATACGATGGCCCCCCACACGTATGCAAAGAAGGCCCGAATCTTAGGAAAATTTTGAGGGGTGTTATAATAAACGGGCAATTTGATGACTTATATCAATGTGGTGATGATCATGATACATTAGTGGAAATGTGATGTGATTATCCTGATATAAATTGTGTGTTGTTATGATAATCATCATTTTTTGTATTTGTGTGAACATTGTCTATTTGCATTGATTCTGAAACACTTTGATGAGAACTGATTGATGATGTTATCAAAGGAAAATGATTTCGGCGATGTCGAAGGAAATGATTTCGGTGATTGATGATTATGTCAAGGGAAAATAGTTTTGGTGAATGATGTTTATGCCGAAGGTAAATGATTTCGGCAAATACATAGAGCATGTAAGTCTCCTATGGGTTCTGACCTGCTAGTCAGCGGATGTATATCATCAAGACATACATGCATCACTATACCTGACATTTCATTGCACTGCATTGCACATCATTTTTCATTTGTGAATTTGTGTACACCTCTTGGTATTTCATGTGATTGATATACTTGATTTTCCTATGATTTAACAGGAAATATTGTTGATCTATTATTTACTTGAGTGCTACATGATATATGAACAACTAGGTTGGGTTGATTTCTATGCAGTTTGTAGTTGAGGAGGTTTGGTTGGGATGATAGGAGTACTTGTGTTCTATTTAGCTTTCCTTAGTGTTTAGTAGTTAGCTTGTTGATTACCATACTAGTTGGTACTCACTCCTTGCTTCTATACTTGTGTAGGTTGTGAGCTCGGACTTGTGTGATTCCTTCCTATTCCTACCTATATCTGAGGCTATCATCTGGAGTTATTGAGGTAGTTGTTGTATCCTTTCGGCAGACACCTCTTAATTTTACTATGTTTTAGTCCTGTTTTAGAGATAATGACATTTTTTTCGCGTCTATTGTCATGCATTAGCGGCTTGTACACATGACAACCAATCTTAGAGAGATTTGAGCTTCCCTTCATTCATTATTAAGCCAAGGTCCCAGGTCTCCGAGTCATCCCGCGCTTTTTTGAAGAATATTTAGGGAGATTAAGTATATTTATTCGTTTTCTTAAGTTATTCCTTGTATTATGTTATTTACTTTCGCAACTACTTTTTGTTGGATTTTAGGCTAACTCATCTCAGTGGGTTAAGACAAGTGCCATCACAATTATTTTAGGGTTGTGACATTTCTAAATATGTATCCTCTTTGTATTAATTAGACCTTCCAAAATAACATACATACATATTATTCCTCGTAAACATAAATGGTGTTCACTTATTTGAACCATATATGAGATTAAACTCATAAGTTATATCTAAAATAACATGAATTGAGGTTGAAATTCATATCATGATAGTTTCCATGCTTAAAAGTCATAAATGTTCAAGGAATCATAGAAGTTAGTCTAAATCAGTATAATAAAGTTTTAAAACCAAAGTGAACCATGAAATCATGAATTAATGAAGTAAGATCGCAATTTCATAAAAAGCCCTCAATTTGCTTCTAACAATCTTGTAGAATTCTTGAAAATCAAAATACATTAGGTATGAGAGTGAAAGGATACTCTCATTGAAGACTTACATACCTTAGTTGCTCCAATTACCCAAGAAAGAGTATGATCTTGGAAGAAGAAGAACCACAAAACCTTTCTTGAACCTTGGAGATGAGTTCTTGAAAAGTTTTCTTGAAAATATATGAATTTTATGAGTAGGAAATATTAGTTGGTGTTAAGATGAATAAAATTATGAAATTTCATGGTCAAATCTTACCTTGAATGATGGATGAACCTTGGAAGAAGTTAGTTTCTTGAGAACTTATCTTTTTAAGATAAATTTTTGAACTAGGAAGGTGAAACTACGTCTTTGAAGGTCAAAAAAGACCTTAGAGGCGTGCTACTGCACGGAAAACATGTCAGGAGCATAGCCAACCGTGCAGGAAGGTGGTAGCCACTGCCTCGGTGCGCTATCACGCTGAAAATTCCTCGGGCACGCGTCCGACCTGTAGCAAGACATTATTCAGTAAAATGAGCATAACTTTTTACTCTGAACTCCAATTAATACAAACTTGGTGGTGCTAAAAAAAAGACTCATAGACCTTTAATTTGATAGGTCATAAATTACCTAACTCTTTATATGCTGGGAGTTATGGTCATTTGAAATTGACCCTTATATGAACTCATGCAAAAACTTAGACGATACAAATGTATTGAATTTGGCTTGGTGTTTGAGGTACCTTACGACCCTAAAAAGATATTCGATACACTTACTACACTTAGTAAAGGATCTTAGCATATATTTACAACTTAGAAATTATCGAGTTCAGGCCTATACACATACAAAGAATGGTTCGAATTTTTGCATAGAAGTTGTGGGGTGTTATAATGTTGCAGTGGATACATAAGATGTAGAAGCTAAGAGAGGCTTGCCACACATACTATTCTTAAGAGAAAAAGTTTTAAGTATCTTGGGTCTGTAATTCAAGAAAGTGGTGACATCGATGATGATGTCACACATTGCAATGGGGCGGCATGGATGAAATTGAGGCTTGCCTCTAGAATTTTGTGTGATATGTAGGGAGGGTCTCTTTTGATATGTAGTACCCAAAAAATGTTTGTTATGGGGACAAACTCTGTCTTTGACAACATTTATCATAAACTAAAGAGTGAAAGATCAAAATATACTTAAACAATCTTAATTTTTTATTTTTATATCTGAACTATCAGGTGTGTGAGTTTCCTACCTGAACTATCACCTAAATTACGCGGATAAAAAAATATATACTAGTTAATTAGCTAACATAGCTATAGCTTGAATTAATTGTAGCTCGCGGCAAACATCTAGATGTAATTACGGTTTGAATTTTGTATAATTCGCGTGATTATACAGTTGAGTTTTGTATAATTCGCGCGATTTATACAAAGGTCGTGCACTTATTGAATTGTATAGCTAAATATACACACACTACAAATTGTATAACGAATCATACAAACGTATACAAATATTGCGCGAATTATACAAAATCTGCTATAACTATAGCTACAAATTGTGATTAGCAAACTATAACTATGGAGCATAATTAAGATATTTTTGAGTGGCTATATGCGAAAATTTTCCATTAATCTATATACTTTAAAAGGTATATAATTCTGAACGTAAATTTCTTCTTACCTAAACTATCACCAATTTGTTTTTCTATATACTCAAAAATGTATATACATCTGGACTTGAATTTCTTCTCATCCAGCTCCTTGCAAATAAAAGGATATATTCTTAGGTCTCGACCTAATACGTTTGTTAAAACTTGAGGGATCCTATCCATCTTATTAAAGTCATGGCTATGTGATAATAAACTATATATCTTAAAAACATATGTTGTACACTTCATTGCATTAGGGGTCATTTGGTAGCTGGTTAGAGTTATCCCGGTATTAATAATATAAGAATTAGTTATAAATAAATTTATGTATTATTTTGGTATTAATTATGCAAAGTTTCTAAATTAAAAATCAAATACCGCATTAAATTTATACATAAATAACATACCCCTAACCAGCTATTAAATATGATGTAAATTATACAAAAATTGATTTACGCAGAATTCATTTCCAAATCAACCACCAAACGATCCCTTAGTGCATGCACCGCATGTTAGTACATGTTTAACTATTCCCACTTCCCAGCATGTTCTTACATAATGACTTACTATGTATTCATAATCGATCAAAAGTTGTTATGAGGGTAATACAAAAACTGATTCTTATATACCATATTTAAAATTAAATTATACATAAATAATAATTTTTCAAATCTAAAGAGCTTTATGTTTCACATGCAATAAGTCAAAATTACAACAAATACGAGTTACTCTAACATATTTTGTACCATTCAAATAATACCTAAACTAAATTATCGAGTTACTAATTATGAGTCATATATGTTGTGATATATATATATATATATATATATATATATATATATATATATATATATATATATATATATATATATATATATGCTCTTGAGTGATATATAGTGCCTTAAAATTCATCTCTCTTTAGATGTCAAAATTTTAGAATGCTAAGGATTATATTTCCCCTAAAAAAAATTAAGGAATCTTTACATAAATAATCAGTCTGGTTTATTGTCTATTTTTTTTTCTAGTCAATATACATAGATTATAGGCTGATTATACACAATTATTCATATATTATATACTTTCATCAATTATTTTTAATTTAAACGGTTGAATATATAGTGATTTTTTAAGGTTAATTCTTCTACTTCTTCTTCCTTCTAAATTGTTCCAAAGTGAACATGATTGTTGAAATAATAGTAGTGATGATTGTTGTGATATAAGGGTCACGCATATACGGCTAAATTAAATTAAATTTCTTAAATGTAGTACACTTTATCTTACTAGCCTAGGAAAAACGTGGGCCAAATATTTTTGCAATTTGGCTTTACTTGTCGGCTGTCTCATTTGTCTCAACCAAATGGAAATTAAATGCCGACACTTGCAAGTTTTGTCTCTTGAACATTTTCATGCTACATGCTATATATAATCTTTAGACTTTGAATTAGATTTTGAGATCTCCTAATAATTTGCCATGTTTGATGGCGCCTAATGCTCCCAATTTTAGCATCATTTATGTTGTTTTGGTCCAACATTAAAGGGAGAAAATTCATTCTATAGCAACAATGACGTGCAACAGACCATAGTATTGATATATCTTTGACTAGCTTGGCATTTCATAGGATTCAATTCTTTCTAATACAATTTGCTTACTTTATTACTTGGGTCGTGTCATACTCTAAAACAGCCATGGAAAGTTGAAAATAATTACTGAGCCTATTTGTCCAAGGTCAGAAAGACCAAAAGTGCTTATTTTAAAAAAGAAAACACATATATTATTTAACAGTGAATGTGTTTAAAGAAAAATTATGAGAAAATAAGTGTTTTATAGTAGTAGTAGAAATAATATTTCAACTTGTACTACAATAAATAAATAAAGGATTTTGCGGAAATTATTTAGCGGCGCAATACTATATTATAATTAACAACAATATATAATAAATATGAGTATTTATAACCAACACTCTATATAAATGTCGCTAAAGACTTAAGCGAATAGAGATGCAATAACACTAACTCAATTATTGCTAAAAAAACGATTGCCAATAAATGTCTTTTTTGTTATAGTGTTGTCACGATCCAAAATCACTCAAGTTCTGATGATATATACCTAGATCTCAATCCAGTAGACGTATCAATTTAAGTTTTAGCTAATTTCCTTTATATGAAAATATCAAATACATTGTCTGGAGGGAAAATTAAACAAAGAGAAATGTGAATTAAGTAGGAGTGAAGTTCAATGTTTCAGATCAATCAAGTAGCTCACTCTGAATCTCCGTATCAAGCTCTCTACATACAGCCCTGGATTCGCTAGTACTCAAATCATGATTTGAACAAAAAGTGCAGCAACAAGTTGGTGGCAAAAGTTGGTGACCTTAAAAATACTCTGGACAATTCACATAGCCGGCTTGTTACAACCATTGCATTTTCTGCTGAGACCCCAAATCTCCAAGTGGGCCCTCTTGGCCGATGACCACCCACGACCTTGATTTTTTAGAGAATCCCACTCCTGTGGAATCTGATCTGTTACAGAGTCATTACAGCTGTGCATTATTGTATATATAATAGTCTAGCTGATATGTAGGGATTTTGATTATTTAGTTACCATAGTTAGTTAGTACTCTTCATGTATTTATATCATTGAAATCGTTGAGCAATATAATAAACAAGTTATTCTCTCCGTACCTTATCAATAACATGATCTATAGTGGAATTTTATCCAACAAAATTTTGTTCATCTCCACATCTGGTTTTCAAGGTGTCACAACTGCTAGTCTATACTTTTAATAAAAAGGAGTAGTAATTTTATTAAAATAAGGTGATCTCGATAGCGTGGACAATCGGACTCTAAATACTCATCTTTTAACCTTTCAGGATAAACTATATATTAGTGATACCGGGAAATAATTTTGATCCCAAAATTCCAATGTAAACATTGAAACTGGCCATGTGCACCTTTTGTTCAAAATCCTTAAGCTAGGTAGGCCCTGCTAAATTATTGCAGTTAACCTGATCCTGGTCCCATATTTGCACCTGACCTACTGCAATCTCTTTTTGCTCTTTGGTTACTGATTTCTTTATATCAAGTAATTTTATGGGAACTTTTGGAAACCCTTGTAATAAGCTAACGGTAATAACTGTCACAAGCTCGTAGGTCACTTCCGCTAAACTTGATATCGTATGTATATAATTTTTAGAATTGATCTAATATTATGTGATGACACTCGTATTTCAAAATTTCTTTGGACCAAAGTAAGGACATTAATTTGTGGGCCCCGCTTAGTACATATTTCATCCAACTTTTGTTCCTCAACAACTCATGCTTCGAAAAGAATAAATGGCCGGTATATTGGTTGAATGCAAGGTTATTCATCAAGAGGAATAAGATTAATTCTCGCTTAATACTTCTTATTTTCTTCTTTGTACCAATGTTATAGAAATTTTAGAACCACCATTAATCAGTCTACGTATAATGATGCATATAGAAGATATAACATATAATATAGAGAGACATAAAAGGGTTCGAAAGCCAAAAAATAATAATATTGAAATGTTTGTAAATGAGAAAATGAAGTGTTCCAAAAGACAAATATTTAGGAAGTAGCCACCCACAAAGGGTTCCTCCAATCACAAAATGTCTTTTTGCCCTGCCTTTCTTCATTGCACCTACGTACCCTTTGACAATTCACTATTCCAATTTCAGCCTCAACATCATAACTATTTCCATCCATGTCCCTTTTCATGGATATGTCATTTTCCTCTTCATCTTCTCGCTCTTCCTCTTCTTCCTTATCGTTAATTTCACGTTCAAATACGTCGCTTTCAACTTCTAATTCTCCATCCTCTTCATCGATCGTTTCCATTTCCATTTCCATTTCCATTTCCGACAAGTCAAATTTTGAAACAGAGGTTTCATCATTCAGAAAACAGAGCCTAAGTCTGCCATTGCTTCTTTCAGCATGAAAATAGGTACGCACTTTCGGGGCCTCAAATGCTTTAATGACTAATCTACCCCCTTCTCTGTGTGGGCGAAATTGTATAGAATTCGATCCTCTTAACGTTGTCAAGGGAGGTGGAATTTTTCGACAGCTTTCAGTAGTCATCACCTTGTTGTAATTTGATTGCTCTGCTTTGAACTGTCGGGAGGAAAATGAGAAAATATTGGTGTCAATGGTCTGATCAGTTCCTGTTTCACTTCCCAAATTTTCAGTACATAATGCAAGGCTTTTTTCACTAAGTCTTGATGATGATAAAGGATGAACATATGAGTTTTCGTTTTCCTTTGAGTAATTGGTGGAGAGATTTCGAAGGGAACTCCAGCATTTTTCGTTAGTAGTAGTAATATTTTCTACTATAGTAGTTGGGGTTGGTAATTTGAGCTTAAAGGTAGTTGTTTTAATGATATGGGAGTCAGAACATGACTGAAAATCTTGATAAACTATAGTTGACATGTTGAATAATATTAATTGATTGTAAGAGAGAGGAAAAAATGTTGAAAAATTTGAGGAATTCTAGAAGAGGAAGAAAGAATCTTGAAATAGTTTTCTTGTTCTTTGTTTTTGTGAAGGAGAAACAAAGTGAGGGGTTTGGTTCTGAATTTGTAGTGCTCAAAAGTGCCCATGGCTGTGTGATGTGGGTGTTTGGGAGTGGGGGAGCGGGGTTTGGGGCTTTTTTGGCACCACAGGAATTGTACAACTGTTTACTGATGCCATGCCCATAAAAAAGGAAAAATAATAATTTTCAAATGAATGAAAAATATTCCAATGTACTATTTCATTTGATTGACTTAGACTCCATCGGCATCTTTTACTTATCTACTGTTGAGTTAAAAATAGATGTTCATTTTAATTTGCTCAGTTTTAAAAATTAAGAAATAATTAATGATTTATCATCTTTATCTCTTATTAGTTGTTTATATTATTATAAATAGTTATAACAAATTATTCGTCAATTTACAAAATTACGATAGAATTAATTAAATATTCTCATTTTAATACTTATAATTAATTCTTTTTTGAAAATGTACAGGTTTGTAATATTCCAAAAAAATAAGGGTAAATTAGTAAAACTATCTTTCGTATTTTTATGATTTCACAAGGGGCGTGTAGAGGAGAAAATAGGCAATTATTATGGGACGGATGGAGTATTAAGTTTCTGGTTAACCCTTATTATTAACTATAGTTATTTGTCAATGGATTTTCTAGAGCATTGAATTTATTATGTTCAAAAAATTGATATAATAAAGTTCTCATTTTATTTATTATTCTTTAAAGGATATGTCAAATCAATATTGAAGATGTAAAAATAAACAGAAAAAAATAATATCGAAGAAGAAAAAGGAAAATCGAAATTGAGTACTTTTCTGCTGGCAATGTTTTATTTTTCTCGAACAATCAAATGTGGAGAGATATTCTTGATGAGAATGTCCAAATGATCAGTCATATGTAGTTGTTTTACTAATAAGGATGCATGAACGTTAACATTTTACTCCCAAATTAAGCCACTTTTAATTTGTATTTTTCCTATTATACTAAATTAAATACTTACTAAATAACCAGAAAAAATAAAGAAGATTCTTCCACATAATTCTTAACAGATAAACAACTCCTCAACAACTTTTGGTTTTATGTTAAAGGAGTACAATAAAAAAGAAAAAGGACCATTCCTTCATGCATGATTCAGACTTGTTCATAGTCAAAAACGTTGTTTCATGCCTATGTATCACCAAACATCATAGACCACGCTGTTTGGAATTTCTTGGAAGTACCACCAATAGGAGCGTGGTGAGGAGCAGTGGCAGAGTCAGTATTTAAATTTTATGATTTTTTAAATTTAATTTATTTAATTTATGAGGTTTTAAATTAATAATATGTAAATATTCACAATTTTTTGAGATAAATATAAAGTTTGAATCAAAATAACTGACATTTGATTTGATTTAACTTGTAGTCAATACTCTCACCCTTATCTCCTGTGAGGAGCTAATGATAGATGAGATCTTTTCATTTTTAATTATAGTCTTAAACGAGTCTTAAAAATGCAGAAGCACACCCTCTTTAAAGAATCCTATATATCGACTAGGCTCTCTCGATGCACGTTAGCTTACCATATGCCAACCATGGGTAGAAGTAGGGCTGTATAGGACAAATCGATAAACCGCATCAAACCGACAAATCAAACCAAACCGGAAAAAAAACCCGACTAGTGGTTTGGTTTGACTTGATTTGGTGTTTGAAAAAAAAAATCCGACCATTATAAGGTTGGTTTGGTTTTAACTAAAAAAAGTCAAACCGAACCCAAACCGACCTGATTATAAATATACTACTTTTAAATTATGTTATACATAAAAATATTTATTAAAATGTAATTTATAAATATTTTTTTAAATTTTTTTATAATTTTTGTTTTCTTTCTTACATTTAGATTTGGACTTGAGAAGCTCATCTAAATAATATATAAAAAAAAAAAGCCTATCTTATAAAGTTATATTATAAAGTTAAAACTTCAAACAGTGTTCTGCCTCCATCTTATATGTTGATATTTTGTACTAGAACTCTTTTTAAGAAGCACTGCTCTGTGCTTTTTATTAGATACTATGAAAAACCTGAGAAACCCGAAAAAATCCGAAAAAACCGAAAAAAACCCGAGAAAAATTGATATCGAAAAACCCGACTTTTATTGGTTTGGTTTGGTTTATAGATGTAATAACCCGACACAAATGATTTTGTTTGATTTGTAAAAAATCCGAACCAGCCCGGTCCATATACACCCCTAGGTAGGAGGGCTAAATCTACGACTTCATTGTCGGTGCCAAATTATACGGAGAAAATGGATAAACTTACGATTGCTGATAATAAAACAAGTGTGGGAGGAAACAACACAAAATTAAAGGGTTCAATAGCTAGGAAGACTACAATGATCAATGAAAAAGTAACATTGGTACTCTTTAGGTGTATTGAATATTGTTTGGTGGAACGGTAATATTTCACAATTATTATGAAAACAATGTATTAAAAAAATCTAACTATCAAATAGTTAGTAAAAGACTAATAGTAATCTTGGAAGTAAAGTAATTAAGAGCCCGTTTGGATGGGCTTAAAAAAATAACTTTTATGTATGAAGTGTTTTTAGAACTTTGAAGTGCTGAAAGTTATTTTTATAAATAAGCTGTTGAGTGTTTGGATAAAAGTGTTTAAATAAGGAAAATGATTGTGAATTTTAAGGTTAAAAGAATAAAAAGGGTAGTTTGGGAATTTAGTTAAAATATAAGGGATATAAAAGTAATTTTCATGGTCAAAGAAAATGACTTTAAGCACTTAGAAAAAAAAAGTTAGGAATCCTAACTTTTTATTTTTGACTGACTTTAAGAACTTTATGGCTTAAAATTAGCATTAGGCAAACACGTCCAAAAGCTAAAAAGGGACTTTATGTTGATTTTGACCAACTTAAAGCCCATCCAAACGGGCTCTAAATCAGAGTGGAATTTATATCATTCTTTCCTCCGCACTTGTGCGTATTGACAAAACAAATCCACAGAGTTTTCATGATTCGAGCCCAAACAATTTAAAGCATGGTACACATCGAAATTTCATGGGATTCTATCAGAAGAGTTTAATTTCAGTGGGGATTTTTGAAAGTTACTTTATCTTAAACCTAGCTAATACATATATGAAGAGTGATAAATTTTCTTGAACATGCATCTACGTTCAAAGTTGTTAATTCATGAAATCTTGACAAAGAGATCGGGCAATTTCTTCTTGACAACCAAATACCCATAAAATCCTTTAAAGAAGATCAAATAAATTTCAAGGAGATCCAAATCATTCTACGTTGGAAATATACATTACCAACAACCTTCAAACCAGAAAGAAAATCTAATGTGATATTACCATTTATTTTTTTATCATTTTAAAATTTCTTGCAAAAAATTTTAAAGCATAACAGTATGAAACCTCTTAGCCAAAATGAAGAGTACTACTAGCAACATTATTCACGTCGGTGGTCAAAGTCAAACTATATTGTTGGATTTTCTTTTTTGCTTGTATTACGGTTTAAAATGCATATGATAATTTTCTTAAGAGTACTGGAGGGAGCTTATTGCGTCTCCTACACACACACAAAAAAAAAAAAAAAAACTAGAAAAAGCTAGTCAACTCTTGGATTGGATTGGATTGAGAATTAATTAATGAATATAAGAGTTAAGTGAAAAAATTCAAATTTCTAAAAAAAAATAATCATACATCTTATGTTTCTTCTTATAGGAAAGCATATTTACAGAAATTACGACTTATTTTACCGATCATTAGAAATTCTCACGAAATGGATGAGTTCCTTGTTTTCACAATCTAAATATCCTTGCATAGTGTTTTTTCTTTTGAATAGTTAATCCTAGTCATCATATTATGGAGGGAAAATATTTTATTTTTGAAACCCATAATAATATATTTATACATTATAAGCTAAGATTTAAGAGAAGGACAAGCTAACTAATAAGGTAATGCGGTAACTAAAATTTGTCATGGGGTTAAGTTCACAAATGATTTTCACAAGGGGTTGTGAAAAAGCCAGGCTTCAGAGAAAATTCACTAGGTAAATCTTACATTATCTATGGACACTTTTTATATTATCTTACATAGCTCCTTGGTCTGATTTATTTTTCTTGTTGATAATACTTGTTTTCAATGGATAAGTGTGTGACACACATCTATTACTATACTTTCCTTGGTTGACGAAGACTGAATACATTCTTATACATATAGATAAGAAAACTCCTAAACCACATTTTTCATAAAGGTTAACTCTAGCTGATTTGTTCAATATGTGATATAATTATATGTGGGCCAAAAGTAGGAAAAATAGTACAAACAATATTACATTTTGGAGTTGTGTTATGTCAATTGCTTTAATATCGTGGCAAGTGCTGGAAAGTCTAAATAAACTTTATTTTTCGTAGAGTGGTAATAAAAGTTAAAACATTGACATCAACCAATTGCATTATTAATTCAAGAGGTAAGTGTTAAAAACACACTTAAACTATCTTATTTTTTTGAGTTTCATATTTAAACTATCACTTATTAATTTGAGAAACATACATTAGTGGTGTTTGTAGTACACTCTCTATATTCTCTCTATTTTTTAAAAAAATCTTGTCACATAGCATTCCATATGGATAAAATATTCAACCTTGACAAAAATTAAATAAACTATTAATAATAATTAAAAGTTTAAGACTAAAGTATTTTTATCCCCAAAAAGGAAATTATTTTTTTAAAAAAAAAATATTATTTTAAAAATTAAAATTTAAAATAATTTTCTCCCCCACTCCGCCACCTCCCCCTCCCCCCCAATCCTCGTCCTTTTATTTTTTTAAATTTCTTATATTAAATATTTTTAAAATAATTCATACTTCACCCCCCCCCCCTCCCACACACTCCTTCTTAAAATTAAAATTTATTATTTTTATTTTAAAAAATAAAATAAAATTATACCCACTCCATCTAACCCTACGCTCTTAATTTATTTATTTTTCTCTTTTTGAGTTACATATGTATATATATTTTTAGCAAAATATTTTTTCTACTTGAGTACAAAATATAACAAAAATAAAAATTGTATTTTAAGAAAAGTCATGCGGCAAGTAAAATGTATTTTTCTAAAATTATATGTATATATCTAACACAATTATTTTTAAAAAATAGAAGCGGAGGGTTAGGTGGGGTGGGGTAAAAAAATTTTAAAAAATAAATTAAAATAATATCTAAATTATTATTTGAAAGGGGGATGAAGTAAGAATTTTTTTAAGAAACTATTACAAAAGAAATTTAAAAAAAAAACTAAAAATTGGGGTGGGGGGGGGAGTATGGTGAGAGAAAGTGGTGGAGTGGGATAAGAAAAATATATTATATTTTATTTTATAATTATTGTTTTTGGAGGAGGGGAGATAGTAATACTTTAATCTTTCATTTCAACTTCTAATAATTTATTTAATTTTTTTCAAAGTGAAATGTTTTGTCCATGTGGAATATGATGTGATAATTTTTTTAAATGAAAAAGAGAGTGTAGTATACACACATTATGATGAGAGTGGAATAAAAGAAAGAGGTGTGTTTCTCAAACTAATAAATGATAGTTTAAGTATGAAACTCACACTCCCAATAATTTAGTTATGAGACTCAAAAAAGGGAAATAGTTTAGGTGCGTTTTTGATAGTGTTTCTTGTTATAGCTGTCAATTAATCAGGCAGGTTCGACATCTTCGGTTAGAGTTTTTAAAATGAAAAAATCATAATAATGAGCGATAAGTTTATAGTAACCCCCAAAATATCGAATTCCAAGAATAGGGGAGGAGCCATGTAGATGTATAGGATTTATTTAAATTTCTTTCCACGAAAAAAAACTTTATTCATTTTAATTTATTTGTCATTTTGACTTGAAAAGGACTTTAAAAAAATAAAAAAGACTTTTGAATTCTATGGTATTAAATTAAAGATGTGCCAATTATATCAAATGTCCTTTAATTTTATAGCATTGAACATGTAATATGAAAAAGTATAATTATACAGTTCTTAAAAAATAGATATTCTTTTTGAAAGGACAAAAACAGAAAATTGGACAAATAAATTGAAACAAAAGAAGTACTATATATCTAAGAATGTAGTAGAAGATCTCAATCAAGAAGTAAGAAGAATATCAAGTGCTACAACTGTGGCAAGAAAGGGCACTTCAAGAAAGATTGTCAGTTTAAAAAGAAGAGTGAATACCCTAAGCCATCAAATGCTCAAGAAAATTTTGCATGTACCTCGGATGATGGCGATATTTTATGTAGTGAGACAATATCAAATAATGAAGGCAGAAAATATTTCGCTGATGTCTGGATCATGGACACAGGAGCAACATGGCACATGACTTTCCAGAGAGAATGGTTCCATCAATATAATTCTATCTCGGGAGGGTCTGTGTTCATGGGTGACGATCATGCTTTGGATGTTATTGGCATTGGGTCCATCAAAATAAAAATGTATGATGGCACGATACACATCATCTAGGAGGTACAACATGTAAAAGACTTGAGAAAGAATATATTGTCTTTGGGACAATTAGATGATAATGGATGTTCATATAAGACTCGTGATGGAGTAATGAAAATATCCAAAAGAGCGCTTGTAATAATGAAAGCGGAAAAACTTACTGCAAATCTATATGTGCTTAAATGTGAAACACACTAAGAAGGAGAAGCATCAACCGCGTCAGCAAGTTCATTTGACGAATCAACAATGATATGGCATCATAAACTTGGCCATATGTCGGAACAAGGTTTGAAGATTCTTGCTAAGCAAAAGCTTCTTCCAGGGCTCAAAAAGGTTTCACTACCCTTTTGTGAGAATTGTATTACTAGTAAGTAAAATAGACTGAAATTTAGCAGTTCATCTGCTAAAAGCAAGGAAATACTAGATCTGGTCCACTCTGATGTCTGGCAAGCACCGGTGGAGTCCCTAGGAGGATCGAAATATTTTATGTCATTCATCGACAATTACTCTAAGAGAATTTGGGTGTACCCAATCAAGAAGAAGGCAGATATTGTTTCAGTTTTCAAAGAATTCAAAGCGCGGGTGGAACTTGAATCTGAGAAAAAGATCAAGTATTTTTTGACAGATAATGGAGGAGAATACACTGGTGATGAATTTAATAATTTTTATAAACAAGAAGGTATTAAACGGCATTTCATGGTGGAATATACTCCATAATAAAATAGAGTAGCAGAGCGGATGAACAGAACCTTGTTGGAACGAACAAGAGCTATGTTGGCAACTACAGGGTTGGAAAGACCTATTTGAGCAGAAGCAGTCAAAACCGCTTGTTATGTGATCAATCGGTCACCATCAACCGCAATTGATCTAAAAACGCCAATGGAGATGTAGACAGGAAAACCAGCTGATTATTTTCGCTTACCTATGTTCGGAAGTCCTGCTTATGTTATGTACAACACCTAAGAAGAATTAAAGTTGGATCCAAAATCTAGAAAATGCATTTTCTTAGAGTATACTGATGGAGCCAAAGGGTATCGCTTGTGAGATTCCACTACCCGCAAGGTGGTAATCAGCAGGAATGTTGTATTTATTGAAATCAAGATACAAACAAAAGAAGGTAACACTTCAAAAGAAAAATGAGAGACTGCTACAGTTGAAGTTGAAGAAATAGAAGAAGTTCCAGTTTCTTCTGAAGCAGTATCAGAGCACGAAGAACAAGAGCAAGCTGAGATCGAAACTTTAGAAGTTTGATGGTCAACTAGGGAGAGAAGAGAACCAGTTTGGCACTCAGATTATTCTATAGAGAGTAATATTGCATCTGTCTACTAACAGAAGATAGAGAGCCTTCAATTTTTCATGAGGCTAGAAAGGCCAAGAATCATCTCTGTGGGTGGCAGCAATGCAAGAAGAAATTGAAGCTCTTCATAAAAATAAAATATGAGATCTTGTTCAATTACCACAAGAAAGGAAGGCCATTGGAAACAAATGGGTCTACAAGATCAAACGCAATGGTAATGATCAAGTGGAGAGTATCGTGCAAGATTGGTGGTGAAAGGATTTGCTCAAAAAGAATGTATAGACTTCAATGAGATATTTCATCCGGTGGTTCGACTCACAACAATTCGAGTGGTCCTAACGATGTGTGCTATATTTGACTTGTACTTGGAGCAGCTAGATGTCAAAACTGTATTTCTTCATAGAGAACTTGAAGAAGAAATTTACATGCTCCAACCAGAAGATTTTGAAGAACAAGGAAAAGAGAACTTGGTTTGCAGGTTGAACAAATCTCTATATGGTCTCAAACAAGCACCGAGATGTTGGTATAAGGGATTTGATTCCTTCATTATAAGCCTTGGATACAACAGACATAGTTTAGATCCTTGTGTTTATTACAATAGATTTGTTGATGAAGATTTTATTATTTTGCTATTGTATGTTGATGACATGTTAGAGCAGGCCCCAACAAAGATCGTCTGATAAATTTAAAGGCACAGTTGGCTAGGAAATTTGAAATGAAGTACTTGGGACCAGCAAACAAGATTCTAGGGATGCAAATTCATCGAGACAGAAATAATAGAAAGATTTGGCTTTCTCAAAAGAACTACTTGAAGAAAATTTTGAGACTCTTCAAGATGCAAGACTATAAGTCAATTTCTACCCCACTTCCTATTAATTTCAAGTTATCCTCAAGTATGAGTCCTAGCAATGAAGCAGAGAGGATGGATATGTCTCGAGTACCGTATGCATCAGCAATGGAAAGTTTAATGTTCGTCATGGTATGTACAAGACCTGACATTGCACAAGCAGTGGGAGTGGTTAGTCGATACATGGCTAATCCTGGTAGAGGGCATTGGAATATTGTTAAGAGGATCCTAAGATATATCAAGGGTACCTCAGATGTTGCAATGTTTTATAGAGGATCAGACTTTACTGTTAAAGGTTATGTTGATTCAGATATGCAGGTGATCTTGATAAAAGCAAGTTCACCACAGGTTATGTGTTTACTCTTGCTGGAGGAGCTGTAAACTGGGTTTCAAAACTTCAATCTATCGTGGCTACATCTATGATGGAAGCAGAAACTGTCATATCAAACTTTAGTTGTGGTTCTCCCAACAGTTTGCTGGTTTTTGAATCAGCCACTCTCAACCCTAATCTCTAATATGCCATGTGATACGAGTAGACATTTCAGCAACGATGACCTACCCAATAATAATTGTTATGAAAAAAAATCCTCAAACAAGTCAAAATTTTCATTAAAGGTATTCAAAATACAAATAAAAAAATATTTTATAGATATACATCCATACCATAGATATTAATTCTACCTATACTTTTAAATAATTAATTATTTTACCACTAATTAAGAATTTTCTATAATATATTAAAAAATATACACCTAGATACATGTATGTAGGGGTGTACATGGACCGGGTTGGTTCGAATTTTTTACAAACCAAACCAAACTATTTGTGTCGGGTTATTAAATCTATAAATCAAACCAAACCAATAAAATTTGGTTTTTTCGATATTAATTTTTCTCGAGTTTTTTGGGTTTTTCGGATTTCTCAATTTTTTTATAGTATCTAATAAAAAGCACAGAGCAGTGCTTCATAAAAAGAGTTTTAGTACAAAATATCAACATATAAGACGGAGGTAGAACACTGTTTGAAGTTTTAACTTTATAATATAAATTTATAAGATGGTTTTTTCGTATATTATTTAGATGGGCTCCAAATCTAAATGTAAGAAAGAAAATAAAAATTATGAAAAATTTTTAAAAAATATTTATAAATTATATTTTAATAAATATTTTTATGTATAACATAATTTAAAAATAGTATATATATAATCGGATCAGTTTGGGTTTGGTTTGACTTTTTTTAGTTAAAACCAAGCTAACTCTATAATGGTCGTTTTTTTTTCCAAACACCAAACCAAGTCAAACCAAATCACTAGTCGTTTTTTTTTCCGGTTTGGTTCGGTTTGTTGGTTTGGTGCGGTTTATCGGTTTGCCATGTACAGCCCTACATGTATGTATGCTATCAGATACACTAAAGTAGGGAGGAAGGCGAGTGAGATGGGAAAGAGGCGAGCGAAGATTGTCATGTATCCCAAATACATGTGAATCACACTATATATATATAAATGTATGTATCTAGTGTTATTCATACATACCAGATATATAGGAGAGTGGCGAACAAGATGGAAAGGAGGCGAGCGAGATTTGTTATGTATCCAAATACATGTGAATCCACTTGGATACAGTGTATCTAGAACAAAGTTACACCTAAGTTTGGATGTATCCCTAGATACATGTATTTGGACGTATCTAAACACAATAAAATCTTATGAGATTTGTAATATTGCAAACTAGAGTGTATTTAAGTAATTAAGTTTTAAACTAGTAAGATTTCTGTAAGTTTCCCAAAAAATAAACATAGGAAGAAGGATTGATCAACATCTAATTTATATTAATAAAAATTAATTGAACTTTACATATATAGTGTAATTTTTGACAAAAGAAAATTCAAATAAACCCCTTCCAGTATCCTTGTTCCTCCATGCTTCCCATTTCAAGAGGGGGCTCCTTTACCCTAAAAAAGGAGTTGTCCATCTCTCATCAAGATTCACTAAAACAATAAAATGGAGTTGCCTTAAAAACCATTTTTTGTAGTTTTAGAGCCCGTTTGGATTGGCTTATAAGTTGTTTTCAATTTTTTTGAGTGTTTGCCTAACTAACTTAAAGTCATTTTGTGTTTAAAATAAGCTTAAATATATTTGGATTTGTTTGGCTTAGCTTATCTAAAGCAACTTATAAACCGAAAACAGTTTATAAGCCCAAAAAAAGAAGTTGGGCTACCCGAACTTATTTTTTTAATTTATAAGCTGTATAAAATAAGTTAAGTCAAACAGACACTCAGCACGGTGCTTTCATATATACATATATATAAAGTGTTAGAAATCTAGAAGAAGATAATTAATGAAGATAAGTTGTAGCTGGCGTAATTCATGAGCAACTGTGCACCCAGCATACTTAATCCTTTTATTATTTTGCTGTTTCAAGATTTCTTAAAAGAGGTTAAATATTGGAGTGGATATGAGGTCATAATTAAGTAAATATTTTGTGACAGTCACTCAAAATTATTTGTTTTTAGAAAGTCACTTAATTTTATTTGTTTTGTGACACAGAACTCATTAAAGTAATAATAATTATCATTAATTAGTGTTAGTAGAGTGGCGTTTATGTTACAAAACAAAGTTGAATAACTTTATGAAATAATTATCATTACAAGTTAATTGACTTTTGCATTATAAAATAAAATTGAATAACTTTAATTTTTAAGATAAAAATTATTAGTTGAGTGACTGTTTGAAAGATTAACTCCATTACTTTTGATAAAGAGTCTAATTGGCTAGTCTTGTGATGTTCTTCATAGAGCAAAGAAACTATAGTTCTTTTTATGTTAATGATAATAAAGAATGTCGTAGTTAATAATGTTATTTCTAATGCCACACAAGTGTTTTGTCATCGCGTTTTATAATTATAACATAAAATTAACAATGTGAAGTTATCTCTATTTCGTTATTCAGTGAGCTGTTGACTAATAACCTAAAAAAATGTGTGACATCTAATTTATAAAGCGTATGATCGAGCAACCCTTCGTTGAGATAGCAACAGATTGGCCAGCCGGGGTCGAGTGATCTCAAGGTGCTTCTTCCCGTCGCGACTACCTCTCTATGTTAGAATATATGAAAATATATTCTGATAGATTGTAACAGATTGTATATATTTAGTTCCTAATATAGAGATATTTAGTTTATTTAGTTTCTAATATAGAGATATTTAGTTTATTTAGTTCCTAATATAGAGATATTTAGTTTCCTTAATTATAACATAATTATACTCTTGTATTTGTGTATATAAACTATTGAGGTTAATGAAATAAATCAAGGAATTAATCTCTTTCATGATATCAGATTTTTAGGGCACGATCCGACCTTCTTCTTCTTCTCGGATTCCTGCTACCACCTCCCCCCTCCTCTTCCTTTTTCTCTCTTCTCAATCACCATGTCTAACTCCAAATCTTACTTTCATCCTGCTCTTGTTGTATCCAAACATCAAGAAACATGTTCCCATCACTCTGAAAATGGAAAACATACGATATTCCACATGGGCGGAACTCTTTAAGATTCTTGCAAGATCCCATCGGGTGATTGATCATATTATTCCTCCGACAGCGGGCACTGAGAAATGGCCTCAACAAGAGGAGGACAAATAACTGTGGTCCACCCTGGACGCTACCGTTCTCCAATGGATTTATGCTACTATCTCTCATGATCTTTTGCATGCAATTCTTGAACTCGACACCACGACGATGGAGACTTGGAATTGCTTGTGTGACATATTCCAGGATAACAAACACTCTTATGTTGTCACCCTTGAGTATGACTTCACTCATGTCGACATAAAAGATTTTTCGAATGTCTCTACCTATTGTCAACATCTCAAATCTATGGCGGATCAACTCAAGAATGTTGGCTCCTCAGTCGCTAACGATCGACTAGTTCTTCAACTGGTCTCTGGCCTTATAGAGCCCTACCAAGGTATGGCCATTCTTATTTGCCAACGTGACCCGTTGCCTCAATTTTATCAAGCTCGTTCGATGCTCACTCTTGGGGAGGTTGGTCGTGCTAAGAACGCGACTAAAATCTCTTTCGCTGCCTTAGTTGCTCGCTCGTCCGAGGGTTCTCCTAATGTTCCTAATAATTCCTCTTCCAACCGCAATTCTAATGGTGGGAAAAAGAACCACAACCGAAGCAATAATGGGAGACAATATCGCGGCAACAATGGTGGTCGTAGAGGTGGCAAAGGAGTTTCCATCAGCGGCAGTAATACAGGCAATGGTGGCCAGCTGGGAGGCGGCAACAGCCGCGACACTAGGTAGAAGTCAGCGAGGCAGAACCCTCCGCCCTATTCTTTATGGGCTAGCGGGCAACATTGGACGGTGATGGCATCATGGGGTCCTTGGGCTATACCATCATGTCCATATCATTCAATTTATTGGTCCCAACCTAATTATGAACAGCAGCAGCCTCTATGAACAGGTGTTCTTGTCCCCCGACCTCAGCAGGACTACACGGAATCCCCTACTCCAACGGACATTGAAGCTGCCATGCATACTCTTAGGATCATTCCTCTGGATGCAAATTAATACATGGATACCGATACCACTTCTCACATGACATCCACGCAAGGTAACCTCACGTCTTATTTTAATAAGAGCGATAAATGTGGTATTATTGTTGGTAGTGGTCAATCAATTCCAATTCATGGCTATGGTCACACGACTTTGTCTTCCCCGTGTCCTCCCTTACACTTAAAAAATATCCTTCATTCCCCTTACCTAGTTAAAAATTTGGTGTCCGTCCGCACATTTACCATTGATAACTCTATCTCTATTAATTTTGATCCCTTTGGGTTTTGTGTAAAGGATTTTCAGACGAGGAGGATGGTAATGAAGTGTAACAATCGGGAAGAGCTTTATCCGATCACCAATCCAATCACTTCACCAACTACTTTTGCTGCTTTGGCACCATCTCTTTGACATGTTCATTTGGGTCACCCGAGAGCACCTGTGTTGAATTCCCTTAGAAAGAATAAATTGATTGATTGTAATCCAAGTAGAGATGTTCATATTTGCCATTCTTGTCCTCTTGGAAAACATGTTAAGTGGCTATTTTATGCTTCAAATTCTAACACTCTTATGTCATTTGATATTATACATAGTGATGTTTGGACATCACCCATTTTGAGTTCCTCAGGTCATCGATATTATGTCTTATTTATGGATGATTATTTTAAATTCTTGTGGACGTTTCCTTTATCACATAAATCACAAACCTTTTCCACATTTTTAACTTTCAAGACATTTATTCGAACTCACTTTGAACAGGACATCAAGAATATTAAATATGATAATGGCAAGGAATTTGATAATGGCCCCTTTTGGGACTTCTGTAGAGCCAATGGTCTGTCGTTTCGATTGTCATGTCCTCACACATCTCTTCAAAATGGGAAAGCCGAAAGACAAATCCATACGATTAATAACATTTTTTGTACCTTATTGGCCCATGCTTCCCTTCCTCCTTACTTTTGGCATCATGTTTTGCAAATGGTAACTTATCTTCTTAATATCCTTCCTCATAAACTAATAAACTATCAATCCCCTGTTCGCATTCTTTATCGGAAGGATCCCTCTTATTTCCATCTTCGTGTATTTGGGTGTTTATGTTATCCTCTCATTCCCTCCACATTCATAAACAAACTTCAACTTCGGTCAATTCCTTATTTTTTTGGGATATCCATCACATCATCTTGGGTATAAATATTTTAATTTGTCATCTTAAAAAATCATCATTAGCCGTCACGTAATATTTGATGAGATGAAATTTCTTTTTGCCAAGTTACATACTCCTCAAAATCACACATACCAATTTTTAGATGATGGACCATCTCCCTATGTGATTCGTCATCTCACTACCTTCACAAACCCGTTGGATCACCATATTTTTCCCGCACTGCTGCCCAGCCAGGGCTCTGCCCCTTCACCTAGAAAGATCGCTCCTTCGCTATCTGCTTGGTCGGCCCCAACATCTTCTTCCGCTCTCCCACCTAGCTCTCCTTCTCCATTTACTCCCATCTCTTCCTCTAGTCTAGCCACCGGCCCCGTTACTAGGAGTCAGCATGGGATCTATAAGCCTAAGAGGTCCTTCAACCTTCTTACATCCGTCTCGAATTCCCCTCTACCTCGTAACCCTATATATGCTCTTCGTGTCCCGAATTCGAAATTGACTATGGATGATGAATATAATGCTCTTATTCAAAATAAGATGTGGGAATTGGTGCTCCGTCCTCCAAATATTAATGTTATTTAGTGTATGTGGATTTTTGTTCATAAAGAAAAATCTGATGATTCATTAGAGTGACATAAAGTTCATCATGTAGGTGATGGTAAAACCCAACAGATTAACGTGGATTGTGGTGAGACATTTAGTCCAGTTGTCAAATCGGCGACTATTCGTACGGTTCTTAGTTTGGCTCTCTCCAAGGTATGACATATTCATCAACTTGAAATCAAAAATATTTTCTTACATGGCGAACTCAAAGAGACTGTTTACATGTATCAACCTTTGGGCTATCACGATCCTGATAGACATAATCATGTGTGTTTGCCGATGAAATCTCTTTATGGGTTGAAACAAGATCCGCAGGCTTGGTATAAGCGATTTGCTGATTATGTCGGTACCCTTGATTTTTCTCAGAGTAAGACCGATCATTCCTTGTTTTTTTATCGTCAAGGTACTTCTATGGCTTATCTTTTATTGTATGTCGATATTATTTTAACTGCTTCCTCTGATGAGCTCCGTCGGTCTATTATATCGCTTCTTAGCTCTGAATTTGCTATGAAGGATTTGAGCCCGTTGAGTTATTTCTTGGGCATTGCTGTCACTCGTCATACAGATGGTTTATTTTTATCTCAAAGAAAGTATATGGTCGAGATCATTGACCGAGCTGGCATGTCATCGTGTAAGCCATCTCCTACTCTGGTTTCTCCAAAATCGAAGCACGGGGTTACTATGAGCATACCGTTTGAGGACTCATCTCTTTATCAGAGTCTAGCAAGGGAACTGCAATACCTCACATTCACGAGATCGAATATTACTTATGTTGTGCAACAGGTATGCTTATTCATGCATGACCAACGGGATGAGCACATGAACACTCTCAAGCGCATCGTGCGCTACCTACAAGGTACTTTGGATTATGGTCTTCACTTTTATCCCTTTTCCACAATCGCTTTTGTCTCGTATACTGATGTTGATTGGGGTGGGTGCCCCGATACACGATGTTCGACTTCAGATTATTGTGTCTTTATGGGTGATAACTTGATCTCATGATCGGCCAAATGTCAAGCTATTTTATCTCGTTCGAGTGCAGAGGCAGAATATCGAGGGGTTGCCAATGTGGTTTCTGAGTCGTGTTGGTTGCGAAACTTGCTTTTGGAACTTCATTGTCCTATTCCACAGGCTACTTTGATTTACTGTGATAATATTAGTGCCATTTATCTGGCTGGTAATCCTGTTCAGCATCAATGCACTAAGCACATTGAGATGGATATACATTTTGTATGGAAAAAGGTGGCTCGTGGCCAAGTTCGAGTGTTACATGTCCCCTCTTGTTATCAGATTGCAGATATCTTCACCAAAGGTCTTTCGTTCGTGTTATTTGAGGATTTTCGGGACAGTCTTAGCATTCGGCGACCTTCGACTGCGGGGTCTATTAGAATATATGAAAATATATTCTGACAAATTGTAACAGATTGTATATATTTATTTTCTAATATAGAGATATTTAGTTCCTAATATAGAGATATTTAGTTTCCTTAATTATAGCTTATTTATATTCTTGTATTTGTGTATATAAACTATTGAGGTTAATGAAATAAATTAAGGGATTAATCTCTTTCACTCTATTTTCAAAAGTATATAAAATTAAACTAATAATAAATTTGAATTCCGATGCATGAATCTGTACCATTCTGCTTGTATACACTACGTAGGAATGCGACTTTCATATGTAATATATTAATCTACGTTCCAGTATTTTGTGAACTGTGTCCCTTATCTTCTGAAAATGCCCTGAAATTTGTGACATCAGACATACCTTGACACAACAAAAAATGTTGCTTTGGAATATATACATCAATTTCAAACCAGTTGTGTTATCTACAAACAAGCCACTAAACTCTAATTATCAACTTAAAACAAATATTTATGGTCAGCGGAGGTAGGAAATTAGCTTAATTATTAAGGTTTACACATGCACCATAGATAGTTTTACTAGTTAATTAAGAGGAAATCAGGGTCAAATGATTAATTTATGTATTCTAATACACAGAAATGCTATATATATATATTGTTGCTAACAAGTGCTCACCGAGGACATCACCTTAGATAGGAGGTTGTGGAGGACTCAGACTAAGATAGTGGGCTAGGTGACTTATCTTTTCTCCATAGTAGTCGTAGTTTTGCTCATTTGTTTATTAACATTTGATTACTGGTTATATTTGTTGGTCCGATTTACTTTGGGTATCCTATTTATCTATAGTAGTTAATGTTCCTTTCTTTTCGGTCTTTCCTACCCTGACTTTCTCGCTCTCATTTCTCATATTTTTATATTGTTTTCGATATGGTTGGCTCTACTGACCTATGTCTTGTTTTCCTTGTTTCTCCTCTCTTGTTCTTCTCTCTTAAGCCGAGGGTCTTTCGGAAACAGTCGCCCTACCTTTCAAGGTGGGGGTTAGATCTGTGTACACTCTACCCTCCCCAGACCCACATGGTGGGACTATACTGGGCTTGTTGTTGTTGTATTGTTGTTAACAAGTAGCAATGTTCCAGTTGCTTATTGTTTTGATAAAAAAACCCGTATATTTGATGTTTCGTGCAACTTGCAATGTAGCTGAGTGCTGACGAGATAGATAGATATATACATTACATTATATCCATAAAGAAAGTGAAGTGGATAATTCAAAGTTTTTAAATGTGTAACGGTCCTGATCCAACTGTTAAAGTATCATTTTTTTTTATCTAGACCTGCACAGATTTGTCTCTTAGGTTTTAATCCAAAAGGTGTGCCTCTACATTTAATTCTAATAAGGTCTCTAAGTGTCTTTTCAAAAGGATAGTTGTGCACCTATTCTTCGACGTTTGTTCATGGGCGTCACGTGATCCCTCTCCGGTCTCAACTATGTCGATATAAATTCTAATCTCATTAATTAGTGCATGCAACTAGATCATTTCTACTTATTTTTAATATTTATTGGCAATAATAAATATGTATATAATTAATTATGTTACTTCAAAATGGATTAAGCCTTTGACCTATTGGCTATTTGAAGTCATGCAGCATGGATGAGAGCACTTGTATCGAATTCCAGTCTTTCTTCCCATCACTTCTAAATAAAATATTGAAAATAAAATAAAATAATCATATATATGGACTCTTTGTTGAAAGTAGTGCTGTTTGAAAGTGAAATTTACTTACTAAAAAATTGGAAGTGAGGTGTATAATTCAAGTGATCTAAATAACGGGCTATATAAATTATGGTGGTCCAAAAGAGTACAGTAATACTCCAACAAACTAATTAAATAGAATAAATAAACTTAATAACTTTTGGTGACCCTAAATGAGCAATGCTAGCTTTTCAATCCATTTAATTTGTTGCAAGTACAATAAAATGCTTTCTTCTTCATTAGCAAGGGTTAAAGCAACTAATTAAACTAATGCAATACAACAAAAGTACAAAGCAAAAAGAATCAAAGTTGAAGATCTTGAGTCAGTAGGCATGGGGAATATTTTCGAGCTTAGGCCAGTTGGTCGTAGAAATGAATTATTTGTCTATGCACAAAACCCACTTGGTTTTTAGGAAAAAGATCCACATATTTTAATTCTGACACTTTGTGGAAAGGTCTAATTTTTTCCTCGATTAATAGTTGGGTTCAATTGTATCCTCGCAATTATATAAATTTAGCTAATTAAATATGCCTTTATTCATAGATGAAAAATTACTATAGTCTTAACTAGTTAAAAATTTATAGGGACAAGGATAAAGGCATATCAGAGGGATGCAATAAGGGAGTTC
This sequence comes from Solanum dulcamara, assembly GCF_947179165.1. Taxonomy (NCBI): domain Eukaryota; kingdom Viridiplantae; phylum Streptophyta; class Magnoliopsida; order Solanales; family Solanaceae; genus Solanum; species Solanum dulcamara. Next base: position 61,608,412 of record NC_077244.1, on the reverse strand, counting down.
AACCGTTGTCGAAAACTAATTATACGGTGTAAGTACTAGAGTAAAAATGATTCTTTTTTTTATTTTTTGATATATATAAGTTGTTGAATATTCGCTTGGCATTAGAATATTTTTTTGAATCCTGATTTTTTCGCTGATCTAAATCTAACCACGGTATAACAAATAAATTTTTTTGCAATAATTAGTTAGCGACAATAATATAATTGTCGCTAGGCCTATATTTATATTTAGAAGTAATAATTAGTATGAATATTTATAACCAGCAGTCCAGCACTATACAAATGTTACTAAAATTTTAACTATTTTAAATATAATAATATTAACTCAATTATCACTAAATAATTTTATAATAATATACAAAAAGAAAATCTATATTGACTAAATATTTCTATTATGGTAGTGCCACTAACGGAGAAAAAAATTACTATAGATATTTTCACAACCTACAGGTGGATTTTGACCTTTTCCTTAATTTTTAAATCTTTTCTTTTGCTTTTAGTTTGTTGGAATTTGACTAGTTAATTGATTAAATTAGTTGAGACATACATTATTTCAACATCAGAATCCATCTCATCCTTTTTCTTTTTTCTTTTTTCTTTTTTTTTAGAATTAATTAAAGCCATCCAATTGGAGAATAATATACTGAGAATACGTCATTTCCCCTTGTCCTCTTTTTTTAAAAAAATTATTATTATTATTTTCATTTTATATTTAAGAATCCCCTTGTCCTAGTTGAAACTAAATATTTGATACTTTTGACATAAAGATATGCCCCTCTGTTCCTTTTAACTTTTTAAATTAAGGAGAACCAGATTCATGGCTTACAGTCTAGGGGTGTTTCTGGTTGGATTTGAGTGAATATTTCTCTAAAAGATAACTAAATTGATTTAGTCAATTTTTAAAATGTTAGAATTAAATTAACTAAGTAAATTTTTATCAATTTTTCAGATCATTTTTATTTAAATGTATGATAATATACTTCTAAGCATGTATTAAATTGACTACATTCAAGCATATATATAACACTAACAAATTACTATTTGAGAAAAGAAGGAAATATATGCGTAATGATTAAGTTATATATGTGCAATTATAATTTTAAGATAGATATTTATATTGGGAAAAATACTACTCCTACAATATTGATATTGGACTAGAATTATAAAATAGTAAATAACTTATTACAAATTTTGTATCGTAGCAAGCCATTGCTTTGAAAGCGATTTCGATCCAACTTCGGTGCAAATCGTTATAGCCGATCATTCCCCAAGATTCCACAGTTACTTTCAAACACGTGAACTCGTGGCTGAAAGTTTGGAGCTGCACAAATGCTATTACCCAGAAGTTCACAATGAATAGAAAGAATGATTATTTGAGACAATAAATGAATTGATGAAAGAGAGATAAACGAAAGAGAGGCTTTTGTATTTTTTTCCATATATTTAGCTCACAAATGATATTCCTTAAATAGGAAAATTATTTACGTTTTCATCCATCAGAAGTGTAACACCCCTCAAAATTTTTCTCTAAGATTCAGACCTTTCTTGTACACGTGTAAGGTTGAACTCGAGTATTGTGAAGCAATTGCATGAGTAAGATGAGTCTTCGAGAAATTGAGCAGCGTTAGAGGTGATGTGGGGTCATGAAGGACCCCTAGAACCAAGCTAAATCCAAAAGATCCGTCGTGGCTAAGCTTTAGGATGAGTTCGTAAAAGGGATCGACTTCTAATGACCCTATCTTTTGAAAGACGACAATCTGGGTGGCCCACGACCTATCAAATTAAAGTTCGTCGAGTCTTCTCTCCAACGCCACCAAGAATGTAATTTTTGGAGTTCGGAGTCAAAAGGTATGACGATCCTAAGATGAACTAGCACAGCAATATTTTCAGGCCTAGGTTGCAATTGCTGGAAAACTGGGCTTGATGCCGCAGTGGCGCGATGCTCCACTATCGCGCCAGAAACATGCCTCAGTAGTTTGGGCTCTGGCGCGGCGAGCCACTAAAAGGTGTGCAGGGTTTTTCAAGCCAAATTTCCAGGACCCAGGAACAATGGCCTTGGTGCTATAAGGGCGCGACATGCCACCTATCGCGCCAGAAATATGCCTCAGTAGTTTGATCTCTGGAGCGGCGCGCCACTACGAGGTGTGCAAGTTTTTAGGCGAAATCAGCCTGGCGCTGCAATAGCGCGAAGCGCCACTATCGCGCCAGGAGCATTTTAGCCTATTTTCAGAACTTTTGAGGAGGGGCAATTTGGGAACTTACCCAAATTATATATGTATTACCCTTAGTCTTTTGGGAATACATTTTACAGCCTCACTCTCTCTCTAAAAGCCCTAGGAGCTTCTCTCTCTCTCTTCTTCTTCTTCTTCTCCATTTCCAACAAGAAGAGTTCCAAGAGCTTCAAGATTCGAGTTCTCCATTGAAGACCCAAAACCAAGGTCTTCTTCAAGTCTTCACTAAGGTATGTAAGGCTATCTAAAACATGGGATGAGTCCACCCATGTGCCCTACTCTTGCTTTGAGGTTAGAGGTCCATGAGAATGGAGTTTCTTGGTATGGTTCGTGTTTGAATGAGTTTTGTCTCCTATTAATTTGATCCTATTTGTGTTGATGTTGTTGAGCTAAGAGTTCCTGAAACCTTCATGTTAGTATGAGTTGATGGAGTTGACTTGTTAATATGTTTTATTGATTTTCTTAGCTATGTGGATTATGATAAAGGATGTTATTTTCTTTAAAATGATGCTTATCTTGAATTGTTGATTTAAAGCCTTGGAGTTGTGATGAGATTCAAAGATTGATTAAATGGATAGAGGAAATGATTGGTTATGGTTACATGTTTCTATAAATGTGCCTTTAAATTTCTCTTGAAAGATGTGATTTAGAGATTATTGATTGAGCTAGAGTGGATGAGTCGACAAGGTTTAAATGAGACTTGTCGATATGATTTGATTGAGTCGATTGGATGGTACCAGGGGTCATCAACCAGCGCTCTGTTGAAGATCCACATACACTCCCAGCTAGTTGGTGAGTCCTCCTAGTTTTCAGGAGGATGTTGAGCTTTCTTGTATAGTTTTGTTGTCGCTTCCTTTATTTTGGATTGTTGGTATCCATGGGCTTGTCATTGGCACCTTCTAGACTTTGATAGAGGCTTCATAGACTAGAGTGTGGGAAGGTTGGACTGGTATTTTTGAGAAGTCCTATTTTACTTGTTTTGTTGAGTTGAACATGTTTGGCCTTCGGCCCCCATATTGTGAATAGTATGTTATGAGTGAACCCTCCTTTGTGTGTATATGACTGAATGATGAAGTGACTGAATCAGGTGGTTTACTTGAAGGTCAGAAATGACTTTCGAGTGTTGGTCACGTCTAGGGTACCCTCCTGGGGCGTGACAAACATGGTATCAGAGCCCAGAGTTCAAGAGTCCTAGGGAGTCTATGAAGCCGTGTCTAGTAGAGTCTTGCTTATGGGTGTGTTGTGCACCACACTTATAAGCAGGAGGCTATAGGACAGTAGGAATTGTTCCCCCTCTTTCATACTCTGAATTCGTGCAATAGAGTTAAACTCTATGAAACTTCCCTACTAATTCGTGTGTTTATACGTTACAGATAATGCCTTCAAAACATATTGCTAGCCAAAGGAATACCGATAATGCAGAGATGCCCCAGTCTGAGGTACGCCCGCCAAAGGCTAGAGGACGACCTGTGAGGTATGCGGAGGCGCCCCAAGTGCCTGCTACTCCACCTGTACCCACTTCAGAGGCAGAATTTAGAGGGGCGATTGCAATGATCACTCAATTAATGGCTTCCTGAAAAGGTAACTAGAGTTCGCTGACTCTTAGCTCTAGTTCCCAAGAGTTGTCTGCTGCCGCCAGAATTTGAGACTTTCTGAGAATAAATCCGCCGGCATTCACGGGTTCTAAGGTTGATGAAGACCCTTAAAATTTTATTGATGAGATGTGGAAAATTCTGAAAGCTATGCATGCTACGGAGATTGAGAGGGTTGAATTGGTGTCTTATCAACTCAAGGATGTGGCAAATATTTGGTATAACCAATGGGAACAAGGTAGAGGTGAGGATGCTGAACCTGCTGTGTGGGATGAATTTGAAGGAGCTTTTCTTGACCACTTCTTTTCCCGAGAATTGAGGGAAGCGAAGGTGGAGGAGTTTGTAAATCTGAAACAAGAAGGTATGACTGTTAAGGAGTATGGCCTGAATTTCATCCAGTTGTCCAGGTATGCCCCAGAAATGATCCCAGATATGAGGTCAAAGATGAGGAAGTTCATCTCCGGATTAGGGAGGCATGTAAAGAAGGAGTGCAAAGCAGCATTGTTGATCTCGAACATGGATATTTCAAGACTAATGGTGTATGCTCAACAGGTGGAGGATGAGAAGAGAAAAGACCGAGAGGAGCATCTGAGCATGAAGGCAAAATCAGCGGGCCATAAGAATGAACAGAGGCAAAACAAGGGCAATAGGTCCTTCTTCCAGAAGAGGCCTCCCAATTATGCCTTATCTACCGCAAGTGCACCTATGCCGCAGAACAGGTATGACCGTCAAGGACAAAGTCGCCAGAATTTCAGACCCCAGGGTTCTCAATCCTAAGCTAGCGTGAGTCAAGGTTCACAAGGGAATCCACCATGCGTCAAGTGTGGTAAGCTCCACTTGGGAGAGTGCAGAGCGGGGAGGGTCGGTTATTATAAATACGGCCAAATAAACCATTTTCAAAGAGAGTGTCCCGCATAGGGAGACAGGGCCCAGTTCTCTACTACCGTACCACCGACTAGGGGTGATTAGAGGGGCCCCACTTCAGGCACGAGGGGAGGTACAAACCGTTTATATGCCGTGAGTAGTTTCCAAGATCAAGAGAACTCTCCAAACGTCGTGACGGGTATGATTCGAATCTCTTCTCTTGATTGTTATGTATTGATGGATCCGGGTGCCACCCTATCTTTTATAAATCCTTACGTGGCTAGTAAATTCAATAAAAATCCTAAATGTCTTCTTGAGCCTTTCAGTATAGCTACTCCTGTCGGTGATTCTGTCTTAGCTGAGAGAGTCTATAGAGATTGCACTATGTTAATTCATCACAGGGATACCTTGGCCGACCTAGTTGAGTTGGACATGGTTGATTTTAATGTGATCCTTGGCATGGACTGGCTTTATGTCTGTTATGCCTCTATTGATTGTAGAACTCAGATTGTCAAGTTCAAATTCCCGAATAAAGCTGTCATAGAGTGGAGGGGTAGTCCTGTTATGCCTAAGGGTAAGTTTATTTCTTACCTTAGGGCCAGGAAGTTAATCTCAAAAGGGTATATCCATCACATTATCCGAGTAAAAGATGGCAATACTGAGTCTCTATCCCTCGAATCGGTTCCGATCTTCAACGAGTTTCCGGATGTCTTTCCTAAAGATCTGCCTGGAGTCCCTCCTGATAGGGAGATCGACTTCGAGATTGATGTTCTTCCTAATACCCAGCCTATCTCAATTCCTCCATATAGAATGGCTCCAGCCGAGTTGAAAGAGTTGAAGGAGCAGTTGAAGGACTTGCTAGATAAGGGGTTCATTAGGGTGAGTGTCTCACCATGGGGAGCTCCGGTCCTATTTGTGCGGAAGAAAGATGGGTCCCTTAGAATGTATATTGACTACAGGCAGCTGAATAAGGTCACCGTAAAGAACAAATACCCTCTCCCTAGAATAGATGATTTATTTGATCAACTTCAGGGTGCCGCGTGTTTCTCAAAGATAGACTTGAGATCCGTCTACCATCAGTTGAAGGTGAGGGAATGTGATATTCCGAAGACTACTTTTCGGACTCGTTATGGCCACTTTGAATTTTTGGTCATGTCCTTTGGGTTGACAAATGCCCCCGCAGCTTTCATGGATCTCATGAACCGGGCGTTTAAACCATATCTTGATATGTTTGTGATTGTATTCATAGATGATATTCTCGTCTACTCCAAGAATGAAGAGGAGCACGTCTATCATCTTAGAGTCATTTTACAAACCTTGAGAGACCAGGTATTATATGCAAAGTTCTCTAAATGTGAATTTTGGTTTGCATCAGTGGCCTTCTTAGGCGACATTGTGTCTGGATATGGTATTCAGGTTGACGCCCAGAAGATCGAAGTTGTGAAGAATTAGCCCAAACCCACATCCCTGATAGAGATAAGAAGTTTCTTGGGTTTAGCCGGCTATTATCGAAGGTTTGTAGAGGGATTCTCATCCATATCATCACCGTTGACTAAGCTGATCCAAAAGAAGGCTGAGTTCTAATGGTCCGATGCTTATGAGGAGAGTTTCCAGAAACTGAAGGCCAAGCTAACCACTGCTCCTGTCCTGACCTTGCCCGATGGAACAGAGGGCTTTGTGGTCTACTGTGATGCATCCAGAATTGGGTTGGGCTGTATGTTAATGCAAAGAGGGAAGGTGATAGCCTATACTTCAAGTCAGCTTAAGGTTCATGAGAGAAATTACCCAACTCATGACCTTGAGCTGGCATTTGTGGTATTCGCGCTTAAAATCTGGCGCCACTACTTGTATGGAATGCATGTTGACGTATTCACCGATCATAAGAGCTTACAATATGTCTTCAGCTAGAGAGAACTCAACCTGAGGCAAAGGAGATGGCTCGAGCTACTCAAGGACTACGACATGAGCATCCTCTACCATCTAGGTAAAGCTAATGTTGTTGCTGATGCTCTTAACAGGTTGTCTATGGGTAGCACTGCCCATGTGGAGGAGGGAAGGAGGGAATTAGCGAAGGAAGTACATAGATTAGCCCGATTGGGAGTTCGACTCGAAGAGAATGATGAAGGTGGAGTAAACGTTCAAGATGGGGCTACGTCCTCACTTGTAGTAGAGGTAAAGGAAAAGCAAGACTAAGATCCCGTCCTTCTCCAATTGAAGGAAGTTGTTCACAAACAAGGGGTGATGGTTTTCACCAACGGGGGAGATGGTGTGTTGAGGTACCAAGGTAGATTATGTGTACCTGATGTCGATGATGTTCGAGAGAGGATTATGGTCGAAGCACATAGCTCCATATACTCTATTCATCCGAGCTTCACAAAGATGTACCATAACTTGAGGGAAATCTATTGGTGGAGTGGGATGAAGAGAGACATTGCGGAATTCATTTCCAAGTGCCCGAATTGTCAACAGGTGAAGGTTGAGCATCAAAGGCCATGTGGTTTAGCTCAAAACATAGAAATTCCAGAATGGAAGTGGGAGATGAACAACATGGACTTTGTTACAAATTTATCGAGGTCCTAAAGGCAACATGACTCGATTTGGGTAATTGTGGATAGAATGACAAAATCAGTTCACTTCTTGGCAGTAAAGACTACGGACACCGCAGAAGATTATGCAAAGTTATACATACAGGAGATTGTCAGATTGCATGGGGTCCCTTTGTCTATCATCTCAGACAGAGGAGACCAATTCACTTCCTAATTCTGGAAATCCTTTCAGAAGGGACTAGGTTCAAAGGTGAACTTGAGTACGGCCTTTCATCCCCAGACAGATGGCCAGGCAGAGCGCACCATCCAAACATTGGAAGATATGTTGAGGGCATGCGTGCTTGACTTCAAGGGAAATTGGGATGATCACTTACCTCTTATAGAGTTTGCATATAACAATAGCTATCATGCAAGCATTCAAATGGCTCTTTATGAGACTTTGTATGGGAGGAGGTATAGATCGCCCATTGGGTGGTTTGAAGTTGGTGAAGTTGAGTTAATTAGGCCTGACTTTGTTCACCAAGCCATGGAAAAGGTGAGAGTCGTTCAAGAGAGGCTAAAGATGGCCCAAAGTCGCCAAAAATCTTACACTGACGTGAGGAGGAGAGATTTGGATTTTGAGGTGGGTGATTGGGTATACCTGAAGGTGTCACCCATAAAAGGTGTCATGAGGTTCGGAAGGAAGGGGAAACTCAGTCCTCAGTACATCGGTCCTTACCAGATTTCGAGGCGGATTGGGAGTGTTGCCTATGAATTAGAGTTACCCTCAGAGCTAGCCTCTATTCATCCGGTGTTCCACGTTTCAATGTTGAAAAAGTGCTTGGGCGATCCCTCGTTGGTAGTCTCCATTGATAGTATTGGAATTAAGGATAGCTTATCTTACGAGGAGGTTCTGGTCCAAATCCTTGATCGCCAAATTCACAAACTGAGAAATAAAGAGATCGCCTCAGTCAAAGTCCTGTGGAGGAACCAAATTGTTGAGGAAGCCACATGGGAAGCGGAGGAAGCCATGAAATCTAAATATCCACATCTATTCATGCCTATCGAGGAGAATGTTGAAGGTAATGACCATTTCCTTGACTTGAATTCATTTGTGCATTTTGAGTTTTGATTGGTAATTGTTTGAGAATTTGATTGGTTGAATGACTGAAATTTTGACTGTGATTTGTACCTCGAGTCCATTCTTGGTTGCTCATCATTTGAGGATGAATGATCCCAAGGGGGAGATAATGTAACACCCCTCAAAATTTTTCCCTAAAATTCGGACCTTTCTTGTACACGTGTAAGGTCAAACTCGAGTATTGTGAAGCAATTGCATGAGTAAGATGAGTCTTCGAGAAATTGAGCAGCGTTAGAGGTGATGTGGGGTCATGAAGGACCCCTAGGACCAAGCTAAGTCCAAAAGATTTGTTGTGGCTAAGCTTTAGGATGAGTTCGTAAAAGGGATCGACTTTTAACGACCCTATCTTTTGAAAAACGACAATCTGGGTGGCCCATGACCTATCAAATTAAAGTTCGTCGAGTCTTCTCTCCAACGCCACTAAGAATGTAATTTTTGGAGTTCGGAGTCGAAAGGTATGATGATCCTAAGATGAACTAGCACAGCAAAGTTTTCAGGCCTAGGTTGCAATTGTTGGAAAACTGGGCTTGACGCCGCAGTGGCGCGATGTTCCACTATCGCGCCAGAAACATGACTCAGTAGTTTGGGCTCTGGCGCGGCGCGCCACTAAAAGGTGTGGAGGGTTTTTCAAGCCAAATTTCCAGGACCCAGGAACAATGGCCTTGGTGCTATAAGGGCGCGACATGCCACTATCGCGCCAGAAATATGCCTCAGTAGTTTGATCTCTGGAGCGGCACGCCACTACGAGGTGTGCAAGTTTTTAGGCGAAATCAGCCTGGCGCTGCAATAGCGCGAAGCGCCACTATCGCGCCAGGAGCATTTTAGCCTATTTTCAGAACTTTTGAGGAGGGGCAATTTGGGAACTTACCCAAATTATATATGTATTACCCTTGGTCTTTTGGGAACACATTTTACAGCCTCACTCTCTCTCTAAAAGCCCTAGGAGCTTCTTTCTCTCTCTCTCTCTTCTTCTTCTTCTCCATTTCCAACAAGAAGAGTTCCAAGAGCTTCAAGATTCGAGTTCTCCATTGAAGACCCAACACCAAGGTCTTCTTCAAGTCTTCACTAAGGTATGTAAGGCTATCTAAAACATGGAATGAGTCCACCCATGTGCCCTACTCTTGCTTTGAGGTTAGAGGTCCATGAGAATGGAGTTTCTTGGTATGGTTCGTGTTTGAATGAGTTTTGTCTCCTATTAATTTGATCCTATTTGTGTTGATGTTGTTGAGCTAAGAGTTCGTGAAACCTTCATGTTAGTATGAGTTGATGGAGTTGACTTGTTAATATGTTTTATTGATTTTCTTAGCTATGTGGATTATGATAAAGGATGCTATTTTCTTTAAAATAATGCTTATCTTGAATTGTTAATTTAAAGCCTTGGAGTTGTGATGAGATTCAAAGATTGATTAAATGGATAGAGGAAATGATTGGTTATGGTTACATGTTTCTATAAATGTGCCTTTAAATTTCTCTTGAAAAATGTGATTTAGAGATGATTGATTGAGTTAGAGTGGATGAGTCGACAAGGTTTAAATGAGACTTGTCGATATGATTTGATTGAGTCGATTGGATGGGGTTTTATGAGCATTGAGTCTTGGAAGGAGTATTGAGAACCGAATTGGGTAAGAGTAAAGTCCATACTCGAACCCATTAACTACGTCGCCAAACGTAGGAGGGGATTGAATCGTTAAAGTCGGATGCTTCCCCAAAATGTTTTTCCTGACATTATAGGACTTTATTGGATTGGATCCATAATTGGTTGACTCATTCATGCCCTGGCAAAGCATGAACGGATGCGGCAACAACGTCGGCTTGTTGTACTGTCACTGGCTCATAAATGATGGTTGTCGGATAAGAGAAACTCCTACATAAGTCTTAATAGTACTCTGAGTCGGATTGAGTTGAATGGTATGTGATTGGTCCCGTCTAAACCGTATGCTTGTTTAGATCTAGGACACTTGATTGAGTTGTTATTTCTCTTGAGTTGAGTTCTGATAGAATTGATGTTTCCTTTATGTCCTTCCATTTGGCCATTTTACATACCAGTACATTCCATGTACTGACATTATTTGGCCTGCATCATTTAATGATGCAGAGACAGGTACCAGGAGTCATCAACCGGTGCTCCATTGAAGATCCATATACACTCTCAACTAGTTGGTGAGTCCTCCTAGTTTTCTGAAGGATGTTGAGCTTTCTTATATAGTTTTGTTGTCGCTTCCTTTATTTTGGATTGTTGGTAGCCATGATCTTGCCATTGGCTCCTTCTAGACTTTGATAGAGGTTTCATAGACTAGAGTGTGGGAAGGTTGGACTGCTATTTTATAGAAGCCCTATTTTACTTGTTTTGTTGAGTTGAACATGTTTGGCCTTCGGCCCCCATATTGTGAATAGTATGTTATGAGTGAACCCTCCCTTGTGTGTATATGACTGAATGATGAAGTGAATGAATCAGGTGGTTCGCTTGAAGGTCAGAAATGGCTTTCGGGTGCCGGTCACGTCTAGGGTACCCTCCCGGGGCGTGATAAGAAGAACGTAAGAAGTTTAAGTTTAATTAATGAAATGAAACATTACTCTTGCTTTAATGACAAAGTTGTCATAATGCAAAGTAACCTCAAGTTTTCTGAATAGTTCATCTATTTTCTTACGAAGTTAAGAAATTGGCAACTTGAATAAATGTGAACCATTTATGAAGAAGTAACTCTCCCACTCCACCTATACTTAAGACTTAGGAATGTTCACATAGATTAATTACGGAGAGTTATAAGAGTTTATTTATCCTTTGCATTAAATGAAAAAGAAATAATATCCACAATCCCCAATAATGCAAAGATAAAGAATAGGAATAATTTCTGGGCAAAAGAAAGGAACATGTACTTAAGTATCAATATCTTTCTATTTGAATTGACACTAGTGAAATGAGGCAACAACAAATATCCATAATGTGAAATACTCTTGAACTAAATGGAAATAAGTTGAGACCCCCACAACACATACTATATCCTTGATATTATGCAAACTCCGTGATACTAACAAAGTGCTTTTATGATCATGCACACACCCCTTGGGTCTTATGAGTGCTCTAGAAAGACGACCCAAGTCTTTCATAATAGGCGACCATACCTTTACACTCACATATGTAATTCTGTCAGTGTATCTCAAATAGACCACCTTAAGGCTATAAAATCATTAAGAGAAAAAATAATTAAGTCAACCTTATAAAACACTGCCTCACGCCATAGGGATGGAAAATGTGGTGTATATGAAGGCCAAATGGGTCCACCAAACTATCTCAATTAATGGGCTTTACCCCCATCCCTCTCGACATTTTAAAGATTATTTTCCTTGCCAAACCCTTGATCATAGAATCCACCAAATTTCTTTCGGACCTTACATATTTCAAGAAAATAACACCTAGTTTCAAAAATTGTTTAATTGCACCATGTTTGATGCGAATATGTCTATTTTCCCATTGTATAAACTATTTTTGGCAATCCCTGTTGCTGCCTGTGAGTCACAATGAAGAGAAACTGGTGAAGCTTTTCTTCCCCATAATGGTACATATGCCAAAAGATTTCTCAACCACTCAAGTTCTTGCATTGAGAACTGAAAGAAATAAATTCAAATTTCATGGTAGATCGTGCTATACAAGTCTGTTTGGAAGACTTCAAAGAAATAGAACATGCATTCAAAGTAAACATATAGTCATTGGTCGAGTTAACTTCATCATTGTCAGTTACCTAATTTGCATCACAAAAATTTTTAAAACAACAGAAAATTTATAAAAATGAAAACACCAATCCATAGTACCTTTCAAATACCTTAGCAAGTGATGAAGAGCATTCCAGTGTTCACTACTGAATTATGAGTATATCTACTCAATCTACTAACAGCATACGCTATATCAGGCCGAGTATAGTTCATGAGAAACATTACATTTTCAATTATTTTAGCATATTCAGTTTGAGAAACACTAGATTTTTTATTCTTTCTCAAATGTACGCTAGAATCATAAGGAGTTCTCACCGAAACTACATCAAAATAATTAAAAATTTTCAACATCTTTTCAATGTAATGAGACTGGCACAAAGAGTAACCATTAGCAGCTTCACCAAGGTCTTTCATTTCAAATTTAGAAAACAAAAAAAAATTAATCTCACTAATTGACATTCATATTAGGGTCAAAGATTAACATGTCATCTACATATAAACATATAACCACACAATCTGAATCTATCATTTTAGAGTAAACACAAGTATCAGATGGATTTACAACAAAATCATTATCCACTAATGGTGACATCAAACTTTTTATACCACTGCTTAGGTGAATGTTTTAGTCCATATAATGACTTCCTCAATTGCCATACTTTATCCTCTTTTCTTGGAACCACAAATTCCTCAGATTGAGTCATATAGATCTCTTTCTCTCAATCACTATTGAGAAATGTTGTTTTGACATCCATCTGATGTACCACTAAATAATGAATAGCGTTTAAAGCAATAAGAGTCCTAATGGTTGCTATTTTAGTCACAGGAGTATAAGTATCAAAGTAATCAACACCTTTCTTTTGATTAAAACCCATAATCACAAGTCTAGCCTTATATTTATTAATTGTACCATCAGGTCTTAATTTCTTCTTAAATATCCACATGCTACTTATGGATTTACAATCTTTAGGAAAATCATACAAGTCCCAAATGTGATTACAAACTATAGAGTTTAATTCACTTTTAATAGCCTCTTTCTAAAATATCACATCTATTGATCTCTTTCCTTCATTATAAGTCTTAGGATCTTCTTCTATTAAATATATAGACACCAATTCATCATTTAAAATATCAATATTAAAATTTTCAATCAAGAAGATAGTGATAAAATCAGGACCAAAGCTAGTCTCAATTCTACGTCTTTTACTCCTTCTAAGTTCATTTTCATTCTCATTAGAAATAACACCACAAGAAGGCACAACATGAGAATCAACAGACATAGATGTAGAAGCATTATTTTACATATGACCGGGCACATCATTCTTCAAAGAAAAAATATCCTCAAAAAAATCTACATCTCTAGATTCACAAATAGAATGATCATTTAAAGACATAAATCTATATGCAGCACTACTTTGAGTATAACCAATAAAAATAGTGTCAAAAGTCTTAGAACCAATGTTTACTCATTTAAAATCAGGTAGATCAATCTTAGCCAAACACCCCACACTTTCAGAAATTTCAAGTTAGTAGTAAACCCTTTCCACAACTCATATGAGGTCTTATCTAACTTCTTATGAG